>NW_026690902.1:558768-1158768 GCF_020826845.1 Diceros bicornis minor | reverse complement strand
CTAATTCTACGGCTGGAAATGGAAAATACAATATGAGCCTGGACCATCTTGTAGTGCCAGAAAGTAGTATAGTGCTTTAAATAAAACACAGCAGGACCGGCCCTGTGCCTTAGCGGTTAAGTGCGCACACGCTGCTGCTGGCAGCCTTGGTTCCGATCCTGGGCGCGCACTGACGCACCGCTTCTCCGGCCATGCTGAGGTCGTGTCCCACATATAGCATCTAGAAGGATGTGCAACGATGACATACAACTATCTACTGGGGCTTTGCGGGGGGAACAATAAACGAATAAAATCTTAAAAATAAAAACACACAGCAAATGATGAGATGTGTCAAAAGGAAGCAATCTGGAAGACTTTCCAATGGCTCAAGTTGGAAAACTGTGAACAACAAAGTAAATAATGTTAACATTGGATTATTACGCAGAGAATAAAACAAATATCCATGAGTCTATACTGACATAAAATAGATTAAATAAGAAAGGAAGAAAGAAAGAGGAATAAAAAAGAATAAGAGAAAGAAAGGAAGAATGAAGGGAGAGGGAGGGAGGGAATCTTCCTCAAAGAATTCCAAATAATAAATGTGGCTGGATAGCATGAAATAGATAATAGCCACTAGAACACCACAGTAATAATTATTGTGGGTAAGGCTGACTGATGAATGCAAAAACTGTGGGTGAAACTTAAAAAAAAAATAACATTTGCACAGCCTCAAATCATCTCCCTCAAAATACATAACTTTTTTACGTTACTTACTTTAAAAGACCTATGACTATTGAAAGCAAAAGTTATAACACTGTATTGTGGGATTTATAACATGGGAAGATGTAAAATTTATGACAACAATAGCACAAAGGACAGACAGAGGTAAATGGAACTGTTCTGTAGCAAATCTTCCATATTTTACATTGATTAAACTGGTGCACTATTAAGTCTAGGTAGGCTGTGCTATGTTAAAGATGCATATTGTAATATGGACCAACCAGTAAAAAATGCAAAAGTGTGTCACTTAAATGCTAATAAAGGAATTCAATAGCATACAAAAAAGGTTTGTACAAGAATATTCAAAGGAGATGACCTGCACCTCCCCAGGAGGAAGATGAGCCCACTGCGGGGCAGCCACAGAGCAGAACGCCCTCGGCCGTGCCGATGAGCAAACGCTGACACACACATGTTGGGAGAGACTCATAAACCTCGTGCCGAGGGAAGCAAGCTGGACAGAGAACAATAAACGTGGGATGATTTCAGGCAAGACGAACCTATGCTGAAAAAACCAGAACAGTGGTTGCCTCGGGGGAAGGACAAAATTGTCTAGGAAGGAACAGGAAGGGGTTTTCTGGGGGTGATGGAAATATCCTATTCTTAAAGGGGTGAAGGTTATATAGGTATGTTTATTTGCCAAAACTGTACGGTTGAGAATTGTGCCTTTCAGTGTGCGTACTTCTTACCCCCCCACACACACAAAGGACTAAAAGAATAATAAAGTGAGGTGGGAATGGGATGGAGTGTGGAAGAAACAAAAATGGCAGATGATTAGTAGTTGTTGAAGCTGGGTGACGAGCCTACTATGCTGTTTTGTTTATTTTGTATATTGTTTAAATTGTTCTGTAATAAAACACTTGTATAAGAAGACAAACTCATTATATAGTGTTCGCTGGTAAGACGTCAGTTAACTTTGGGGAGGAAGGAGGGAGAAAGGGATTGTCGGGGCCTGAGTGAAGCTGGTGCTAGTTCTTGGTCACACAAGTGTGTTCACTTTGTAATAATTCTTTGAGGTTTACATGGATGACTTCTACGTATATTTCTATATGCATGTTATACATCAATAAACATTTTAAATCCGGCATATTTGCAAAAAGATCCTAACTCAATATCTCAGAATAACAGCAGTGAATTGTTTTAAAGTGGAACACGTTCACTCATGGTATCATCAGATGGATTTTAGTACTCCCAAGTATCTAGTAATGCCCTCACCCTTGAGTGGTCCCCCTGGGTCGTTCCATTTTTGCCTCAATTTGGCAAATGGCATGGCTTTGAGTTTTTATGATGGGTATGGGCCCTTAAGGTGGGTGGGTTCCAAGGGGAGGATCTCTGCAGCAACCCTGATCACAGGGTCCAGAGGGAGGATCATGGCAGGCTGGATGGATGGAGGGGATGGTAGGAGATGGCCTTGAAAAGGCTAATTCCAGGATCCCATGCACCTGGTATTTCCATTTGAGATATTGAATTTACATTTCAAATACTGGCCAGGGACCTTCCACCAGGGCTGCAAGTATCCTTCCCAATAGCCAGGCTTGTGAGCCCCACCCCTACCCGAGTACTGGCCTCAAAGGATGCAGCCCAACCACACTGCACAACTCTGGGGGATGGGCAAGACATGGAGAGATGGCATCTTATAGAGAAGAGGCGGGGTAGAAGGTGGGGTGTAGAAGCAGAGGGGCATGGGCCAGGGGTGGAGAGCCAGGTGGGAGTTGGGTCTCCTAGCTGTGCATGCTGGGCGCTTTTGTCTGTTAACCGTTCCCGGCTGGGAGCTTGCAGGACTGCAGGTCTACAACTCCCAAGATGCTCTGGACACGGGGCAGTGCCTAGCCCTGGGGGGAGGAGCATGGCGGTGAAGGCTTGCCTGAGAGCCAAACTGCCATTGACTCAGGACTCTGGTCCTGCACATGCTCCAACTGGACTGAGTCCCGGAGGGATGTGACGGGACTAGAGGGACGAGGGAGTTAGGAGAGTGTGGCAGTTTCATGGGCAGCCGCGGGCCTGCAGCGTGCAACTGCTTTTGTCCAAAATTGAAGCTGGACTCGCGCCTCTTCCCCACCGCCTCCCTCCGTTGCTTGATTCCTCCTCCCCCCTGTGTGCCTGTGGGTCTTTCCACAGCCTCCTACCTAGTCCAGGGCCAGGTGCTTCTCTAAACTGCTTATCGGAACTGGTTTGACGTCCCAGAAACTTTCCAGTTTGCCTGATGCCCTCTGCCTTCTCCAGCCAAAGTGCCATCATTTCATCAGCTTTTGGGAGACATTCGCCCTTGTGGCCCCTCTTGCAAGCACAACTTAAGAGTTTGCAGGGTGGTAACATTGGTTGTTGCTTGCCTTTTTTGCAGATGTGGAAGTTGAGACATCTGTGAGGTTAATCACTGGTTTCCCCAGGATCCACTAAGAGTAGAGGAGAACAAATCAATTCCCAGGCAAGTATCTAGTAGGCCGTTTTCACTAACCCATTCCAGTGCAGAGGCCTCTGAAACAGCATCTTTAAGATGTGAATAGCTTAAGTATTTTGCCCTTTAGATTGATCACCTAATCTCAGCTCAGGCCTGAGTGGCCAGTCTCTCAGGGACATGGGTGGTGATTCTGATCACTCAGGAAGAGACCGGTGGTCCAGCTTTGGGAGAGGCATGTTCATGGTAGACAGCACTTAGGCAGCATTTGAAACCCGTCAGCTTTAACATCTCTGCTTTGGATTCAGGCAAGGTTCCCGGATAAACACGCCTTGGGATAATCAGATGTACCATATTCTTTAAAAATTGGTTACATCAGTGAAAAGAACAGAACATAAAATATCCTGCTCAATTGCAAAAGATAAAATGCAAGCAAGATTTTCTTGTTAATTTCTTTCTGCTCATTCTCTTGGCTGTACTGTACGCTTGAATGCAGAAACAAAACACTTGAATTGCCATATTCTCTTTTCCTGAGATTGGTAAATTAACTTAAAAGTCATATTGAAACCTGTGGAGGAATGATTAGCAGTTTTTCTGACTTATGTCATCCATAAAACTCTGGGCGTTGATCTAAATGAAAACAAGTCCTTGTTTATATTACACACCCCAATAGGTTACATTTCCGATTCCTGAATGTGGAATATAATCAAAAAAACAGGAAAACCTGGTCATGGAAACTAGACCCTGTCACTATGTCAAGAATTTGCCTCTTTATGAATTAATGACACATGAATTCTTCAACGTTTTTGTAAAGAAAGGATGAGAATCTCTGCAGTGTCTCTGAATGTGGCAAGACGGGGACTTCTCGTTAGACCACATCCTCAAGTTCTTCTCTCGTGCTCAATAGGCCCAGGTGATAGGCTGTGTGGTCAGGTGCAGCGCCGCTCCCCAGCCACCAGTGTTCCATCCTACTCTGGCCTGTGACCTCTTCAGGGGGTTCTGATGACACTCGTCCACAAGTGTTGGAAGGAGACATTGTAACGTGAGGATATTTCTCATCTTGAAACAATGATTAATTGAGACGAAAGTCTCTGCGTCTGTGTGCTCTGATGCACTGCTGTTGGGGTGTGGCTCCAGTGACCACTGTACTCCCAGCAGTCCCCACAATGACTGCCTCAGACATTTGATCTCCTGGTGCAACCACAGCAGCTGTTGACAGAGCTGGGCGCTCGTCGTGGTTAAGTGTCTTCCGTCAGATTTTGCGGATCTGACCCTCCTCTGCTCAATCCCTTCCCATTGCTAACTGCTGCATTGATTGCTTTGTAGTTGTTTCTTAGGAGCCCCTGTGTGTAACTGGATTTCACAGTGTCTTTAGGGACCCACCTTCACTACATGATTCACTGTACAACAGCCACCTATCCTGGTGTAGCCCATGTTCGTCCTCTAAAGTGGAGCTGTGAAGAACCCTATTTACTCAGAGCTCCTCTCCTTCTCGTGCTGCTGGGGCTGCTTATGAAGCTGGGCATCTCGTCTTTGGTCTCATCATATTATTCTTTTCATCGATTATTCTGAAGTCAGATACGACTTTGTTAACAATGTGGACACTGGTTGTCACAGGCACTTTTATGTATCTTCCCCAACAGCTCTGTGAAGTAGGCCTGTGATCCTCATTTTACAGGGGGGACACTGAGGCTCAGAGAGGTCGACTAGTTTCCTTCACACAGTTTCTTGGTGCATTTTGAGTCTCCACCTGGAACTCCGCCTCTCAGGTGTGTGCACTTAGATGGTTTTCCAATTTGTCCCTCTCTGCCAGCCTCACCAAAGGCACACGGCCCATCCTGAGTCCATTGTCTGCTAGTTGACAGTCACCCTGCACAAACAGGCCCTGGGTGGGGAGTGGACTAGCACGGCGTGGTCGTCTGGCATACGCTGGGCAGATTCTAGGTTTATTGCAAGAGCTGGAGTAGTGGAAGATACTGACCGTCACTCACCTGCAAGGATTCTTATGTAGACATACTCCACAGACTTTTTGCAGGTGTCATGTCTTTTTGTCTTCATTCCTCCTCTGGGCTTTCTCCTACAGTCCATGCTGTGCAGGAACATACAGTACAGAGACTGGTGAACATAATACTGTTGCCCTACACCAAACGGTCACATCACTCACTTTTCTAATTATGAAAGAATTACATACTTTGTAAAAAAACTCAAATTACACAGATCTATGTAGAGTAAAGTGAAACCTTCCACTTCCATCCCCTTCCCTGCAAACTCACTCCCCTTCTCAGAAGGAACTATTGTTAAGAGGTGGCAGCTTATTCTTCTGGACATTTCCTATGAATTTATAAATACACATAAAGAATTTTTTAACATAAATAAATTACATAACTACATCGTTTTGCAACTTGCTGTTTCCCAAAACATATATCATAGACGTCTCTCCTTATCAGTGCACGTCACTCTAACTTAGCTTTTTAGAAGTTTTAGAGCTACTCCAAAGAACAGGAATACCACGATCTGTTTATTTCTTCTTTGATAGAGATGGGGTTATTTCCAGTTTCACTATTATACATAATGCTGCAGTAAGATCCTTGTATGGAATTTATTACACTGTTATTCAACTGCTCTATTTTCTTTGTTCCCTTTTAGTCAGAGACTATGATATATTTTTAACAATTTTATGGGAATTATTTTATAGGGAAATTAATTTTATCTCTGAATCAAGACATTTATGGGGAAACTGGACTTCAAGGTCATCCATCTCAGTATTCTGGAGAAAAATCCTGAAACTCAGAAGATATTATGCTTACTGCATCACATTCTAACAAGTCATGTTAACAATTTAAAGTTGAATGTTTGGGCTGGCCCGGTGGCGAAAGCAGTTAAGTGCGGGTGCTCCGCTGTGGCGGCCTGGGGTTCGCGGCGGCCCAAGGTTTGCGGGTTCGGATCCCAGGCACTCACCGACGCACTGCTTGTCAAGCCATGCCGTGGCGGCATCCCATATAAAGTGGAGTAAGATGGGCATGGATGTGAGCCCACGGCCAGTCTTCCTCAGCAAAAAGAGGAGGATTGGCAGATGTTAGCTCAGGGCCGATCTTCCTCACAAAGCAACAATAAAAAACAAAATAAATAAAGTTGAATGTTTGTATAGCCTCTACAGTCTTTGTTCAGAAGAAGGATGACTTTTTCTTGTCTTGAAAACTTCTGACTCCAGGGGCTCTCAGTTGGGCTTCAGAGAGGATAAGATGTTGGTGTTGTATATGTTTCTCTTCAGCTGTAGGCTGCATCTTCTAAAGATCATAGAATTGAACATGGTCCTATCTATATATATGATTTGGGTCAAAAATTCAAAGTAATGAACCCAAGATAGGAATCTATAACTTTGGTTCATTTATAAAATTTTTTATTTATTTATTTATTTTTTCCCCAATAGCCCCAGTAGATAGTTGTATCTTATATCTGCACATCCTTCTAGTTGCTTATGTGGGATGCAGCCTCAGCATGGCCAGAGAAGCGGTGCGTCGGTGCGCACCCGGGATCCGAACCTGGGCCACCAGCAGCAGAGCTCGCACACTTAACCGCTAAGCCACAGGGCCGGCCCTATAACTTTGGTTCTTAATGAAGAGTTTCCTTTGATATCCTCATGTCTCTGTGACTACTAGTAAAAACTCACCTATGGATGAAGAGATGTGGTTCTACTGGCAATGTCTGTCTTGAACATCCATAGTTAAAGCTGCCAAATCCATAGGCAGATTAGACTTGACCTATGACCGCTGCCTTTGTTCTTTGACCCGGGGAAAATAAGAATTTAAAAAAACTGTTGTTACTAGCACTGAATGTTAGAAATGCCCATTAAAGAGTGAGTTTGATTTGATAAACTAAAGGGAGTATAAGCAGAACAAAATCTTTAATATCTATGAAATTTCAAAAAAGTTCTAATTTTTTTAACTGTAACTCTATTTTTGCAACAATGCAAAATGTATATATATGAATGAAATATCCCTCTGTCCATTTCTTAAGTCGTTTCCATTGGTTTGATGGATTTATCCTCTAATCAGGATTCCAAGTGTGAAAGAACAGCTTGGTATTTCAAAGAAAAGAAGCCATTGATATTTGATTTTCTTTTAGCTCGGCATCCTACAGCTTTGAGGAATAAATTATCATGTAATGATACAATGATTCTGAAATCTAATTGTTAATTAGAGGGATGTAAGGGATGATTGAATGGTGGTTCGTCCCCATGGTCAGGGGTATTGTACACATGGACATGTAAACACAATTCAGGAAGCTGCTTCAGCCCCGTGACATCCCTGAGAACCACAGTGCAGGAGGATCTAGGGGCACAGCCCTTTGCCTCGATCTCCTGGGTTACATGTAGATCCAGAGGTCTTGACAGTGGCCTCAGAGCAGCTAACTTTTGTCTATTTCTCCCCTTCCTTCTCTCAGCTTATCTCAAACAGTCCTGACTATCATGTTTTAAAGTAAGACCAATTATAGTTATTTACATGAGCTTCTTGTTCATTATTGAAGAGTAATAATCAGGCATAACATTAAATATCATTTAATCTACCTAAATATATTGGTCGTAGCTTTTAATTGATTAGAACACTAAAGTTGGTTCAGAGTTTGATATTCACCATGTGTGTTAATCTGCTTACAACTGCCATGTTCCTCACTCCTCTTATTAGTGTATCTTTGGCCCATCACAAGATTTTAATGACTCAAATCATCATAAATTAAGACAATGCACTGTCTTTTTGATGACCAGGAAGCACATGGGTCCATTTTGGAAATATGACCATCTGTCTTTGTTCCCCATGGGAAGTCTCTTGTCACTAGGTCTCTAGGTGGCTTGCGCAAGACCTAGGTCTGTAATAGCTTGATGTCTCTCCTTCTATTTGGGGTAGAAATAAAAGAGGTCAGAGAGACTTATTAAAGATTTGGTTGCATGAAGTCTTCTATGAAGACCATCCATGCATATTTTTCTGGATAGCTCTCTGTTCCTAAGACTACTAGTTATTTTAAGGGCTTGTCAGAAACCGTGAAAGGTCTGATGTTTTACCTTACCTGCAAACCAATAAGTTAGCCTACAATGGTCTTACAGATGCTGGCAAAAGTCACGAGACCCATGCGTCAGTGACAAAGGACTTAATGACACAAAAATAGCAGTGGTCAGAGTATCAGCATTTACACCGGTTCACTAAATCTCACTTCCTACAGGGTGATACACAGTGAGCCAGGGGACATGCAGAGCGATGCAAGATCTCAAAGCCTAAGGAACTCAAATCTTTTATAACGGGCAGGATGTCTGCTAACCTTTGCTCTGGGGGGTGTTACTTTTATTATACTGGGCAGAAGGCAAGGCTGCCCTTTGCTCCAGAGGAGGCCACTATTTCTATCTTCCAAGGCTGACAGCTCTACACACATCCTTGAAAAGACAGCTTGGTTTTACTGGCTTCCAAAGATAAGCTTGAATGAGAATTGATCATCATTTATTTCTTCTGTTTCCGTTATTGAGATTGTGCAAACATGCTCTTTCCTCTGTAAAGTTCACTAACTTTATTCATACATAAGAGATGCTTTTGATTTTATTTATTAAGTTGAAATTTTCTTATCAGAGAAAATGATGAAACTATTATGGGTTGGATGTGAAAGTATGTTTTTCCAGGAAAAATGTGAAAGTAGATCGGTGCTCGCAGAACTTTGCCACAAGGAAATGATAGCAACTTAAATGATTTTAATTTGAATACTGTTTTGTACAACTTTCTTCCATCTTACATCATCCTCTCTGCTTCCTGTCATTCCCATATTGGAATGGGGCAGTTTCAGGGATTCACTGAACTCATATACAGTATTCAAATGGTTTTGTCTGTTGTGTTTTTTTAATTGAGATAAAGTTGACATACAACATTAAATTAGTTTCAGCTGTACGACATAATGATTCAATGTTTGTATATATGTTGAAAGGATCACCACAATAAGTCCAGTTAACATCCATCCCCATATAGAGCTACAAATTTTTTCTCTTGTGATGAGGACATGGCATATTTCAAGGTACAGAAGAATCAACGATGATGCCATACTTTTCCATATATAGCTTGATGAATTTGGACATAAGCATACACCCTTGAGACTGTCACCACCATCAAGGCCACAAATATATCCATCATCTCCCAAAGTTTTCTCTCACCTCCTTTATTACTATTATTATGTGGTAAGAACTCTTAATATCTACTCTATTAGCAAATGTAACGTATACAATACAGTCTTGTTAGCTCTAGACACTATGCCATATCCTAGATTTCCAGAACTTATTTATCTTGATCACTGAACCTTTGTATCTTTGAACATCAGCTCCCCATTTCTCCATCTCCCCAGCCTATGGCAACCACCATTCTGAACTCTGCTTGTGTGAGTTTGACTATTTTAGATTCCACAAATAAGGGAATATTTGTCGTTCTCTGTCTGCCTTATTTCACTTAGCACAATGTCTTTCAGGTGCATTCATGTTGTCAAAAATAGCAGCAATTCCTTCTTTTATCAATGTTGACGATTATGCCATTTCTTTATCCATTCATCCATCAGTGACGTTTAGGTTACTTCCATATCTTGGCTATTGTGAATTTGCTGCAATGAACATTAGAGGGCAGATATCTCTTTGAGACACTGATTTCAAATCCTGTGGGTGTATACCAGAAGTGGGATTGCTGGATCATAGGCTAGTTTTCATTTTTGGAGGAAATCCCATACTGTTTTCCATAATGGCTTTACTAGTTTACATACCCACGAGGGTTCCTTTTCTCCACATCCTCAGCAACATTTGTCATCTTTAGTTTTTTTAATAAGCGACATCATAACAGGTGTGAAATGATAGCTCATTGTGATTTTGATTTGCATTCCCTGATTTGTCATGCTGAACAACTTTTCATACACCTGCTGGCCACCTGTATGTCTTCACTGGAAACATTTTACTCTGGTCCCTTGCCCATTTTTTAAATTGATTTTTCTTTTTGTTTTTGAGCCAAACAAAAAAAGAGAACAAAATTTCCAGGCATTATGGGTGCTTCCCAGTTGATGCAGATGGCTTTGTATTTACAGTGGTACAAAAAGATCATGTTTCATGTTTTTTCTTAGGGCTTGTCATAAGACAAGCAGTAGCTGAGACAAGGCAGATAATCGGGATCTTCTGGGTTTGGAGGTTTACAAAATAAATGAGTGGTAAGGAATTATTTATTTTTCCAAGGAAATTATTTTGATCATAGTCCATGGAATCAAGGATAGATAGGTGTAGGAGGAAATTAAGGTGAGAATCTTTGATCTGGCATTACTACAGATCTTGAAAGACAGGTATCTACTGTATGAGTGTTTGAATAAATATATTAGAGATCAGGAATTTGTGGTGGGTGAATATGTTTTCTGAATTATTTACTTTTGAACATAACCATTTGGATTATGTGAAAATCTGGGATATGGGAGTAAGTTGCTAACAGGGGGTGGTTGATAATGTCACTATTGATTTAACCTCTATGAACACCAAGTGGTCAACGGATTAAGCAAATGAGTAGACAGAAAATACAGAAATGGTAAGATTTGGGATTTAGTAAAGGACTGGGGGTCGACTGTCCTGAGAGGGAGTGCCAGGACTTGTGCCGTTGAGAGTGACATGGAAAAGAAGAGAATAGACTAACACTCAAACAAGGAGGGTGTGTTAACAGGATGGAGGGGGGAAATGATCTGGAGGGGCCTTGAGTTTTGACCTTGAGCTTTCTGTTCTTGATGCAAATCTGCCTGATGACATCCCAGGACACAGGTCAGATATATCCCCAGAGGATATGGGGGGGGTGAAAGTACAAAACAGCCAGGATAATTGTCCTAAAAAGGCAGGTCTCCTTTATCATTTGACCCAGTTTCATGATTTGTTTTTATAGGGTAAGAGGAAAAGAAGGATGATAAGTCACGTCTTCACAGAAGAAGCAGCGCAACTGTGGAAACCAGTCCAAACCAAAGCCTGGTTTAAGCATTTCCATTCTTTTGAGGATGTCCAGTGACATATTCAAGAGGCCAGTTACTAGAATCCCATCCTATCCTGGCAATGACGGGTCTCTGAGAGGACAACTTGGACCAGCCCCACCAGATCTGCTGGCCCGAGAGACCTCAAGGACTCCAGGCCTGCAGCAGTGCAGGACAACTCGTAAGTCCTTTCAATCTTGCCAAAACGTTGTAAAAACTTGCACCTAGTCACACAGGTGAATCCCTGCCAGGTGTGCTCACAGGTGGTCTGCATTCCAGGTCCCATTCCCACTCCTGCTGGACTTCAGATTTGGCAGAGATGATTCCAGGAACTGATCTGTGCATTCTACAGCTCCACTGTGGAGGTATCAGGAAGGAGGAAAGGGCAGTGAAGAACACAGTAGCGAGACTGGTGATAGCATTGATGGCGGACACACTTGCTAGCGAGACAGAGAAAGTGAGGGTCTAAGAAGGCCGTCCTGACAGCAGATGAAATGGAGCAGGCACCTCAGTGAGGTCTCTTGGCAGCGTCCCTACTGTTTCCTTGCTTTCAGCTCTTGAAACTTTAAAATATATTGATACTTTTCTTTTATTAAACTCTGCTTCGAGACATAGAAAATATAGACAACAGTTTCTTTCTGAGGTGAGAGGTTGAGTTTCAGGTGAGGAGAGAAAGATCTTCCTTTTTCATGCTATTCTCTCATTTTCCTTTACTATGTATAATATTTATTTGTACTTTAAAGTCAACAGCGAGTTATCAATGTCACGGGATGATTCAGTTTTTCCCCTCACAGTCACAGTAAAACCTACTAAAAATGGATTATTCTTTTTGTATAATATTCCAATAGAGTCCAAAATATTATTTCAAACGCACTTTTGTGTCTATCTTCTCAAATTAGATATTTACTTCTAGGACTCCATTTTTCTGTTCTCTGTTGCATGCTACTTCAGAGTTGCATGTAAGGAAATACCAGATTTCCCTCAGTTTTTTAGATCCATATGTGTTGGAAATTTGATTCATGGAGATCAACATGGCAGTTGGGGGATCGTGCTATTATCAAAGGGGATCTTTTCAGGATCAGTAATGCTGAAAGAACCCACTGCTTGTTGGGATTTAATTGTCTATTTGAGGAATCAAACTTTCACTGTTGGCACTTCTCTTTCTCTTTGGAGGGAAAGTAGAGCCTTCCCAGTCTTTCCGTTACCAAATCACATTCCTGGGTGGCTGGGCCGTGTCAGGAAGGGTTTGGGATGCTGGGAACCAAGATTCATTTTCAGTTTCTGGTTGTCCTGAGAAGACTTCCTTGGCAGAGTGCAGCCTGTGTGTCTGGGTGACACTTGCAGCCATCAGAAATGAGGGCATATCTCACAAGTGCCAAGCGATTCATCTGGTCCTTGCCTTACAGGGTGTTCCCAAGGGATGAGGTTCAAAATGCCACTTGGTATCCCTTTGAAAGCTCCTAGTCATTGGGTGGGTTCTCGGTGCGAGCTCAGAGCAGTGTCTGTTCACCACCAGATAGGAAGCATTTCAGTATTTTAATTGGTAAGGCTGTGTTCATGCACATCCATGGACCATCAGTTCAGTGGCATTCCCTGCTGTAGCCCCCCACACCCCTGTCATGCCTCATCTTTGAAAGCCCCAAACACTGTTCACACCCCAGCAGGTAGTGGTAATGTAACCAGATCATAGGACTGGGGACAAAAACACAAAAACCCAGGGGCGACACAGTTTATGGGCTCGGGCCCAATTGCCCCATTTGGATGAGTTGGTAACACCAACACTTAGTGTGTAAACTAGATGATTGTCCAAGACCATGGACCTCAGAATGACCCGGGCTCAGAAGTCACCTTGGACAGCAAGGGACAGTGTGAGGTCACTCACAGGCCAGGATTATGGTCCCTTATACTGGCAAAGTAGAGCTCACTGGGGATCCATCAGGCCAAGCGAGGGAGGAGGCTTGGGGCCTTCTGGGGAATTTCTGCCCTAAAGGGAATTGCATAATGAAGGCAGGGGTGCTGAAAATCCTAGTTCACAGGGAGCAGTCATGTTTATGGAACAAAGCCCAGCAGTAGTCTTAAAAGCTGCGTCACAAATCTTTCCTCCTGGATACAGAACAAACAGGAAAAATAATTTAGAGTCCTGGACAAGGATCCCAGCAGGATTCAAATCCAGGTCAGGGGTGAACACAGAGCCCCTAGAGGGGCCTCAGGAGCTATGTCCTGCCTGCCTTTAGTCCATTTGCAAATGGGCTTCCTTGGGCGTTGTCCTCTCAACGTGCATGTTTTGATCTTTTTACATTATTTTCCCCTCATAGAGCTGTTGCAATTCCAGGGATTGAACTAGAAAACTACAAGTTCCTAAAATTTAGTCAAAAGAAATCTCAAAAAGAGAAGCAGAAAACTTTGCCTGTTCCTCAAGAATGGAGAAAGGCAGCCCCTGCCTGTGGCACGACTTTTTCCTGGGTAGTTCTGTTTTAAAGACACCCACATTTCACTGGTTGTTCCTCTGCCTGTGAAAGTAGCTTCAACCTTAAAATCCGAAGAGAATGGGCGGGGGCCATGTCTGCTCCTGGAGGAGCTGAATGATATTGAAATGAACTGGTCTTCGGAATTAGGGGGACCTGGGAGTGTCCCCACTAACCAGGGAAGGGGCTGGCCCTTCTCCCAGTGCCAGCTGTCCGACTCCTCAAGGGCACGTTTAGCCTGAAGCTTTAGTGAACCCCTAGGAGTCGGTCACCACGGCCCAGACACTCACTCACCCTTAACCTTGATGATGTGGGGTTGTCCTTATCCTTGAGTATTCTGCTGGCCAACTATGTCTGGGGGTCCAGCTGGCAGGACAGGCTGTAGCTCCAGGACAGACAGATACCTGTGAGCCTACCAGGAGCCACACCACAGGTGTCCCCCCACTGACTGCCCAGCAGCTGGAGTCTAGGTGTCCCAGAGGTCGTCATGCAATAAGACCTAGGTCTGAGTGGGGGGCCACGGAGACAGGCTCTCTGGACTGGCCAACAGGGAGAGTCCACCCCTGCCCTCACCCAACTCCTGCCCCGCCTCACCTATCATTCTCGTTGAGCAACCACATGTCCTGGAACCAGGCCCAAAATCGCTCCTCGGGCTCTAGGTTGTAATTCTTTGTGGCCACCTGGAGCAGCAGGATCTCCCTCATGACTGGGTATTCCTGGGACAAGAGGGAAGGAGACGATGCAGATAGGGCCTGGGTGGGAGATGCTTCATGGACTTTGTGGGTGGTAAGGAGTGGGGCAGGGGACCAGTCCTGGGAACCCACCTCCCCTCCAGTTCCATCCAGGCTCTACCTGTTCGCAGAATGGGAATAATCAGCCCCTCCTCCAGGACGTTTTCCTTTATGCCGTCCTCCCCTCAACCCACCCGCCATTTGGTCGGGTCTCCCACTTCTCTGTTATCAAATTCTTCCACTCAATGTAAGATACAGGGGGTGGAGCCAGGGACTGTTCTGCCCAGAGGGTCTCTGATTTCATCCTTCATCCCCTCCCATGCAGGGGGTGTGGCAGCTGTTCACTTCAGTCATCTTCTCAGGTTAATCTCATTCCCCTGGAAGGCAGAGAACCAGAGTCCATCAGACAGAACCCCCTAGCCTGACTAGACCCCTATGCCCACACCTTCTCAAGTTACACTACTGCCAGGTCACCAGAGGGAGCCGGGCATGCACAGAAAGCAGGACTTGGACCTAGGCCGGGCTCTGGGCTCCAGAGAAGCAGGACATGGGGGAGAGGCTGAGGGACCTGGCAGCACAACCCTCTCTGATGACAGACATGGAGGCTGAGGCCTCAGGCAGACAGGACTGCTCAGCCACTTATGTGCTGCCTGACTTGGAGGGGTCCGAATTCTCTCTCCCTCCCTGGCCAACGTGGGAGGGAGAGGCTGAGTCCAGCTCAGATAAAACCTCATGCAGCTGTGTTATCAGGCAGCTCTGAGCTTCCCCAGCCTGAGGAACCAGAATGGGTGTCTCAGGTGGAGCCTCTGTTCACTCATCCCTAAGATGGGCCTGATGCCCCAGCTCTCAGCGGTGGCTGAGAGGCTCTTATGACAGGAGATGTGCCAAGTGCTGAGAGCTCAGAGCTCAGTTCGGGGGCTCCCCATCCCAAGGCTGAGGATCCTGGTCCTCCCTGCCTGGTCCTCAGGTGCACCCACCTCGAGATTGTCACCCATCAGCAGGTGCAGCATCAGCAGGTGACCAAGGAAAGTGCCAACATATGGGATGACACTCTGTGACAATGGGGTGTGTGTGGGATGAGTCCTTGCTCTCAAGTCAGCCCCCTGCAGACCCTCCTCTGAAAAGACCTCACCCTCAGCCTCCTGGCCCACCCCAGGGTTCAAACCTAGGGGAGCAGCCTAGGACCCTTAGCAGCCTCCCCTCAACTCCTCCTTCCTTCACAGCCCAAGAAGACCACACGCCTCCTCCTCACCTCCCAGGGCCGGCTTCTGGCAAATCACAGGGTGTGCGGTCCCTGGCCCTCCCCACAACAAACCCATCCTGCACCAGCTCTTCCAGGCCTTCCTCCTGGGGCATTCAGGCACTGTGGCACCAAGAGGAAGGGGCCTCCTCTCTTGATTTGAGGGCCTCCAGCTGGGAGGGCAGAGCCCCTCCCCCACAGGCACACTCACCTGCTGCTGCTGCTGCTTCTCCTGCACTCTCTGGAGGCTGATCTGCGGGGGAACAAACGTGGATGGCCCCTGCTGCCAGGGTCGAGGAGAGTGTCAGTAAGGCCATAGTCCCCTCACCCCATTTCTCTCCAGCACCACTGGTCTCTGACCCTGGACATCTGACTCCAGGCAACTGGTACCAATAACACTCCATCCTCCAAGGTGTTGAGATTCTAGAACAAGCCAAGCTCCAACTCTCACTCTGGGTGTGAGCTTGACCTTTGGGCCAGGCATCTCCGAGCCTGTTTCCTCATCTGGAATGTGTGAGAACTCCAGCTACCTCACAAGTTCTCCTGAGGACTCAGTGTCACATGACACTGTTCTCGCCCTCACCCTTCCAGTTGGAGCAGGCAGAAAGCTCCCACAGTCCTTTCTTCCCTCTTACCTCATCACCGCCCTGTGAGGCCTGCAACTGAGGCTCAACTGGGGGAGTATTGGTCCCCAAGTTCACTCTCAGCTTTCAGGGTTCAGTTTGGACTGAGAGCCTGAGTTTCTTTCTGTCTTTTGGCCTGGGCAATCTCGTGCTTCTCTCCTTCCTAGCGTCCACATTGGGCAGCCCTAAAACACTGGTATTTGATTCCTCAGTTACAGGGATTCGACAGAGTGAGAGAGAGAGAGAGAGAGATGGAACATGAAAGAGGGAGTAAGAGGAAGTGAGAGACTTTTTTAGTTAAAATTTAGACAAGACATCCCATCACTTTGGCTGTTATTATGTTAAGAAGCCAGTTACTAACTACTTAGTGGTTCCACTGGGATGACTATAACATGGGTGGGGCTTACTGGGTACCACTGTGGAGATTGCCCACCTCATAGGCCAAGATGAGGCTCTTGGGTCGCATTCTCCATTAAACAGGAAACAATTGAATGGTTTTACTCCACAGGATGGCAGTATGTAAATTTCCACTAGTTTCAACCCCCTCATGATGCTGACCTGAAAATGAGGCCAAGTTGGAAGCGACTGTTCCAATGTCACATTACTAGAACCCAGACCTGCTTTGAGTGGTGTTCTGTGCTACCTGTCACCCCGTTTTGTTATTCCTCTATTTCTAAGTTTGTGCCATAGGTACATGTGACACCAGCCCACAGGGGTAACAGATATTATGTCATATACACCAGGCGACATCCCTAGGAAGTAGATTCTAGCCTGATCCCCATGGTGTAGCTTTAGAGACTGGGGAAGATCTGAGAGGTACAGGGACTTTCTCAGGATGAAGAACTGGTAAGAAAAAGGAGGTCTGCATTCATCTCTGTCTCCTCAAATCTAAGACTCGACTTAGGTTTCCAGGGAGCTGTGGCTAGGGCTGTGTAGGCTCCTTGTGTACAGTTCAGGAGATGACATGGGGGAGGACGGTTAGCAGCCAGGGCACAGGGGGCAGCTCTGGACAAGTCTGATTGAGGGAAGGGGGCCAAGTAAAGGAATCTTGAAAAATGACCTCATTTCCTTGGTCATAGACCTCAACAGATCTTAGAACTCTGGTAACCAGGCACCCACAGCCCTCCATCCAGCTCACTTGACTGGAGACAGTCAACAGGCAAAAATATTTTGTTTTTGTATCCCAACTTTTGGAGGATCCAGGTTCAAAAAAACCCCAAAAGAGAAAGTTTTGGTCGTTGCCGACGTTGGCTCAGCCCTCATCCCCGATGCCTCTGGGTGTCTGGCAGGAGGCAGTGAAGGGTAACACGGGGCAGCCCAGGAAAGACTAGTGCAGGTAAGGACACAACTGTGATCCCACCTGATCAGCCCCACACCCCTTACCCTTCACCGTGTGTGTGTGTGTCTGTGTGTGTTTGTGTGGAGGGGAGAAGGCAGGTTATGAGGGGCAGGTCATTCCGGGGCAGAAGCTGGTTGTTAGGTGTCAGAAGCATGGTGGGCCTGTCATGTTCATAGCCCAGATCATGGCTGGCAGCATGAGAAGGTGAGCTCCTCTACTCTTATGTTATTGAGCCATAGAGGTTTCATCTCTTTTCCTGCCTGACCACAGTTTTTTGCAGGGATGTCCCTCTGTGCCTGAACTGAGGAACAGACTTTCTCTTGGGGGTTGACCCCAGTGGCAGTGTGCAGGCAGCCCCTGATTGCTTCTGGCCCAGCTCCAGAACAGTCTTTTCAGAACTCCAGTCAGAATGTCATCGAGGATCTGCCCAATGGTTTCAATTTCACCAACTCACTAGGCAAGGGGAAGGTGCCTGAGGCCACAGACACCATCCAGTGCTGCTCTGAGATGAGAGCAGGAGCAGAGGGTCTCCACACTCAGGACCTTGAGATAACCAGGTTGGACTAGAACTAGGGCATGACCAGACTGGGGCTGTCCCTTTTTCAAGCTAAAGGGGATGTACAAGCAGGTAACCTTGTCTGGTTCGGAGCTAAGCTGCCATGACCCTCTTACCATGGCCCGGTGTGAGCTTCTGGAGGCCACTGAGGCAGAGGCAGAGGGTAAGGGGGACTGCAGGCTGGATATTCCTGGAAGGGAAGTGGGATCTTTCCTGTGTTTAGAAGGAAACATGGAAAGTCAGCTATGTGGGTGAATCTTTCTCTTTATCCCACTGTAGCGCCAGCTGCAAAGCTCCAGCCAGTGGCAGAAGCAGAGCTGTGGTTAGTGGTGGAGGTAGAGTTGGCTACAGCTCCATTGACACCACGCCTTCTAGCGGTGGAGCCAGCGTCCCCATCATCAGCAGTGTTGGACCTGGAGCATGGGCCAACATCGGCTCCAGCAGGAGTGGGAGCTGCTGAGCTGGAGTCACCTGGACCATCATTTCTAGTGGGAAGTCCGTCTCCACCTGTGGCTGTTAAGGAGCATGAGAAGAAGCCAAACCTCACGGCCTTCCCTCCTATGCAGGTGGTAGAGCGCTTGGCTGTGATGGATGCTGTGAGCAGCTGGGCTCTCAGGGCGGGGTGGAACAGGCCTTCCCTCTGCTATCATTGCCCCAGACCTGATCCAGAATCCCATGATCTGGGCACAAATCCCAGCTCCACCCCTTAACAACCATATGATCTGGGCAACTTCCGGAACCCCCAAGCCTTTGCTGTCCACCTGCAGACCGTAGAGGTGCACAATAACAGGACCTGCTCCACAGAGAGGCTGTGCTGGCTCCATGAGGTAGAAGAGATGGAAAGCTGGGCAGGGCCTGGCCCATCAGTGGTGGAGGGGAACTCATTGTGTGCAGCGAGGTCTACGGTGGCCCAGCCGTCTCCTCAGGAGGCTCAACAGCCTCAGGACTTGACACCTGATGTGTGCTTCACTACAAGGGAGACAGACAAGGCCAGTGGTTGTAGCTGCCACAGGGGAATGTGCATCAGAATGGGGAGTGGGACCAGAGTGGAGATCAGGGTGGTGGAAGATGCCCCCTTGGCATGAGCAGAGTTGAGCCACCGTCTGGAGCTTAGAGTTAGCCAGGACGGGCTGGGTGCAAATGCCCCTCTCCCTTCTCTGCCAAGATTGGGTCCTGGGTCATCCTGTGCTGGGTACCCTCGGTGGACAGAGAAGAAAACCCAGGGACTCTCACAAGGCTCAGGCCACATCCTGAGCTTCCTGAGCTCCAGCTCTAAACTGTGACACCTGTGTCGGACTTTAGGGGCTTTGGACACAGAGCTGGCCTGGCACAGGCTGGATGACACTCCCCCTGTTCCCCAGGAGCTCTTCTGGAAGGTGGTGCCCTCTCAGTGCCTGGGATCTACCTGGCAGAAGAAGAACAAACCTGGCAGTGAGCACTAGACACCCACCATCCAGGCCACCATCGACAAGTTCAGAAGGGTGGCCAGCCTTGTCATCACCACTTGCCTCGGGGACCCAAGCATGACTGTGCAAGACAGGGTGAGGTTGGTAGAGCACTAGTTCCAGGTGGCCCAGGTGTGCCGTGGGAGGCCCAGTGGAGCCTTTCTCTGGAGACTTGGGAACTGCCTCTCCATCGTTCTCAGCTCCCAGGATTGCAGCGTGTGGTCTAAGCTCCTGCAAGTCCCTAGGCTCTTCCTGCCAGGGGCCCACTGACCTTGACTCCAGGTCCCAGTGGGAGGATGCGCACTTCCTACCTGGCTAATTCCCTGGGTTGAGCTAAACTCCTCCTCCTTGTGAGTGTTACTCTCTGGGTCCTAAATGTCCTTCTGGGGCTCCTTGAGCATCTGTCTCATCTAGGAGGGGAGATTTAAATAGAAAGGGACTGAAGCTAGAGCAAGCGTGGCTCCAGTGCCCAACCTCACACCTCATTCTCTTCCCTTCCCCAAGAGTGAGAGATCTGGAAGAACTTCTCCTCGCCCCGCCCTGTCGTCTCTGCTCTGCAGAAAACCTCCACAAGCCACCTGAAGAACACATGGGGGGAAGTTTCCCTGTGGGTAGGCCTCTCTCCATAGGAGGACCAGGATGAATGAGGGATCTCCTGTATGACTGTCATTGGCGGCTCAGTCAGCCGGAAAATCCTGGGGGGCAGCAAATGCTGGGGACAGGGCCTGGGCATCGGTAGTTGGTCTCTAAGTCTCCTGGAGTCCTTAGTGAACCAGATCTGCTTCAGTACTGGGTTTCCCTAAATGTCAGCTACTGGGTTGAGCCACATTGGAGATTTTCAAGTGTTTATAGCAACAGAACTCTACGGCCAGTTGAAACTCATAGTGGTCAAAACAGAGCTGCTCTGTAGAGCTGGAGAGTGGAGACCCCAGTGACCAACAGGAGAGTCCCCTCCCAGTCCCACGAGACCTTAGTGCTCAGAGGAGCCCAGTGAGAACACTCCTCCAGGCAGGTTGAATCGCTTGGGTTGTCAAAGAAAAGGGATTTGCACTCAGACATCTCACATTATCCCTAAATTTATCCTTCCCTCTTTCCCCTACACTCGGGTAAAGCTCTGAAAAACTTAAGGAGCTCTATAGCCAAGACGAGTCCTGGAGCAGAGAACTGATGACCAAGATAGAGGGGAGGCTGTGAGTCTGGAAAGAGAGGAGGGGGGAGAGGGTCAGTGGGCCTGGGCAGGCTGTGGGTTTGATAGTTTCTCACTTGAACTTTCTCTGAAACATTCCAGTCTATCTTGTCCAGGTTAACAAGCAGAGACATCTGTTCAGCCCATGGGCAGCAGGATGCCATTTTTGGGCAGGAGGCCCTGGTCATGGGATACAGTGGTGTTGGCTGAGCTGTTCCAGGAGGAGTTGCCGAGCTGGTGCCATCAACAGGTCTCTGGCTTCCGTGCAAGTCCATCCTGCTGGATGTATCTTCTTCCAGCCTGTTGCGGTGGGTTTAGCCCTCAGCCTAATCCTGTCCTCAGGAAGCCAGGCCCCTGCTGCTCCTTCTGTGTTCACCACGTCTGCGAAGGCATGACTATAATCCTTCTTATCATCCTTCTTTTCCTCTTACCCTACCCAAACCAATCATGAAATTGGGTCAAATGGTAAAGGAAGCCTTCCTTTTTAGGAGAATTATCCTGGCTGTTTTGTACTTCCACCCTCCCTCGATCCCCTGGGGATAGATCTGACCTGTGTCCCGGGATGTCATCAGGCAGATTTGCATCAAGAACAGAAAGCTCAAGGTCAAAACTCAAGGCTACTCCAGATCATTTCTCCCCCTCCATCCTGTTAACACCCCCTCTTTGTTTGAGTGTGATTCTATTCTCTTCTTGTCCTTGTCACTCTCAACCACACAAGTCCTGGCACTCCCACTCAGAACAGTAAGCCCCAATCCTTTACTAAATCCCAATTCTTACCATTTCTGTATATTCTGTGTACTCATTTACTTAATCCATTGACCACTTGGTGTTCATAGAGGTTAAATCAATAGTGATATTATCAACCACCACCGGCTAACTACTTACTCCCATATGCCAGATGTTCACATAATCCAAGTGGATATGTTCAAAAGTAAATAATTCAGAAAACATATTCACCCACCACAAATTACTGATCTCTAATATTTTTATTCAAACAACCATACAGTAAATACCTGTCCCTCAAGATCAGAAGTAATGTCAGATCAGTAATCCTCACCTTAATTTTCTCCTACACGTATCTAATCCTGTATTCCATGGACTATGATCACAATAATTTCCTTGGAAAAATAAAAAAATACTTACCACTCATTTATTTTGTAAACCTCCACACCCAGAAGATCCCGATTATCTGCCATGCTGCAGCTACTGCTGGTCTTATAACAAGCTGAAGAAAAAGCATGAAACATGATCTTTTGGTACCACTGTAAACACAAAACCATCTGCATCAACTGTGAAGCATCCATAATGCCTGGAAATTTTGTTCTCCTTTTTTTGTGTTGGCTCAATAACAAAAAGACAAATCAATTTAAAAAATGGGCAAGGGACCACAATAGACTTTTTCCAATGAAGACATACAAGTGGCCAATAGGTGTATGAAAAGGTGTTTGGCCTCGCTAATCATCAGGGAATACAAATCAAAACCACAATGAGCTATCACTTCACACCTGTTAAGATGGCGATTATCAGAAAAACTAAAGATGACGAATATTGGTGAAGATGTGAATAAAACGAACCCTTGTGGGAATATAAACTAGTACAGCCATTCTGAAAAACAGTAGGGAGGTTCCTCCAAAACAGAAAACTAGCATATGATCCAGCAGTCCCACTTCTGGTATATACCCACAGGAATTGAAATCAAGGTCTCAAAAAGATACCTGTACTCTAATGTTCATTGCAGCTAATTCACAATAGCCAAGATATGGAAGTAACCTAAATGTCACTGATGGATGAATAGATAAAGAAATGGAATATTCTTTAACCTTGAAAAAAGAAGGAATTCCTGCCATTTTTGAGAACATGAGGGACCTAAAAGATGTTATGCTAAGTGAAATAAGGCAGACAGAGAAAGACAAATACTTATATGTGGAATCTAAAATTGTGAAATTCATACAAGCAGAGGTTAGAATGGTGGTTGGCAGGGGCTGGAGGGATGGGGAAATGGGGAGCTGATTGTCAAAGGATACAAAGTTTCAGTTATCAAGATAAATAAGTTCAGGAGATCTAGGATATGGCGTAGTGCCTTCAGCTAACAAAACTCTATTGCATACGTCACATTTGCTACTGGAGTAGATAGTAAGAGTTCTTACCACAGAATGATAGTAATAAAGGAGGTAAGAGAAATCTTTGGAAGGTGACGGATATGTTTGTGGCCTTGATGGTGGTGACAGTCTCAAGGGTGTATACTTATGTCCAAATTCATCAAGCTGTATATAGAGAAGTATGACACCATCGTTGATTCTTCTGCACCTTGAAATATGCCATGTCCTCATCACAAGACAAAAACATTTGTAACTATGTATGGGGACGGATGTTAACGGGACTTATTGTGGTGATCATTTCAATATATACTCAAACATTGAATCATTACGTTGTACCCCTGAAACTGATATAATGTTGTATGTCAACTTTACCTCAATAAAAAAACACAACAACAAAACCATTTGAATATTGTAAATGAGTTCAGTGAATCCCTGAAAGTGCCCCATTCCCATATGAGAGATACAGGAAGCGGAGGGTGAAGCAAATGGAAGAAAGGTGTATAAAACACTATTCAAATTAAAATCACTTAAGTTGCTATCAGCTCCTTGTGGCAAAGTTCTGTGAGCACTGATCTTCTTTCACATTTTTCCTGGAAAATCATGCTTTCAGAACCAACCCATAACAGTTTCATCATTTCATCTAATAAGACAATTTCACTTATAACTTAATAAATAAAACCAAAAGCATCCCTTATGTATGAATAAACTTAGTAAACTTTACAGAGGAAAGAGCATATTTGCACAATCTCAATAAAGGAAACAGAAGAACTGAATGATGATCAAGTCTCATTCAAGCTTATTTTTGAAAGCCAGTAAGACCAGGTGATCTTTTCAAGGATGTGTGTAGAGCTGTCAGCCTTGGAAGATAGAAATAGTGGCCTCCTCTGGAGCAAAGGGTAGGCTTGCTTACTGCCCAGTATAATAAAAATAACACCCCCTCAGGGCAAAGGTTAGCAGACATCCTGCCCATTATCAAAGATTTGAGTTCCTTAGGCTCTGAGATCTTGCAAGCCTCTGCATGTCACCTGGCCCACTGTGTATCACCCTGTAGGAAGTGGGATTTAGTGAACCAGTGCAAATGCTGATACTCTGGCCACTGCTATTGTTGTGTCATTAAGTCCTTTGTCTCTGACCCATGGGTATCGTGTCTTTTGCCAGCATCTGTAAAACCATTGTAGGCTAACTTATTACCTTGCAGGAAAGGTAAAATATCAGACCTTTCACAGTTCCCGACAAGCCCTTAAAGTAACTAGTAGTCTTAAGAACAGAGAGCTATCTAGAACAATATGCATGGATGGTCTTCATAGAAGACTTCATGCAACCAAAACTTTAATAAGTCTCTCTGATCTCTTTTATTTCTACCCCAATTAGAATGAGAGGCACCAAGCTATTACAGACCTAGGGCTTGTGCAGGCCACCTGGAGACCTAGTAACCAGCAACTTCCCGTGGGCAGCAAAGACAGATGGGCATATTTCTAAAATGGACATATATGCCTCCCTATCATCCAAAAGACAGTATATTATCTTAATTTATGATGATTTGAGTCATTAAAATCTTGTGATGGGCCAAAGATACACTTCTACGAGGAGTCAGGCACATAGCAGTTGTAAGCAGATTAACACACTTGGTGAATATCAAACGCTCAACTAAACGTAGTGTTCTAATCAATTATAAGATACAACAAATTTAATTAGGTCAATTAAATGATATTTGATGGTATCCTTGACTATCACTCTCTAATAATGAACACGAAACTCACGTAGATAACTATAATTGGCCTTAATTTAAAATATGGTAGTCAGGACTGTTTGAGATAAACTGGAGATAAGGAAGGGGAGAAATAGATAAAAGTTAGCTCCTCTGAAGCCACTGTCAAGACACCTGGATCTACATGTAACCCAGGAGATCGAGGCAGATGACTTTGTGCCTAGATCCCACTGCACTGTGGTTCTCAGGGATGTCACGGGGCTGAAGCAGCTTCCTGAATGGTTTTTACATGTCCATGTGTACAATACCCTTGACCATGGTGATGAACCACCATTCAATCATCTCTTACACCCGTCTAATTAACAATTAGATTTCAAAATCATTGTATCATTATATGATCATTTATTCCTCAAACCTTTGGGATGCCGAGCTAAAAGAAAATTAAATATCAATGGTTTCCCTTTTTTGAAGGACCAAGATGTTCTTTCACACTTGGAATCCGGGTTAGAAGATAAATCCATCAAATCAATGGAAACAACTTAAGAAATGGACAGAGGGATACTTCATTCATATATACACAGTTTGCACGGTGGCAAAAATAGAGTTATGTTTTTAAAATTAGAGTTTTTTGAAATTTTAGAGATATTAATGACTTTGTTCTGCTTATACTCCCTTTAGTTTACCAAACCCAACTCACTCTTTAATGGGCATTTCTAGTATTGAGTGCTAATAACAGCAGCTTTTTTAAATTCTTATTTTTCCCAGGTCAAAGACCAAGGGCAGAAGTCATCAAGAGGTCAAGTCTAATCTACCTACAGATGTGGCAGGCTTACCTATGGATGTTCAAGCCAGACATTACCAGCAGAACCACATCTCTTCACCCATAGGTGAGTTTTTACTAGTAATCACAGAGACTTCAGGATATCAAAGGAAATTCTTTATTAAGAACAAAAGATATAGATTCCAATGTTGAGTTCATTACTTTGAATTTTTGAACCAAATCACATATATCGATTGGACCATGTTCAATTCTATGATGTTTAGAAGACTCATCCTACAGCTGAAGACAAATAGATACAACACCAACATCTTACCCTCTCTGTAGCCTAACTGAGAGCCCCTGGAGTCAGAAGTTTTCAAGACAAGAAAAAGTCATCCTTCATCTAAACAGAAAGAGTAGAGGCTATTTAAAGTTTCAACTCACATTGTTAACATGACTTGTTAGAATGTGATGAAGCAAGAATAATACCTTCTAAGCTTCATGATTTTTCTCCAGGATACTGAGATGGATGACCTTGAAGTCCAGCTTCCGCATAAATGTCGTTATTCAGTGATAAAATTAATTTCCCTATAAAATAATTCCCATAAAATTGTTAAAAATATATCATAGTCTCTGATTCAAAGGAAACAAAGCATATTGAGCAGTTGAAAGCAGTGTAATAAATTCCATACAAGGATCTTATAGCAGCATTATGTATAATAGTGAAACCTGATGTAATCCCTTTGCTATCAAAGAAGATATAAACAGATCATGGTATGCTTATTCTTTGGAATACCTCTAAAACTTCTATAAAGGTAAGTTAGAGTGATGTGCACTGATAAGGAGAGAGGTCTATGATATATGGTTTAGGAAACAGCAAATTGCAAAACGATGTAGTTATGTAATTTATGTTTAATAAAACTTTGTGTATTTATAAATTCATAAGAAATTTCCAGAAGAATAAGGCGCAACCTCTTAACAATAGTTCCTTCTGAGTAGGAGAGTGAATTTTCAGGGAAGGGGATGAAAGGGGAATGTTTCACTTTACTCTACATAGATCAGTGCAATTTGACTTTTTTACAGTGTGTATTGGTTTCATAATTAGAAAAATGAGTGATGTGACCATTTGGTGCAGGGCAACAGTATTATGTTCACCAGTCTCTGTACTCTATGTTACTGCACAGCACGGACTGTAGGAGAAAGCCCAGAGGAGCAATGAAGACAAAGAAGACATGGCACCTGCAAAAAGTCAGTAGAGTATTTCTACATAACAAACCTTCCAGGTGAGTGACAGTCAGTATCTTCCACTGCTCCAGCTCTCGCTATGAACCTAGTACCTGCACAGAGTAAGCCGGAGGACCAAGCCCTGCTAGTTCTAGCCCTGCCCGGAGCCTGTTTGTGCTGGGTGACTGCCATCAAGCAGACAATGGACTCAGGATTGGGCGTGTGCCTTTGGGGAGACTGGCAGAGAGGCATAAAGTGGAACACCAGCTAAGTGCGCACACCTGAGTGGCTGAGCTCCAGGTGGAGACACAAAATGTACCAAGAAACTGTGTGACGTGAAGGAAGCTACTCCATCTCTCTGAGCTTCAGTGTCCCACCCTGTAAAATGAGGATCACAGGATACTTCACACAGCTGTTGGGGAAGATACATAAAATTTCCTGTGACAGCCAGTGCCCACGTTATTAACAAAGTCATATCTGACTTCAAAATAATCGATGAAAAGAATAATGGCAATGAGACCAAAGATGGGATGCTCAACTTCATAAGCAGCCCGAGCAACATGCGAATGAGAGAGGCTCCTAGTAAGCAGGGTTCTTCACATCTCCATTGGAAACGATGAACACGGGTTACACCAGGATAAGTCACTGTTGTACAGTGACTCGTGTATTGAGGGTGGGTCCCTAAAGACACTGTGAAATCGAGTTACACACAGTGGCTCCTAGGAAACAACTACAAAGCAATCAACTCAGCAGATAGGAATGGGAAGGGGGCGAGCATAGGAGGCTCAGAACCACAATATCTGACGGAAGACACTGAACCACGAGCGCTCAGCTCTGTCAACAGCTGCTGTGGTTGCACCAGGAGATCAAATATCTGAAACAGCCGTTGTTGGGACTGCTGGGAGCACAGTGGTCACTGAAGCCACACCCCAACAGCAGTTGCATCGGAGCACACAGAACCCGAGACTTTCCTCTCCATTAATCGTTGTTTTAAGATGATGAATATCCTCATGTTACAATGTCTCCTTCCAACCCTTGTGGGTGAGTGTCATCAGAACCCCCTGAAGAGGTCACAGGCCAGAGTAGGATGGAACAATGGGGGCTGGGAAGTGGCGCTGCACCTGACCACCCCGACTATCACCTGGACCTATTGAACATGAGAGAATAACTCGAGGATGTCATCTAAGGAGAATTCCCCGTCTTGCCACATCCAGAGACAATGCAGAGTTTCTCGTCCGTTCTTTACAAAAATGTTAATGAATTCGAGTCATTAATTCATAAAGAGGCAAATTCTTCACATAGTGACAGGGTCCAGTTTCCAAGACCAGCTTTTTCAGTTGTTTTGATAATATCCCACATTCAGGAATCGGAAATGTAACCTATTGGGATGCGTAATATAAACAACGACTTTTTTTCATGTAGATCAACACCCAGGTTTTTAGGGAGGACATGAATCATGAAAGCTGCTAACCATTCCTCCACAGGTTTCAATAAGACTTTTAAGTTAATTTACCAATCTCAGGAAAAGATAACTTGGCAATTCAAATTTTTTGTTTCTGCATTCAAGCATACAGTACAGCCAAGAGAATGAGCAGAAAAAAATTAACAAGAAGGTATTGCTTGCATTTTATCTTTTGTAAATAATCAGGATATTTTATGTTCTGTTCCTTTCACTACTCTAATCAATTTTTAAAGAATACGGTACATTTGACTATCGCTGGGCATGTTTATCCTGTAACCTTGCCAGAATCCAAAGCAGAGATGTTAAAGCTGATGGGTTTCAAATGCTGCCCAGGTGCTGTCTACCATGAACATCCCTCTCCTAAAGCTGGACCACCGGTCTCTTCCTGAAGGATCAGAGTCATCACTTATGTCCCTGGGAAACTGGCCACTCAGGCCTGAGCTGAGATTAGGTGATCAATCTAAAGGGAAAAATGCTTAAGCTATTCTCATTTTAAGGATGTTGTTTCAGAGGCCTCTGAACTGGAATGGGTTAGTGGAAACGGCCTACTAGATACTTGGCTGGGAATTGATTTGTTCTCCTCTGCTCTTAGCAGATCCTGGGGAATCCAATGATTAACCCCAAGGATACCTCAACTTCCACATCTATGAAAAAGACAAGCAACAACCAATGTTACCACCCTGCAAACTCTTAAGTTGTGCTTGAAAGAGGGGCCACAAGGGCGAATGTCTCCCAAAAGCTGATGAAATGATGGCACTTTTGCTGGAGAAGGCAGAGGGCAGCAGGCAAACTGGAAAGTTTCTGGGATGTCAAACCAGTTCCCATAAGCACTTTAGAGAAGCACCTGGCACTGGACTAGGTAGGACGCTGTCGAAAGACCCACAGACATGCAGGTGGGAGGAGGAATCAAGCAACGGAGGGAGGTGGTGGGGAAGAGGTGCGAGTCCAGCTTCAATTTTGGACAAAAGCAGTTGCACGCTGCAGGCCCGCGGCTGCCCATGCAGCCGCCACACACTCCTACCTCCATGGTCCCTCTCATCCCGTCACATCCCTCCGGGACTCAGTCCAGTTGGAGCGGGTGCAGGGCCAGAGTCCTGATTCAATGGGGGTTTGGTCCTCGGCCAAGCTCACATTGCCCTTTTCCTCCCCACAGGACTAGGCACAGCCCCGTGCACAGAGCATCCTGGGAGTTCTAGTCCTACAGCCCTATGGGCTGCCTGCTGGGAGCAGTTAAGAGAGAAAAGCTCCCAGCATGCACAGCTCATGGCCCCAACTCGTGCCTTGTCCCTCAGGCCCTGGGCTCCACGCCTCTCAGTCTCCCTCCCACTCTCTTCTCTATACCACGCCCATTCTCCATGCCCTGCCCACCACCCAGAGTATGCGCAGTGTGGTTGGGCTGCATCCCTTGAGGCCGGTACTCAGGTAGAGATGGGGTTCACCAGTATGGCTATTGCTGAGGTTGCTTGCAGCCCTGGTGGAAGCTCCCTGGCCAGTATTTGAAATGTAAATTCAATATCTAAAATGGAAATACCAGGTACCTGGGATCCTGGAATTTGCCTTTTCAAGGCCACCTGTCCTACCATCCCCCCATCCCTCCAGGCTGCAATGATCTTTCATTGGGTCCCATGGTCAGGGTCGCTGCAACGATCCTCCATTTGGACCCAATCTGCCTGAAGGGCCCATACCTTGGTCAGGAGTCTTTGATGGACTGCCCCGAGCCATGTCATAAAAAGAAAAAACATAACACTGCACAGCCCCAATTCCTGCATTACACAGACAGGAAACTCAGATGCACTGGTTAGTGACTCCTAATCCACTTCAAGGGACCACACACATGTCCCTTCTCCCATGCTGCTCACAGGCTGGTTCACTGGACTTCCTTATCCCAGTGTGGACCTCTTGGCCTGGTTAACATAGGCAACAACACTGAAACTTCCCTTTGGTCCTTCCCACAATGTTAGGCAAGTTTGTGCAGGAAGGTAATATGCAATTTCTGCTCTACTATAGGGCTGTCTCCTTGGGATCTAGTTTTAATATCCCTGTTTAAATATACCTGCAGAATCACAAAATAATTTGTTGCTGTGGGGTGTTTTGGTGATAATTCTCTGAAGTCGTTTTTCCATTTAGCTTTTCTGATTGACTCCAAATACTACAGCACCACATGCTTCTCAGACTGGTGGATGCACAGCTCCACTTCTTTGCAGAGAGGACGCACAAAAGCAGAATATCCGTGACCTGACTTTCTGGAGCATCAGTATTACTACAAGATTTGGAAGAAGCAAAGTTAGGTCATTTCCAAGGTAAGGAATTAAAAACTTAACACTAAGATGAGGTGGGAAAGTCATATGCCATTAATAAGTGTCAGTAGTCTGTTCCTGAAATGTCAGACTTTCTCGGAGAAAGAACTGTGAGAACTTATTTCCCATTGTTTTAAATAGGAAAAATTAGAAGGCATAGCAAATCTATTGAAAAACTCTACCAATTTCCTAAGTCACAATATGGCACCTAGCCAAAATTTAAGAACATCATGTGCTCCTCATTTTGAATAGGAATTCAACCCAGTCCCACAAGTCTTGAGTGCATGCTGTGAACACGGCACTGTGTTAGGTGTCGAGGCCTTGGTGAGCATCGTGGTTGGGGTGGACCTTGCTGGAGAAAGATAGCATCATAAACACTCAAATCCATGCCACTTACAAAACTGAGGCAAAAATAGAAAGACCCAGGAGCCACGCAAGGAAGAGGGCATTACTAGATACTTGGGAGTATTAAAATCCATCTAATGGTGTCATGAGTGAATGTGTTCCACTTTAAAACAAAACACTGCTGTTATTCTGAGATATTGAGTTAGTATCTTTGTGCAAATATGCAGGATTTAAAATGTTTATTGATGTATAACACTCTTACAGAAATATATGGAGAAGTCATCCACGTAAGTCTCAAAGAATTATTACAAAAAGTGAACACACTTGTGTGACCAAGAACTAGCACCAGCTTTACTCAGGCCCCGACAATCACTTTCTCCCTATTTAATCCCCACAGGTAACTGATATCTTACCAGCGAACACTGTATATCGAGTTTGTCTTCTTATACAAGTGTTTTATTACAGAACAGTGTAAACAACATACAAAATAAGCAAAATAGCATAGTAGGCCCGTCACCCAGCTTCAACAACTACTAATCATCTGCCATTTTTGTTTCATCCACACTCCATCCCGTTCCCACCTCACTTTATTATTCTTTTAAGCCTTTGTGCATGTGTGGTGAGTAAGATGTATGCACACTGAAAGGCACAAATCTCAACCGTACAGTTTTGGCAAATAAACATGCCCATATAACTTTCATCCCTTTAAGAATAGGATATTTCCATCATCCCCAAAAAACTCCTTCTTGTTCCTTCCCAGGCAATTTTTTCCTTCCCTCGATGCAACCCCTGTTCTGTTTTTTTGAGCATAGGTTCATCTTGGCTGACATCATCCCATGTGTGTTGTTTTCTGTCCAGCTTGTCTCCCTCAGCACGAGGTTGATGAGTCTCTCTCAGCATGTGTGTGTCAGCGTTTGCTCCTTGGCATGGCTGAGGACGTTCTGCTCTGTGGATGCCCCAAAGTGCGCTCATCTTCCTCCTGGGGACGTGCAGGTCATCTCCTGTGAACAGTCTTGTACAAAGTTTTCTTGCTATGCTGTTTAATTCCTTTATTATCATTTAAGTGACACACCTTTGCGTTTTTACTGGTTGATCCAGATTACAATATGCATCTTTAAGCTATCACATCCTACCTAGACTTAATAGTTCACCAGTTTAATCAATGTAAAATATGGAAGACTTGCTACAGATCAGTTCCATCTACCTCTGTCTGTCCTTTGTGCTATTGTTGTCGTAAAATTTACATCTACCCATGTTATAAATCCCACAATACAGTGTTATAATTTTTGCTTTAAATAGTCATAGGTATTTTAAAGAAATAAGAGAAATAAGTTAAGTGTTTGGAAGGAAATGCTTTGAGACTCTGCAATTGTATTGTTTCTTCTTTAAGTTTCCTCCACAGTTTTTGAATTCATCAGTCAATCTTTCCAACAGTAATTATTACTGTAGCGTTCTAGTGGCGATTTTCAATTTCATGCTATCTAACGCATTTATTATTTGGAATTCTGTGAGGAAGATTCCCCACCCTCCCTCTCTCTTCCTTCTTCCTTTCTTTCTCTCTTTCTCTCATTCTTTTTTTTCCCCTTTTTTCTTTCTTCCTTCCCCTCCTTTCTTATTTAATCTTTTTTATATCAGTATAGCGTCGTGGATATTTATTTTATTCTCTGGGTAATAATCCAATGCTACCGTTATTTATTTTGTTGCTCACAGTTTTCCAGCTTGAATCATTGTGAAGTCTTTCAGATTGATTCATTTTGAGACGTCCCATCATTTTCTGTGTTATTTTTTTTTTAAATCACTCTCCTACTTTCTGGCACTACAAGATGATCCAGGCTCCTCTTGTATTTTCCATCTCCAGCCCTAGAATTAGGCATTTCTCCAAGAAAACCTGGTTCCTTTTATTGGAGAATAATATTTAGAAAACAAGATCTGGGAGCTAGATGTGCTCATTAATATTAGAGTGTCACTGCTTCTAGTCACTCTCAGCAGAGCTTGGAAATGTATGTATGAATATAAACTCAAATATACACATCTCTCTATCGGTCTATCAATCTATCTATCTATTTTGATAGATATATTAAAAGAGACATGGATTCATACTGATATTTCCAACTCCTATCCAGCACCACAGGGTTTATTCTAGCATTCTCCTTTTGTTTATTTGTAACTTCTTTCACCAACAGTGAGAAACTTAACTCCAGTTAGCTACAATATGTTTACTGTGTCAACTAGTTTCAGAATTGCTAATCCATACCCTTATGAAAAACAAATTTACCACCTAGAGTACAGCGTTTGTGTCCAGTACTTTAGTTTTACAGTATCCCGTCAAAACACTGTCTTCCAAAGTGACTTAGGTCAGGACATTTCATCCCCAATCCTTCTGTATAGTTATGTCACATGCTTGTAATACAGTGAGATTCATTTGTCACTGCATTCAATCTGGGTTACCCAGCATCCTGATTGATTTTTAAAATTTGCAGAGTAAGATTCACTCTTTGCTGTGTACAGTTCTATGGGTTTTGACTTTATGGTCATGCATCCATGTCCACAGTACCATACAGAGCTGTTTTTCACCCCCAAAGTTCTCTCATGCTATCCCTTTGTATTCAACCTCTTCCCCTACTCCATCCCTTGGCAACTACTGATCATTTTCCATCCCTGTAATTCTGCTTTTTCTAGAAAGTCATATAAATGGAATCATATTCTATACAGCCTTTTGAATCTGGCTTCCTTCACTTAGAGAAATGCAGCCAAGATTCATCCATGTTGTTGTGTGAATCAAGAGTTTATCCTGGGGCCAGCCCCATGGCTTAGCGGTTGACTGCGTGTGCTCCCCTACTGGCGGCCCAGCTTCGGATCCATGGCGCACACTGACAGATCGCTTCTCAGGCCATGCTGAGGTCGTGTTCCACATACATAAACTAGAAGGGTGTACAAATATGACATACAACTATCTACTGGGGCTTTGTGGGGGGAAAGGAGGAGGATTGGCAACGGATGTTAGCTCAGGTCTTATCTTCCTCACAAAAAAAAAAGAGTTTATCCTTTTTATTGTCAAGTAGTATTATAATGTACCAATGCAACAAATATCTTTCTCCATTCACCTAATGAAGGACATTTAGTTCATTTCCAGCTTTTGGAAATTATGAATAAAATGGCTATAAAGATTCCCACAAAGATTTTTGTTTAAACATTAGTTTTCAATTTTCTTCAGTAAATACCTAGGAGCGGGATATCTGAGTCATATAATAAGTGTATGTTTAGCTTTATAAGAACCTGCTCAACTGTTTTCTGAATGCAACTATCATGTTGCATTCCCAGTTCTAATTACTCCTAGTCCTCACCAGCACGTGGTATTTGCAATTTTATTTTTTATTTCAGCCACCTAATAAGCGTGCAGTATCTTATTGTGGTTTCTACATACTTTTTGAAAGTGAGTTCTGCTAAATATAGAATTTTGTGTTGACTTTTGGGTTTTCTTTCTGCACTTGAATGATGTCATTTTGTTGTTGAGTTGTCTCTTTTGTTTTTGATAGTATATCATCCATCATTCACATTATTTCTCCCTGTATGTAATGTCCTCACCAGCACGTGGTATTTGCAATTTTATTTTTTATTTCAGCCACCTAATAAGCGTGCAGTATCTTATTGTGGTTTCTACATACTTTTTGAAAGTGAGTTCTGCTAAATCTAGAATTTTGTGTTGACTTTTGCGTTTTCTTTCTGCACTTGAATGATGTCATTTTGTTGTTGAGTTGTCTCTTTTGTTTTTGATAGTATATCATCCATCATTCACATTATTTCTCCCTGTATGCAATGTATTCCACTGTATGTGTGTATTTTCCTGACTGCTTTCAAGATTTTCTTTTTATCTTTGGATTTTAGTAGCTTGACTATCATGTACCTAAGTATGCTTTTCTTTTATATTTTATTTTGTGGGTTTGCTGACTTTCTGGGATTTAAAATTTTAGATTTTCCACCAAATTTTGGAAGTTTTATGCTATGACTTATTGATTTGCCTTTCTGCCTCATTTAATTTTTCTGTCTCTCTCCTCTCTGCTTGGGACACAATCATCTCACAGGTCATAAGGCTCTCTTCATTTTTCTTCAAAATTTTTACATTCTTTTCTTCAGACTGGATAATTTCTATTGCTGTATCTTCATGTTTTTCCCACTATTTCTAATCTACCAGTAAACTCAAAAGTATTTTTTTTTATTTCATCTTCCTATTTGGTTCTTTTGTATAATTTCCACTTCTCTGCTGAGTTCCCACATCTGTTCATTCATTATGGGAATATTTTTCTTTACCACCATGATCATCTTTATAATAGCTGCTTTCGTATTCTTGACTGCTAATTGTAACACATTGGGGAGAGTTTCTACTGCCTGCTTTTGGTCACATATGGATTACATTTTCCTATTTCTTCAAATCTCATGCTTCTTTTAAATTGTGTACTGGAAAGCATGAAAGATAGGTATAGAGGCTCCGGATTCTATTGTATTCCTTGGAAGAGTTTTGTTATTTTTCTAGGAGAGAATCAACTTGGCTAGACTGAAATTCCAATCCTATCTCATTTACAGTGGGCATAGCTGAAATCCTAGTTCAGTTCTTTCATCTTCCAACTGCTGTTTTTCACTAGGCCTTCTGGGGCCTACCCTGCATGTGTGTTGTTCAAAGATCTGCCAATTTGGAGTGTGTGGGGGAGAGACTTACATATATGTTTTGTGATTTTCCTCTTTGTGGCTCCCTCCCTTCCAGAATTTCTCCCCTAACTTTCCAGCTACTCTGCCAGCCCAAAATTACATCCTCTAACATTACAAGTAAGACTGTAGTTTTTCCCCTGTCTAGGCCATGGACAGATGTTGGAATGCTTTGAGGCAAAAGACTCAAGCTTGCAAATATCTCCTGGTGCAATTCCCATCATTAAGGGAAGATTCCCTCTCAGTTCTGCTTGCTTTTGGAAGTGGTTTATACATACACGCAAATACACATTTATTATATGTGTATTATATATAACCACACGAGTCTGTATAAATATATATAATATTTTGTGCAGATTTTATCATTGTTATCTGTGAGAGTGTTAGTTCAACAAGCTACTCCACCATTACTAGAAGCCAGACCACGGTTTTGTTTCTTTCTTGGATTTTATATAAATGGAACTATAAAATATATAGCCTTTGAATATAATTTCTTTCATGCAGCATTTTGGTTGTGATATTCATCCATGCTATTGAATGTAGCTAGTGTTTGTTCATTTGTTGAAAATAATTAATTTTTTACTGGTCATAAAATATGCATAACATAAAATTTTAACCATTTTTAAGTGTACAGTTCAGTGACATTCAATACATTCACATAATTGTGTAGCAATAACCTCCAACCATCCACAGAACTATTTTCACCTTGCACTGAAACTTTGTGCCCATTAAGCAACCACTCTCTGTTATCCCTCCCTCTTGCCCCTGGGAACCACCATTCTCCTTTCTATTCCTATAAATTTGACTACTCTAAGTATCTTATATGAGTGGAATCATGCTATATTTTTCCTTTTGTGACTGGCTTTATTTCACTTAGCATAAATTCCTCAAGGTTTCATCCATGTCATAGTATGTGTCAGAATTCCTTCCTTTTTAAGGGTGAAGAGTATTCCACTATGTGTATACACCACATTTTTTTGTCAGTTCGTCCATTGATGGACATCTGGCTTGATTCCAGCTTCTGGCTATTTTGAATAATGCTGTTAAGAACACGGGTGTACATATATGCCTTTATACCGCTGTGTTCAGTTCTTTTGCGTGTATACCCATAAATGGTGTTCTCAGATTCACTTTTTCACATGTAGGAGGGTTCCCCACACCTCTAACAAGCAATTCTTGGAATGCCATCTGGTCGCCAGATAATTCAACTCAATTTGATGCTGACAACCCAGAGATACATCAGATTCCACAGGTTGATGGCTCCGTCCTATAAGTCTGCACACCCACCCAACCTTACCTCAACTTCAGATGCCAGTTACAAGCTCAGGCTGTTACCTATACTTCTGACTTACTGGCTAAAAACCAGAGTTTCCCACAACCATTTCCTTGGGTTGGATTAATTAGCTAGAGTGGCTCACAAAACTCAGAGAAACATTTACTAGATCACCAGTTTATTATAAAAGGATATAATTCAAGAACAGTCTGTTGGAAGTGGTGCATAGGAAAAGGTATGGAGATGGTACACAGAGCTTTCATGCCATCTCCAGGTGGACCACTCTCGAAGCAGTCCTTGTCATTGCCAACCTGGAAGCTCTCTGAACCGCCTTCTCTTGGTATTTTTATGGAGGCTCTCTCACATAGGCATGATCAATTATTAACTCAGTTTCCAAGCCCCTCTCCTCTCTCTGGAGGATAAGGGGTAGGGCTAAATATTCCAGCTTCTAATCAGGGCTTGGTCTTTCTGGTGACCAGCCCCCATTCATGAGGCATCCCGGAGCCCAGCCAGAGTTGCCTCAATAGAACAAAAGATTCTCCTAGTGTTCTTATCACTGGGGAAATTACAAAGGTTTTAGGAGCTCTGTGCCAAGAACTGGACGCAGAGTCTGATAAATATGTTTTTTATTATTTCCGAACCCATAAGTGGTATTTCTAGATCATATAGTAATTCTATTTTTAATTTTTGAAGGAACTGCCATACTGTTTTCCACAGTTTTATATTCTCACCATCAGAGCACAAGGGTTCCAATTTGTCAACATCCTTGCCAACACTTGTTATGTTCTGATTTTCTGATAGTAACTATCCTAATGGGTGTGAAAAGATATCTCATGGTGGGTTTATTTCACATTTTCCTGATACTTAGTGATGTTGAGCATCTTTTCATGTGTTTCCTGTTCATTTTATATCTTCTTTGGAGAAATGTCTATTCAAGTATTTTGTGCATTTTTAAATTGAGTCGTTTTTTTTTTTTAAACTTTTTTTTATTGATGTTTTAATGGTTTCTAATATTGTGAAATTTTGGGTTGTACATTTTTGTTTGTCCATCACCATATATATGACTCCCTTCACCCCTTGTGCCCACCCCCCACCCCCCTCCCGCCACCCTCAGTGCCCCTGGTAATCACAGTCCAGTTTTCTCTGTCCATGTGTTGGTTTATATTCCACATATGAGTGAGATCATACAGTGTTTGTCTTTCTCTTTCTGGCTTATTTCACTTAACATAATATGCTCCAGGCCCATCCATGTTGTTGCAAATGGGACAATTTTGTCTTTTTTGATGGCTGAGTAGTATTCCATTGTATATATATACCACATTTTCTTAATCCAATTGTCAGTCAAGGGACACTTATGTTGCTTCCACTTCTTGGTTATGGTGAATAATGCTGCAATGAACATAGGGGTGCATAAGCCTCTTTGGATTGTTGATTTCAGGTGCATTGGATAGATTCCCAGTAGCGGGGTGGCTGGATCATAGGGCATCTCTATTTTTAATTCTTTGAGGAATCTCCATACTGTTTCCCATAGAGACTGCACCAATTTGCATTCCCACAAGCTGTGTATGAGGGTTCCTGCTTCTCCACATCCTCTCCAACATTTTTTGTTTTTTGTCTTGGTGATTATAGCCATTCTAACGGGCTTGAGGTGGTATCTTAGTGTTGTTTTTATTTGCATTTCCATGATGATTAGTGATGTTGAGCATATTTTCATGTGCCTATTGGCCATCTGCATATCTTCCTTGGAGAAGTGTCTGTTCATTTCCTCTGCCCATTTTTTTATCGGGTTGTTCGTTTTTTTGTTGTTCAGTTGTGTGAGTTCTTTATATATTATGGAGATCAACCCCTTGTCCAGATGGATTCTCCAGTGAATTTTACCAAACATTCAAAGAAGATTTAATACCCATCCCTCTCAAACTAGTCCAAAAAATAGAGGAAGATGGAACACTTCCTAAATCATTCTACGAGGCCAACATCACCCTGATACCAAAACCAGACAAAGACAGTACAAAGAAAGAAAATTACAGGTCAATATCGCTGATGAACATTGATGCAAAAATCCTCAACAAAATATTGGCAAACCGAATACAACAATACATTAAAAATATCCTACACCATGATCAAGTGGGATTTATACCAGGGACGCAGGTATGGTTCAACATCCGCAAATCAATCAACGTGATACATCACATCAACAAAACAAAGAATAAAAACCACATGATCATCTCAATAGACGCAGAGAAGGCATTTGACAAGATACAACATCGATTTATGGTAAAAACTCTCAATAAAATGAGAATAGAAGGAAAGTACCTCAACATAATAAAGGCCATATATGACAAACCCACAGCCAACATCATACTCAACGGGGAAAGACTGAAAGCCATTCCTCTGAGAACAGGAACGAGGTAGGGCTGCCCACTCTCACCACTCTTGTTCAACATAGTACTGGAGGATTTGGCCAGATCAATTAGGCAAGAAAAAGGAATAAAAGGAATCCAAATAGGTAATGAAGAAGTGAAACTCTCACTATTTGCAGAGGACAAGATTGTATATATAGAAAACCCTAAGGAATCTGTTGGAAAACTACTAGAAACAATCAACAACTACAGCAACGTTGCAGGGTACAAAATCAATCGACAAAAATCAGTTGCATTTCTGTATGCTAATAATGAACTAACAGAAAGAGAACTCAAAAAGATAATACCATTTACAATTGCATCAAAAAGAATAAAATACCTAGGAATAAATCTTACCAAGGACGTGAAGGACCTATACAATGAGAACTACAAGACATTATTGAAATTGAGTTGTTTTTTATTGTTGAGTTGTAGAAGTTCTGTATTTATTCTAGATATTAATCTCTTATCAGATTTGTGATTTGCAAATATTTTCAACCATTCCATGGTTTGATTTTTACTCTGTTGATAGTATCTTGTGATACAGAAAACTTTTTCATTTTGATGAAGTCCAATTTGTTTTTTTTTTTTTGTTACTTATGTCTTTGGTGTCATATTAAAGAAATCATTGTTACAATGGCATTTGTACCCAATGACACACAGCTTTTACCATGTGTTTTCTTCTAAGGATTTTATAGCTTCAACTCTAACATTTATATCTTTGATCCATTTTGAGTTAATTTTTGTATACGGTGTAAAGTAAGGGTCCCACCTCATTCTTTTGCATGTGGGTATCCAGTTTTCCCAATAACATTTGTTAAAAAACTGATCTTTTCTCCTTTGAATGGTCTTTGTAACTTTGTCAAAAATCATTGGACCATATACGCAAAGTTTCATTTGTGGGGTCTCTGTGCTATTTCAATAGTATAGTGTGTGTATTTATTCCAATACCACACTGTTTTGATTACTTTATAGTAAGTTTTGAAATCAGGAAGTGTGAGTTCTCTAACTTTGTTCTTCTTTTTCTAGATTGTTTTGGCTATTCAGTGTCCTTTGAGAGTTCATATGAATTTTAGGATAGATTTTTCTAATTTTGCAAAACCATCCCTGGAATGTTTACCTCTTTGAGTAAGTTGATTCTTAAGTATTTTACTCTTTTTGATGCTACTGTAAATAAAAATGTGAAGTTTTTAAATTACTTTTTCAGATTATTTATTATTAATGTATAGAAGAACTAGTTTTTGCATGTTGATTTTGTGTCCCACTACTCTGCAGAATTTTCTAGTTCTAACAAATTTTTGGTGGAATTTTTAGGGATTTTAACATATAAGATACTATTTGTAAACAAATATAATATTACTTCTTCCTTTCCAATTTGGATGCTATTTCTTTCTTTTTCTTGCCTACTTGCATTGGCTAGAACTTCTAATACCATGTTGAATAGAAGTGGTGAAAATGGACCTTCTTGCCTTGTTCCTGATCTTAGAGAAAAAGCTTTCATTCCTTCACCCTTGAATATGTTCTCTGTGGATTTATATATATGGCTTTTATTATATTGAAGTAGTTTCCTTTTACTCTGCGGGGTTTTTTCGTGTTTTTAGCATGAAAGCATGTTTAGTTTTGTCAAACGCCTTTTCTGCATCCATTGAGATGATCATGTGTTTTTTTCCTTCATTCTGTTAATGTGGTTTATTACATTGATTCATTTTCATATATTGAAATATCCTTGTATTCCGGGAATAAATCCCACTTAAAAATGCTGTATAATCCTTTTAATATGGTGATTAATTTAGATTATTAGTATTTTATGGAGGATTTTTATATCAATATACATCAAAGATATTGACCTATAGTTTTCTTTTCTCTTAGTGTCTTTGGCTTTGATATCAGGGAAGTGTTAATCCCATAGGATGACTTTAGAGGTATTCTCTACTCTTCGACTTTTTGAAAGAGTTTGAAAAGAATTGATGTTAGTTAATTAAAAAAACTGTTTTTGGCCCCAGGACTAAATTCAGCATAAAATAAATACAAATAAATATTTTTAAAAATATGGAAAAGTTTTTTACTAAAAAAATTTAAAAATTAAGCAAGTACATCACTTATCACTTTATTTCTAAAAAGTTTTTTAACCTACTAGTAAGCATGAACAAATTGTTAGAATTAAATTGACTGAAGAGTTAATTTTCTTCATCGCAAATTTTCTGACAGAAGTATATGATGCCCTCATGTATGACATCTTTTATGAAAAAATGATCATTTTTTGTAGTATTTGAGAATATTATGAATTTTCCCAGTGGCCTCTGACAATACTCTGATATGCAAAGTTACATTTTCAACATGTATGTTTCATCATCATCCTTACCAAATTAACAAACTCAGGTGCTAATTAATCAACTACTTTTCATATGATTCAGGTTCTCTACCACCAACTCCCCTAAGCATCAGGAAATTCTACAACTTCTGCAAGATTAACAATTTTACCTTAGATTGTATTCATCTCATGTGGTTTAAAACGTCCAAAAATCATTGATAAACTGACCCTGCCCAGACTAAAGCATTGTGAATTATAAAAGATGGTCTCTGTTAAGTGAGGAGGGATTTCAGGTTGAATTTAATTTTATAAGTGGTCAATTTATTACAGTGTATTGTTCTGTTATGTATTTCACTTCTTTTCTAAAAAAAGTGATAGTTGAGGGCAGTTAGATAAAAATTTGAGAAAATAAGGAACTGTTACACACTGTAAGTGTCAAATATTTTCAAGCATAAACGACAATAAGAACTAAAACTACGAAATGGCAGAGGAAATAGAGATAAGAAGTTGAAATTGCAAAACTGAATCTATAATAATACCTCAATGGCTAACGTTGTGGTGCCAGGTAGGTGGTGAAGTCAAAGAATTCATAAAGATGATAATAAACACACTACAAAGAAAAAAGATTGAAATTTTCATAGAGATAATTTTTACAGTGATATGATAGGTAGAGAACAGGTAAGAGAAGTGGAGTGAGAGACTATCTGCTTCTTAAATTATTTCCACTGTTGATAACAAAAATCCAATTTGCTGAAATCTTTATTCCCCTCTATGACCTTATCTTTACCTGCAAAGTCACAGCATTGAATCGATGTCACAGTCCAGCTTTTCCATCCCTGGGGAACAGAGCAATTTATCTCATCTGAAACCTCAACTGCTCAGGCTGTGAAACAAGGCCGGCCATCCATTCTCACAGAGAAGACAACTGGAGGTAGGATTTTTGGTTCTGAATTCAGCTAAACATTTCAAAGATTTGTATCTGGCCTTCCTTATCCAGGGCTATCAGTGAAGGGCTGGCTGGCTTTCAGAGAAGAACAATTCACAGTCAGCGGAGATATTTTCTGTTGAGCTCTCTAGAGAAGGCTGTGGGGTTTGTCAGTAAGAGTTGATTTCTATGCGGGTTATATTTTTTTATTTTATTCAGAGATTTATAGAGAAATTTACATGGTAAGTATTATTATCAACATAAAACGTTGTCTATTCTCTGGTCATTTAAGCAAAATTTTCCTCTCAGGGTCCATCCATGGACAAAGCCCAGATTTAATCTCCAAGAGTCAGACAGGCACTTTGCAGTCCATGGGAAGCCCTCAAGTTTGCAGCCTGTTTCCTTGTGTGCTGTGCTGGTGTTTAATCTTCCATCTCTTCCGGGTACAACTAGACAGATACCTATCAAACCATCAAGGGACTTGACATTCGAGAAGTGTACTTTTCATTATCTTTAGACTTCTACACTTTTCAAAAAGACTCTCAGCATTTCCAGTAATTTTGCAGCAGTTTACCCAACACTAAGGTTCTCACTCTTATAAGTTAAAACAATTAATTTTGAAAAGGAAAAAGTGATCTTCGCAATTTTGTACAGAATCTATATAATGGGTGCATCCTTATAAATGGAGGTGATGGTGCTCAGGGCAAGCTACGCCAGGAGGCACCACTCTGGTATGCAGATTATTTCGAGCTGAAGAAAATAAAGACTCAGAGAACTCAGGAAGAATATTTGAGTTTCCCCTCCCAAACTGCCTAGAGAATTTAAAACAAAAGATCTGTTTCAGGAAGGAGTTATTATCATGATGGCTGTAAAGATAATGTAGGATAGAGTTTACAACAGGAAAGGCACCAAGCCCCTTTTATCAAAAACTCTATGTCTCCCTGACCACATTATGTATAGATGACCCTGAGAAGAATTATCAGGCAAACATTTGCATTTCTATCTCCATGTGAGTTGTCTTCTTGCCCTCTGAGGTCCCAGACCACTACCCATCACCAACACCTTCCTTGTCTTTAGCTACAACGCTTAAGTGGGCAGCTTAGACAGAGGGACGAGTTGCTCATTTCTGAGTTTCTCCCATGTATATATGTTATTAAACTTGGTTTTATTTTCTCCTGCTAACCTGTCTTGTTAATTATTTGGCCAGCCATAAGAACCTTAAGAAAAGGGCAGAAGCAGATTCTCTCTCTCCCTCAACAGTTTTTGTGCCCAACGTGTGGCTACACTGGCTGGCAAGTTGCATTTTCTGGCTGGAAGAACTGCCTTCTCCCTGGATTACTGCAGATGATGAGATACGGGAACACCTGACGAAAGCTGGCAAAATGTAAGACTTCTTACCACGTCAGCCTTCCAGAATCTCTACCTGTGGAGTCCCGTGGAAGGAAGTAGTGAGAATAGTTTTCTCTTTCTAAATTTAGATTGGCAGGAGAAAATATTTGGGAAGATAGTTTCTTGTGCTTTTAGTGACGCTGGTAAATTTGATAGCGTATTCTTGGTTTTCATCTTGATCCATTTTCCTCCCAGAGATAGTCTGTTTTTAGCTTTGGTCTTTGTCTTTTGTATCATGTGTCATAAGAAGGAAATACCATAAGGTAGGAAGCAGGCATAGGCCCTATAAGCCTACTGTCCGGGCTGGCACCCCAGACTGGTGAGTTTGCGTGTCTCACCAGACTGGCATCTATTTAGACAAACTTTGCTGTGGGTTAATATGCACATGAAGTGAAGGCCATTGCGAAGGGCATCTTGGAAGCCAAAAAGGCTGCAAATTTGGTTGGCACGGGTCGAGCAGTTAAAAGCCATTAGGGCGCTCGCCACTTTCAGGAGACACCCGTGACAGGATAATTTGGGTCATGGAACCGGGTAGATGACACAGGTCCCCTGCCAACTGCAAGAAAATGTCCATGCAGTGACGAGGTACTCTGTAAAGCACACAGTCCCCAATCCCGTGGCACCTCCCCCCCCAAGGTATTATTCTGTCTCCAACAGACCTAAGGCGTGGCTAAAGCTGTCATTGTGCACATAAGAAAAAAACCAGATGCGGTTTTTCCTTCTGTCTTGTTCTGTGTCCTGAGACAACTTGGCTTTGTGCCAAGTGTGAATATTCTCCTTGGTCTCCACCTTACGGAAGGTGCATTTACTGGGGTGCCCCTTGGTAGTCAGTCGAGTAGACTGGGGTTCTGAACTGTCTCTTTGTCCGGCTGTGCCAAGCTCTCAGGGGAGTTTGTCATAAAGGGCCCAGTCCATAAGGGCCTTTGTCATCTTAACCTTCGTTGCTTGTTAGTGCTGGAAAAATCCCATTCCAGTATCGCCTGCTCAGTGTCACAGATTAGCGGGTCTGTGACTGGAGGCGTCCCACACTATTGTGGGAGACCGGAGACACGTTTTTCACTACACCATCCTTACCGCCTGTGCAACAAAGGTCTTTACTTTCTCTGAATATATTTGATATTTAATTCTGTGGAACATGGGGGCTACATCATTTGCGCCCTCACCAGGGACGCCTCTTGCATCCATGGTAAAGATTTATTCTAAGCATGGAAAGTTACCTCTGGGTCTTTCCTTAAAAAGTCTTATTGGATCTAGTTACTATTGGACTAAATATACAAATGAAGATCCTACTCGTCAATGGCCAGATGACGGATCCTTAGAATTGGGAAAACTTCTAAATTGGGGGAAAAAATATGTTTTGAGAGCTCTCACACAGCTGTTTAATTGGTATCTAAAAAACAGCCAGAAAAAGGAAGAGAAAAATTGAAATAGCCTTAAGATCTTGACTCAAGTTACAATTGAATTGAGAACATGTAAAATTGTAAGTGTTGATAAGATTATAAAGGTTGGAATATTTGAGCTAATTTTATATAAAGAGGTTATATCAACTTTGCCTGAATTTGTTTTAAAATGTCTGACTGGGAATGCTTCCCTTGTCCAGATTTAGAAGACCGAGACCTATTGATAAAAATCTTAATGAAAACTGTGTCAAAAGGTATAAGAAGTGATGAAATTTACATGAAATTTTGTAGGACAAAACTGATGTTATTTCTATTACAGAACTGGTTAACAAAAATAGTAATTTAAATGATGGCTAATTTTATCTGAAGTCTTATGAGGTCTTGTAGGCAATCTAAATAATTACTGGGAATAAGTGACTAAATAGTTGTGAAAAAGATGAATGTTGGGTGAACTTTAAACAATAATTATGTGTTATAGTGGTTACAGCTTCCAAACTCTTTTTGGTGACATAAAACTTTAGAGTTTTGCTAAATTTTGTGATAAAAATTCACTGAGTATAATCATTTCCAAATAAGATAAGATATTAGACATTGATTGCTAAACTTACGTTTGTCTACATTTGGCTTTTCATTACAGGAAAACTAAAAGGTGTTTTGGGTCTATTGGTAAACATGTGTTTTATTAAAAGATTGTACTATAAAGGAACATATTTCTAGAAGTTAAGAGGTGTTTATAAATTTTCCAAGCCACGATATACTAATGTAAAAGAAAGTTTATAATGGTTTACTTAGGTTTTACTTACAAATTGGGGTTTCTAAGAGTTAAAATTTCTAATTAGTATATGTGATTGAAGCTACTAAATATTAAGAAAATTATGTCTGTGTAGAAGGAAAGCAAGATGTATAAAGAAGGAACAAAGAATGGAGATATTTTATTTGATTGGTTAAGAAATATAAATTTGTCTTCAAGAATTAGGAGAGAAAAGAAAGACATGGGACAAATTCTGAATGTAAAAAGAAAGTTATAGGTTTGTGGAAGAGGAATTCTGGAAAAGGAGTTTTTGTATGGTCAAGTTGACTAAGATTGAAATGAATTTAATTAAGTAAATGAGTTTTAATATCAGAAGGAAGCTGGTACAAAATTATAATTTGGTCTTATTTCTCTTAAAAGAATAATTTTCTTGAACTTGATAAAGAGGTTATAAAAGATTTTTCGTTACCTTTGGGTAAGAACACCTAAAAGACAGAAAAAAAAAATTGTTAAAATAATTTCCTGTGTTCAAAAGACTGAGGTCTCTCTATTAAGTTTTTCGGACTGTCAATGCTCTCTTTGCTTTAACGTTTTCTATTTTTGGCAAGCTCCCCAAAATTCATATCTTAAATAAACTCTTTTTTTTACTTTTTTTCTTTGAGAATTTTCAAAGGACCCTGGAACTTCTCAAAGAAATTTGCTCTCTTCCTACAAGGGGAAAGATACTAAATTTATTAGTCTTATTCAGTATGTTAAATTACATGGAAAGCATTGTCAGACAAGTGATGATAAGTCTGCTTAGGTGCTATTATGTGGGCAAATGTTATTGACATAGGTGTTTTAATATTGTATAACATTACTGAAATTCTGATCTGTCCTGATTATCAGTCATAATTCTGGTTATTATTATTTTAAAGTGTTGTATGTCACAAAATTAACCAAATTTCTTTGTCAATTGCCATTTTGAGGTCTTGTTGTTTACAGACTTATTTCTTTGCTCTAATGCTTTTGCAAAATGTTTCAACTTCAGAAAAATTCATGGAAAGTACTCTGACATTTACATAGGAGTACAGGTTTCTGACAAACTTTCTGATCATAAAACTGAACTGGGTAAGAAATTAGAGAAATCTGATGGGAAGACAAATAACTTCATGACGCTGCTAACAAAACGATTGGGATCAAGCATGGATTACACAGGACTGAATGAACTGATAAGGATGATTATAATTTTTATGATTTTTCATTTGAAGTATTGCTGAATTTTTAATGTTTTTTTCTTTAGATTTAAGGAAAACTGTTTCTCTTTTCTCCTGAGCTAGCTATGATTTATAACAATTTGGTAAATGATATTTTTGCAAGTAAAATTGGAATATTTATCTTTCTCTCTCTATTTGATCCCTCAGATTTGGAAACTCTTAGTAAGTGAGTATTGTTGTTTTCATGGTGTCGGGGGGAAGAGGAAGAATCACCATCTGCCCTTTTCCTTAAGGTTCTTATGGCTGGCCAAATAATTAACAAGACAGGTTAGCAGGATAAAATAATACCAAGTTTAACAACATGTATACATGGGAGAAACTCAGAAATGAGCAACTTGTCCCACTGTCTAAGCTGCTTGCTTACGTATTGTAGCTAAAGGCGAGGAGCGTGTTGGGGGTGGGTAGTGGCCTGGGACTTCAGAGGGCAGGAGGACAATTCTTTTCAGGGTCATCTATAGATAATGTGGTCAGGGAGAGATAAAGTTTTTTGATTAAATGTGCTTGGTGCCCCTCCCATTGTAACATCTATTTTACATTATCATTACAGCCATCATGATAGAAGATGTGTTCTAGGAAGGAGCCACCATGTCAAATTCTTTAGGCAGTTAGTGGAGGAGGTCAAATGTCCTTCAGAGAAAACAATTAAGGTAAAGAGATATATTTCAGGGTGGCCAAATCTTGATCTCCCACAGTCCCGCCTTTTAAACTAAAAGTTTCACAGTCCTTTTGAAACTTAAAGAATTTTCATAGTCCAGATGCTGTGTTGGTAGATTGTTTGATCTCACTGAATACATTTCTTAGTCCTGATAATAGATCAGTTCAAATAAGTTCCTTTTGGAAGGTGGTGATGCAGGTGGGCTCTCAAGGTTACGCCTATATTGTGGAAGCAACCAATCAAGTATTTAATAGAAGCATTTCCATGTAAACAAAAGAAAAACAAGGTTAATGGTTGGAGCAAATTGTAAACCAGTTTATGAGGTCAGAGGATACCAGTTAAGATGATTTTTAGATGTCAGCGTCAAAGTATCTTTTGCAGTTCAAAATGTCTCTGATGGTGTCATCATGTCATCTCTTAAGTTTATATCAAGTCCATCAGCTTCAGTTTGAAAGGCTTCAGGGAAAAGAACAGGTTTAGTTTTCAGTGATTTCAAATGAAAATGATGGAAAAAATCAAAAACGTTAGTTTGGATATCTGTAGCCAGACATTTCAGGAGACTAGAAGAAATCAGGATCCAGTCCAGTCAACAGATATAAAACAAAAACCTCAAAAGACAATTAACAAAACTAGGATCTAATATCTGCAAATGTATACTATAGTTTTTACTGAAATATAATTTTTCTCTCTATAATCACCCTCATTTTTATTGAGATAGCCAAATAAAAACTCACTAGTTTGCAAAATAACTCTAATTCCAATAGAGTTGGCCCAATTATTTACATAAGTACAGCAAGAATAGCAATTAATCATATAAGCTCTTTTAAATCTGCTTTGCTGAAACTTTTTATAAGGAATCTCAGATTGAACTTCAAAGCCCTCTTGAGGCCAGGAAAGCCAAGCCAACGATTTTGTCATCAGACATTGCCTGCAATACCTACAGATTTGGGTGAATTCCTCTCTTCCGAGGTTCCCCCAAAATATTTTGAGGTTCCTTGTACCTGCCAGATAAGTGACATTCTTTACTTATCCTGGTAAGTGTTGCTTGGAACATAAGGTACCAGGCCAATATTTCCACGTGGCTTTAGTCCATATAGTCCAATCCTCATTCCTCAAAAGCTGTATGGTTATATCGCAAATATGGTGTTCCAGTCACAACCTTGGTAATATAACCAGTGTTTCCAATTGTGTCCTGTTATAAGGAGAACAGATTATTATTGAACTTATGCAATTAACTATATTGCCATGAAAACCACAATACTCACTTACTAAGATTTTCAAAATTCGAGGGATCAGGTAGAGAGAAAAAGATAAATATTTCAATTTTACTTACAAAACTATCATTTACCAAATTGCTATAAGTCATAGCTAGCTCAGGAGAAAAGAGAGAAAGTTTCCCTAAATCTGAAAAAACAAAACATTAAAAATTCAGCAATACTTCAAAGGAAAATCATAAAAATTATAATCATCATTATCAGTTCATTCAGTCCTGCATAATCCATTCTTGATCCCAATCTTTTTGTTAGCAGCTTCATGAAGTTATCAGTCTGTCCATCACATTTCTGTAATTTCTTACCAAGTTCAGTTTTATGATCATAAATTTTGTCAGAAACCTGTGTTCCAGTGTAAATGTTAGAGTCCTTTCCATGAATTTTTTCTGAAGTTGAAACATTTTGCAAAAACATTAGAGCACAGAAATGTCTGTAAACAACAAGACCTCAAAATGGCAATTGACAGAGAAATTTGGTTAATTTTGTGAAATACAACATTTTAAAACAATAACAACCAGAATTATGACTGATAACCAGGACAGATCAGAATTTCAGTAATGTTATACAATTTTAAAACGCCTATATCAATAACATTAACCCACAAAATATCACCTAAGCAGGCTTATCATCACTTGTCTGACAATGCTTTCCATGTAATTTAACATACTGATTAAGCCTAATAAGTTTAGTATCTTTCCCCTTATAGGAAGGGAGCAAATTTTTTTGAGAAGATCCAGGGCCCTTTGAAAATTCTCAAAGAAAAAAAGACTTATGTTAAGATATGAATTTTGGTGTAGCTTGTCAAAAATATAAACAATCAAAGCAAACAGAGCATTTACAATCTAAAAAGCCTTAATAGCGAGACCTCAGTCTTTTGAACGTAGGAAATTATTTTAACATTTTTTTTTCTGTCTTTTAGGTAGACTTACTCAAAGGTAAAGATAAATCTTTTGTAACCTCTTTATCAAGTTTAAGAAAATCATCCTTTTAAGAGAAAGAAGACCAAATTTTAATTTTGCACCAGCTTACTTCTGCTGTTAAAACTCATTTACTTAATTAAATTCATTTCAATCTTAGCCAACTTGAGTATGCATAAAACTCCTTTTCCAGAATTCCCTCCACAAACCTTCTATAGCTTTCTTTTTACATTCAGAATTTGTCCCATGTCTTTCTTTTCCCTCCTAGTACTTGAGGACAAATTTATCTTTCTTAATCAACCAAACATAACAGTTCTAGTCTTTGTACCTTTATATATCTTACTTTCCTTGTACACAGACATATTTTTCTTAATTTTTAGTAGCTTCAATCACATATATTAATTAGAAATTTTAACCTTTAGAAACCTTAATTTATAAGTAAAAACTAAGTAAACAATTATAAACTTTCTTTTACATTAGTATCTTGTGGCTTGGAAAATTTATAAACACTTCAGAACTTCTAGAAATATGTTACTTTATAGTACAATCTTTTAATAAAACACGTTTACTAATAGACACAAAACACCTTTTAGTTTTCCTGTAATGAACAGCCAAATGTAGACAAACGTACATTTAGCAATCAATGTCTAATATCTTATCTTATTTGGAAATGATGATACTCAGAGAATTTTTATCATAAAATTTAGCAAAACTCAAGTTTTAAGTCACCAAAAAGAGTTTGGAAGCTGTAACCACCATAACACATAATTATTGTTTAATGTTCATGCAACATTCATCTTTTTCACAACTATTTAGTTACTTATTCCCAATAATTATTTAGATTGCCTACAAGACTTCATAAGACTTCAGATAAAATTAGCCATCATTTAAATTACTATTTTTGTTAACCAGTTCTGTAATAGAAATAACATCAGTTTTCTCCTGCAAAATTTCATGTAAATTTCATCACTTCTTATACCTTTAGACATAGTTTTCATTAAGATTTTTATCAATAGGTCTCGGTCTTCTAAATTTGGACAAGGGAAGCATTCCCAGTCAGACATTTTAAAACATACTCAGGCAAAGTTGATGTAACCTCTTTATATAAAATTAGCTCAAACATTCCAATATTTATAATCTTACCAACACTTACACTTTTACATGTTCTCAATTCAATTGTAACCTGAGTCAAGGTCTTAAGGATAGTCGAATTTTTCCCTTCCTTATTCTGGCCTTAATTCTTAGGTACCAATTAAGAAATTATGTGAGAGCTCTCAAAACATTTTTTTCCCCCAATTTAGAAGTTTTTCCAATTCAAAGGATCTGTCGTCTGGCGATTGACGAGTAGGATCTTCATTTGTATATTTATTCCAATAGTGACTCGAACCAATAAGCCTTTTTAAGAAAGGACCCGGAGATAACTTTCCACGCTTAGAATAAAACTACCATGGATGCAAGAGGCATCCCTGGTGAGGGCGCAGATGATGTAGCCCCCATGATCCACAGAATTCACTCCCAAAGATATTCAGAGATAGTAAAGACCTTCATTGCACAGGCGGTAAGGATGGTGTCTCCGGTCTCCCAGAATAGTGTGGGATGCCTCCAGTCAGAGACCCGCTAATCTGTGACACCAGGCAGGCGATACAGGAATGGGATTTTTCCAGCACTAACAAGCAACCAAGGTTAAGATGACAAAAGCCCTTATGGACTGGTCCCTGTATGACAAACTCCCCTGAGAGCTTGGCATAGCCGGACAAAGAGACAGTTCGGAACCCCAGTCTACTCGACTGGCCACCAAGGGGTACCCTGGTAAATGCACCTTCCATATGGTGGAGACCAAGGAGAATATTCTCACTTGTCACAAAGCCAAGTTTTCAGGACACAGAACAAGACAGAGATTACTCTGGGAGGAAAGGGATCAAGATCAAAACCAAGAGTACTCTACCAAATTTAAACCAAGAGTCACTAAAAGCACAAGAAAGTAGTTTCCCAAATATTTTCTCCTGCCAATCTAAATTTAGAAAGAGAAAAAATTCTCACCATTTCCTTCCGCCGTACTCCGCAGATAGAGATTCCGGGATGCTGACATGGTAAGAAGTCTTCCCTTTTGCCGGCTTTTGTCAGGCGTTCCCGTATCTCATCCTCTGTAGTAGTCCAGGGAGAAGGCAGGTCTTCCAGCCAGAGAAGGCAACTTGCCAGCCAGTGTGGCTCCGGGCGACTACGCCAAAACTGTCGGGTGAAGAGGGAGAATCTCCCTCTGCCCTTTTTCTTAAGGTTCTTATGGCTGGCCAAATAATTAACAAGACAGGTTAGCAGGATAAAATAATACCAAGTTTAATAACATGTATACATGGGAGAAAGTCAGAAATGAGCAACTCGTCTCTCTGTCTAAGCTGCTTGCTTAAGTATTGCAGCTAAAGGCGAGGAGCGTGTTCGGGGTGGGTAGTGGCCTGGGACTTCAGAGGGCAGGAGGACAATTCTTTTCAGGGTCATCTATAGATAATGTGGTCAGGGAGAGATAGAGTTTTTTGATAAAAGGTGCTTGGTGCCCCTCCCATTGTAACATCTATTTTACATTATCATTACAGCCATCATGATAGAAGATGTGTTCTAGGAAGGAGCCACCATGTCAAATTCTTTAGGTAGTTAGTGGGGGAAGTCAAATATCCTTCAAAGAAAACAATCAAGGTAAAGAGATATATTTCAGGGTGGCCAAATCTTGATCTCCCACAGTGGCAATATTGTTATTTGCATAAATTCAATAAGAATCTGTTCTCCTTATAACAGGACACAATTGGAAACACTGGTTATATTACCAAGGCTGTGACTGAAACATCATATTTGTGATATAACCATACAGCTTTTGAGGAATGAAGATTGGACTTTATGGAAGAAAGCCACGTGGAAATATTGGCCTGGTACCTTATGTTCCAAACAGCACTTACCAGGATAATTAAAGAATGTCACTTATCTGGCAAACACAAAGAACCTGGAAATATTTTGGGGGAACCTCGGAAGAGAGGAATTCACCCAAATCTGTAGGTATTACAGGCAATGTCTGTTAACAAAATCCTTGGCTTGGCTTTCTTGGCCTGGAGAGGCTTTTAAAGTTCAATCTGAGATTCCTTATAAAAAGTTCCAGCAAAGCAGATATAAAAGAGCCTATGTGATCAATTACTATTCTTGCTATCCTTATGTAAATACTTGGGCCAACACTATTGGAACTAGACTTATTTTGCAAACTACTTAGTTTTAATTTATCTATCTTTGATAAAAATGAGGGTGATTTTAGAAAGAAAAATTATATTTCAGTAAAAACTATAGTGTACATTTGCGGATATTAAATCCTAGATTTCTTAATTGTCTTTTAAGGTTTTTGTTTTATATTGTTGACTTGACTGGATCTTGATTTCTTCTAGTCTCCTAAAATATCTGGCTACAGATGTCCAAACTAACGTTTTTCATTTTTTCCATCATTTTCATTTGGAATCACTGAAAACTAAACCTGCCCTTTTTCCTGAAGCCATTCAAACTGAAGCTGATGGACTTGATATAAACTTAAAAGATTACCTGATGACATCATCAGAGACATTTTAAACTGCAAAAGCTGCTTTGACACTGACATCTGAAAATCTTATCTGGCTGTCCTCTAAACTCAGAAACTGCTTTACAACTTGCTCCTAGCATTAACTTTGTTTTTCTTTTGTTTTCATAGAAATGTTTCCATTAAATACTTGATTGCTTCCTTCCACAATATAGGTGTAGCTTTGAGAGCCCACTTGCATCACCACCTTCTAAAATGTACTTAATTGAACTCATCTACTATCAGGACTAAGAAATGTGCTCAGTGAGATGAAAAAAATCTACCAACTCAGCTTCTGGACTATGAAACTTCTTTAATTTTGAAAAGGACTGTGAAACTTCTAGGGAAGTTTCAGAGGAGGCAACTGATGGTGCTCAGGGCAAGCTATCCCAGGAGGCACCACTCTGGTATGCAGATTATTTCGAGCTGAGGACAATAAGGACTCAGAGAACTCAGGAAGAATATTTGAGTTTCCTCTTCCAAACTGCCTAAAGAATTTAAAACAAAAGATTTCTTTCAGGAAGGAGTTATTATCATGATGGCTGTAAAGATAATGTAGGATAGAGGTTACAACAGGAAAGACACCAAGACCCTTTTATCAAAATCTCTATCTCTCCCTGACCACATTATCTATAGATGACTCTGAGAAGAGTTGTCAAGGAAACATTTGCATTTCTATCTCCATGTGAGTTGCCTCTTGCCCTTTGAGGTCCCAGACCACTACCCACCCCCAACACCTTCCTCGCCTTTAACTGCAATACTGAAGCAGACAGCTTAGACAGAGGGACGAGTTGCTCATTTCTGAGTTTCTCCCATGTATACATTATTAAACTTGTTATTATTTTCTCCTGCTAACCTGGCTAGTTAATTATTTGACCAACCATAAGAAACTTAAGGGAAAGGGCAGAGGGAGATTCTCCCTCTTCCCCAAACAACAACATTATCTGATTCCCAGAAAAAGAAAACTTTACTATAATATTAAGGCTACAACTGTCAAAAAGGAAGCCAAGATACACTCAAGTCAAGCTTTTGCTCAAAAGATAATTGGCTCCTCTTTGAAACTTTATCATGTTTATTATGTAAGCATAATATAGAGCCTAGAATATAGAAAGTGCTTATTGGTAAGTTAACATTGTGATCATTTATTTTGTAAATATTAGTATGAGAGATGTAATTCATTTTCTAGTTTATTCAGATTTTCAATTTCTGCTAAACCTAAAGCCACATTACTGGCAAGTTGGGATACATCTAGACATCTGAAAAATATGAATCCTAAACAGAAGCATATATATTCTCTATTCATCAGGTTCTAAATTGTAAAACATTCTAAGGTTTTTGAACAAATCAATGGCATTCCAAATTTACAGTAAGGCTGCATGTGCCACACAGGATCCTACAGGAAGAGAAATCCAGATTTTAAATAGAGGAGATTATGCACAAAAATAAAGTACGTTTTCAAGTCTGAAAGGGGGTTTCAAGAAAGAAGAGACTCTCAGAACATGTGGTAAGTGGTAAATAACTTACCAAATGCTCTCTAAAGGAGAACATATTGTGGACAAAAGAACTTCACACTAGAGAGGTAAAATGGCTTCTCTGGTATCCTTATGATGAAACAGATGCTGAACTACTATTTCCTGAAACTTAAAATGCACCTTGGGCCGGCCCCGTGGCTTAGTGGTTAAGTGCGCATGCTCCGCTACTTGAGGCCTGGGTTCGGATCCCGGGTGCACAGCGACGCACCGCTTCTCTGGCCATGCTGAGGCTGCATCCCACATACAGCAACTAGATGGATGTGCATCTATGACATACAACTATCTACTGGGGCTTTGGGGGAAAATAAAAGGAGGAGGATTGGCAGTGGATGTTAGCTCAGATCTGGTCTTCCACAGCAAAATGAGGGGGATTAACATGGATGTTAGCTCAGGGCTGATCTTCCTCACCTAAAAATAAAAATAAAATTAATCTTATTATTCAAACAAATACCACCTCCCTGCCTTGCAGCTTACCTGGATATAGTGATGTGTTGGAATCGTTTTTCTAATTCATTGGTTCTTTTGTTTTGAAGATTTTATTTATTTATTTTTCCCCCAAAAGCCTCAGTAGATAGTTGTGTATCATAGCTGCACATCCTTCTAGTTGCTGTATGTGGGACTCGGCCTCAGCGTAGCCGGAGAAGCGGTGCCTTGGTACGCGCCCATGATCCGAACCTGATCCACCAGCAGTGGAGCGTGCGCACTTAACATCCAAGCCACTGGGCCAGCCACTAATTCATTGCTTCTTAAACTTGATGGGCACCAGAAGCACCTGGAGGCCTTGTTGAAATCCAGATTGCCAGGCCCCACCCCAGACTTGCCAGTTCAGCAGGTCTGCAGCAGCACCTGACAATTTGCATTTCAGCCCAGTTCCCAGGTGATGCAGATGCTGCTGGTCCAAGGACTCCACTTTGAGAACCACAGCCTGATTTAGACCCTGTATATGGTTACCAAATCCATTATTTTATCCTTTGGCTGCTACTTTTCCTTTATCACATCAGCACCTTAGCTCCGAATCTCCTCACCTAGCAATGGGAATAAGTGGAGAGTTTAACAGCTGGTTCTCCTTTCCAGATCAGTTCTCCCTCTTCCTCTTAATACTACATTCTCTTGCCAGGTAACTGGTCCTTAAACATCAGTGCATCATAGATCTTCCTTGCTCAAAAACTCATGACTCTTATGCTGAACACAAGACATTTTAAATTCTCCACTTGGATCATAATGTCTTTAACAACCTTACTTTAATAGTAAAATGTGGACACCCTGTTCCGTACCCTGCCTGCTATAAAGGAGTATGTGAGGATTACATAAGATACAGTCAGTTCTCTTTATGCACAGTGTGACATTCCATAAGGTCATTGTGTACACTAAATCAGTGACTATGACCCACTGCTCCTATGGGAAATGCAGTGTTAAGTTCCTGCAAGCCTTAGTCACATTTTCTTCAACTGATCAGTACATTACCTTGTTCTCTGTGTGTTCTTTTTAAAGTCACCTTATTTTATATATATTGTTCATATATTAACATTGAACTCACACCAACAGCACTGTAACTAGTGTCTGATACTAGCTTGTCGAACACACATACTTTCTCAGTAAAGGCACGTCACAGCCTCTTGCCCTGAGGAACACCAGGCAGCATTGCAGCACTACACATGGGGGACATATTAAATTTCAAGGTCACCAACATAATGCACAAAAAGATAAGAAATGAGGCACTAAATAGACTGCAAGAAGGACACTTGTTTACAATGTGGGCTGAAACAAGAGGACAGAGCAGCACCTTGTTCCCCCTCAGTTGGGAACGTGCACATTGAGTTAATCAAATTTCTCACCATTTTGTGCATATCTGCAAATGGACATGAAAGCCCTGAAAGAGTTGATTCGGGTACTGCTGGTACATTTTAGCTAGTGGGCAAGTGTGCAAACACGGAATCCACAAATAATGAGGATCAACTATATTATGAAAGCATCTTTTCTAAACCAGAATATTGCTCATGTATAAGAGCAATAATGATAACATAACAGCTAACATTTAAGTGCCTATTAAGTGCCAGGAGTTCTTTTAAGTACTTTACATAAGTTAATGCATGTAAATCTCACTAAAACCCTATGAGACAGGAGTTTTCAATAGCCCCTTTTTATAGATGAGGAAACTAAGGTTCAGAGAGTAAATATTTCCACAGGTTCTCCAGTTAGAAGTGGAATATCTGGGATTGATGCTCAGACAAACTAGTCCAAAGTCCACAGCCTCAACCACTATGGTAGGAATGTGAGCGAATTTTCTACCACCCCTAAAAAGTCCCTTCTGCTCCAGACTGTGTGGTCTCACACATGCTTATTCACTCATCAAACATTTTCTGAGTGCACCAAAGATGTCAGGTACTGTGTTTAGATACTGGAGGGACAAATAGAATGTCGACGCAAATAATCCATAACCAACCAATAAATCAAAATTGAGGCGAGTTTATTATGAGCCAAGCTTTGAGGATCATATAGCCCTGGAGAGTCCTTTCACAAAGAAATGGAGCACTCCAAAGAAGTGGGGTGTACAGCATGGTTATACACCATCAAAGGGCATGTACCACATGTGATTGCAATGTCCCTTTTACAATAGCCGCAACCTTGACCTGTCGGCACCTCCATTGATGGACACAGTGGGTATCAGGTGTGCTGTATCCATGGGCGTGGCTGGTGTCTCAAGTTTGGTGGTCACGGAATGAGCGCAGCAATCAAATCCTAGCCTATGGAGAAATGCTTATCCTTAAGGAAATGCTAATGTGGGGGAAGTTGCATTTACACCTTAAGGGCATTGCTTTTGTCTTTGGGACACGTTAATTGCTTAAAGTGTATATACAATGGATGAACAGAGGCTACAGGCCCCTTTTGGGAAAAAAAAAAAAAAACAAGGTCAGGCCCAATTTGTTTTACACCAAATGGCTTCCTCATATTCTCCAAAGTATCCTGTTGCTTGCCATTTATTTATCAAGAAAAAGGATCGTCTCAGATTTAAGGAGCTCACTGTCTATGAGACAAGAATAAAACAACAGTTATGGAAAAGGAAATAAGTACAGGGTCCTTGAGTGGGGACATCAAAATGGGTCTCTAGATGGAGACCTCTCAGGAAATGTCGCCAAGAGAAAGGAACATTCGATATGAGTTTAGATCAAGAAATAGGAATTAAGTTCATTAATAAAGTGGGTAGGAGTGCAGAAGAAAAATATATAAAAAGACAGACATAAAGGATGTTAAAGCTTTCAGAAAATGGAGGTATTTTTAAGGCTGGAACAAAGCGAACATGTAGGACACAGTGGGTGATGAGGCTAAAGATGAGGACAGCAAGAGAAAGCCTGCGTGTCCAGCTCAGGAGTCTCAATGTTCTCTCGGATGCTCTGAGCAGTCATTGAAAGAATCTAAGCAGATATCAGATTTAAGCAAATTTGGATTCTAGAAGGTAACTCTGGAGGCATTGTGAAGGAAAGATTAGAAGAAATTAAGACTGAAGGAATGGGACCTGTTGGAAGACTAGGCAGTGATCCAGATAAGATAGGTCTTGGCCGGCCAGGTGGCCAAGCTGTTAAGCATGCACGGTCCACTGCGGTGGCCTGGGCTTCGCTGGTTAGGCTCTCGGGTGCGCACCGACGCACCGCTTGACATGCCATTCTCTGGAAGTGTCCCGTACAAAGTGGAGGAAGGTGGGCACGGATGTTAGCCCAGGGCCAGTCTTCCTCAGCAAAAAAAGAGGGGGATTGGCAGATGTTATCACAGGGCTGATCTCCTCAAACACACACAAAAAAAATGATAGGCCTTGGCTCAAGCACAGAGTCTGCAGGTGGAGGAGGCCAGGAGGTGGGAAGCAGTGCTGGGCTCCTGCAGGAGGAAACCGAGCTGCCTTTCAGTCACGGGAAGACTGCGCCTGTCATGGCCTCCCCACCCTCATGCCCAAATGCCATGTTCCTTTCTACTTCTGTACCTTTCCTCTCTTCTCCCATCTGAAATCTTCACTCTTTCTTCCCTCCACCTGCTCAAAAGTGGTCCCTTTGAGGACTTGATCTAGTCCACCTCTCCTAAGAAGCTGTCCTTAATTACAATTTCTCGATAACATTCTCTTTTTTTTTAAGGTTCTGTAATACAACATACACTAAATACCTTGACAGAATCAAATTATATCTTGCAAACAATTTCATGTATGTGGAGGAGCTTGGAACCTTATAATTCTTTATATTTCCTTCGATACCTACCACAAATACCTTGCACATAGAGGTGAATGGATGTCCAGTAAAGTTAAATAGAGTTGAATCACACTTTATAAGCTAAAAACTTTTATGAGTTCAGTTATTCCTTTAGATCAGAAGCTTGAACCATTTGTTTTTCTCCACAGGTCAACAGTGTTGCCCAGCACAAATGAATTTTAGACCTTCTCAAACTCAATAGAGCAAAGATGGAACTTCATTCCCCTTGCAAGGCTTACTGCCCCAGAGAAAAGCAAAAACATGTGACGTCTAATTCTTTCTTCACATTCTCATCTCAAATTGTAACTGTTTCCCAGTTGCTAATTGGTTTTCATTATTAAAACTGACAAAAAAGTTTCTCATTCTTTCTTTCTTTCTTTTTTTTTGTTTTATGAGAAAGATCAGCCCTGAGCTAACTTACAATGCCAATGCTCCTCTTTTTGCTGAGGAAGATTGGTCCTGGGCTAACAATTGTGCCCATCTTCCTCTACGTTATATGGGATGCTGCCACAACATGGCTCGACAAGCGATGCATTGGTGTGCTCCCGGGATCCGAACCTCTGAACCTGGGGCCGCTGTAGCGGAGCGTGCTCACTTAACTGCTGCACCACCGGGCTGGCCCCTCTCTCTATTTCTAAAGTTAAAATGTCTAAATCTTTCTCTGGGCTAGTTGGAGTTTCCATAAAATGAAAATGTACATTCCAGAAAAATCCTTAACTTTCCAGAATAATCTTTAATATGGTAAACACCTTGGCGAAAATGTCACTGCTTTTCAATGTCAGTGCCTCCGCAAAGGTATCCTTGCATTGTCTCCCCTCCCAACTACCTCTCACTTTGGCCCTCCCCATTCTCATGGGGTCAAACACTTTACTGAGCACTAGGAATTTTCAGAGTCTGAGGGAGACTTCAAGGATGACTAAGCCATGGTTTCTGACCCCAACCATCACTCTCCATCTCTGCTTTAACCTCTATTTTTCTTACTCTGGTTTCTACTTTAGTTGTTTACTTGTCTTGTGAATTGTTGTTTTGTGGTTTATAATTACCATGTAAATTCATATTACTTGTTGCCTTAGGGTTTAGAAAGAACTTACATTATACAATGTTTTTTTCCCAGCCCTTTGATGTGTCTAATACCTTTCAACGAAATTCAAGTGGCTTCTTGTTTTTATGTCTCCATCATTATTTAGAATTATGTTCACCCCACACATTTGAACTGACCAATGCTGCTGTACTCTTTAAACTTTTCTATGACAAGACTCACGTGAGGAATCCCTGAAGCACCATCAGCTAGGCATCCCCACATTCCTCACATCTGATTCCTTGATTTGTTCCTAACTAAAGATGTTTCTGAAACTAATACTGAATTGTACCAAGTGGTCATTGTATAAAAAGCACTATCACAGATATATTAAAGAGAAAAAATGGAAAAGAATATTCAATTCCTCAGTTAAGTTTACAATCAAATGAGTCATTGAGGGGACCTGGGGACACTGATCAGAGCAGGAATCTAACAGAAGAGTTTTAAGTCAATTTCAAATGAGGTTAAAACTGGAATGAGACAATATTTTACCAGTTATCTGAAATCATAGGCATTTTTCTGACCTTTGAGAATTTATTTGCCTATAAACTGTACCTGTGGGGTAAGAGAGTGCTGATATTTTTTAATTTCTTTTTACTATTCACCACTTTGAAATAGATGTGGCTACTCACAATTAATAAATATTATAATGTGGAGAGACCCAACTGCCTCTTGTTATCAATTCTTACACAAAGCTAAAGTTTTAAAGATCAAACTTCATTCTAGTTATCTTTCCACTAGTCTATTTATGTCAGAAAGATGCTGAGTTTTAGGAAAATACTTCAAAACACAAATTTTATATGTAATTTCAAAAGCAAAAAATGAGTTACAAATTGGGTGGTAACCAATTTTGCTGCTATATATTAAACTTTAACATGGGAGTAGACATTTTTAGAGAATATAATTGATATTTGCCTATTTGTATATTGTAGAATGTTAAATGATTTACAGTTTTAACAGTATTTCAAATACCAGAGAATAAAAAACAGAACTGTTTCAGTTTTCTGAAATAGCTTTTTAGACATAGCAGATTTTCAGAGCATATTACTTGATAACAAAACAATCAGTTAGTGAGGTTTAAGCCCTGTGGTTTTATTTTAAACTTGCTCATTCCATAGGAGCATCAATAAAAGCCCTCCAGCCGTAGCTGATGCTCTTTCCTTCCGCCTGAGCACCAGCTGTATTTTCTTTAAGCATCAGACTCTCGGGCAACACCAAAGCCCTCAACTCTGTTTAGTTGAGAAAAGGCTTTATGTGTCATGTGTTTTTTCTAGGGGTATGGAGCTCCCAGCCTTATTAAGTACAGGGAGAGTGTAAGAGTCTGAACATATTCAATAAACTCCAATGTTCTCAGGTGAGAAGACAGGTGCCTGAACTCACATCTGAAGAAGAACTTAGAGGATGCTTTCTGACTCTGCTTCGTGCCTCTGACTAAGCAGTCCTGGACATCTCCGTTACAGCCACGGAATAACACAGGCAGTCTTTATGGACCAGAAGTCCTCCTATGTCCATCACTTGTACGGATCAAACTGGCTTAAGATCTCTCATTTCCTGCTGCAGTGGTAATTTACAGAGATACAGAACTGCCATCTAGTGACTAAGAGAGCAGCAAAGTGCTTTACATGAAAAGTGAAATTCTGAGTTTTATAAAATAGAACAGCGAAGCACTAAAGTTAGTAAAGTTGACACAATGTGGCACACGAAAGTTATAGTAAACCTGAAAAATGTGTAGGTGAACTAATCAGTTGTTCTCTATACCTTTAAAACATGTCTTGACATCCTACTCATAAATAGTAGAGTTTAAATATAATAGAATGACTTTGGAAACAAACTTCTCATCTCATCTCATCCAATGCTGTTGGCAGGAGCTGGTATTAAATAGCCAGATGGTGAGTACCCATGTTGAAGCACCATTTTTATCACAATGGAGAGAATATGAGGCATAAGCCCAACGGACTTATGTTCAGATCTTCCCTCTTACCAGTGATCAATTTTGTAAACATGGTTTTCTTTAGCAGTTAACTTTGAATTATAACAGTTACTTTAAAGGATTACTGTAAGAATTGTATAAGGGAATACAGTAAAGGAACTGGCGCACAGTAGATTGATAGTTAATTCTCCTTCCCTGTCTCACTTCTAAGAAACATACAGAAATAATCTAAGAAGAGAACCCGTGTATAAAGTAAACTTATGACAAAGAGTCAATGGTTCCTGATGTAAGGGACATCATTGTTAAGTGCTTAACTTCAACTGCCTCCAAATACTGTTAACTCTCAATTAATTTTATGTGTTTTCTGTCTTCTAGACACTTCACTGGCTACAAGGAAAGGAGAAGTGTGAAATTGAAATTTATTTTACCCTTGAATGGTCTAGCTGTAACAGGTGTTTTAAATCACCTAGTTCTTCAAGTTTCCTGTCTATTACTAAATATTTTAACATGGTTCACAGCCGGAGAAAATAAGAAAATCACTATAATTTTACACACATGAATATATGTCTTGACTATTACAGCTGGACTCTTAATATATAGAGCAATGTTGTACATGTTTTGTGCTTGTTGATAGTACAGAATACTTTTCTCCAGGTTTTCTTTGGCATTATCATAAATAATGAAGAACTCAGTAATATAAGCCCAGGAGAAAAGGGTTTTTAAAAATCTAACATACTATCCTAGTCATAATTCAAAAAAAAAAAAAAAGCTATAAAAATAATGAGAGGATATTTTGAAGGCACTATTTTTCTTAATTATTTCCAACTTTATTTCCCTTTACCTCTTTTTAATCTTTCTCCGTCTTATTCGCTATTGGCTAATCATCTCACAGTAATTAAATCACCCTCAGCTGAGTCCACCATGCCTCTTCAAGTGCCCCAGCCTAATGTCTGTCTCAGCTCTGACAAAAAGTAGCTGGGAAAACCTGTTTTGTGGCACTATTCTTAAGAATATCCTTACTCTTGGGCTGGCCCCGTGGCTTAGTGGTTAAGTGTGCACACTCCGCTGCTGGCGGCTCTGGTTTGGATCCCAGGCGCTCACTGACATGCCAGTTCTCTGGCCATGTTGACACCGCATCCCAAATACAGCAACTAGAAGGATGTGCAACTATGACATACAACTATCTACTGGGGCTTTGCGGGAAAAATAAATAAATAAATAAAAAAATTATAAAAAAAAGAATATCTTTACTCTTACAATAATAGCTATATTTTTGAAAGGCACCAGTGGATTACAAAAGTATTTGACCAATGTTGTATCCTCATTTTCCCTCCAGGGGAAACCCAACGTTCGTGTGTAATGCAGGGCTGCTGCTTTATTGTTCTCTCCTTTCAAGACATTTTATTACTTGTAAAACATTATAGGATTAATAGTGATATATGAGTAACGATATAAACTTACAAACAGCAAAAGGATACTATTTTAGTGTCATCATTTTATGCACTGTAACAAACAGTAATATTTTCATAGTGTAATATCTTGATTGATCATAAATTTTTTCCTGGCTCATTTTTATGCTAATTCATTTATTAGATTACCAAATGTATACTTTTATGATCTTTATTTTCAATCAATATAATTGAAGGGACATCAGTTGTTCTTGGTAAGTGAAAGTTCAGAAAAAAATTTTGATAATGTATAAGTTTGAGAAAGATCCTTCTGTTTTTTAAAAGAGAAGTCAGGCCTGGCCCTGTGGCTTAGTGGTTAACTGCACGCGCTCCGCTGCTGGCAGCCCGGGGTTCGGATCCCGAGCACGCACTGACGCACCACTTCTCCGGCCATGCTGAGCCCATGTCCCACATATATCAAAGATGTGCAGCTATGACATACAGCTATCTACTGGAGCTTTGGCGGAAAATAAATAAATAAAATAATAAAATATAAAAGAGAAGTCATTTAATATTTGGAAAAATTCTCAAAAATCATCAAATTCTTTAATTTTACAGAAAGGAATACTACATTCCAGAGAGCCTAAGTACACTGTCACACACTAACCAGAAACAGACCTGGGCCTAGAACTCAGGTCTGAGTCACCTGACTTCTACTGGACCACACTCAAGGGAGCACACCCTCTTCTTACTGGTAATTTCTAATACTAATTTATTTTCAAAAACACAGTTGAAAGAAATTGTAAATAAATAAAACATGATTTTATATAAAAAAGTAGCACTTGTGACCCACAATTTCTATTCCATATGAATATTTCCTTTCTTGTAGGTTTCTTGTTTTTAATACTAAGTCTATTTTGGTAACAAGAAAAAAGACATAATGTTTAGTCTCTTTAGTAACATAAAAAAAGCTTCTGTGGAAATCAAAAAGACACTAACTAATGTCTCGTTTACTAAAGCATCTGAAGAATATTATTTGATTTTAGGAAAGCTCTGAGAGATTTTTTTAAAAATCATATCCACGTGACTATTAGTCCAGCCAGGCACATCACCACATGACATCTCCTAGAGTGTGCAGTTTTCTGCTGGATCCAGCTATTGTCAGTTCCAATGCTCTGGCTGACTAGAGAATGATGCCGCTTCTGAAAAGCATGTACTCAGTTCCACTTCAAGGCTGATTGATGGAGACAATAGGAAAGGAAAAGATGAAAATATTACCCTAATCAATGATGTAAAACATAAGATATGAACAACCGTTAAAAAGAATTCTCTATGAAATTGATCAATTCTACAATCACTACACCGGGCTATTTCCTATCAGTAATAAACAAATTTTGACACATAAACAAATAGAATAGTGTATTTAATGATATCAATTCTTTTAGTTGTGTGCTTTTCCTTTTAAAACTACATATGCTTATATGTGTTTGCTTTATTTTCAGGTTGTGTCACCGTGTCAAGACCTCGCGGGCAGGTGAGGCCTTCACTGAGGACCCCCAAGGCCCCCCCCCCAGGCCCGGTTGCTGTGCATGTGTCTTTGGCCTCATGGGTTAAACCCAAGGCCGCCGGGATCCCATAGTGGCCAGAGACAGAAGGGCCCATGAGAGAGGTATGTGAGGGGCACAGGCTGTGCCAACTTCCTCTTCTCAGGTCCCAGTGAGAAAGAGACAGAGAGACAGAGAGAATGAGAGAGCAAGAGAGATCCCTGACCTCTGCATTGTTGCCTCCAGCGCTGGTGCCTTGTCACATACCACCCCCCTTCCCCCAGCACTCCCATGCCACCCCTGGGAAGGCAACACCACTGGGAGGCCTGTTCCTGGTCACCTCCCTGCTGTCCCTTCAGGACCAGAACCCAGTGCAGGGGAGTTGGTTCAGACAAATATTTACATGTTCCTCTCCATGAGAATTGTCTTCTGCCACACTCACGTCACAAACTCCACCCCCAACATCCTCCTTTGTCTTATCTGAAGATAGTATTTAAGAGAAGCATCTCTGCCATTCTTTTGAGAGACTCCATTTCTCATGTGTCTCCCATGTATACATGTTATGAGCCCAATTTAATCAGGCATGGATTCTTTTACTTGCCTATTTGCATCAGGAACATAATTACTAGCAAGAGAATTAATTAGAGAATATTCATTGTGAATGAAAGATGTCATTTCTAATAACATAATGGAATTCCTTGAGGCTTTATTCTTGACACATGTGTAGGATTAAGACAGGACACACTGTGAGAGTGATAAATAAGTTCTGTGTATTTTTCTTCTTCAAGACCATGGATTTCAGCCACAGTTCATACCCATGTACTTTGCAACAATGAAAAACAATGACCTTGAATATTTTGCCCTCAGATTCATTTGTCTTTAAACTATTAATTGAACAATTTAAATCTAGATGAGTGAAAGACTATGGAGACTTCTAGAATGTCACGTTAGGTCCTTTAGAAGTGAAGAATTGTTTTTATAAAACATTTCTATTCCTTCTTATACCTTGACAATAATGTTACTCTGAATCTGTTTTAAAGAAGATAATGGCAGATTTACTTTAATTTGCACCCTTTTTAAGTACATTTACCTAATATGTCTCAGTCTCTTGAAAACTTTTATCTTTAGCTCAACCTTCATTTAAATCACCAGACCTATTTGATGAAGGCAACATGAACATTTACTCGAAAACTCCTCGGAAAATTATTAATTTAATCTGCACTTTGGACGATCCATTGTAAAACTCAAAGTGGATTTGCCAGGCCCATCAAATGGCTCATAACTCTGTGTTTGTACATTTATCTGGGAAGATACTATCTGAAGGTAATTGTTCTTCCCAAATGCTTTCTTTAACTCAATCAGCAATACTTTCAAAGTTTTAATGAAAATGTGGTCAATTTGGTGAACTCCAAGTGACTTTTTTGTTTTTGCATGCCAATGAGATTAAGAAAATAAATATTTTAATTATTGTTATTGATTTTAAAAATCAGAGATGAAGAAAACAAACTTCTTTGTCCAAAGACATTTCTGCAAATAAAATCGTCTGAAAAACTGACAGCTAGCCCCCTGTTTTAACCACTAAACCATAAGAAATGTAATACCGTGGGCAAACACTTGAGCATTGTCACTTGCAGGAGTCCCCAGCACTGTTGCCCCATCAGGGCCATGGATCAGGGGAAGGAGCCAGTGGAGGGGAGTCAACTGTGCCCTCAGCATCCTTCCTTCTTTGGCCAGAACCCGGTCACAGCTGCTCCCTGTCTCATCTTCTGGGGAAGCAGAGAATTCTTCTGGAGACACAACACATTGGGTGTTAAGGATGTCATCGTTCTTTTATAAACAGATGTTAGATCGTGTAACGGGCTTCTCAGGACAGGAGAAGCCACCTCAAGGGAAGGCAGAACTTCTCCAGGAGCTGAAGGTCATCCAGGGAGAACAGAGACAAGGGCTGCACAGTGTCAGCCCACTCCTGCTCTCCATCTCATGGACACCTCGGTCCCCAATCCCCGACACCCATCCCGGTGCCCCCCCAAGGGTTCCTATTATATCCTCAGAGTCCCGCGCAAGCGCAGGACCAGTGCTCAGAGTGGCAGAGGGGCCGGTGAGCTGGAGAGCCCTGGGGCGCATGCCCTGGGGGCGGAGTCCCTGATGCGGATGTGGTAGCCACTGGAGTTTGTGTGGGGGGGCTCGGACAGTTTCTGGATCCTTCCTCCAGGATTTTCAGTGCGGGGAGCTCTCCTTTCTGCAGTGTGGAGGAGCACTAGGCAGGAGCGGCGCCGAGGTAGGCGGTGGGCAGCGGGCTCAGCGTGGAGAACTCCGCCGCATATTGCGGGAGCTCTGTGTCTGGGGCGACGGATGGGACCAGGGGTTGAGGTTGCTGGCTGGCTGCTCCAGGCGGGGGAGCCCAACCTCTGTCCCTTGGAGGAGCAGAAGAGCGCCACTTGGCCAGCCTGTCCCTGTGCCTTGGCGGGGCCCCACCTCAGCGGGGCCTCACCTTGGCGGGGCCTCCTGCCCACCCATCCGAGGTGCAGGGGGTGGCAGGGAGTCGCCTGCCCTGTGCGCCCGCCCTTGAGTTCGTGCCACCCGGGACCCCATCTAGGCCAGGTCGCGACATCTCTGGGTGAACACTTTCCTTTGGAAGAGGGCCTGTGGTCAGTGCTGTTCTGCCTGACTCCGCTCAGGCTGTTGGGCTCTTCATTGCCTTCATTAAACAAATGAACGGTTCCTACATCCTTGGGACCACCTTTATGGAAAAGCCTGATCGCATTCATGGTTTCTGATAATTGACTCTATATTTGCAAGGTGAACTTTGAAGTCTGGGGATTGTTGTAAACTGCATTTAATGAAAGGAGATTTAAACAATCTTTGGTGCAAATTGTGTAGCTTCCTAATACTAACTCACCTTCTGTAAACATAGACTGATGGCTGATCAATTGATGATTGACATAATGTGTATGGAATTTTGGTTTCAGTTGAAAAGATTTTCTTGGCAGTTGGTGCTAAAACTAAAATTGGAGAAAGAGGAGGATTTTGGAAGTTGTATGCAGTGTCTGTTTTGTCTCCGTACTCAATTAGAATTGTAAGAATTTAGATTTGGAAAGCCCATAGGACAAGAAGTTTGAAATTTTGATTTGACTGACAAGGGGAAAGGTCAAAAGGTCAAATACGGTAAGATTTCATTTATATAATATTCTAGAAAAGATAAAACATAGGGAAAGACAACAGATAATTAGTTGTCATTAGTTTTCATATTTAGTTAATCATTCAGTTTAATAGTTTAATCATTAGTTTTAATATTTCTTATTAAAAAATACATTTTAATGATAGCATCCTAATTATGTTTTTGGATGATACCAGAAGTTAATAACCTATTAAATTCTGCAGTAGGAAGAAATGACATGTTGGTTATTGGTGTCTTTAAAGTGTAAGTATTGGCGGTAATGAAACTTTTAAATGAGCTTTTTTGGATTCTGAACTAGTGAATTTTACTAGGTCCTGTTGGACATGGCATGTTACAAGTTTCAAAAGGCTCTTTAAATTATTGTAGCAGGCTGAAGCTATTAAATTATAATGTAAGCTCTTTATAGATGAAACAGGCAAAAATACAAAAAGCCATCCATCAATTTATCTTTGTTAAAAAATCAAGTAAATCTTACCATACACATGAATGACTTTTGGGTAGACAGACCTGAACTTGACAAGATGGACTCACTGGTATGGGGAACTTCTTTTGGAATGTTAAAATGGGAGAGGATAAATAAATTTTACCTGAGGGTGACCCAAGTCGATATGGCAGGTTTAGTTGCTTTTACACTCTTTCTGAGTTATGATCTTGATTAAAAACATGGTCATAGACATTCCAAGAAATTTGGACCATTTTATGCGTCAATATATTAAGATGTCTTATTTCTCTGATACTTTCTGATTTCAGGGTGTCTGGGAAAAACAGTTTCTCAACATAGGTACTTTGGAATATAATTTTTGATTGTTGACTTATTGAATCATAGAATTGTTGAGTTGGAAATAATTTTAGTGGTTTAGAGCCTAACCTCTTCAATTTCTATGAAATGGACAGTGAGGTTTCTTGAGTTAAGTCATCCACAGTCAGACTGTTACTTTAGTGGCAGAGTTGGAACTAAATGCTCAGATGCTTGTCTCCAGATTCCTAGTACACTGCTTTCTGTGCTACATACTATTAAGTAGACAAACCAATGAGTTACCTTCTCATATCATATACGTAGCCAGCAGGGTCGATTATTTCCCATGTGCTTTTCTTTCCTTTCTTTTTTAAATAACTACTAACCACAGTTAATTTATTACCCTGCCATGTTTAATGACTATCCTTGTGTGTGTCTCCTCGAGCACACATGTGAACTCCCTAGAGTGGACACCTACCTGTGACTGGATTGTTAGGCCGGAGGCTGATGTGCATCTGCATCTTGACAAGCTGCAGTCAAATCCTCCTGTGAAGTTTTAACAATTTCCATTCCCTCCAACAGTGTTTGAGTCATCCTTATCCTGGGAATTGTCAGATTGGCATTGTCAGATTTTTAAATTTTTGCCAATCTGATGGGTGAGAAGTGAAATATTTGTTTTTCTCTTTGTACAACTGTTTTGACAAACGCATAGAGCTGTGCAACTCCCAAAATTGAGATACAGAACAGTTCCAGCAACCAGAACTCCCTTGAGCTGCTCTTTTGTAGTCAACTCTTCCCCCAAACTTAACCCCTGGTGGCTAATGATCTGTTGTCTTTCTCTATGGTTTGTCTTTTCTGGAATATCATATAAATGGAATCCTACAGTATTTGGCCTTTTGAGTCCGGTTTCTTTCATTTAGCATGATACATTTATTTGAGTGTTCATCCACGTTGTTGACTGTATCAGCAGTTCCTTCTGTTTTATTGCTGAATGTAGTATCCATTGTATGAATTTACCACAGTTTATCCACCCACCAGTTGAAGGACATTTGAGTTATTTTCAGTTTTGTCTTTTTTGACTATGAATAAAGCTGCTATAAATCTTTATGATTTGAGAAGGCAAACAAGTTTTTGTATGAACATGTCTTCTTCTCCTGGGTAAGCACATAGAAGTGGAATTGCTGGGTTATATGGTATGTGCATGTTTAACTTTATTTAAAAAACTCTTTGTGGTAGCACAGTCATGGCCCACAAAGATGTCCTAATCCCTGGAACCTGGGAATACATTAGGTTACTTGCCAAAGGTGAATTAAATTTGCTGACGGAATTAAGGTTGCTGATCAACTGACTTTAAAATAGGGAGATTATCTTGGATTATCCAGGTTGGCCCAGTGCATCACAAAGGCCCTTAAAAAGGAAAGAGAAGCAGTAGAGAAGAGAAAAGGATAGAACAAGGGAAGCAGGGCCAAAGAGATGCCGAGTTCTTGGTTTTGAGGGTAGAGGAGGGGGGCCATAGGCTCAGGAATGTGGTGGTCTCTAGAAGCTTGAATAGGCTAGGAAATGGATTAAGCTTTAAAGTCCCCCAAAAAGAACCTAGCTCTGCCAACACCTTGATTATAGCCCAAAGAGACCCGTGTCAGACTGCTAACCTACAGAACTGTAAAATAATAAATCTGAGTTGATTTAAGCCACGAAGTTTGTGCTAATTTGTTACAGCAGCATAACAAACTCCACTTTAAAACTGTTTTCCAAAGAGGCTGAACAATTTTGTGTTCCCACCAGCAATGTAGGAGTGTTCCAGTTACTTTCCATCCTCATTTACACTTGGTATGGACAACCTCTTTAATTCTAGTCATTCCAATAGGTACATAGCAGGATCTCAATGTGGTTTTTATGTGCATTTTTCTCATGATTAACGACCTTGATCATCTTTTCATGTGCTTATTTGCCATCTGTGTATCTTCTTTGGTGAAGTGTCAAAATCTGTGACCATTTTAAACTTGGATTTTCTTATTGCCGAGTTTTGAGAGTTCTTTATAGTCCTGTCAGATATGTGATTTGCAAAGGTCATCTCCCACTCTGTGGCCTTGCCTTCTCCAGCCTCTCACGAGTGTCTTTGTAACATCTGTGTAACATAACTCGAGAGATTTCACATGACCTTATCTTTCTTCAATGGGAAACAGAGTGAAGTTGGAGCACCTGAGTCCAATCAGACCTTGATCAGAGTTGGGTCTGGGTCTCAGTTTTAGTAAACCCAGGCCTTCCACTTTCCCCCTGTTCCTGTTTGTTGTGCTCCCCTCCGCTGCACAGGGGTCTGGTCCTAAGTCTGGTAGATCTCTGTTTCCTCAGGTTTGGGAGCCCACAGAAAACTTAGCTACGCCCGTCAGACATCTCAGCGTAGCTCTCCAGCCTCCTACCTTACATTGTCCACAATATGGCAAATTCCCAGAAGGTCACACTAGCAGTATGTTTGACTTAGGCCACTTCCACCACTTCTGGAGGTTTCACTTTGCTTTGTGGAAACTTTTGGCCTATTTCCTCAGATTCCTGTGAGGCACCAAAACTTAACACAGGTGTTGTGAGGAAGAGCAGTTGTGTGTCTGAGAGCCTTCAGGTTTCCTCTGCCACACCAAACTAGAAGTTTGGCTAGTGTCTCTTTTCCCTAGCCAAGGCTCTGACTGAGCAAGCCAGATCCTCGCCAAACACCCAGAATCAGAAAATACCTGCAGGGGAAAGAAAGATAAAAATCCCTGCTCACATAAAAGAGTTTTCTTCTTTCTGGAATTTTAGTTGGTTGGTTCTGAGGTTCTCTGATGCTCTAAAAATATTTTTATAATTTATCTGGCTTTGGCCAGTTTTGCAGCAAGAGTGTTTTCCTGTCCTAGTCTACTCTAAAACAGAAGTTCCCTTGTCATTAGCTTTTAACTCCATCAGTTATGCCCTGTCAATATTAGTATTGTTTGGTAAAGTCATGCTTTCTATGATTTAGTCAGATGTTTACCCTTTTTAGCCTCACGATCCATTTTTACATCTTAGCATTTCTTCTTCTACCAATTTCTTCTTAAAGTACATTCTTTTTCACTTTTTAAAAATTTTCCTTGAGGAAGATTAGCCCTGGGCTAACATCTTTTCCTATCTTCCTCTATTTTGCATGTGCATCACCATCAAGGCATGGCTGATGAGTGGTGTAGGTCCACACCTGAGATCCAAACCCATGAACCCAGGCAACCAAAGTGGTGCGTGGTGAACTTAAACCACTACACCAGGTGGCTGGCCCCCTTAAAGTACATTCCTTCGATGTTCCTTAATGAGCATTTGTTGGTGGTAATACTCTCAGTAAATGTTTGCATAAAAATATCTTTAATTCACCCCAGTTCTTGAGATATGGTTTGATTGGGTATACACTGAAGGTTATCTTCTCTCTGTACCCTGAAGAATTAATCCAACTCTCTCTTGCCTTCCATTGCTAAGAAACGTATCATGGGTCTAAATGTAAGTCTCCATAAGTGTTCTGTCCTTCTGCGGGGCTTTGAATATCTTCTTTTGTATTTGGTGTTCTTCGGTTTCCCTGGATGGATCTGACTCTAGATTTATTTTTTTAATTCTGCTTGAGATGTATTCAGCTGCCTGAAGCTGGAGTAGAATAATTTTATCAATTATGGAAATTTCTGTTATTATGTCTGAATAGTCCTTTAAATCATATATATATTTATATTTTTTTAATTCAAATATATATACACATATTTATACACATTAAATGTATATTCATTAAATATATATTTATATTATTTAACTCAATGTATTATATTATTCATATAATGATTTATGTTATTCAAAAAATACATATATTATTCATATATATAGTTTCCTTTACTTGACCAAACTCAAGCCAGGCTCCTTTGAGCCCTCTTCTTCACTAGGCCTTGATCTTGGCCTATAATAACTACAGCGTCTCAGCACAAATGTTTTCACCCAACACACACACATTAAAGACTTAAACACTGACATAGTTTCTAGCAGCTCAAATACACATCCCTACGATGACCCCTGCCCCCTTATAGTGCCTGCCTGAGAAAGCTCAAGGCAGCCAAAAGAATTGACTGTTTTTTCTGGCCAACACTCGATCATTGGCCCCTGACATCCCTTTCTTAGAGCATTTACCCAAAAGTGCTTACAACTGTGACTCTTTCCTCTGTCTTTTTGAGTTGTGTATGTGTCTCCTATAACTGCATTTCTCAAAGTCCTGAGAGCCATTCCTTGAGAGGAGGACAGGGTGTCTGCCTCCCCGACTCGATGAGAGGAGAGAAGTTAAACTTTGATCATTTCCAACTAGCAGACACAACTGGCCAGATCACACTGCACTGACCAACATTCTGTAGCTTTTCCCTCCCTGACTCTACTGAGCCCCTGCTCACCCCTCTGCCTGTTCCCTCATTCTCCCTTTCAAATGCCCAATCACCTCTGTACAAATCAAATTGAGTTCAGCCCTGTTCCCTCTTCCCTACTGCAGTGGTATATTACTGACTAAAATCTGTTCTGATCATTTTAACTAGATTCTGGTTTTGTGTATATTCTACATTTAACACATATCCTGATAATCTCATGCATATGCATATGTATGCATATACCAACACAACCATGGGCCCTCCAGGACCAGTTCAGCTGACCCCATGTTATCAACAGAGTAGTTCCGCATTATCTTTCAGGAAATGACACCCCTCGTCCAGTTCAGGCCAGTTGAGACCACCAACCCATCAACTGGGCTTGCACAAATGCTTGATAAGTGACCTTTTTGACATCGAGCTAAAAGCTCCATCCTCACATCATGGTAACACTGCCAACTTGTGAACACACATCTGATGAAGAGCCATGAAGCTTGACTTTGCTTGCGCAGATCATCAATTACCTCACTTCTCCTTACTTCCAATCACCTACCTCCACACATCAGACCACCCTGTCATTCATCCCATAAATTGTAATCCAAGCCCTGGATCAGGGAGGCAGATCTGAGACAGACACGTGCCCCCTGTCTCCTTGCCGATCAGTCTCACAAAATAAAGCTACAATTCTTTCCCCAAAAGCTAATGCCAGAATAATTACCTTTTTAAATGTAGATTGGGCAAGAGAACCTCAATATTGTGCGGTAACATCAATACATATATATATACATACTTAATGGATGTTTTATCTTCATTTTCTTTTTCTTTGCTGAAGAGGATTCACCTTGAGCTAATATCTGTTGCCATTCTTCTTCTTTTTCAAAGGAAGATTCACCCTGAGCTAACCTCTGTGCCAACCTTCCTCTATTTTGTATGTGGGTTGCCACCACAGCCTGGCCAACTGATGAGTGGTGTAGGTACATGCCCAAGAACTGAACCTGGGCCGCTGAAGTGGAGTTCTCTGAATTTAACCACTAGGCCATGGGTCTGGCCCACCTCTAATTGTTTTGAAGATATTACTAGTGATGTATTTGAAGTTTCACTATGATCTCTGGATTCCCTTGCTGCTCCTTTAGTCCCTCACTTCAGTGTATGTGTTTCTTGATCCATCTTTCAAGCTAGAGGAGTTCCTCAAATATCTAGTGGTCCTTGGCTACCCATTTGTATTTCTGTGATGAGGAGGAAACAGCTGTGTATGATCTCTTTGTGCATGATGGGGCCTGTGTCTGTCTGGACTCAGTGTTTCTTCAGGGGTGTAGAGTGTTGACATAAACAATCAAACAATGTTGGTACCCACGCTGATCTCTAACAACATACTTATTCCACACATTCCCACAATGACAAACATCCTCTGAACACTTGGAAATGCTGACAACACACACACACACACACATACACAATATTTGCAAATGACCAGCAGCATTCAGACTGTAAACTGCACCTGATAATGCACACTGATAATCAGAACATACACACAAACTCACACACGTACAGACCACTCACTGTCTCAGAGCCCACAGTGACTTGAACTCTCTAGACACACACAGACATCAACAAAACACACCTTCACATAGATGCTATAATAGTCATGCACCCTATGACCATACAGAATTGCTGAACACACACATCCACACAACAAGGAACGTGGCCGTGCACGTGTGGGCTTGATCAGGGGTTTTTTCACACCTCAGCATCAACATGGACACCCCGGGGCGAGAGGGAGAGGCAGAGGGAACAGGGAGAACATGTGGGGAGCAGACAGGAGGCACTTGCATAAAGCAAATATGATACCTGCAAAGCTGGTTGCTAAATGACATATGACTCAAGGGTATGAGGAGCCAAGAGGATCTGAAATGGTACAAAGGAGGTGACTGATACAAACCCATCACAAGATATTGAAATGTAAGGGACAGTGATATTTTAAAAGGCACTGAGGAGAGTTCATCAAAGCTTAGGTATAATTCCAGACAATGAGTGACATGGAATTCTGGCCAGAGAACAGCCATTATTGCTGTTAAAATTCCTATTTAAATATTTCTTATAAAATTATACTCATTGAAAAATGACAAATATTCATTGGTTTAAAACATTTCAGGATAAAATTACTGCAGGTTCCACTTTTATTGAGTAGCTTTCCTTGGGCAGCTATAAAAGCTGGATAAAGCACACAGAACAGCTGCTTGAAGGGTCAGAGAACATCCCGTGCAGGCAGGACTTGGGGGTCTATAATCTCTGAGATGAGGGAAGCACAAGATTGTGAGCACCAGCTCCATGCAGCTTCTCCCCTAAGGCATTTGCTATTTCAACAGTGAGAGAAGAGAGTCTGAGTAGAAAGAGGAGGAAAAATGAAATGAAATTTGGATCCAGCAAAGTCCAGTAACTTCTACTTCCAGTCAGATGTAAAGGCAGAGCAACAATTAAACATTGATTTAATAAATACAGTATGTTTGAAAACACCAAAGGGATGTGGAAGAAACAAGACTAGATGAAATAAAATTTCAAAAAGGGAAAAGCCTTTTTAGGTGAGATTGGCAGACATACCCTCACCCAGGGTAATTTGCATAATCTGGACTGTGGTAACCAGACTTGTGTTAGCAGAAGACAATAGTAAGTATAATCTGTCATAATTGATCTATGTTAGTTTTTAATATCACAAGCTTTGTTTCCCTGTTAAATTTTATTGCCTCCACTAGAAGACTCTGTGAAGGGAAGGAAGTTGTATCATTTGACACGTGATCTCCCAAACATTCTTCAGTTGGGGCTGGATGACTACTATAAATATTTGTTAATTGTTGGTTTCATGAATGCTATGGACTGAATGTCTATGTAGCCCAATTTCATACGTTAAAATCCTAAACCCTGACTTGATGGTATTTGAAAGTGGGGCCTTTGGGAGTTAATTAGATTAGGTGAGGCCATGTGTGCAAAACCACCATGATGGGATTAGTGCCCTTATAAGGAGATGGAGGGCCAGAACTCTCTCTGCCAGATGAGGGTAGAGCAACAAGCTGTCTTTCTGCAAAACAGGAAGACAGGTCTCACCAAAAACAAATCAGCTGGAACCTAGATCTTGAACATCCCAGTCTTGAGAACTGTAAGGAATACATTTCTGTTGTTAAAAGTGCCCAGTCTAAGGACAGCACAATGGCGCAGTGGCTAAGTGTGTGTGCTCCACTTCGGCGGCCTAAGGGTTTGCAGGGTCGGATCCCGGGTGCACACTAACGCACTGCTTGTCAAGCCATACTGTGGCAGCGTCCCATATAAAAAGTAGAGGAAGATGGGCACAGATGTTAACCCAGGGCCAATATTCCTCAGCAAAAACGAGGAGGATTGGTATCAGATCTTAGCTCAGGGCTGATCTTCCTCACACACACACACACACACACACACAAACACACACACACACAAACCCAAAAGTGCCCATTCTAGGGGCCTGCCCCACCACCCAGTGGTTAAGTTCAGTGAGCTCCTCTCCGGTAGCCTGGGTTCGGTTCCTAGACACAGACATACACCACTCATCAACAGCCATGCTGTGGGGGTGACCCATATACAAAATAGAGGAAGACTGGCATGGATGTTAGCTCATGGTGAATCTTCCTCAGCAAAAATATAAATAAATAAAGTACCCCGTCTATGATATTTTTGTTACAGCATCCCATACTGACTAGGACACTGAGTGTGTGAATAAGTTCATCTAGATCGATGATCCTTCTTCCACATGACACATTATTGCCAATGATTCCTAATTTGGTGTGAGTCAAATTTCCCTTAAGGATCATAAAGACGTTAGGACCCTTCTCCGTAGTTATGCACATATTGATACACGTGAAAACGTTGCATCAAGTGCTATATCGATGCCTGAGTCTCACACCTCATCCCATTAGCCTTCCACGAACCTCAGTGTTACAGCCAGTGCTTTGGGAAATAGAGGAAAGTCCCTGGATGGAAGAGGGGCTGGTATCCATCGTGCAACTCCTGTCCTCTGCCCAGCCAGCTCCCGTGCAGGGTCAATTTATAAGATGGGCTTTCCTCCAGGCAGCTCTGTCTTTCTCCCAGCCTGTTCTCATTTAGGATGTTCTCACCAAGAACAATGAGTGGAAATTGGAAGAGAAGAGCTACAGAAGGCATCTGCCAGGGGAAATTCTTTGTGGTTACATGATCTAGAATATGGACACCCGGCTGCTCTAAGGTGTCCTGAAAATGGAACCCTTCCCATGTCTGCAATATCACTCTATGTCCTCTTTCCCCACCATCTCTCTGTTCTTGGTGGCAAAATTCCCTTGGCAACGACAATATAAAAATGCAAATAAGGAATGGTCCATTTCCAGTCTCAGGATTCTGTGAAATTTTACTGCCTATCCCCAGTCTCCCATGACTAATGCCCTTTTTACTGTTTTAAGATTAAATCACATTTTAAGCTCCTTGAATCAGAGTTTTCTCTCATCCTTGTTATGTATATGCATTTTCTAACACAGAATATTGAAAACATTATTTTTGGCCCTACAATTTCCAGATTAATTCGCAGCTATTTTCTGATGGATGCATGCCTTTTTAATTATGTTTATAACTCCATTAACTATAGAAATTGACTAAATGATGAGTAGTAATGTACTAATACAGGAAAATGGTCCATTTTTATTCATCATAAAGTTTCATGTTTTCATCAAGACAAATACACGAATACTTAATTATTCAGCAAAAACTCTTACTGTGTACATGTAAGCAATTATAAATCTATTGGAGTTGGTTTACCTTGTCGATTATTCCTTGTTTCTGAATTGTCCCTTCAGCATTTCCATGAACATTTTGGAATCCTGCATCCTTTTCCTAACATTTTAAATACTAGGTCATTGACAAAAGTCCACGTGACTTATCCAGTTGTGTGCTAGTGGGTCCTTTGTAGGGTGTCTTTCCAGGTACGTTTTCCAATGTTAACTCCAGCTGATGGCCTTGTGACACCGACGTAAATACTGGTGTCTCCACATATCATGGCGCCAGTGGTGTATGGTCCTTTACGGAGTCATATATAACCTAATACTTTTCATTCAATCAGTGTAAACAATGCTATGGAAAGTAGATTGGGGACAATTAATAAAAGAAGATTGATTATGAACATGCTGTTAGGGAGAAAAATTGAACCTCTGGCTATAAAGGTTTATGTTTATGCAATTAATCAGCCACCCTAACAAACCCCGTTCATAGGCAGGGCTATATACATATATATATTAGATTAAGATTGTATCATCCATTAGTTTGAATGTGCTTTTGTAAAGTATTCCTTGTTTCTCTTGCCCTTTCATACTGGGAGAAATACGGAATAGATAGAAAACGACGGGGTTTCTCTGGTCCTAACTCAGATCATGTAGGGCTTGAATCGTTGAACAAATGAGCCATTAACGGTGGCTACACCATTGGGATTTCCTGATCTAACATCGGTTATACACCCTATTGTGGATATGGACTCTAGAATCGGATTGTGCTGTTATCCTGAGGGTAACTTGTTCTGTTGATCAATATTTTAGATCAATAAGTGATAAAATATTTTGACTAGCTGGTCTAGATTTTAATCACTCGGTGGTTATTTTCTTCTCTGAGGTCACCACAACCAAAATTGTTAGTCCATTTAAGTATTGTTATCCCTTGATTTGGCTTATCTTTGTTTTATTTTTTAATTAATTGAAGCTCCATAGAGTCTTCTTGTCTTATTTTGTCATTCCCGCCTCTTCAGACAAAGGTCAATTTCACTGTTTAAATGTAAGACAGAGTAAAACCCTCGAGTGGCCGCTCATACAAGTTCTCATTTAGACAACAAATGATGATGTTGCCTTTGCAAAGTCTGGTCACCACGGCTTTTACACCGTGTCACTGAGCAAGCAGTGTCTGTAACACCAGAAATGCCAGAAAGGATGCTTTAGGTAAACTGATGTGGGCTGTGTTTGCCGATTTTCTTTTACTTCGTAAAGCTTTCCTTGAATGCCTACCTGTGTTGGGTTAACAATTAATATAATAAATAATTATTGGGTTGAATTTATTTTATTGTTAACTTTTGGTGATTATGTGTTCTGATATAAGATTATGCAAGGAGAAACAAATCTTAATCCTCATAGTAACAGTACTAATTCTATGAATTAATAGATTAATGCAGTATTAAATTAGGAGTTAGTTTCTGTGATTGAAATCAAGATAAGTATATTGTCGAACCTGAAGGCTTTCTTAATTGGTGGCTGAATTTAGGCCAACTAGGGTATTGTTTGTACTCCCTCTCTAAGGAAGGTTGTAGCCTGTATCTAAAAGGCTGTACCTCTTTAGGGCTGGGTCGGGAGGATGCAGGAGTCTGGACAAGTGTGGAGCTGGCTCTGGCCCAGAGGGAAGAGCAAGAGACACAGGGCTCCTGCTGCCGGACACAGCTGCAGCAGACATCACTCATCAGTCATGACTTGCTTGGCTGCAGAGCAAAGAGAGCCCCCAGTCCTCAACAAGGTGTACTCCGAAGCCACTCCCGGGCAGAGCAGGGGACTGGGATGAACCCATTTGCACTCCCTGCTCCGCTAAGAAGTGCTTCAGGCCTCCTCTCCCCACTTACTTCAGCAGCTCCTCACTGTCCTCGGGACTCAGGCCTTCAAGGCCTGCCAGCAGGCTGCTCCAGCACTTCTCCTTCCTTATCATCGTCTCACCTCTCTGCTCCCAATCTAGTTCCAGGGCAAGTTACTTGTGGCTCCTGAGTGCTGTTCCTTGTCCTGGAAGGCCCTTCCTTCACCCCATCCACCCTGTGCACTCCTACTTACCCTTCAAGACTCGACTCCAGTGATGCCTCCTCGGGAAGAACTCCCTGATGCTCCATCTTCCCAGGCATGCTCTGGGCCACCACTCTGCCTCCTGCCTACGTCCATCACTGCCGGGAACCTTGCTGGGCCCTTATCTGGTCTCCACGTCCAGTCTAGCCCCTAAGTGGGGGAGGAAATGCTTAGGCTCAGACAGTGGAGCAGACTCCTGGACCGTGGTGACACTGCCCACCCAAGGAGATGTCATTCTTTGACCCACTTCCAGCTTGGGCCCAATGCAGCTCAGGGGGAGCCAGGACACAAGGAGGCTGGCTCTGGTCTCCACAGGTCACAGGGTCAGACTAGAGAAAGGGGACAAGGGACCACAAAAAGGGCCTCAGGACAGAACTCCAAGTCAACAATACCCTTGCCAAGGGCAGCAGGGGCCAAAGGCAGCTGCACAGGCTGCAGGAGGTTCTGGTGAGCTTTTCATCTGCTCAGAGAGGCCCAGGGCTGGATAGAAGGATCTCAGGAGGCCCGTCTGAGGTGGAGGCCACCTCGGGGGCATGTAAGCAGAAGCTGAGGTTCCCACAGCAAGTGGAATCTGAAGAGGTGACCCTCAGACCCCTGGCAGCTCTAACGTCTCCGAGTTGGAAGTCAGTGCCCTAAGTCACAGACTCTAGCTGCCTGCTCACAGGGCTGTGCCTCTCAAACACAGCTCCCAAGGCAAGTGGAGGCTGAGGGTGAATCAAACTTCCTACCCATGAGAACCTCTGTGATCCTGGCTTCCCACAAGTGGCCAGGGATGATGAGCAAGGGACAGAGGGAGTGACCCACACGACTTCCCCATGGATTCTGAAGATACTTGTGATTCACGGGGCCAATTAGTATCTGTCCTCCTGTCCACTCCTCTCTCCCCAAAAGTACATGTCAGTATTTACTATGACATCCACAGACACATCAAGGGCATCTGGGAAGAATCATGTGTACACCTGGAGAGAAAGAAACTGTGAAAACCAGTAATATCTGCATCCATGTGTGCAGATACTGACATCCACATACAGCTGTCACATTGCTCCAGCAGCCCTGGAATACTCCACAATCACACTGACAGGTTTTGGCACATGGCAGCCAAACCAACTGGTGGTGTCCCCGAATGCCACCACTGCTGGGGCCTACCTTGAGATTGGGGGGAGCCTGGGTGCCATGCCCCATCTCACAATGTTCTGGCTGGTGTCCAGAAGGGTCTCACAGCCTTTGAGGATCATGTACTCCATGGCTATGTTTTTCTGGATGCTCTCTGTCTCGTTTACTTCATTGTTCCTTATCCTGTGGGGACAGAAAATAAGCCAGAGACAGGCTGCCCCCACCTCTCAGGGAGTAGGGAATGCCGGGCCTCTGGCCAGACGTAGGAAGAAGACCTGGCACCCAGGATGCTCAGGTGGAGCCTGTGGTCATGAAGGGGGAGAGAGCACGCATATTGAATACCTGCTGTGCTGGGCATTCTATGGGCATGATCTGACATCATCCTTCTGACAGCCCAAGGAGACAGATGGCCTTATTTCAGAGAGACGGAAATGGAGATAAATAGCTAGAAAGCAGGTCTGATCTAAAAGTCTGAACCATGTCGAACAGAGATGGCAAAACTGGGAGGAGGACGGGTGTATAGGAAACAACCTTTCTTCATTACTCTGCCCCCCACACCACTGTTGGCCTTATCTCCATCCATAGAAGTCCACCCACTCATCCTGCCTCAGGGCCTTTGTACTTGTTATCTCCTCCCTTCACCCAATGCACTTTATACAGTTCTTCCTTAATGTTTGGGCCCTGGAGTTGCTTAGCTTTGGAGCACCTGGCAATCCTACTTGCTCATGGAAAGACTGACTTCAGTAGGTTCCAGCACACCTGGGAGGGAGCAGGACACACCTTGCCCCTTAATCTGAGAATAAGGACAACTCTCCTATTTGTGCTGTTCTGACTGCTGCAACAGCTCTCCTCTCCAGGAGGTTGAGCCATTTAACTGCTTTTGAAAAATAACATTGGTGGAAAAATAGAAGTGTGAGTTGCCAACTTTGCTAAGAGCCTTGGTGGGTTTTCAGGAGTCTTAGGAAGTTAGTGATTTTGGAGGGAAGAGTGTCTGGAAAAAATACCCCACCTACTCCAAGAAAAGCACAAATCCTCTTATTTGTCTGCTGATGCCTCAAATTCTACAACCACGACCAGATCACCAAGAGGGCTGTTTAATATGCATGGCTTTCGAAGTTCTCTCGTAGACACTGTCCCATTTAACCCTCCCAGCAATAAGAGATGACACTGGTGGGTCTGGATCCGTGATTAACGAACTCAGCATGATAAGCAAATTACTGGACCCTTCTGACCCTCAGTTTGTTCACCTGTAGAAGGTCGGAGTGAGGATGGAAGAGAACGCATTTCACGTGCTGACCTCAAGCTCATCACATGGAAGGTGCTTGAGTAAAGGTCCATGATGACTGTTGCTATTATCACTGGTTGCAAAGGTGTTATTATAAAACTATTTTTATCAGTTGTTTTCTGGTTATCAGACTGGGGCATGGAGATGGGGTCTCTTCCTTAGGAGCCTCAGTCCCTCCCTCCAAGCAGTGCTCTTCTCAGCAGCTCAGGCCCTAGCCCTGTTCTAGGATTTCAAGGATACGTTAGTTCCCTGGATATGGACTCGTTTTTGGAGGTTAGCAAAGGTAAGCAGAACAATTTCTTTTGAAGAGGGTGGGGATTTTTCTGAGGAGGGCTGTATTTGCTAAAAACAAGGTGGCGATTCCAGACTAGCAACACTAGTTTCACTCTTAGACAAGTGCCAGCTGCAGCTGCTCAGGACTACTGCCAGCCCCGGCTGGGGATTGTACTGAGAGCCACACTGTCCACGCAGCTGGGGAGGAGTTCCCAGGGCCACAGGCTCCCGGGGGGACTGAAAGTGACGACCTGGGTTACAGTGAGCCCAAGAGATGAGGTTCAGGAGAAAAAGCGGGACAAAGGCCAGAGGTAGGAGAGAGTCAGCCCCAAGGGAGGAGTGTTTCTGAGCACAGCCAAGGAGGATAGGTTATCTGATGGCTTCTTGCAGGGCTGGGAGCCTTCCTCAGTCCCCAAAGGGAAAGAGAGAGAAGGATGAAAGGGCTGCTGTCAGGGTGACAGGAAAATCCTCTTCTGTGCTACTAGGGCTGGGTTCACTCCAGGTGCAGGTGATCAGGTGGGACAACGGAGGAGTAGGCTTCAGGAAAGAGGATCAGGGTCTTGGGACAAAGGGCTTGGCACTCGTGTGCCTTCCTCACTCCTGCCCGCAAGGGAACAGGGCATCCCGCAGTGACGAGGAGCCTCGCTGGAGCCCCAAGTCTTCTCCTTGGGGAAGTGTGCAGGATTTGGCTCCTTGAAGCACGAGAAGACTGGGGTCTCCCCAACACAATGGTTTTTGTTAGTCTGCAATCACACTCTGATTGCATTTGCTCCCTGAATGAACCTCCACTCCGGGGCCTGTGCCCTGCCTGGTCCAGCCTTGTCCTCCCTCTACCCAGTTGGGATCCGCGGCCCTACTGGCTGCCTTTTGCTGGATTCGGGAAACCATTTAGGGCACTGAGTGGTTGGCAGGGCTGGGTACTGGACCTCACATACTGCACACCGACACTCCTTTGCAGTTTGTGGCAGCCCAACACTGACTACGAGGCTGTTGATCATCTCTTGGCCTTCATAAAGTGGAGACCCCAAGGCTCAGCTCTTGGTGTGCATCTCGTTCCTGCCTAAGCTCACTCCCCTGGTGATCTCACCAGTCTTGTGACTTTAAATACCATCCCTGAGCTGATGGTTCCTGAATGGCTCCCTCCCTGAAATCCCAGACTCAAACGCCCTCCTCCCTTCTTGTCCTCTCCACCACTGTTGTCCATCTCAAGTTCAACATGCCCCCAGTAAAGCTCCAGTGAAGCAAGAAAGACTGCCCCTCCACACCTGCCCTTCCTGCACCTTTCTCCATCTCGGTTAGCAGCAACTCCAACCTTCTGCTTGCTCAGCCAAAAACGCTGGACTCACCCTTGACTCCCGTCTTCTCTCTCCTCACATCTAATGCATCAGAAACTCCTGTTAGTTCCATCTTCAAAACACACCCAGAATCTGAACCTCCTCCTCGTCTCCACTGCCACCACCTGGTACAGGCCACCGTCAACTGCTGCCTGGGTTGTTCTTGGTGCCTCCTTCCCGGCCCCTCTGCTTCTGCCCCAGCAGAGGAAGGTTGCCCCGTACTTTGGTGACTGAAAGAGGGGCAGGGGACGGGCCTTGACCAGAGGACTGGGGCCTCTGACACTGGACTAGTCATGGGTTTCTCCACCCATGACACTGCCTGTTGTTGACTGCAGCATTGGGCACATGGAGGCCCATCACCCAGGACCCCTCTGGGGCTCCTAAACCACAGATTGTGACACATTGACACTGGAGAACAGAGGAAGTTGGCAGAGTGCCTGTGAGTCCCTGGGCGGTTCCCCATCTTGGCAGGTGGGCTCACGTGAGTGCCCAGGGCCCTTCCTCGAACCCCATCTGTGCCCAGGACAGCACAGCACCCACACCATCCCACCAAGTGCCCACTGGGCTTCAGCTGTGACCTCCTCAGTTTGCAGGTGGGGCAAGCTGGGGGACCCCCAACTCTCACCACTTGGGATCTTATCCTGAACATGAGCTTTTACCATCTGGGGGACAGCAAACTCCCGCTGGGAAGCATCCTCAGCCTTGGCTTGTCCACTGGCGGGGGCACCCAGAAGCCAGGCTCACCCAGACAGCTCCTCCATTTTAACCCTGGTGTCGTCTAGGCTGTTGGCTTGATGTGCTCGTGAAAAGTGGGCCAGGAGCTCGTGCAGTGTAAGAATGTGCCTGGGAATCTGCAGCAGGGAGAGGTAGGGGGAGAGGAATAGAGGCAAAGATGGGGAAGGAGAGAGACAGTGATGAAGCAAGTCAGAGAGGGAGCAGCAACATAAAGAGGGAGAGAGAGAGACAAAGCAGATGGAGAATGGTTCTGTCAGCTCCGAGCACTCCCACGAGCAGTGCTGAGGACGGACACCCACAGCACTTCTGATTTCAGACTCTAACGTGGAGCCTCTTCCAGGGTCTTGTCTGGGGCAAGAGCCCAGAGCTTGAGGCTCTAAGCCGACAGGAGGAAGGGCTTGGAGGTAGGCTTAGGACCCAGAGCTCCCCCTTATATTCCCACACTACCTGCTCTGTGGAGCTGGACAGCCTGTGGTCCACTGGGTCAGGGGCTGGCTCTAACCCCATTCTCCATGCAACCCAGAGCTGGGGCCTGTTAGGGCCTGGGACCTCCCGGCCATGGGCCCCTGGTGCCCCCAGGTGTGGCTTCCTCCCAGCTGGGGCCCTCACTGCCATGGCCCCCGAGTGGGCTCCCCAGGCATGTGCCCTCAAGGACATGGTTAAGACTTTTAGATCAGACCTGCTTTCTAGCTATTAATCTCCATTTCCATCTCTCTGAAATAAGGCCATCTGTCTCCTTGGGCTGTCAGAAGGATGATGTGTGATCATGCCTATAGAGTGCCCAGCACAGCAAGTATTCAATATGCATGCTCTCTCCCCCTTCATGAGCACAGGTTCCACCTGAGCATCCTGGGTGCCAAGCCTTCTTCCTACATCTGGCCAGAGGCCTGGCATTCCCTTCTCCCTGAGAGGTGGGGGCAGCCTGTCTCTGGCTTATTTTCTGTCCCCACAGGATAATGAACAATGAAGTAAACGAGACAGAGAGCATCCAGGAAAACATAACCATGGAGTGCCTGATACTCAAAGGCTGTGAGACCCTCCTGGACACCAGCCAGACTTTTGTGAGATGGGCCATGACACCCTGCCACCCCCAATCTCAAGGTAGGCCCCAGCAGTGGTGGCATTCGGGGACACCACCGGTTGTTTGGCTGCCATGTGCCAAAACCTGTCAGTGTGATTGTGGAGTATTCCAGGGCTGCTGGAGGAATGTGACAGCTGTATGTGGATGTCAGTATCTGCACACATGGAGGTAGATATTACTGGTTTTCACAGTTCCTTTCTCTCCAGATGTACACATGATTCTTCCCAGATGCCCTTGATGTGTCTGTGGATGTCATAGTAAACACTGACATGTCCTTTTGGGGAGAAAAGAGTGGAAATGAGGACAGATACTTAGTGGTCCCATGAATCACAAGCATGTTCAGAATCCATGGGGAAGTCGTGTGGGTCAGTCCCTCTGTCCCTTGCTCATCATCATTGACCCCTTGTGGGAGGCCGGGATCACAGAGGTTCACATGGGTAGGAAGTTTGATTCACCCTCAGCCTCCACTTTCCTTGGGAGCTGTGTTTGAGTGGCACAGCCCTGTCAGCAGGCAGCTAGAGGCTGTGACTAAGGGGACTTCTCCCTGGACTACTGCAGATGATGAGATACGGGAACGCCTGCTGAAAGCTGGCAAAAGGTGAGACTTCTTACCACATCAGCCTCCCAGAATCTCTATCTGCAGAGTCCAGCAGAAGGAAGTGGTGAGAATTTTTTCTCTTTCTAAATTTAGATTGGCAGAAGAAAATATTTGGGAAACTAGTTTCTTGTGCTTATAGTGATTCTTGGTTTAAATTTGGTAGTGTACTCTTGGTTTTCATCTTGATCCCTTTTCCTCCCAGAGATAGTCTCTGTTTTTCTCTTTTGTCTGTGTCTTTTGTCATAGGAAAGAAATACCATAGGGTAGGACACAGGCAGAGGCGCTATAAACCTGCTGTCCTGGCCGGCCCCACAGACTGGTGAGTTTGTGGGTCTCACCAGACAGGAATCTACAAACTTTGCTGTGGGTTATTATGCACATGACGTGAATACCATTGCCAAGGGCATCTTGGAAGCCAAAAAGGCTGCAAATTTGGTGGGCACGGGTCGAGTAGTTAAGAGCCATTAGGGCGCTCGCCACTTTCAGAAGACTCCCGTGACAGGATAATTTGGGTCATGGAATGGGGTAGATGACACATGTCCCCCGCCAACTGCAAGAAAATGTCCATGCAACGACGAGGTACTCTGTAAAGCACACAGTCCCCAACCCTGCGGCACCTCCCCCGCTAGGTATTATTCTGGCTCCAAGAGACCTAAGGTGTGGCTAAAGCTGTCATTGTGCACATAAGAAAAAAAAAACGCGATGAGGTTTTTCCTTCTGTCTTGTTCTGTGTCCTGAGAAAACTTGGCTTTGTGACCAGTGAGGATATTCTCCTTGGTCTCCACCATACGGAAGGTGCATTTATTGGGGTGCACCTTGGTGGCCAGTCGAATAGACTGGGGTTCCGAACTGTCTCTTTGTCCGGCTGTGCCAAGCTCTCAGGGGAGTTTGTCATAAAGGGCCCAGTCCATAAGGGCCTTTGTCGTCTTAACCTTCGTTGCTTGTTAGTGCTGGAAAAATCCCATTCCAGTATCACCTGCCCAGTGTCACAGATTAGCGGGTCTGTGACTGGAGGCGTCCCACACTATTGTGGGAGACCGGAGACACCATTTTCACTACACCATCCTTACCGCCTGTGCAACAAAGGTCTTTACTTTCTCTGAACATCTTTGTGAGTGAATTCTGTGGATCATGGGGCTACATCATCTGTGCCCGCACCAGGGACGCCTCTTGTGTCCATGATAAAGATTTATTCTAAGCGTGGAAAGTTACCTCTGGGTCTTTCCTTAAAAAGGCTTATTGGATTGAGTCACTATTGGAATAAATATACAAATAAAGATCCTACTCGTCAATGGCCAGACGATGGATCCTTTAAATTGGAATAACCTCTAAATTGGAGAAAAAAAATGTTTTGAGGGCTCTCACATAATTATTTATTTGGTACCTAAGAAAAGGCCAAAAAAACGAAGGGAAAAATTTGACTAGCCTTAAGACCTTGACTCAGGTTATAATTAAATTGAGAACATGTAAAAGTATAATTGTTGATAAGATTATAAAGGTTAAAATATTTGAGCTAATTTTATATAAAGAGGTTACATCAACTTTGCCTGAGGATGTTTTAAAATGTCTGACTGGGAATGTTTCCCTTGTCCAAAATTAGAAGACCAAGACCTATTGATTAAAGTCTTAATGATAACTATGTTTAAAAATATGAGATGATAAAATTTACATAAAATTTTGTAGAAAAAAACTGATGTTATTTCTACTACAGAACAGGTTAACAAAAATAATAATTTAGGACCGGCCCCATGGCTTAGCGATTAGGTGCATGCGCTCCGCTGCTGGTGGCCCAGGTTCGATCCTGGGCGTGCACTGACGCACTGCTTCTCCAGCCATGCTGAGGCCGCATCCCACATACAGCAACTAGAAGGATGTGTAGCTATGACATACAACTATCTACTGGGGCTTTGGGGGAAAAAATAAAAAAATAAATCAAAAATAATAATTTAAATGATGGCTAATTTTATCTGAATTCTTATAAAGCCCTGTAGGCAATCTAAATAATTATTGGGAATAAGTAACTAAATAGTTGTATAAAGGATAAATGTTGGATAAACTTTAAACAATTATGTGTTATGGTGTTTACAGCTTCCAAACACTTTTTGGTGACTTAAAACTTTAGAGTTTTGCTAAAATTTCTGATAAAAATTCTCTGAGTATCATTATTTCCAAATAAGATAAGATATTAGACATTGATTGTTAAACTTACGTTTGTCCACTTTTGGCTTTTCATTACAAGAAAACTAAAAGGTGTTTTGGGTCTATTGGTAAACATGTGTTTTATTAAACGATTATACTATAAAATAACATATTTCTAGAAGTTATAAAGAGTTTATAAATTTTCCAAGCCACAAGATACTAATGTAAAAAAAAGTTTATAATGGTTTACTTAGTTTTTACTTACAAATTAAGGTTTCTAAAGGTTAAAATATCCAATTAATATATGTGATTGAAGCTACTAAAAAATTAAAAAAAAATGTCTGTTTACAAAAAAAATAAGATATATAAACGTACAAAAAATGGAAATGTTTTGTTTGGTCGATTAAGAAAAATAAATTTGTCCTCAAGTACTAAGAAGAAAATAAAAGACATGGGACAAATTCTGAATGTAAAAAGAAAGTTATAAAAGGTGTGAAAGAGAAATTCTAAAAAAGGAGTTTTTGCATGGTCAAGTTGGCTAAGATTAAAATAAATTTAATTAAGTAAATGAGTTTTAATAGCAGCAGTAAGCTGGTACAAAATTAAAATTTGGTCTTCTGTCTCTTAAATAGATAATTTGCTTAAACTTGATAAAGAGGATACAAAAGATTGTTCTTTACCTTTGGGTAAGTCTACCTAAAAGACAGAAAGAAAAAAAAAACTGTTAATTTCCTGTGTTCAAAAGACTGAGCTCTCTCTATTCAGGCTTTTTGGACTGTTAATGCTCTGTTTGCTTTGACTTCTTATATTTTTGACAAGCTCCCCAAAATTCATATCCTAAATAAAGTCTTTTTTTCTTTGGAAATTTTCAAAGGGCCCTAAAACATCTCAAAAAAATTTGCTCTCTTCCTATAAGGAAGAAAACAAGAAAATTTGCTCTCTACCTATAAAGAAAAAGATACTAAATTTATTAGGCTTATTCAGCATGTTAAATTACATGAAAAGCATTGTCAGACAAGTGATTATAAGCCTGCTTAGGTGGTATTTTGTGGGTAAATGTTATTGATATAGGTGTTTTAAAATTGGATAACATTACTAAAATTCTAATCTGTCCTGGTTATCAGTCATAATTCTGGTTATTATTATTTTAAAGTGTTATATGTCACAAAATTAACCAAATTTCTCTGTCAATTGACATTTTGAGGTCTTGTTGTTTACAGACTTATTTCTTTGCTCTAACGCTTTTGCAAAATGTTCCAACTTCAAAAAAATTCATAAAAAAGACTGACATTTACACTGGAGTACAGGTTTCTGATAAAGTTTCTGATCATAAAACTGAACTGGGTAAGAAATTACAGAAATCTGTTAGAGAGACTGATCACTTCATAAAGCTGCTAACAAAAAGATTGAGATCAAGAATTGATTACACAAGACTAAATAAACTGATAAAGATGATTATAATTTTTATGATTTTTCATTTAAAGTATTGCTAAATTTTCAATGTTTTTTTTTCAGATTTAAAGAAAACTTTTTCTCTTTTCTCCAGAGCTAGCTATGACATAACAATTCGATAAATGATACATTTATAAACAAAATTAAAATATTTCTCTTTTTCTCTCTACCTGATCCCTCCAAAATTTAAAAACTCTTAGGGAGTAAATATTGTTGTTTTCATGCAATATAGTTATTTACATAAGTTCAATAAAAATCTGTTCTCCTTATAACAAGACACAATTAAAAACACTAGTTATATTACCAAGGCTGTGACTAAAACATCATATTTATGATATAACCATACAGCTTTTGAAAAATAAAGATTAGACTTTATAAAATAAAGCCACATAAAAATATTGGCCTAGTACTTTCTGTTCCAAACAAAACTTACCAAGATAAATAAAAAAGTCACTTATCTGACAAGTACAAAAAACCTCAAAATATTTTAGAAAAACCTCAAAAAAAAATTCACCCAAATCTATAGAAATTACAAACAAACTCTGATGACAAAATCCTTGGCTTGGCTTTCCTGGCCTAGAAAGGCCTTTAAAGTTAAATCTGAAATTCCTTATAAAAAGTTCCAACAAAGCAGATTTAAAAGAGCCTATGTGATCAATTTCTAGGCTTACTATACTTATATAAATAATTCGGCCAACTCTATTAGATCTAGACTTATTTTACAAAGTAGTTAGTTTTATTTTGACTATCTTTGATAAAAATGAGGGAGATTTAAAAAAATTATATTTCAATAAAACTATAATATACATTTAAAGATATTAGATCCTAGTTTTGTTAATTGTCTTTTAAGGTTTTTGTTTTATATCTATTGACTAGACTAGATCTTGATTTCTTCTAGTCTCCTAAAATATCTGGTTACAGATGTCCAAACTAACGTTTTTGATTTTTTCCATCATTTTCATTTAAAATCACTAAAAACTAAACCTGCCCTTTTTCCTAAAGCCTCACAAACTAAAGCTGATAAACTTGATATAAACTTAAGAGATGACCTAACGACACCATCAGAGACATTTTAAACTACAAAAGATGCTTTGAGGCTGACATCTAAAAATCATCTTAACTGACTGTCCTCTGACCTCAAAAACTGGTTTACAATTTACTCCAACCATTAACCTTGTTTTTCTTTTGTGTACATAAAAATACTTCTATTAAATACTTGATTGCTTGCTTCCATAATATAGGCATAACCTTGAGAGCCCACCTATATCACCACCTTCTAAAATAAACTTAATTAAACTGATCTATTATCAAGACTAAAAAATTTGTTCGGTGAGATAAAACAATCTACCAACTTGGCTTCTAGACTATAAAACTTCTTTAAGTTTCAAAAAGACTGTGAAACTTTTAGTTTCAAAGACGGGACTGTGGGAGATCAAGATTTGGCCATCCTAAAATATATCTCTTTACCTTGATTGTTTTCTCTGAGGGACATTTGACCTCCTCCACTAACTGCCTAAAAAATTTGACATGGTGGCTCCGCCCTGGAACAGATCTATCATGATGGCTATAAAGATAATGTAAGATAGAGGTTACAATAAAAAAGGCACCAACAAGCCCCTCTTATCAGAAGTTCTGTCTCTCTGGCCACATTCTCTAGATGGCCCTGCGAGGAGTTGCCAGACAATCATTTACATTTATCAGGAAAATCTCCATTTCTAACGGTATCTCCCTCTCTGTTTTAGAAAGAGTGGGGGATGGCCTTATTTCTAGAGGCTTATCAATGTAGAAGGTGAGGCATTAAATCTACATAATAACCTTACTCTTGTTTACTGTGCTTTAGTGGTAATCTCCTATAACTGACTCTCCCCACCCCAACATCCTCCTTTGTCATTGGCTGTACATGGTATTTAAGACGAAAATTTCTGCTACTGTGTTAAAAAACGCAGTGTCCCTGCTTTCTCCCATGTATACATGTTATTAAACTTGATATTATTTTCTCCTGCTAACCTGTCTTGTTAATTATTTGCCCAGCCATAAGAACCTTAAAAAAAAAGGGCAGAGGGAGAGTCTCCCTCTTCCCCCGACACTAATGACTCCATCTTGTCAAGTTCAGGTCTGTCTAGCCAAAAGTCATTCATGTATATGGTAAGATTTACTTCATTTTTTTAACAAAGATAAAATGATGAATGGATTTTCATATTTTTGCCTGTTTCATCTATAAAGATCTTACTTTACAATTTAATAGCTTCAACCTGCTACAATAATTTAAAGAGCCTTTTGAAGCTTGTAATATGCCATGTCCAACAGGATCTAGTAAAAAAATCAGTAGTTCACAATCCGAAAAATCTCATTTATATTCATTACCAACAATACTTACACTTCAAAGACACTAATAACCAACATATCATTTGTTCCTACTGCAGAATTTAATAGGTTGTTAAATTCTCGTATCATCCAAAAGCATAATTAGGATGCTATCATTATAATCTATCTTTTTATCAGAAATATTAAAACTAATGATTATTAAAACTAATGGCAACTAACGACCTGTTTTCTTTCTCTATGGTTTATCTTTTCTAGAATATCATATAAATGAATCCTACCGTATTTGGCCTTTTGACTTTTCACCCTATCAGTCAAATCAAAATTTGAAAATTCCTGTTCTATGAGCTTTCCAAATCTAAATTCTTACAATTGTAAATGAATATAGAGACAAAACACACACTACATACTACTTCTAAAAAGCTCCTCCTTATCCGAGTTCAATTCTATCACCAACTGCCAAGAAAAATCTTTCCACTGATACCAAAATTCCCTACACATTATGTCAGTCATCAATTGATCAGTCATCAGTCTATGTTAACAGAATGTGAGTTATTATTAGGAAGCTACATAATTTGCACCAAAGATTGTTTAAAGCTCCTTTCATTAAATGCAGTTTACAATAACTCACAGGCTTCAAAGTTCGCCTTGCAAATATACAGTCAATTATCAGAAACTATTAATGGGATTAGGCTTTTCTATAAAAGTGGTCCCAAGGAAGTAGGAATATTTATTTGGTTAAAGAACGCAATGAGGAGCCCAATAGCCTGAACAGAGTCAGACAGAGGAGCGCTGACCTCAGGCCATCTTATGAAGGGCCGTGTTCACCGGGAGATATCCCGACCTGGCCTAGACGGGGTCCCGGGTGGCACGAACTCAAGGGCTCGTCCAGAGGGCAGGCGACTCCCTGCCGCCCGCTGCACCTCTACTGGGTGGGCAGGAGGCCCCGCTGTGGTGGGGCCCCGCCAAGGCAGAGGGACCGGCCTGCCAGGCGGCGCTCCTCTGTTCCTCCAAGGGGCAAAGTTGGGTTCCCCCGCCTGGAGCAGCCCTCCTGCAGCCCCGGCCCCCGCCCCCGACACTGCGCTCCCGCCATCTGCAGCGGAGATCTCCACACCGAGCCTGCTGCCCACCGCTTACCTTGGCGCCGCTCCTGCCCAGCGTTCCTTCACACTACAGAAAGGAGAGCTCCCCAGGGCTGAAAATCCTGGAAGAAGGATCCAGAAATCACCAATCCCCCCACACAAACCTCCGAGGTAGCCATGTCCACACCAGGGACCCCGCCTCCAGTGCACAAGCTCCGGGGCTCTCCAGCTCGCCGGCCACTCTGCTGCTTTGAGCGCCCGTCCTGCGCATGCTCGGGCGTCTCCGAGGATTCAATGGGAACTGCTGGGGTGGACGCAGGAGGGGTTGGGGACTGAGGTGTCCCTGAGAGGGAGAGTGGGAGCGGGCTGTCCCTCTGCTGCTCTTGACTCTGCTGTCCCTGGATGACCGTCAGCTCCTGGAGAAGATCTGCCTTCCCTTGAGGCGGCTCCTCCTGTCCTGAGAAGTGCGTCACATGAACTAACATTTGTTTCAAAAAGAATGATGACATCCTTAACACCTGATGTGTCGTGTCCCCAGAAGATTTCTCTGCTTCCCCAGAAAACTAGACAGCAAGCAGCTGGGACCGTGTTCTGACCCAGGAAGGAAGGATGCTGAGGGCACAGCTGTCTCCCCTCTGCCGGCTCCTTCCCCTGATTTGTGGCCCTGATGGGGCTATAGCGTTGGGGACTCCTGCAGGTGACAACGCTCAAGTGTTTGCCCATGGTATTACATTTCTTATGATTTCTTGGTTAAAACGGGAAGCTAGCTGTCAGTTTTTCTGACGATTTCACTCGCAGAAATGTCTTTGGACAAAGAAGTTTGTTTAATTTCTGATTTTTATAATCAATAACAATAATTAAATACTTTTTTTCTTAATCTCATTGGCATGCTAAAACAAACAAGTCACTTGGTTTTCACCAAATTGGCCACATTTTCATTAAAACTTTGGGAGTATCGCTGTTTGAGGTAAAGAAAGCATTTGGGAAGAACAATTATCTTCAGATAGTATCTTCCCAGATAAATGTACAAACACATAGTTATGAGCCCTTTTGAGGGGCCTGGGAAATCCAATTTGAGTTCTACAATGGATCATCTGAAGGTTCAATTAGTAATTTTCTGAGGAGTTTGCAAGTAAATGTTCATGTCGCCTTCAAATAGGTCTGGTGATTTAAATGAAGGTTGAGCTTAATGATAAAAGTTTTCAAGAGAAATATTTCAAGAGAAATATTAAGTAAATGTACTAAAAACAAAAAGGTGCAAATCAAAATAAAGCCTGACATTATCTTCTTTAAAACAGAGTCAGAGTATCACTATTGTCAAGGTATGAGAAGGAATAGAAATGCTTTATAAAGTCAATTCTTCACTTCCAAAGGATGCAAGGTGACATTCTAGAAGTCTCCACAGTCTTTCACTCATCTAGATTAAAATTGCTCAATTTATATTTTAAAGACTAATGAATCTGAGGGCAAAATAGTCAAGGTCAGTGTTTAATTGTTTTTCCTTGTTGCAAAGTACATGGGTATAAAGTGTGGCTGAAATCCATGATCTTGGAGAATAAAAATATATAGAACTTATTTATCACTCTCACAGCATGTCCTGACTTAATCCTACAAATGTCCCAAGAGTAAAACCTCAGTGAATTCTGTTCTGTTCTTCGATATCACATCTTTCCCTCATAATGAATATTCTCAAATTAGGCTCTAGCTAGTAATTATGTTCCTGATGCAAATATGCAATAAAGAAGAATCCATGCGTGATTACATTTCGCTCAAGAAGACTACTTAGAACCCAAATTTGTTTTTTGCTTTGTTTTTCTTTATCGATTTATTTCTTTCTCCTCAGCGGAGTCGGCAGATAGATGACACAGAAAGCTGAGAGACTAGAGGGCAGTGTCTTGAAGAATGTGGGATTTCCTAATCTTCCAGATCTTTTTTATCTTTAAAATTCTACTATTTTTCTATTTATATAGGGGTTCATTTTTTTCATTATTTCTAATAGTGATCATAATAGTGAGACTAACAAAACTTAGCACTTGTGGAACTTTTTTCGTCATAAAATTTATGTTATTTTGACAATTGTTAATATATTAAAAAGCGACTAAGAGCTAATCTGATCCTCAGAGGATTTTTAGGGTAGTGAGACTGTTCTGTGCATAATGGTGGCTACATGTCACTATATGTGTGTCAAAACCCATGGAACTGTACAACAAAAAGTGTGACCCTTAAACTAGAGACTGTAGTTCATAACAACATTTCAATATTGTTCATTCATTATAACAAACGTATCACACTAATGCAAGGTGTTAATAATAGGGGAAACGGGGCTTGGGAGAGAGGAGAGAGGCAGTGTGGTAGGTGTATGGAGCTCTATGTACTATCTGTTCAATTATCTGTAAATCTAAAACTGTACTTTTAAGCATAAAGTTTTTTAAAGTTTTTTTGAAAGGCACCGAAAGGTAAGCTAACACTGTAGGGCATCTATTTTGTGCAGAAGGGCAAGGAAGAAGTTGAAATGATTTAAAAAGTTCACCTTGTGAAGGTTTGAATTGTGGTGTGTTTCTGAAGCCTTAGACAAGGGCAGGACATAGAATTTGAGACATGGATGAAATAAAGGAGAAGGAAGACATCAGAGTGATCAGACCTGATCAATTAAATTTAGGACAAATTACTAAATTGGATGGATTTGTTTTTATTTTCTTTGCTTTTTAGAAACCTTACACCTTTCTATGAAAGCCACATGTGCACAGTGTCCACAGGTATGTTTCCTACCGAGCGGCACCTGCTTCTCTCCCTCTGCATCTTCTATTTCCTTTCCCCCTCCTCTCACTACCTCTGACTGATGGTCGCTGTTTCTATCTCCCTTCCTTACTCTCCCTCTCTCCTGTTGGTTTGTTTGTTTGTTTCCTTTATCTTTGTGTTTTCTTCCTGCTCTTACACATCAGACTAACCATAACCTTCCTGGTCATTGTTTAGTTCCACTGAAAGAACTCAGTGGATTCCATCAAGAAATGACCGATCAGTGTTCTGGGAAAAAATTCTCTATTTCAGCTACTTCACCCTCAATCTGAAGCAGGAAAATTTCTTGAATGTTGAATCAATTTTTTATATTTTTTTCTTTTTTGAATCGACATTTCAGAGCTCCTGGTCATATTGGAAAAATTCCTGAAGATGGCTGCCTGGAGTTGAGCCATAGGAGTTCTTCCTATGGCCATAAAAGGGAATCCTTATTTTGGCCATGGGGCCTCAGGAGAAGCCCTCGTGAGAGAGGAATCTTTGCTAACCTTATGTTGTACCTACGACTGGCTTCTCCTAAGACAGTGGTTCCTGAACTCCAGTGTGCATTAGAACCGTGTGGAGGTCCCCTACAACACAGAGTGCTGAGCCCATCCCAGAGTTTGTGATCCAGCAGGATGGGGGGACCCGAGAATTTACGTCTCTGATCATTTCCCAGGTGATGCTGCTGACCAGCCACACATTGAGAACCACCGGCTTAGAAACCCTAGGTTTCAAAGGATGCTTTGCTTGAGCAGACAGCAAAAAGTATCAAAATCGTAATCAAGATTCACCAACAACTTGAATGTGTTGGCATTTGGATCTAGAGGCTCCTGAATTTTCAGGGGCTAAAGCAAACATTACTCTGAGTTCAGGACTTGTGACTCTCCTAAGTGTCACACAATTCCTTTGCTTGCTTCCCTTGAGCCCTACCTGGCTAGGAAAGAATATTAAAAACAAAGTCAGCTTTGATTATTTAATCCTCAGTCAATTAAGACATTTTTGAGTGAGGTTTTTTTGACAGAATAGCCAACTTTATCTACACTATTGGAAACGAATTATTACTGATAACAATGGTTATTTACTAAGGTCCCAATATGTCTCAAGCCCTTTACATACTTTTATTTATCTGCTTCTCAGAGCCCTACAGGATCCCAGGTGTTTACTCTTTCTCCAGAACTCCTCTAAGGAACCCCCCAGAGCACACTCATAATTGACCTCACCATGCCTTCTCTCATTTAATTTAGCAGTAGATTAAAATTACAGAAGAATCTTGAAGGGATCTTGAGCCCCAGCAGGAGAAGTTCTAAAGTCTACCCAGGACAAATGGCTTAATGTTTGTTTCTGACAAGTTTCCAGGGACAAAGACTCCACAACCTCCAGAAACCAGTTCTGCTGATTATTAATATCTCTAATCAATGATATACATTAATTGTTTTTTTATTTATTCGTTGATTGTCTGCTATATTACTTTGCCATATAATAAAATTTTTGTGTTATTTAAATAATTTTCATTTTATATCCACTTTTTAAATTTAGCCTTCTCTGGACTTCCTCATACATTGAAGATGGTAATTGTCACCTAATAACATTTTCCTCTTCAGTTTAGATAACCTCAGTTTCTTTACTGTGTTAAAAATATTTAATAAGTGTAGTGCTTTTTTCTCCAGTTCTTCTCTAGGTTCAACTTATTGGGTAGTATAGCGGAAAGATGACTTCAGAGGTCCTGTGTGGTAAAGAATCTTCTCTGTATTGTATTCAATGTGAATAAAATCTCTATTAGTTTTGTGTTCAGTCTAATCTAGAATCTGAACCTTTCCTTCCTTCCTCCCTCTATTGTCTGGAATAGTTAATAGTCCCAGACCTAGAGTTTTGCTTGTGAAAAATGTTTGTTGTTTTTGTTGGTTAGTTGGCTTGACGTTTTAACAATTCAATTTATTTAGTAGATATGTGAGTTTTCCTATTTTATGTTATATTTTGTGTCAGTTTCAGTATATTGGTTTTTTATAAAGTGAATTTTGACCTTTGTTGTCTAATTCACAGTCCTAAGTATTTCACAAAATGGTGTATCTCATTAAGATCTAAGCATTCTGTAGAGATTTCTTCTTATTTGATTTCTTTTTTTTTAAGCAGGAGAAAATAATACCAAGTTTAATAACATGTATACATGGGAGAAACTCAGAAATTAGCAACTTGTCCCTCTGTCTAAGATGCCCCCTTAAGTATTGCAGTTAAAGACGAGGAAGGTGTTGGGGGTGGGTAATGGTCTTAGACCTCAGAGGGCAAGAGGCAACTCACATGGAGATAGAAACGCAAATGTTTGCTTGACAACTCTTCTCAGGGTCATCTATGGATAATGTGGTCAGGGAGAGATAGAGTTTTTGATAAAACGGGCTTGGTGCCTTTCCTGTTGTAACCACTATCCTACATTATCTTTACAGCCATCATGATACTAACTCCTTCCTGAAACAGATCTTTTGTTTTAAATTCTTTAGGCAGTTTGGGAGGGGAAACTCAAATATTCTTCCTGAGTTGTCTGAGTCCTTATTGTCTTCAGCTCGAAATAATCTGCATACCAGTGTGGTGCCTCCTGGGGTAGCTTGCCCTGAGCACCATCAGTTCCCTCCTCTGAAACTTCCCTAGAAGATTCACAATCATTTTGAAAATTAAAGAAGTTTCATAGTCCAGAAGCTGAGTTGGTAGATTGTTTCATTTCACTGAACACATTTCTTAGTCCTGATAATAGATCAGTTCAATTAAGTTCATTATAGAAGGTGGTGATGCAGGTGGGTTCTCAAGGTTATGCCTATATTGTGGAAGGAAGCAATCAAGTATTTAATGGAAGCATTTCTATGTAAACGAAAGAAAAACAAGGTTAATGGTTGGAGCAAGTTGTAAAGCAGTTTCTGAGTATACGGGACAGCTAGTTAAGAAGATTTTTAGATGTCAGCATCAAAGCATCTTTTGCAGTTTAAAATGTCTCTGATGATGTCATCGGGTAATCTCTTAAGTTTATATCAAGTCCATCAGCTTCAGTTTCTAAGGCTTCAGGAAAAAGGGCAGGTTCAGTTTTTAGTGATTCCAAATGAAAATGATGGAAAAAATGAAAAACGTTAGTTTGGACATCTGTAGCCAGATATTTTAGTAGACTAGAAGAAATCAGGATCCAGTCCAGTCAACAGATATAAAACAAAAACCTTAAAAGACAATTAACAAAACTAGGATCTAATATCTGCAAATGTACACTATGATTTTTACTGAAATATAATTTTTCTTTCTAAGATCACCCTCATTTTTATCAAAGATAGACAAATTAAAACTAACTAGTTTGCAAAATAAGTCTAGTTCCAATAGTGTTGGTCCAATTATTTACATAATTACAGCAAGAGTAGCAATTGCTCACATAGGCTCTTTCAAATCTGCTTTGCTGGAACTTTTTATAAGTAATCTCAGATTGAACTTTAAAGGTCTCTCCAGACAAGAAAAAACAAGCTAAGTATTTTGTCATCAGACTTTGCCTGTAATACCTACAGATTTGGGTGAATTCCTCACTTCCGAGGTTCCCCCAAAATATTTCGAGGTTCCTTCTGTTTGCCAGATAAGTGACATTCTTTACTTATCTTGGTAAGTGCTGCTTGGAACATAAGGTACCAGGCCAATATTTCCACGTGGCTTTCTTCCATAAAGTCCAATCTTCATTCCTCAAAAGCTGCATGGTTATATCACAAATATGATCTTCCAGTCACAGCCTTGGTAATATAACCAGTGTTTCCAATTGTGTCCTGTTATAAGGAGAACAGATTCTTATTGAACTTATGCAAATAACTATATTGCCATGAAAACAACAATACTCACTTACTAAGGGTTTCCAAATTCGAGGGATCAGATAGAGAGAAAAAGAGAAATATTTCAATTTTACTTACAAAAATATCATTTACGAAATTGTTATAAGTCATAGCTAGCTCAGGAGAAAAGAGAAAAACTTTTCCTTAACTTTGAAAAAACAAAAAATTAAAAATTCAGGAATACTTCAAATGAAAAATCATAAAAATTATAATTATCCTTATCAGTTCATTCAGTCCTGTGTAATCCATTCTTGATCCCAATCTTTCTGTTAGCAGCTTCATGAAGTTATCAGTCTTTCCATCAGATTTCTGTAATTTCTTACCAAGTTCAGTTTTATGATCAGAAAGTTTGTCAGAAACCTGTACTCCAGTGTAAATATCAGAGTCCTGTCCATGAATTTTTCTGAAGTTGAAATATTTTGCAAAAGCATTAGAACAAAGAAATAAGTCTGTAAACTACAAGACCTCAAAATGGCAATTCACAGAGAAATTTGGTTAATTTTGTGACATACAACACTTTAAAATAATAATAACCAGAATTATGACTGATAATCAGGATAGATAAGAATTTCAGTAATGTTATATAATTTTAAAACACCTATGTCAATAACATTTGCCCACATAATAGCACCTAAGCAGACTTATCATCACTTGTCTGACAATGCTTTCCATGTAATTTAACATACTGAATAAGCCTAATAAATTTAGTATCTTTCCCCTTATAGGAAGAGAGCAAATTTCTTTGAGAAGTTCCAGGGCCCTTTGAAAATTCTCAAAGAAAAAAAGTAAAAAAATGACTTTATTTAAGATATATATTTTGGGGAGCTTGTCAAAAATAGAAAACGTTAAAGCAAACAGAGCATTAACAGTCCAAAAGCCTTAATAGAGAGACCTCAGTTTTTCGAACACAGGAAATTATTTTAACAGTTTTTTTTCTGTCTTTTAAGTAGACTTACCGAAAGGTAAAGAAAAATCTTTTATAACCTCTTTATCAAGCTCAAGAAAATTACCCTTTTAAGAGAAATAAGACCAAATTATAATTTTGTACCAGCTTCCTTCTGATATTAAAATTCATTTACTTAATTAAATTCATTTCAATCTTAGCCAACTTGACCATACAAAAACTCCTTTTCCAGAATTCCTCTTCCACAAACCTATAACTTTCTTTTTACATTCAGAATTTGTCCCATGTCTTTCTTTTCCCTCATAGTACTTGAAGACAAATTTATCTTTCTTTATCAATCAAATAAAATATCTCCAGTCTTTGTTCCTTCTTTATACATCTTACTTTCCTTGTACACAGACATATTTTTCTTAATATTTAGTAGCTTCAATCACATATACTAATTAGAAATTTTAACTCTTCGAAACCCCAATTTGTAAGTAAAAACTAAGTAAACCATTACAAACTGTCTTTTACATTGGTATATAGTGGCTTGGAAAATTTATAAACACTTCTTAACTTCTAGAAATATGTTACTTTATAGTACAATCTTTTAATAAAACATGTTTACCAATAGACCCAAAACACCTTTTAGTTTTCCTGTAACGAAAAGACAAAAGTATACAAACGTACATTTACCAATCAATGTCTAATATCTTATCTTATTTGGAAATGATGATACTCAGTGAATTTTTATCACAAAATTTAGCAAAACTCTAAAGTTTTAAGTCACCAAAAAGAGTTTGGAAGCTGTAACCACCGTAACACATAATTATTATTTGAAGTTCGCCCATCATTCATCTTTTTCACAACTATTTAGTTACTTGTTCCCAATAATTATTTAGATTGCCTATAAGACTTCATAAGACATTAGATAAAATTAGCCATCATTTAAATTACTATTTTTGTTAACCAGTTCTGTAATAGAAATAACATCAGTGTTTTGTACAAAAGTTCATGTACATTTCATCACCTCTTATACATTTAAACATAGTTATGATTAAGATTTTTATCAATAGGTCTTGGTCTTCTAATTTTGGACAAGGGAAGCATTCCCAGTCAGACATTTTAAAACATACTCAGGCAAAGTTGATGTAACCTCTTTATATAAAATTAGCTCAAACATTCCAACCTTTATAATCATATCAACACTTACACTTTTACATGTTCTCAATTTAATTGTATCCTGAGTCAAGCTCTTAAGGCTATTTAAATTTTTCCCTTCCTTTTTCTGGCCTTTTTTTAGGTACCAATTAAACAATTGTGTGAGAGCTCTCAAAATATATTTTTTTCCCCCAATTTAGAAGTTTTCCCAATTCAAAGGATCTGTCGTCGGGCCATTGACGTGTAGGATCTTCATTTGTATATTTATTCCAATAGTGACTTGATCCAATAAGACTTTTTAAGGAAAGACCCAGAGGTAACTTTCCACGCTTAGAATAAATCTTTACCATGGACCCAAGAGGCGTCTCTGGTGAGGGCACAGATTATGTAACCCCTATGATCCACAGAATTCACTCCCAAAGATATTCAGAGAAATTAAAGACCTTCATTGCACAGGCGGTAAGGATGGTGTAGTGAAAACGGTGTCTCCGGTCTCCCACAGTACTGTGGGACGCCTCCAGTCACAGACCCGCTAATCTGTGACACCGGGCAGGCGATACTGGAATGGGATTTTTCCAGCACTAACAAGCAACGAAGGTTAAGACAACAAAAGCCCTTATGGACTGGGCCCTTTATGACAAACTCCCCTGAGAGCTTGACACAGCTGGACAAGAGACAGGTCGGAACCCCAGTCTACTCGACTGGCCACCAAGGGGCACCCCGGTAAATGCACCTTCCGTATGGTGGAGACCAAGTAGAATATTCTCACTTGGCACAAAGCCAAGTTGTCTCAGGACACAGAACAAGACAGAAGGAAAAACCTCATCCGGTTTTTTTCTTATGTGCACAATGACAGCTTTAGCCACGCCTTAGGGCTCTTGGAGTCAGAATAATACCTGGGGGGGAGGTGCCATGGGGTTGGGGACTGTCTGCTTTACAGAGTACCTCGTCATTGCATGGACATTTTCTTACAGTTCGCAGGGGACGTGTGTCGTCTACCCCGTTCTGTGACCCAAATTATCCTGTCACGGGAGTCTTCTGACAGTGGCGAGCGCCCTAATGGCTCTTAACTTCTTGACCCATGCCCACCAAATTTGCGGCCTTTTTGGCTTCCAAAATGCCCTTCGCAATGGCCTTCACTTTCTGTGCATATTAACCCACAGCAAAGTTTGTCTAAATAGATGCCAGTTTGGTGAGACCCCCAAACTCACCAGTCTGGGGGGCCGTCCTGAACAGTAGGCTTATGAGGCCTATGCCTGTGTCCTACCCTATGGTATTTCCTTCTTATGACACACAATACAAAAGACAAAGACAAAAGAGTAAAACAGAGACTACCTCTGGGAGGAAAAGGGATCAAGATCAAAACCAAGAGTATTCTACCTAATTTAAACCGAGAGTCACTAAAAGAAAAAGAAACTAGTTTCCCAAATATTTTCTCCTGCCAAACTAAAATTAGAAAGAGAAAAAATTCTCACCACTTCCTTCCACCGGACTCTGCAGATAGAGATTCCGGGAGGCTGACGTGGTAAGAAGTCTTACATTTTGCTGGCTATTGTCAGGGGTTCCCGTATTTCATCCACTGCAGTAATCCAGGGAGAAGGCATTTCTTCCAGCCAGAGAACACAACTTGCCAGCCAGTGTAGCCCCACGTTGGGCGCAAAAACTCTTATTTGATTTCTGATACTGGTGATTTGTGTTTCATTTCTTTTTTTTTCCTTAATCAGTTTTGCTAGTGGTTTATTAACTTTATTAATATTTTTAAAAATAACTTTTAGCCTGATTTGTTTCTTTAATATTTTTCGATTTCATTGATTCTCATCTTTATTATTGTTTCCATTCTGTACTTTTTCCAGTGTGATTCTCTTTTAATTCTTAAGACAGAAGCTGAGATTATGGATTTCCTGTCTTTCTTCCATATTCATACATTCATTAAAGGCTACACACCATTGACTTCTAAGCACAGATGTAACTACTATCTCTTGTCTTCTCTAGTGTATTTCTAAACTCTGTGCTGCAAGCCATGTCTGTCCCATAGGATCTCCAGCCCATGAGCCTGCAACAATGCCAACCTTCGTGTGTCTCCATCCCTCTACCTGAAGCTGATATCTACTGTCCAGTGTCACCCTCTCATTTGATTGTAGCCCACGTCTGACCTTTTGGGTTGTCAAGGTTTTCTCTCCCCTCTGTCCATACCACCTCTCAAAAGTCTCCATTCCTTGTTCTTGTAGCCCATGGCAACCCATATATGTATCCATTCCATCTCTCTAAAACCCATGTCAGACACTTAATTTCATTCTCTCACATACTTGCAGCACATATCTTTCCTCGAGTGTCTCTATCTCTTGTGCCCACATTTGATACCAGACCTCACATGTCTCTCTCACTCCATGTGTCTGCATCCCTTTCCATCCCTGAGTGTGCCTGTCAGCTGTGCTTCAGCCCATGCCAGCTCGTCTTTGTCTACGTTCTCTATGCCTCCAGCCCATCTAGACAACCATTGTTTTCATCTACTGTTCCTTTAGGCCCTGTCTGAACTCCTGTGTTTCCTTACCCTGTGCCTGTAGCCCATGTGTTCCTCAAGTATTTTCACCTAGTGTCTCACACTTGGGTGTCATTCACCTGTTAAAGGATATCATGGTTCCTTCTAGGTTTTGGTCATTGTGAATAAAGTTGCTTTTTAGATGTTCTTAGGGGTCTGTGTGTGGATGTATATTTTCACGGTAGTTGGAGAAATACACTGGTACACAATTGGTGCATTATATAGTGACACTATACTTAGCTTCACAACAATTAATAAGATGTCTTCTTAAGAGGTTATACTATGTGTATTCCCATCAGCAATGAATGAGATTTCCTATTGTCCCACATCCTCACCAGTAATTGGTATTCTCAGTTTTGGGTTTTTAGCTATTCTACTAGAAGAGTAGAGTATCTCATTAGTGTTTTAATTTGCTTTTTCTTAATGCACAATGGATTTTATTTTCCAATAATTCCTTGTTGTTGAGCAATTTATATATGCTTATTTCCCATGTATATGTATATATTTTTGGTAACGTTTATTCATATTTTGGTCTATTTATTTTAATTTGGGGAGTTTGTTTTCTTGTTGCAGCGTTTGACTGGTTCTTTGAATAATTTGCATGCAAGTCTTTCTGCAGATATGTGTTTTACAAATGTATTATCTTAGTCAGGAGTTTGTATTTCCACTCTGTGAATGCTGTCTTTCCCAGATTGGAGAATTTAACTTTAACCAAGTCCACATGATCAATTCTTTTCTTCATGGATTGTGCTTTTTGTGTTGTATATGAAAACAAGTCATCAAACTATAAATCATGAAGATTTTCTCTTATTTCCCTGTATGATTTTTATAGTTTTGTATTTTAAATTTAAGTTGATGAGTGATTTTGAGTACATTTATTTCTAAGGTGCAAAATTTGTGTCTTTGTTCATTTATTTCCATAGGGCCGTCCTTTTGTATCATCACCATGGTTGATGATGACTAGAGACTAAAAGACTAAAGACTAAAAATCTATTACTTTTTATGTTGGAGTGCATTTATTGTCATGACCATGATCAAGTTGTCTGTACTTGCAGAGGTCTATGTGTGGGCTTTCCATGTTTTTTCATTTACCTTTGTGTCTATTCATTTTAAAATATCACTGTCTCTTAATTATTCTAGTATTGTAAAATAGCACAGTCTCTTGACTTTGTAATTAATCTTGAAATTGAGAAGTGTGAGTTCATCAATTTATTCTTCATCAGGATTGTCTATCTGACAAAGAAAGTCTGTATGTCTGTGTTATATCCAATGCTGAAAACTAACAAGCTTAAATAAGCTTTTATTTACCAAATATTATTTCATATCATGTTAACTGGAAAAACATTTGGATTTAGAAATAATTTTTCTAAGCACTTACTTCAAGTTAACTGAATAGAGCTCTTAATTTTGACCATACCCTCCAGAGGTAGAATACCGTTCACATATAACATACATGTAGACAGACACGTATAAAGAAGAGACAGATGTTGGCACTGACCCTGTGGCTTAGTGGTTAAGTGCGCAATCTCCGCTATTGGCGGCCCGGGTTCATATCTTGGGCGGACACTGACGCACCGCCTCTCTGGACATGCTGAAGCTGCGTCCCACATACAGCAACTAGAAGCATGTGCAACTATGACATATAACTATCTACTGCAGCTTTGGGGAAGAAAAAAAGGAGGAGGAATAGCAATAGATGTTAGCTCATAGCTGGTCTTCCTCAGCAAAAAGAGGAGGGTTAGCACGGATGTTAGCTCAGGGCTGATCTTCCTCTCAAAAAAAAAAAAGAAAAAAAGAAAACCGGTACTCAACTCGGCCTGTCAGTGGCAGTTTGGTGAGAAACTGAAGAGCCAGATTGTATGTATAACTGAGATCAAATGGTATTTGTCTTTCTCTGTCTCAGTAATTTCACTTAGCATAATGACCTCAAGGTCCATACATGACATTGCAAATGGCAAGATTTTTTCTTTCTTATTGCTGAATAATATTCCATTGTAAATATGTACCACATTTTCTTTCCTTTTTTTTGTGAAGAAGATCAGCCCTGTGCTAACAAGTGCCAATCCTCCTCTTTTTGCTGAGGAAGACTGGCCCTGGGCTAACATCCGTGCCCATCTTCCTCCACTTTGTATGGGACTCCATCACAACATGGCCTGACAAGTGGTGAGGCAGTGCACTCCCAGAATCTGAACCCCGGGCTACCACAGTGGAACACATGCACTTAACCACTATGCCACCAGGCTGGCCCATACATTTTCTTTATCCACTCATCTATTGATGGACATTTAGGTTGTTTCCATATCTTAGCTATATAAATAATGCTGTAATAATCACAGGGGTGCATATATCTTTTCAAGTTAGTGTTTTCATTTTTTTCGGATAAATACACTGAAGTGTATCTATTTATAATTTTTTCAAGAACCTCCACTGTCTTTTCCATAGTGGCCACACCAATTTAAATTTAAATTCCCATGAACAGCGCACAAGGGTTCCCTTTCCTTCACATCCTTGCCAACACTTAGTATCTCTTAAGGATGATCACCATCCTTACACGTGTGGGATGATAGCTCTTTGTGGTCTTGATTTGTATTTCCCTGATGATTAGTGACATTGATCTCCTTCTCATGTATGTGTTGGCCATTTGGATGTCTTCTTCGGACAAATGTCTACTTAGTCTTTTGCCCATTTTTCGATTGGATTGCTATTTTCTTATTGGGTTGTATGAGTTCTTTATAAATTTTCTTATGGATTGTAAAAGTTTTTTATAAATTTTGGATATTTAACCCTTTACCTGATACGTGGTTTGTAAAATTTTTCTCCCAGCCTTTTGATTTTGTTGCTTATTTCTTTTGCTGGGCAGAAGCTTTTAAGTTTGATGTAGTCCCATTTGTTGATTTTTTCTTTTGTTGTTTGCGGTTTTGGTGGGCTATCCACAAAATCATTCCCAAGACCAATGTCGAGGAGCCTCTTCCCTATGTTTTCTTCTAGAAGTTTTACAGCTTCAGGTCTGAGAATGCACAAAAGGCCGGGAGGAGCAATGTCCCTTTTTTTCACAGCTGAACAGATTCAGTCTCTCATTTCTCTATCAAGCAGTTTTTTTCATAGCTTATAAACACAATTCTTTCCAATTTTAAGCCAAATTAAAAAGGTCAGCCTGCCTCATTCACTCCAAAAGTGTCCTCTAGGCTCCTCTGGTCTAGGAAATACCCCCCTGAGTTTCTCTTTCCTAGGAATGTTCCCTGGGTTCCTCTGACCTAGGGTATGTACGGGTACCCCCTTAAGACACCTAGCCTTAAGACTGGAAAACAGCTCAAATAAATTCTGAACTCTTGACTTACAATAAGGAGGTCCGAGTTTCAGGAGAACTCACAGGGATCACCTGAAGAATGCACTGATCTGGGGGGCACAATGGGCCCCTATTGGTACCCAATGCCAGTTCAGTGTAGATTCTAGGTGGTCTCTGGTGGGTTTCTCTGAAATCCTGCCATGATTACACCAACAAATGTCTACGTCAATAATCCATAATCAATCTATAAATCAAAATTGGAGTGAGTTTATTATGAGCCAACTTTTGAGGACTGTGCCCCTGGGCCTTCCTTCCCTAAGGAAGTAAGGGCACCAAAGAAGTGGGGTGTACAGAGCGGTTATATACCGTCAAAGAGCATGTATCACATAGGATTATAATGTCCCTTTTACTATAGCGACAAGATCAGCCTGTCAGATTGCCTGGCCAGAATAGCTATTGATGGACACAGCAGGGAGCAGGTCTGCTATCTCGATGGGCTTGGCTGGGTCAGGTCTGTTGTCTCAAACTGGGTGGTCACAGGATGACTGCAACAACCAAATCCTAGCTTAGGGAGAAATGCTCATCCTTAAGATAATGTCAATGAGGGGGAAGTTGCATCCTTATCTTAAGGGCATTTACTCTTCTCTTTGGGATACGGGAAAGCAGATACACAATGCAGGAGACAGGCCATTTTGGAAAAACAAACTCTGGCCAGATTAGTTTTACCCCAAATGGCTTCCTCATGTGCTTTAATATATCCTATTGCTTGCCATTTATTTATCAGTTCCTTAGTAGTCAATGTGTGTCTGTTATGTATATAGAATATGTAATACCCTGGGGAAAACAAGGGCCATACTATATGGTGCCTGGAGGCAGGGAGCATATAACCCTACTTGGAAAATAACTACATTTCTGAAATGCTAAACAGAAATAGAGCAGAGAAAAAGACATGCCTCGATGGTCGAGGAAATGTCACAGCAAAGTTATTAATTGAATGCAAAACAGTGACAATCAGCATAAATGCCAAGAAAGCTCTGGAGACTCAAGTTTGCTCAACTAGCATCTCATAATAAAGCAAAGATTCAGCACTGGTTCTGGAGAGACCTTGATGTGGACATATGGTGATGACATTGAATTCTTCTGAGGAGGATTTTTTAATTTTTTTTGTGTGTGTGTGAGGAAGATCAGCCCTGAGCTAACATCCATGCTAATCCTTCTCTTTTTGCCGAGGAAGACCAGCTCTGAGCTAACATCTATTGCCAATCTTCCTCCTTTTTTTTTCCCCAAAGCCCCAGTAGATAGTTGTATGTTATAGTTGCACATCCTTCTAGTTGCTGTATGTGGGACGTGGCCTCAGCATGGCCGGAGAAGCGGTGCGTCGGTGCACGCCTGAGATCTGACCCCAGGCCTCCAGTAGTGGAGCGCGTGCACTTAACCGCTAAGCCACGGGGCCGGCCCTGAAGAGGATTTTTTAAACACAGGAAATAATGTGTCATTATTATAACTAAACATAGATTTTTAAAATCTCAGAACAAGTGGTACTCCTGGTGGGTTATTTCTGAATAACAGCTGTCATTGTCAGCTCTTTCTGCATAGTAGTTACTCCTGCGTCACACCAGCCGTATGAACAGGGCCAAGGCGAGTATCATTCCTGATTTCCTGGTGAGAACGCTGAGGACTTGTAAAGTTAGGAGATCTGTCTGGGCCCCAGTATTGATGATATCCTATGATTTTTGTCATAGGCTGAAAGCCTGGTGGACCAACTGAACTTTCCATATATATATAGTTTATATGGGTTTGTATAGAGTGCTTATAGCATACATTGTATTGGTGTGAACATGGAATCCTAAGTGAAACCATTTATCCCTTTGGCTGTTGGTGTTGCCTGTTTTATATGGAGCCAGTGAAGTCCAAGACTGAGTGGCATTCTGTTAGGATGATGAAGCGCTCTAGGCAAGAGTCCCTTAATCGGGGTATGTGCAGCTCGCTACCCGGATAGATGCCCGGCTACACCTTCCATGAAAGTTTCACATGATACAGATATGAAGGAGGCAAGATCCTGTGCCTAAAGGCTGGCAACAGGCAAGGAGACATTTTCCTAAACCAGCAGGTGGTGCAGCACTGTCAGGACATCACCCCTGACATCCTCTCTTGCTCGACTCTTACCTTCTTCCTCTAAGTATGAGGATATTCTCTGATGTTTCGGCCAATCCACGTATATGGAATCCCTTCAGTTTCACCAATGAGAGCTCATTTCTAAATTCATGCTAATTAAACGAACCACTCCTTTGACCAGTGAAAAGCTATTTCTGATATTCAGTAAGCTAAGTAGCAAAGCCTCTGGTGCTTATCAAGATATGACTAGCTTAAAGAGATGTGAATAGCTGAAATGCACAGCCAGGTCTGAAATGTGACACTTTCTGATACAAGACTAGCTGACTCCTGGAATGTGAATTCTCTATTATGGTCAATGACTCTCCCTGAAGGTAAAGCTTGAACTAACTGATCTATGCATTGTATATTACCGTCAATGTTGAAGAATATTTTATGAGTTTTTTAATTTGTTAAAAAAATTTCAGAAAGAGCATCTCCTGTCCATCAGTTAATTCAGTTTGCTTTATAGTCCCAACACGATGACTACAGTATGTTTTTTGTTTTTAATTTGCTCTTTGCCTCTGCCACACAGTTATTCTCTTCGCTTTGCTTTATAATCAACAAAGGTTTAGGGAAATATACATATAAGTAAGTAAAATATCATGAGGAGAACCCAGGACATGCACATATTGAACACACACATCCTAAACAGTTGTTGTTCTGAAATCCTAATGAGTAGTTTTGCAAGGTGCTTATAGGCCTCAAAGTGGCCTCCCTTGTGAGATTTCCACTTTACTTCCTGGTGCCAGGTGTAGTTATGAGCCTTCTCATTCTCTCCAGATTCTATTGGTCTGTAGCTGGGAAAAGTATTTTTTGCCATCAGATCCCTGTCTAATTCTTTTATTCTTGTCTGGTTTATTTACTTTTTCACTATATTTCTCCTAAATAGTTCCCAACTTGGACCCAAGATAAGTCAGTTTCCTGGACCTTTTGTTGTTGAAGGCAGGGAAGCTATTATCATCCTGTGGTGCCTAGTATAGGCTGTCCTTTGACTTTGCCACACATATTCAAACAGATGTTAAAGGTACAGCATATTCGAATGTATTAAAGATGCTAAAAAGTTGCTTAAAAGATGCTTAAATTTCAGGGAGTTCTCCGATTGAGTGTCTGGATTTTCTGATCTTATAATCTCTGCCCATATGCCATCTCTACCTCTAAAGAAAGAGACATCTTCTCAAAGAAACAGCTCTTAGTTTCATTGAACGTTTCTATTCTTTTTCTAGCCTCTCTTTCATCTATTTCTGCTCTGATTTTTGTTATTACTGTCCTTCTACTGACGTTAGGCTTTGTTTATTCTTCTTTTTCTAGTTCTTTTAGGTACCGTGTTAGATTGTTTATTTGGGATTTTTCTCGTTCCTTCATGTAGGCTTCTATTGTTATAAATTTCACTCTTAGTACTATTTTTGCTGCATCTCATAAGTTTTAATATGTTGTTTTTCATTTTCTTTTTTCTCTAGTAATATTTTGTTTTCTCCTTTGCTTTATTCATTGATCCAATAGTTGTTCAGTAGCATGTTGTTTAGTGTCCAAATGTTTGTGACTTTTCCATCTCTTTCTTGTAGTTGATTTCTAGTTTCACACAATTGTGGTCAGAAAAATGCGTGATATGATTTCCGTCTTCTTAGAAATATTGAGGCTTGCTTTGTTTCCCAACATATGTCTAACTTTGAGAATGTTCCATGTGAACTTGAGAAGAATGTGTAGTCTGCTGTTTTGGGATGAAATGTTCTCTATATATCTATTAAGACCATCTTGTCTGATGTTTCATTTAACGCCACTGTTTCCTTGTTGGCTTTCTGTCTGGATGATAAATCCATTGATGTGGGTGGGGTGTTGAAATCCCCTAAAATTATTGTTTTGCTGTCAATTTCTTCCTTTAAGTCTGTTAATAGTTGCTTTATATAGTTTGTTGCTCCTGTGTTAGGTGCATGTATATTAATGTGTTATGTCTTCTGGCCAACAGGCACATTAAAGGTGTTTAACATCACTAATTATTAGGGGACTGTAAATGAAAACTACAATGAGATATCACCTCACACCCATCAGAATGGCTATTATTAAAATGGCAAGAAATAACAAATGTTGGAGAAGATGTGGAGAAAATGGAACCCTCATACATTGCTGGTGGGAACGGAAACTGGTGCAGCCACTAGGGAAAAATGATGGAGATTTCTCAAAAAATTAAAAATAAAAATACCATAAGATCCAGCTACTCTACCTCTGCATATTTATCCAAAGGATATGAAGTCAGTAATTCAAAAAAAGTATGCACCCTTATGTTCTTCACAGTGTTATTCACAATAGTCAACACTGAGTAGCAACTCAAGTACTTATCAATGGATGAAAGAATAAAGATGTGATATATATACATATATACCATGAAATACTACTCAGCCATAAAGAAGACAATCTCATGCCATTTGTGACAGTATGGATGGACATTGACGGTATTATACTAAGCAAAACAAGTCCGATAGAGAAAGAAAAATACTGATTGATTTCACTCATATGTGGAAAATAAACAAACACATAGATAAGGACTACAGATTGTGGTTACCAGAGGAAAAGAGAGAAAAGTGTAAAGGGACACATATGTATGGTGATAGATGAAAACAAGACTATTGGTGGTGAACATGATCCAGTCTATACAGAACTGAAATATAGTAATGTAGACCTGAAATTTACACTTATAAGATATATGACCTCAATAAAATTAAAAAGAAATTTATTTTTAAATATAGCAAGACCCACTTTACACCTGGGCTGCAGGCAGCCCACACACTCACTGAATTACACAGAGGGGCAGTTTCCCAGTTGAGTCCTGTCTGTTTTGCCACTATCGGAACCTCCTGATGAAGAACACAGGCCCAAGGATGCTGAGGCATGTGGGACCCCTGGAGCAGGGAATGGTCTGAGAGTGTGTGACACAAAGCATCTGTGCAGTGCATACTGGGTAGTGAGTTTGTGCTTCTCTTCAAGGTATGTCTTTGATCATAATCTGCAGATAACTCAAGGAAAATCACTGGTAGGCTTGTTAAATGGAAAACTCTCATGTCCCAACTTCAATGCTGCTGAGTTAGAATTCCAGGGAAGGGGACACTGGACTTGTGCAGTTATTACCGTGTAGACTGAAGTCTGAGAAGCACTGCTGCTGGCGTCCAGCTGTAGCCACTGCCCGAGGTCAAAGCTCCACATCTTTGTGAGGCCTGAGACGGCTCCCAGGGGAGATTTCTGTCTGTCGTCTGCAGAGGGGCAGCCACCTTTCCTCTTCCCGCTGACTCGCTTCCCTAACTGGCTTCCTTGTGCCTTTCTTAGTCCTTTTCTTTACCTTCAGAGATAACTGGGAGAGGCAAGATAGAGATACAAATTTTACTAAATCTAACTTTTAAGTAATCTTTAAAAAATTGTACAGCATTCAGATATAATATTTAATTTTCTTTTGGGTTGTTTTTTGTCTTTGTGCCTTTTGTTGTTTTAAAGTATTTTGTGTTATTGGCTGGGAAGATAGCATGAGATTAACATCAGCTTTATATGGAGCCGTAAACCAGGAAAGCACTTTATATTTGTCACACGGCATTAAGAATCACATTTGTGTAATGATGTATAAAGGAATTTGGTTGTTTTATTACTTGTTTTTTCTTCTTTTTGGCATAATAAAGTCACAGTTTCTTCTTGGTGGACTGAGCAGGACTATTGATGTCTGATCTATAAGTGAAGAGTTAATATAAGGGCATTGTTACTATTCAGAAATCTCTCCCTCACCAACTTTTCCTAAACGGTAGCATGGGTGTTAGAGTTAAGAATTTTGATTTTTCCCCCATTGGATTATAGAGAGAAATATAGTGATTAGAGACTTCACTTGGAGTTGTAGTCAAAGAGCATAACATAAGAGCACTGAGCTTGGGCTCTGCCATTTATCAGCTTTGTAACCTGGGTGAGTTTTCTAGCCACTGTACCCAGTCTCTTCATCTGTAAAATGGTGAGAAGAACAACATCTACTACATCAGGATCTTTTGAGGGATATAGTAGTTCATGTATGTTCAAGCACAGAAGTAACATTCAGATTGCCGTGCCTGGTTCAGTAGAAGTATTTGCTGCTGTTATTATAATTATCATTATTTTATCTCCTTATCTTCCTCATGAGATCCCTGTAAAACCAACAATGATCCACAGTGTCAACAGTTTTATTCTAGGTCCCTGCTTAAGGGCCTGCAAAGGGAGCCTCGTGCTTATAACCTCCTGTTTTATTCCAGTCTCTGGAGGGATGCATTGACCTCTTTCTTCTTTGCACTAGGCACTGAATGGGGGCCCACACCCAACCCCGCATGTCCTCCTTTTAGTATCCGATGCTTTTGAAACACTGCTTGGTGTTTACTTGGTGGACTATACTCCCTGACATGAACAACTCATGGGAGATAAGATGTAGGAAACATTGCCCTATGTAGGTCTCTGAGTTTATCCTAAAGCAGAGTACAGTTGATCAAGGGCCAAGGTAGAGTTCCTTAATGCAAAGATCTTCACAGATGAGGGTGTTCTAATATGACACCACCTGAAAATAAAGGAAGAACATAAAAGCATATGTAGTTTTACAAGGAAAAGCACACAACTAAAAGAATTGATCCCATTAAATACACTATTCTATTTGTTTATGCATCAAATTACTGATAGGAAATAGCCACGTGTAGAGATAGTAGAATTGATCGATTTCATAGAGAATTCTTTTTAACAGTTGTGCATATCTTGTGTTTTACATCATCGATTAGGGTAATATTTTCATCTTTTCCTGTCCTAGTGTCTTTATCTTTCTCAATTTTTCTAAGAGATATATTTATATTATCGTCTAAAATTCTAGGGCAATTTTAAAAAAATTATGAAACATTTTAAGTTGTTGATATTATGTATTGGAGGATCACTAGATTGCAAGTGAATTAGTGATAATTAGAGTTTTAGTTTGGTGAAAGATGGCAGTTGGAATTGATAACAGGATGTTTCTAACCCAGTTTTTTCTCCATTTTTTGATGTAGTTTTCAAAATGACAGAACAAGTAATTTTTAATATAATAACTTGTCTCATTTTAAAATATGTGTTCTTGGAGAGGGAGATGGAGGTAGGTAGAAAATAGTTTAATGTAGTGACTTGTTTTTCTCCAGTTGATCTGTTATAAACCCAACAGCCATACAGCATCCTTTTATCCAAATGACCTGATGGCACTTTCTTGACTTTTCTTACTGTGACTCTGGCAATCTGAGGTCACACTATCTTCTCCCTCCTAGTCATGTTTTCAGTAGTAAGAGTGACATTGTCAATAATATAGTGACAACATTGCACACAGTCTACTATTTACTAAAATATATACATCAATTGCAAACTTTGATAACATAATTGTTAAGTTTGAACTATTTGCAGTGCATTTAACAACTGATTGTTACCCATTATTTTGTAGTGACATCATGGTTAAAATCATTATTTGCAACATGTGACCACTTTCGATTTTATTTTAAAGGAAAGGGTTCAATGACTCTTTTCTTTTTGAAGAAGAAAGACTTGCATTTCCATCTTAGAAAATTGAGAACTGGTTTTTTGCCTTTATTTTTTTGTCTTCAGCTCTTCTTCCTACTGGTTACTAATTCACACGTCCAATTACTTCAGATTCATGGTGCTACCTCCTCTGCCTTTTTCATGGCTCTCACTTTAATTTTTCCATAATCTCTTCTGTGAAAGAGGTTTATCTCCATCTTCATAGATCAAGAAAGGAACCGACCCTCCTTTGTATGAACTTCGAGACAGAGGCCAAGGTGAAGACTTGGTGCCCCTCCCCACCAGCGAATTTCAGATGGGCTGCAGATTCCTGTGAATCTTTTGCTCCCGTCCTGGCTCCCTACATAGTTGGCATTGTCTCCATGGAGGAGCTCAGCTTGGTACAATCAAATTTTTAAGTCTATAGAAGCATGCTGAAAGATAAGACTGGCTAGAAATGACATCCGCAAGCAGTGTGTTCCAAAAGTTGATAGCAGAAACATTAAGAAGAAGAAAACATTTCCGTTTATCTTGTTTTCCCTTTATCTTCTCTCCCTTCTGTTTCCTTTACCTAGATGGTACAAAACCTGTCCACCCCCACCATGGTGGTTGTTTTTTTCCTCAAAGCACCTGTACATTGCTATATATCTTAGCTGTATGTCAACCCATGGTGGCTCTTTTCCTGGAGTCCCATGGCATTTTCTTCATATCTCTTTCCTTCAAATTATTTCTGTAGTGTAATTTATCTGTTTATACATATCTGTTTTACTTGCAGACTGCCAACATTTCAAGACCTTTGGGCGCATAGTATATACTTAAGTATTTGAGTAAATAAATGAAGCTCTTTTGTTGAATAAGATCTAAATAAATAAAATACTTACTCAGCACATGAATGCAAGCATTTGAAAGAGAGTTTTGTGACTGCTAAAGCAGACTGTGGATCAGTTTAGGGACTCAGTGCCAAAGTTACTCAATAGATTTAGATAAAATGAAAGAGATAATTAACTTTAGTTTTAAAATTCATGGAGAACAGGAGCAGGATATCTATGTGTGAATCAGGACTTGATCATTCTTGTTGCATCTTTGGAAAATCCAGTCCTTTATGTTTCTATGAAAATGTCACTGGCCAAGAGAATGAACAGAGGACTGATTTTCAGAAAGGCAATTTGGTCACAGGAAGTCCTGGAGAAAAATATATGGAAGGAGAGCTGGTAGAAACATGGCAGAAACGTTTTGTGTATAAACCTTAAAAATTGGGTTTACATGCTGTCTGAAAGTACTGTAACCCAATATTTCTCCAATATAGATTTGAGCAGCTTTTAAATACCTAGGTATACAAAAGGATTACAAAGGAAAATAGATCAAACTGAAAGGAGTTTAGAATGGAACAATGCAATGAAGCTGAAGTAAGCCAGCACACTGAAAAGTGTTTCGGAAAGACCTGCAGTTTTCTTTGTTTTTTTTTCCTTCTTTTTATTTATTTTTTCCCCCAACACCCCAGTAGATAATTGTATGTCATAGATGCACATCCTTCTAGTTGCTGTATATGGGACGCGACCTCAGCATGGCGGGAGAAGCGGTGCTTCGGTGCGTGCCCGGGATCCGAACCCGGGCCGCAAGTAGCGGAGCGCATGCACTTAACCACAAAGCCATGGGGCCGGCTCGGAAGGACCTGAAGTTTTTAAAGGTAGTTGGAAATGTATCCCTCAGGTTTAAAGTAGAAAGGGTAATGGGAACAATTCTCTATCATCTCATGTCTATGAGATTAAAAGCAACAGTCTCTCAGAGAAGCAAAACTTTTCTGGTCTCTAATGTCCCAAAAAGTGTTTTGAATGGTACCTAATGAAAGAGATTCTGTGTCACATAATGTAAATACGGTATCATCAACTCATTTCCAAGTTTAGTTCAAACATTTTAGGACATGTTCAATTGATGTAATGCAGAATTCTATAAGGGGCCAAGGAAGAGGCCAACAGCATTCTCTCTCAGCTTTTCACTTGATCAAGTGAGAAAATGTTCTTGAACAGATTGACCAGGTCTCCTCAAGGCAATGCTCCATTTTCAATTTTTCTTTTTGTAAACTCAGCCTGCGTTTCCCATTACATATGCAAGCTAAAGCCAGTTCGTAGACATCCCTCGTTGGCAATGAGGAGCAGATCCATACTATTGAGTAATCAAATAAGCAGAACATCTGGTTGGCCCTTTTTAGGATAATGACAGGTTTAAGCCAACCTTCATTGGTGGAAGGACATGGTATAACAGAATTAAAATATCTACCATTTATTATGCAGCTAATCATAAGTCATGCTATTTAAATGAAACTGAATGAATTCTTCTTCTATTAAGTTGACTAGATTTTAGTCAAATTGATGTGTAATTTTATATAGGTGCATTTTTACTTAAAATGTAAAACTCTTTAGAGACCTCTTCATTCAGTTTTAGAGGCATATTTTATATATTTTGGTGATTTTATTTATTTTCCTTCACAGCAGAGAGGCACATCCTACTCTTTTTCTTGCTGCCCTCTCTCTCCAAGATAAAACTCATCCAAGTTTATTTTGTTTTATAAGGCATAGGCTTACATTGTGATGATAAAGAGATTATTTCTGAAACATATTTGGAACTGTAGGGAGCACAGAATTTTAGATTATGCTCAGAATTTTGTGAGGTACCTTCAAAAATGATGGAACATTTAAAGTTTTGCCAAGAAAGTTTTCTCCTACTTTTCGCCACAGTAATTAAAAAAAAAAAAAAGTATAGTTTCTTAATTCTTCAGATGGGTGAGTGTAGGAGTTGGCAGGATTATATGTACCCTTGAGAGCTCTCTCTCTGAGTTACTTTTTCAAAACAACCATCCTGGGCAGGCCCCATGGCTTAGCAGTTAGATGATCGCACTCCGCTGTTAGTGGCCCTGGTTCAGATCCTGGGCGCGAACAGACGCACTGGCTTCTCCGGCCATGCTGAGGCCGCATCTTACATACAGCAACTAGAAGGATGTTCAGCTATGACATACAACTATCTATTGGACCTTTGGGGGAAACAAATAAATAAATAAAATTTAAAAAAAGTAATTAAAAAAAAAACATCCTACTTCATGAATATTTAATGGGGACCCTGTCAGTCCCAGAGCTGCTGAGAGAAGCAGTTCCCAAAGCTCCAGCAGGTCCTGGGAGAGGAGAGTGATGGTAATCAGTGTCATCAGTGTTTGGATGAGCAGTAGTCATTCTCTGGATGTTAGAACTGAGTGGAGTTTTCAAGCACTGCCCAATGACTCTAGACCTGAGCCCTGCTCAGAAGCCAGTTGACTTGTCATTCGCTCTGAGCATGGTGTCTTCCCTCTGCTCGTGCCCTTTTTTGTCATTTCTCATGCTTCTCCTGACTCTTTCTCTTTCCTACACCAACTTTCTTCTTTTTCTCTCTTTCTTACTTTTACTCTATTATATTCCTTCTCCTTAGCATTTTTTCTTCCTTGTCTTATTGTTCTCATTCATTTTCTTTTTATTTGATAGTACAGTTACTCCGTACATCACTTTCATCTTAAAATCTTGACCCTCTACAATTCTTATACTTCAGTTAGCTATTTTGAACAGAGTATTTTGATAAATTTCTCTTAGATGTTATAACATGCTGATTCAAGGAGATAAAAACTATCACGAAAGGGATGGGGATGGAGAATGAATTCAGTTCAGGTAGCCATGGAATTAGACAGAGGGAAACTGAGAGCTTAGCTGTGGGTGTTCAAAATATTTCCTGATACATCTTTGTTGATCATTGTTGTGGTAAACTGCACACAGTCTTATTTACTGTTGGAGCCCAGAAGTTTGCTCCTCTGGGCAGGTCAGCAGGTCTCGGCCCATAGAAAAGAAGCTAAGAAACACTGCATGCATTTCTAATGTAAAGAACTGTTAGTGTTTCACCAGGAGACATTTTGGGCTGTTCCCTGCACTATCTGAATAGAAAAAGAGGAAGAGAAGCTTTTCTCCATCTGCACAAAACCAGGACTTTATCTTCAGTTTGAGAGAGTTTGCATGTGACTGAAAACAAAAGTTTTCCCGAGTTTGGATTTGCTTTAATAGGATCTATTGGCTGGCTTTGATGTTAAAGGTTTTTATCCAAAATTGGCTACATCTAGTGCTAAGTTCAGAGTGGAGATTTGTCAGTATAAGAGAGAAGAATCCCTTTTGGATTAACTCAGTGAAATATAGTATTTGGGAAAAAGATTATATTTGAAGGCCACTTGTTAATATTCTGTCGCCGCAGTGAAATCTGTTGGTAAGTGACTATTTCATGCTATTCTCGATGATTTCTGTTTGAAAGACACACCCTGAGCTTGATAAATAAATGGCAAGCAATAGGATATATTGGAGCACATGAGGAAGTCATTTGGGGTAAATCTAATTCGGACTGAGTTTGTTTTTCCAAAAGGGCCTGTCGCCTGCATTGTGTATCTGCTTTGCCGTGTCTCAAAGAGAAGACTAAATGCCCTTAACATAAGGATGCAACTTCCCCCTCATTGACATTGTCTTAAGGATAAGCGTTTCTCCCTAGGCTTGGATTTTACTGCTGCACTCATCCTGTGACCACCCAGCTCCAGATAACAGACCTGACACCAGCCATGCCCAACGAGACAGCAAACCTGCTCCACGCTGTTTCCATCTATAGCTATTCTGTCAGGGCAACGTAGCAGGGCGATCTTGTGGCTATTGTAAAAGGGACATTACAATCTTATGTGATACTTGCTCTTTGACGGTATATAACCACTCTGTACACCACACTTCTTCAGTGCCCTTCCTTCCTTATGGAAGGAAGGCCCAGGGCCATCGTCCTCAAAAGTTAGCTAATAACAAATTCACCCCAATTTTGATTTATACATTGGTTATGGATTATTTATGTAGACATTTGTTGGTGTAGTCGTGGCAAGATTTCAGAGAAACCCACCAGAGACCACCTGGAATCTACACTGATCTGGCATTTGGTACCAATAGGAGCCCATTGTGCTCCCCAAATCACTGCATTCTTCAGGTGACCCGAGTGAGTTCTCCTGACACCTGAACCTCTTTATTTTAAGTCGACGGTCCAGAGTTTATTTGAGCTGTTTTCAAGGCTTAAGGCTAGGTGTCTTAAGGGGGTACTGATGCATTCCCTAGGTCAGAGGAACCTAGGGAGGAATTCCTAGGAAAGTGAAATGTAGAGAGAATTTCCTAGGCCAGAGGAGCCTAGGGGGAACTTTTGGAGTGAATGGAGCAGGGTGACTTTTTAATGTGGCTTAAAATTGGGAAGAATTATGTTTCTAAAGTATGAACAAAACTGCTTGATAGAGAAATGAGAGACTGAATCTGTTTAGCTCCAAAGAAAAGGGACATTGCTCCTCCCGACCTTTCGGGAATTCTCAAGCAAATGAGAATCTCATCGGGGGTGTCAGAGACAAACCCCATGACTTGTAACCCTCTTTCCTATAGCGAGCTCCACTATCATTAATGTTAATTTATCACAGGTTTGTCAGGGGACGTGCACGGGACGGTTAGTCACCCGCACTCCAAACCCCCACGGCAGTACCTAGACTGTGGGCGGGAGAAACCAAGGCATGTAAAAGAGTGATTATGACCTTTCTTTAGGGATTAACACTCACAAGCAGCACACTCCTGACCCACTACACAGTCCCTAGAAATTGTTCAGACTTTGTAGCAAAATAAAAGAAAAGGAAAGTGGGAAATTGAGTTTGCTTGAGCATTCCCGGCTGGGCTGCCTGGCCTCTGAACCCAGGAGACTTGCGCAAGCGCTAAGACAGCAGGAGGCCTAAGACTGAAAGAAAAAAGAAATTGGAAGGAAGCTTTCTGCAGATGGAAACTGCTAAATTTTCTAAAACAGCGGCTATAAAATCTTTGTTGCATCTGTCTGTTCTTTATGTGTGTGTCTCTACATGTATGTTATATGTGCGTGGTATTTTACCTCCAGAGTTTATGGTCAAAATCAAGAGGTCTATTCAATTAACTTGAAATAAGCACTCACAAAAGTTAGTTCTAAATCCAAATGTTTTCCAGTTAACGTGATATGAAATAATCTTTGGTAAATAAAAGCTTATTTAAGCTTGTTAGTTTTCAGCATTGGATATAATGCAGATATGCAGCTTTTATTCGTCAAATAAACTGATGTTATTTCTACTACAAAACTGGTCTCAAAAATAATAAATGATGGCTAATATTATCTAATGTCTCATAAAGTCTTGTAGGAAATCTAAATAATTATTGAGGGGCCAGCCCCATGGCTTGGCAGTTAAGTGCATGCACTCCGCTGCTGGTGGCCCAGGTTCGGATCCAGGGCGTGCACCGAGGCAGCACTTCTCCGGCCATCCTGAGGCCGAGTCCCACATATAGCAACTAGAAGGGTGTGCAGCTATGACATAGAACAATCTACTGGGGCTTTGGGGGGAAAAAATAAATAAATAAAATCTTTAAAACATAATAAATAATTATTGAGAACAGGTACCTAGATAGGTGAGTATTAAGTGAACTTTAAACAATAATCATATGTTATACTGTATATAGCTTCTAAACTCTTTTTGGTGACTTAAAAATTTAGGATTTTGCTAAATTTTATGATAAAAATTCATTGAGTATCTAGATCATTTCCAAATAAGATAAGATATTAGACATTGCTAAATATAGGTTTATCTACTTTTGGCTTATTACAGAAAAATTGCAAGGTGTTTTGGGTCTATTGGTAAACATGCCTTGTGTTTTATTTAAAAGATTGTACTATAAAGTAAGATGTTTCCAAAAATTATAAAAAATGTCCCTATATATTTGTCAAGCCAAGAAATGCTAATGTAAAAGAAATTTTATAATTGCTTCCTTAGTTTTTTACTTAAAAATTAAGCTTTCTAAGGGTTAAAAATTTCTAATATGTGATTAAGCTACTAAAAACTTAAGAAAAATATGTTTGTATTCAAGGAGAGTAAGATGTGTGTTTTCATTAAGAAGATATAAAAAATGGAAATATTTTTGTTTGGTTAGGAAAGATAAATTTGCCCTGAAAAGTACTAGAAGGAAAAAACAGGAGCGCATGGGAAAAATTCTCAATGAAAACAAAAAGTTATAGAAGGTTTGTTGAAGAGAAACCCTGAGGAGTTTTATACATGGTCGAGTTGGCTAAGATTAAACTAAATCCCACTAAGTAAATGATTTTTAATATCAAAAGTAAGCTGGTACAAAATTCAAATTTGGTCTTCTTCCTTTTAAAAGGATAATCTTATTCTACTCTTTTTTTTTCCCCAAAGCCCCAGTAGATAGTTGTACATCATAGTTGCACATCCTTCTAGTTGCTGTATGTGGGACGTGACCTCAGCACGGCTAGAGAAGCAGTGTGGTGCGTCGGAGCGCACCTGGGATCCGAACCCAGGGCCGCCAGCAGCAGAAGGACACATCCAACCGCTAAGCCATGGGGCCGGCCCTATTCTACTCTTAATCTTCTCTTGATAGAGGTTATTACGTAAAAAGATTTTTCTTTACATTTGAGTTAAGTTTATCTAAAGAACAGAGATCTGTTTTGTTAAGGTAATTCCCTATGTTCAAAAGACTGAGGTTTCTCTATTAATCTCTTTTTGACTGCTTAAATGTTGTTTGTTAATTAAGCATGGTTTCACTGCGACAAGAACAGGAACTCCTTGATCTTGTCTGACCAAGTGTTTAAAACCTCTCTGTATTTTTGACAATCTCCCCAAAATTCATATCCTAAATAAAGTCTTTCTTATAACTTTTTTCCTTGAGAATTTTCAAAGATCCATGGCAATTCTCAAGTAAATTTGAACTCTTCCCACAAAGAGGGAGATACTAAACTAATTAGCCTTGTTAAGTATGCTAAATTGCATGGGAAGCATTATCAAGTAAATGATAAAACTTCTTAGGTTACACTGCGTAGGTAAATATTACCCATTATTTTAACCCTGCTATCTTGCTTCCAACATTACAAGAGGAAGGACCACGACTGCATTCTATTTAATTTGGTTTACAGATGGGTCTTACTTAAATGATAAGCAAGATATTACCAAGCTGGATATGCTGTCCAGCCTCGAGAATCCCTGTGTGGGGGAAGAAGGAGAATCCTCCTCTGCCCTTTCCCTTAAGGTTCTTATGGCTGGCCAAATAATTAACAAGACAGATTAGCAGGAGAAAATAATACCAAGTATAATAACATGTATACATGGGAGAAACCAGGGACACTGCATTTCTCAACAAAATAGCAGAAATTCTCATCTTAAATACCGTCTTTACATAAAGACAAAGGAGGAGTTTGGGGGTGGGAGGTGTCAGTTACAGGAGATCACCACTAAAGCACTGTAAACAAGAGTAAGGCTATTATGCAGATTTAAGGCCTCACCTTCCACATTGATAAGTTTCTAGAAATGAGGTCATCCCCCCTCTTCCCAATACAGAGAGAGAGATACGTTTACAAATGGAGATTTCCCTTATAAATGTAAATGTTTGTCTGGCAACTCCTCACAGGGTCATCCAGAGAATATGGCCAGAGAGACAGAATTTCTGATAAGATGGGCTTGTTGGTGCCTTTCTTATTGTAACATCTATTTTACATTATATTACAGCCATCAGATAGAAGAGCTGTTGCAGGAAGGAGTTACTATGTCAAATTCTTTAGGCAGTTAGTGGGGGAGGTCAAATGTCCGTCAGAGAAAACAATCGAGGTAAAGAGATTTATTTCAGGGTGGCCAAATCCTCATCTCGCACACCTGCTAATTCCTATAACTCTGCTAACACAATTAAAGACTTCTTTCCACAGGCTTGAAAGAAATCGCCACGGAAGAATAGAAACAGATATAGCAGTCAAAAGGGGGAATTTTTATCACCCCCTCACAGCTGTGGCTTGCACCTAGTAAAAAAACCCATAGTACTGTGGGGAGACAGGGAAAATCCCCCTCTGCCCTTTCCCTTAAGGTTCTTATGGCTGGCCAAATAACCAACAAGACAGGTTAGCAGGAGAAAATAATACCAAGTTTAATAACATGTATACATGGGAGAAACTCAGAAATGAGCAACTCGTCCCTCTGTCTAAGCTGCTTGCTTAAGTATTGTAGCTAAACGTGAGGAAGGTGTTGGAGGTGGATAGTGGTCTGGGACTTCAGAACGCAAGAAGACAATTATTTTCAAGGTCATCTATAGATAATGTGGTCAGGGAGAGATAGAGATTTTTGATAAAAGGGGCTCGGTGCCCCTCCCATTGTAAGATCTATTTTACATTATCATTACAGCCATCATGAGAGAAGATCTGTTCCTGGAAGGAGCCACCATGTCAAATTCTTTAGGCAGTTAGTGGGGGAGGTCAAATATCCTTCAGAGAAAACAATCAAGGTAAAGAGATGTATTTCAGGGTGGCCAAATCTTGATCTCCCACAGTCCCGCCTTTGAAACTAAAAGTTTCACAGTCCTTTTGAAACTTAAAGAAGTTTCATGGTCCAGAAGCTGAGTTAGTAGATTGTTTCATCTCACTGAACATATTTCTTAGTCCTGATAAAAGATCGGTTCAATTAAGTTCATTTTAGAAGGTGCTGATGCAGGTGGGCTCTCAAGGTTACGCCTATATTTTGGAAGCAAGCAATCAAGTATTTAATAGAAGCATTACTATGTAAACAAAAGATAAACAAGGTTAATTGTTGGAGCAAGTTGTAAAGCAGTTTCTGAGTTTACAGGACAGCCAGTTAAGAAAGTTTTTAGATGTCAGCATCAATGCATCTTTAGTAGTTTAAAATGTCTCTGATGATGTCGTCAGGTCATCTCTCAAGTTTATATCAAGTCCATTGGCTTCAGTTTGTAAGGCTTCAGGAAAAAAGGCAGGTTTATTTCTCAGTGATTCCAAATGAAAGTGATGGAAAAAATGAAAAACATTAGTTTGGAGATCTGTATCCAGATATTTTAGGAGACTAGAAGAAATCAGAATCCAGTCCAGTCAACAGATAGAAAGCAAAAACCTCAAAAGACAATTCACAAAACTTGAATCTAATATCCACAAATATACACTATAGTTTTTACTGAAATATAATTTTTCTCTCTAAAATCACCCTCATTTTTATCAAAGATAGCCAAATTTAGACTAACTAGTTTGTAAAATAAGTCTAGTTACAATAAAGTTGGCCCAATTATTTACATAAGTACATCAATAATAGCAAATGATCATATAAGCTCTTTTAAATCTGCTTTGCTGGAACTTTTCATAAGGAATCGCAGATTGAACTTTAAAGGCCTCTCGAGGCCAGGAAAGCCAAGCCAAGGATTTTGTCATCAGACTTCGCCTGCAATACCTACAGATTTGGGTGAATTCCTCTCTTCTGAGGTTCCCCCAAATATTTTGAGGTTCCTTGTACCTTCTAGATAAGTGACATTGTTTACTTACCCAGTAAATGCTGCTTGGAACATTGAACGTAAGGCACCAGGCCAATATTTCCACACAGCTTTATTCCATAAAGTCCAATCTTCATTCCTCAAATCTTTATGGCTATATCGCAAAAATGATGTTCCAGTCACAACCTTGGTAATATAACCAGTGTTTCCAATTGTGTCCTGTTATAAGGAGAACAGATTCTTATTGAACTTATGCAAATAACTATATTGCCATGAAAACAACAATACTTACTTACTAAGAGTTTCTAAATTCTGGAGGGATCAGGTAGAGAGAAAAAGAGAAATATTTTAATATTGCTTACAAAACTATCATTTACCAAATTTCTGTAAGTTATAGCTAGCTCAGGAGAAAAGAGAAAAAGTTTTCCTTAAATATGAAAAAACAAAACATTAAAAATTCAGCAATACTTCAAATGAAAAATCATAAAAATTATAATCATCTTTATCAGTTCATTCAGTCCTGTGTAATCCATTTTTGATCCCAACCTTTTTGTTAGTGGCTTCATGAAGTCATCAGTTTCTCCATCAGATTTCTGTAATTTCTTACCCAGTTCAGTTTTATGATCAGCAAGTTTATCAGAAGCCTGTACTCCAGTGTAACTGTCACAGTCCTTTCCATGAATTTTTCTGAAGTTGAAACATTTCGCAAAAGCATTAGAGCAAAGAAATAAGTCTGTAAACAAGACCTCAAAGTGACAATTGACAAAGAAATTTGGTTAATTTTGTGACATACAACACTTTAAAATAATAATAACCAGAATTATTACTGATAACCAGGACAGATCAGAATTTCAGTAATGTTATACAAGTTTAAAACGCCTATATCAATAACATTTACTCACAAATACCACTTAAGCAGGTTTATCATCACTTGTCTGACAATGCTTCCCATGTAGTTTAACATACTGAGTAAGCCTAAGAAGTTTAGTATCTTCCTCCTTCTAGGAAGAGAGCAAATATCTCCACACTATGATGAGAACAAGACAACATCAGTTGTAGACAGCTGCCCCAAGACTCCGGACCAGGCCTGTATTCTCAACCTTAAATCCACTCATTTAAACCTTTATTATGCTTAAACTGTATACCTATTTTATAATTTGATGGTGCTCTGGGCAAGCTACCCCAGGAGGCACCACTCTGGTATGCGGATTATTTCAAGCTGAAGACAATAAGGACTCAGAGAGCTCACGGAGAATATTTGAGTTTCCCCTCCCAAACCGCCTGAAGAATTTAAAACAAAATATCTGTTTCAAGAAAGAGTTGTTATCATGATGGCTGTAAAGATAATATAGGATAGATGTTACAATAGGAAAGGCAGCAAGCCTCTTTTATCAAAAACTCTGTCTCTCCCTGACCACATTACCTATAGATGACCCTGAAAAGAATTGTCTTCCTGCCCTCTGAAGTCCCAGGTTACTACCCACCCCCAACACGCTCCTCGCCTTTAGCTGCAATACTTAAGCAAGCAGCTTAGACAGTGGGACGAGTTGCTCATTTCTGAGTTTCTCCCATGTATACCTGTTATTAAACTTGCTATTATTTTCTCCTGCTAACCTGTCTTGTTAATTATTTGACCAGCCATAAGAACCTTAAGGAAAATGGCAGAGGGAGATTTTCCCTCTTCCCCCGACAAATTGTTACAGTTAAGATTTTCAGAATACTATCATACTTAAGGAAAGTGATTGATTTGGAACAGACTGGTCTTAAAGTCCAGGCATTTATCAGGAGGCTCCTAATATAACTTAATGGTTATATAGAACAAATCTCTGGCCCTTGCCTACTGGCCTGATGGCTAAAACACCGCACCTGATCTTCCCTTAAATGCAGGGAAGGAGTCACAGTGACAACTGCTGCCAACATTCCTCTGCTTAAGGCCAGATGGGCTCATTCAGTGTTCCCCTGGTATCACCACCGAGCAGCTAGCTATATTTGTTCCTTTTTTAGGGCTAAATGATGTCACATCACATACAGAAGCCCTTAATGACAGTCAAGCAGGAATTGCCTTATTAAATACTAAGTAGTCTTTAATAAAAAGACTGTCCTTCAAAATAGAATGGGCTTAGATATTTTAACTACATCCCAAGGTGGTACACGTACAATCATTCAAGCTGAATGCTGTGTTTTCATACCTGACGAGTCTTCCAGTGTGTCATCTCTGCTAAAGCACATGAATAAGCAGGTGAATGCCATAAGCGATCCTGCGTTCAGTCTTGAGTTTTTTGGTTTGCTCCCTTCTGGTATTGGTTCCCTTTTTCGATCTGGACTGAAATTCCTATTTCTATTACTTCTTGGAATACTTGTATAATCATAATATTTAAACTAATTGCTGTTTTCTTTACTCAGTGCTGTGAGACTGTCATGTAAGCTGGAGTAATGAAAGCTGAGGTGGCCGATTCTTCTTAGATCCTTGGACAAACTTCCTTTTTTGATAAGGACTAGGCCTAAGAACTCATTTTAAACTAATCTTTTCAAAGATGTTAAATTATTATCATTGTTACTGTACTTGTTTTATAATTGTGAATAGCATAAATACCAGGAGTCATAAAAAGCACATATGCAGTGTTTGTGCAACAACATAAAATTAATCCAAAACCCATGAAATGCTTCCTCTATTAGTATATATATATATACCTCTTTGTTTGTCCACTATATCTAATTAATTCCCCCCAAGGTGGACAACTGGGCAAATAAATGAGACAAAAGCCTGGCACCGAGGGACATGAGGGACCCAGGGCAGGCAGCAACCACTCTGTGGCCGAAAGACAATATTTTGATCATCAATACTTTTTATCAAAAGATTATAGATCTGAAAGGAGAAAACGATAAATAAATGGCAAGCAATAGGATATATTGGAGCATATGAGGAAGCCGTTTGGGGTAAAACTAATTCGACCTGGGTTTGTTTTTCCAGAAGGGCCTGTCACCTGCATAGTGTATCTGCTTTGCCATGTCCCAAAGAGAAGAATAAATTCCCTTAAGATAAGGATGCAACTTCCACCTCCTTGGCATTTCCGTAAGGATAAGCATTTCCCCCTAGGCTGGGATTTGACTACTGCACCGATCCTGTGACCACCCAGCTCCAGACAACAGATCTGACACCAGCCACACCCTCCCCACTGTGTCCATCAATAGCTATTCTGGCAGAGCAATCTGGCAGGGCGATCTTGTGGCTATTGTGAAAGGGACATTGCAATCTGATGTGAAACATGCTATTTGATGGTATATAACTGATCTGTACACTCCACTTCTTTGGTGCCCTTCCTTCTTTAGGGAAAGAAGGCCCTGGGTCATGGTCCTCAAAAGTTGGCTCATAATAAACTCACCCCAATTTTGATTTATAGATTGATTATAGATTATTTACGTTGACATGTTTTACAAGTAATATCTTGAAAGGAAAAAACAATAAAGCAGCAGCCCTGCATTACACATGAAAGTTGTGCTCCCCCTGGAGGGAAAATGAGGATACAACATTGGTCGAGTACTTGATTTTATAATCCACTGGTGCCTTTCAAAAATATAGTATTATTGTAAGAGTAAAGATATCCTTAAGAATACTGTCACAAAACAGGTTTTCCAGCTTCTTTTCGTCAGAGATGAGACCGACATCAGCCTGGGGCACTTGAAGAGGCATGGTGGACTCAGCTGAGGGTTATTTAATTACTGTGAGTTAATTAGCCAATAGCTAATAAGATGCAGAATGATTAAAAAGAGGTAAAGGGACATAAAGTTGGAAATAATTAAGAAAAATAGTGCCTTCAAAATATCCTCTCATTATTTTTATAGCATTTGTTTTGAGGCATGGCTAAGATAGTATGTTAGATTTTTCTAAATCCTTATCTCCAGAGCATATATTACTGAGTTCTTTATTATATATGATAATGCCAAAGAAAACCTTGACAAAAGTATTCTGTACTATCAACAAGGACAAAACATGTACAGCATTGCTCTATATATTAAGATTCCAGCTGTAATAGTCAAAATATATATTCATGTGTGTAAAATTATAATGATTTTCTATTTTTCTCAGGCCGTGAACCATGGTAAAATATATAGTAATAAGCAGAAAACCTGATGAACTAGGTGATTTAAAACACCTGATGTTACAGCTAGGCCATTCAAGGGTGAAATAGATCAATTTAAATTTCACACCTTCTCCTTTCCTTGTAGCCAGTGCAGTGTCTGGAATACCGAAAACACATAAAATTAATTGAGAGTTAACAGTGTTTGGAAGCAGTTGAGGTTAAGCCCTCAACAATGGTGGCCCTTACTTCAGGAGCCATTGACTCTTTGTCATAAGTTTATTGTATAGACGAGTTTTATTCTTAGATGATTTGTGTATGTTTCATAGAAGAGAGACAGGGCAGGAGAATTAACTATCACTCTACACCTGTTCCTTTACTGTATTACCTCATGCAATTCTTACAGTAATCCTTTAAAGTAACTATTATAATTCATATTTAACTGATAAAGAAAACCATGTTTAGGGGCCTGCCTGGTGGGACAAGCAGTTAAGTGCGCGCATTCCGCTGCATCAGCCCGGGATTCACCGGTTCTGATCCTGGGCAAGTGCCAATGCACCGCTTGGCAAGCCATGCTGTGGTGGCGTCCAGTATAAAGTGGAGGAAGATGGGCACGGATGTTATTCCAGGGTCAGTCTCCCTCAGCAAAAAAAGATGAAGATTGGCAGATGTAAGCACAGGGCTGATCTTCCTCACAAAAAAATATTTTAAAAAGACCATGTTTACAAAATTGATCAAGGGTAAAAGGGAAGATCTGAACATCAGTCTGTTGGGTTTTATGCCTCATATTCTCTCCACTGTGATAAAAATGGTGCTTCAACATGGGTACTCATCATCTGGCTATTTAATACTGGCTCCTAGCACCAGCATTGGATGAGATGAGATGAGAAGTTTATTTCCAAAGTTATTCTATTATATTTAAATTATACTATTTATGAGTCAAATGTCAAGTCATATTTTAGAGGCATAGAGAACAGCTGATTACTTCACCTACACATTTTCTAGTCTTACTATAACTTTCGTGTGCCACATTCTGTCAACTTTGTGTCAACTTTACCAACTTTAGTGCTTCACTGTTCTTTTTTTAAAAACTTACAATTTCATTTTCCATGTAAAGCACCTTGCTGTTTTCTTCCTAGTCACTAGATGGCAGTTCTGTATCTCTGTAAATTACCATTGCAGCAGGAAATGAGAGGTCTTAAGCCAGTTTGTTCTGTACAAATGATGGACATAGGAGGACTTCTGCTCCATCAAGGCTGCCTGTGTTATTCCGTGGCTGTAACGGGGATGTCCAGGACTGTTTAGTCAGGCATGAAGCAGAGTCAGAAAGCATCCTCTACTAAGTTCTTCTTCAGATGTGAGTTCAGGCACTTGCCATCTCACCGGAGCACACTAGAGTTTATTGAATGTGTTCTGACTCTTACTCTCTCTGTGTAGTTAATAAGGCTGGGAGCTCCATACCCCTAGAAAAAAACACATGACACATAAAGCCTTTTCTCAACTAAACGGAGTTGAGGTCTATGGTGTTGCCCGAGAGTTTGAGGCTTAAAGCAAACGCAGCTGGTGCTCATATGGAGGGAAAGAGTGTCAGCTACTCCTGGAGGGCTTTTATTGATGCTCCTATGGAATGAGAAAGTTTAAAATAAAACCACGTGGCTTAAACCTCACTAACTGATTATTTTATTTTCAAATAATATGCTGTGAAAATCTGCTATGTCTAAAAAACTATTTCATAAAACTGAAACAATTCTCTTTTTTATTCTCTGGTATTTGAAATACTATTAAAACTGTAAATCCTTTAACATTCTACAATATACAAATAGGCAAATATCAATTATATTCTCAAAAAATGTTTGTTCCCATGTTAAAGATTAATATGGGTTACCACCCAGTTTTTAACTAAATTGTTGCTTTTGAAATTACATATAAAATTTGTGTTTTGAAGTATTTTGCTAAAACTCAGCATCTTTCTGATATAAATGGACTAGTTGAAAGGTAACTAGAATGAAATTTGATCTTTAAAACTCTAGCTTTGTGTAAGAATTGATAATATCAGGCAGTTGAAAGTTGGGTCTCTCCACATTATGATATTTATTAATTGTGAATAGCCAGATCTATTACAAAGTGCTGAATAATAAAAAGAAATTAAACAATATCAGCACTCTCCTACCCCACACATACAGTTTATATGCAAATAAATTCTCAAAGGTCAGAAAAATGCTTATGATTTCGGATAACTGGTAAAATACTATCTCATTCCAGTTTTAACCTCATTTGTAATGGACTTAAAACTCTTCTCTTAGGATCCTGCTCTGATCAGTGCCTCCTGGTCCCCTCAATGCCACATTTGATTACAAACCTATCTGAGGAATTGAATATTCTTTTCCATTTGTTCTCTTTAAGGTATCTGTGATAGTGCTTTTTATACAATGACCACTTGGTACAATTTATTATTCGTTTCAGAAACATCTTGGGCCAGCCTCGTGGCTTAGCAGTTAAGTGTGCGTGTGGCGCTACTGGCAGCCTGAGTTCGGATCTTGGGCGCGCACTGACGTACCGCTTCTCTGGCCATGCTGATGCTGCATCCCACATATAGTACCTAGAAGTATGTGCAACTATGACATACAGCTATCTAGTGGAGCTGTGGGGAAAAAAAAAGGAGGAGGATTGGCAATAGATGTTAACTCAGAGCTGGTCTTCCTCAGCAAAGAAAAAGAGGAGGATTAGCATGGATGTTAGCTCAGAGCTGATCTTCCTCACACACACAAAAAAGAAACATCTTTATTTAGAAACAAATCAAGGAAACAGATGTGAGGAATGTAGGGTCAACTAGTATGGTGCCTTTTTTTTTTAAATGTTTTGTTCATTACAGTAACATTGGTTTATAACATTGTATAAATTTCAGGTGTACATCATTATACTTCTATTTTTGCATAGATTACATCATGTTCAGCATAGTGGCTGCACCAGTTTGCACTCCCACCAACAGTGTATGAGACATCCGTTCTCTCCACATCCTCTCCAACACATGTTGTTTCCTTTCTTGTTAATTATAGCCATTCTGACGGGCGTGAGGAGATATCTCATTGTAGTTTTAATTTGCATTTCCCTGATAGTTAATGATTTTGAACATCTTTTCATGTGTCTGTTGGCCATCTGTATATCTTCTTTGGAGAAATGTCTGTTCAGGTCTTTTGCCCATTTTTAATTGGGTTGGTAGTTTTTTTGTTGTTGAGATGCATGAGTTCTTTATATATTTTGGAGATTAAGCCCTTATCAGAAGTATGGTTTGCAAATATCTTCTCCCAATTGTTTGGTTGTCTTTTCGTTTTGTTGATGGTTTCCTTTGATGTGTAGAAGCTTTTTAGTTTGATGTAGTCCCATTTGTTTATTTTTTCTATTGTTTCTCGTGCCCGGTCAGACGTGGTGTTTGAAAAGATGTTGCTAAGACTGATGTCGAAGAGCGTGCTGCCTATATTTTCTTCCAGAAGTTTCACAGTTTCAGGTCTTACATTCAAGTCTTTAATCCATTTGGAGTTAATTTTTGTGTATGGTGTAGGGTAAGTGTCTACATTCATTTTTTTGCACGTGGCTATCCAGTTTTCCCAACACCATTTGTTGAAGAGACTTTCTTTTCTCCATTGTATGTTCTTGGCTCCTTTGTCAAAGATTGCCTGTCCATAGATGTGTGGGTTTATTTCCGGGCTTTCGATTCTATTCCATTGATCTGTGTTTCTGTTTTTGTGCCAGTACCTTGCTGTTTTGGTTGCTACAGCTTTGTAATATATTTTGAAATCAGGGAATGTGATACCTCCAGCTTTGCTCTTTTTTCTCAGGATTCCTCTAGCTATTTGGGGTCTTTTGTTGTTCCATATAAATTTTAGGATTCTTTGTTCTATTTCTGTGAAAAGTGTTGTTGGAACTTTGATAAGGATTGCATTGAATCTATAGATGGCTTTAGGAAGTATGGACATCTTAACTATGTTAATTCTTCCAATCCAAGAGCATGGAATATCTTTCCATTTCTTTGTGTCTTCTTCAATTTCTTTCAGCAATGTTTTATAGTTTCCGTGTACAGCTCTTCCACCTCTTTGGTTAAGTTTATTCCTAGGTATTCTATTCTTTTTGTTGCAATTGTAAAAGGTATTCTATTATTTTTGTTGCAATTGTAAATGGGGTTGTATTCTTTTTTTTTTTTTTGAGGAAATCAGCCCGGTGCTAACATCTGCCAATCCTCCCCCATTCTTTTTTTTTTTTTTTTGCTGAGGAAAAGTGGCCCTAGGCTAACATCCGTGCCCATCTTGCTCCACTTTATATGGGATGCCGCCACAGCATGGCTTTACAAGTGGTGCGTCGTTGCACACCCAGGATCTGAACCGGCGAACTCCGGGCTGCCGCAGCGGAGTGCCTACACTTAACCACTTGCGCCACCAGGCCAGCCCTGGGGTTGTATTCTTAACTTCCCTTTCTGCTACTTCGTTGTTAGTGTATAGAAATGCAACTGATTATTGTAGGTTGATGTTGTATCCTGCAACTTTATCATATTTGTTTATTTCTTCTAAAAGTTTTCTGGTGGATTCTTTAGGGTTTTCTATATACAAAATCATGTCATCTGCAAGTAGTGACAGTTTCACTTCTTTCTTTCAAATTTGGATTCCTTTTATTTCTTTCTCTTGCCTGATTGCTCTGGCTAGGACTTCCAGTACTATGTCAAATAGGAGTGGTGAGAGTGGGCATCCTTGTCTGGTTCCTGTTCTTAGAGGGATAGCTTTCAGTTTTTCACTATTGAGGATGATATTAGCTGTGGGATTGTCATATATGGTCATTATTATGTTGAGGTACTTTCCTTCTATACCCATTTTATTCAAAGTTTTTATAATAAATAGATGCTGTATCTTGTCAAATGTTTTCTCTGCATCTATTGAGATGATCATGTGATTTTTATTCTTCATTTTATTAATTTGATGTATCACGTTGATTGATTTGCAAATGTTAAACCATCCCTGCATACCTGGAAGAAATCCCACTTCATGATGGTGTATAATCTTTTTAACGTATTGTTGTACGCGATTTCCTAGTATTTTGTTGAGGATTTTTGCATCGATGTTCATCAGTGATATTGGCCTGTAATTTTCTTTTTTTGTGTTGTCCTTGTCTGGTTTTGGTATCAGGGTAATGTCGGCTTTGTAGAATAAGTTAGGGAGCTTCCCCTCTCCATCAAATTTTTGGAAGAGTTTGAGAAGGATAGGTATTAAGTCTTCTTTGAATGTTTGGTAGAATTCACCAGGGAAACCATCTGGTCCTGGACTTTTATTATTGGGGAGGTTTGTGATTACTGTTTCGATCTCCTTACTGGTGATAGGTCTATTCAAATTCTCTATTTCTTCTTGATTCAGTTTTGGAAGGTTGTATGATTCTAAGAATTTATCCATTTCTTCCAGATTGTCGAATTGGTTGGCATATAGCTTTTCATAGTATTCTCTTATAATCTTTGGTATTTCTGAGATGTCTTTTGTAATTTCTCCTCTTTCATTTCTGATTTTACTTATTTGTGCCTTCTCTCCTTTTTTCTTGGTGAGTCTAGCTAAAGATTTGTCAATTTTGCTTATCTTTTCAAAGAAGTAACTTTTGGTTTTATTAATTTTTTCTATTTTTTTTTGGTCTCTACATCATTTATTTCTGCTCTGATTTTTATTATTTCCTTTCTTCTACTGATTTTGGGCTGTGTTTGTTCTTCTTTTTCCAGTTCCTTTAGGTGCATTGTTAGATTGTTTATTTGAGATTTTTCTTGTTTGTTAAGATAGGCCTGTATTGCTATAAACATCCCTCTCAGAACCGCTTTTGCTGTACACCATAAATTCTGGTATGTCATATTTTCATTTTCATTTGTCTCCAGGTGTTTTTTGATTTCTTCTTTGACTTCTTCGTTGACCCAGTCGTTGTTCAGTAGCATTTTGTTTAATCTCCACGTATTTGTGGCTTTTCTGAGTTTCTTCCTATAGTTGATTTCTAGTTTCATACCGTTGTGGTCAGAAAAAATGCTTGGTATTATTTCAATCTTCTTAAATTTATGGAGACTTGTTTTGTGGCCTAATATGTGATCAATCCTGGAGAATGTTCCATGTGCATTTGAAAAGAACGTGTATTCTTCGGTTTTTGGATGGAATGCTCTGTATATATCTACTAGGTCCATCTGTTCTAGAGTATCATTAAGGCCAATGTTTCCTTATTGATCTTGTGTTTGGATGATCTATCCGTTGGTGTAAGTGGAGTGTTAAAGTCCCCCACAAATATTGTGTTACTGTCTATTTCTCCCTTTATGTCTGTTAATAATTGCTTTATATATTTAGGTGCACCTACATTGGGTGCATAGATATTTACATGTGTTATATCCTCTTGTTGGATTGTTCCCTTGATCATTATGTAATGCCCTTCTTTGTCTTTTTTTACAGTTTTTGTTTTAAAGTCTATTTTGTCTGATATGAGTACTGCTCCCAGCTTTCTTTTCATTGCCATTTGCATGGAGTATCTTTTTCCATCCCTTCACTTTCAGTTTGTGAGTGTCTTTAGGTCTGAAGTGTGTCTCTTGTATGCAGCATATATATGGGTCTTGTTTTTTTATCCAGTCAGCCACCCTATGCCTTTTAATTGGAGCATTTAGTCCATTGACGTTTAGAGTAGCTATTGATAAGTATGTACTTACTGCCATTTTTTAACTTTTTTTCCTTACTGTTTTAGTAGTCCTTCTCTGTTCCTTTCTTCTTCTATACAGAATTGATGGTCTCCTTAGTTTGACCTCTGTCTGAAAGCTCTACTCTTTAACTTCCCTCCTCCCTCCTTTTATGTTTTTGATATCATATCTAACCTCTTTTTCTGCATTTCTATCCATTACCCTCTTATGATGGAAATAAATAATTTTTCCTATTTGTTTTCTTCTCTTTTCCCCTTAAATCAGTCCCTTTAACTTTTCATGTAGCACTGGTTTCTTGGTGATAAACTTCTTTAATTTTTGCTTGTCTGGGAAATTTTTTATCTCTCCTTCTATTTTGAATGATAACCTTGCTGGATAGGGTATTCTTGGCTGTAATTTTTTCCTTTTTAGCACTTTAAATATCATGCCATTCTCTTCTAGCCTGTAAGGTTTCTGCTGAGAATTCAGCTGATAGCCTTATGGGGTTTCCTTTGTATGTAACTTGTCTTCGTCTTGCAGCTTTTAGAATTCTCTTTTTATCTTTAATTCTGGACATTTTGATTATGATGTGTCTTGGTGTGGGCTTCTTTGGGTTTATCTTGTTTGGAGCTCTCTGTGCTTCCTGTACTTGGATGTCTCTTTTGTCCCTTAGGTTAGGGAAGTTTTCATCTATTATTTCTGGAAATAGATTCTCTGCCCCTTTTTCTCGCTCTTCTCCTTCCGAGACACCTATCACACAGATGTTAGTGTGCTTGATGTTATCCCAGAGGTCCCTTAGACTGTCCTCACTCTTCTTAACTCTTTTCTCTTTTATTTGTTCAGCTTGGGTAATGTCTTCTAGTCTTTCATCCATCTTACAGTTCCGTTCTTCCGTATCCTCTACTCTGCTTTTGAGTCCCGCTAGTGAATTTTTCATTTCCAGTATTGTATTCTTCATTTCTGATTGGTTCTTTTTATATCTTCCATTACTTAGTTGGCATTCTCACTGAGATCGTCTATTCTTCTCCCCAGATCAGTGAGCATCATTAACACTCTTTGTTTGAACTCTCTGAAAGGTAGGTTGCTCATTTCTGTTTCACTTAGTTCTTATTCTGGGGTTTTGTTCTGTTCCCTTACTTGGAATGTATTCCTTTGCCTCCTCATTTTGCCTCTTTCCCTGTGCTTGTGTCTACATATTACGTAGGTCAGCTACATCGCCTGCTCTTGGATAGGTGACCTTATGTAAGTGATGGCTTAGGAGGCCTGCAGTGTGCTTCCCTATGTTCTCAATGTTCCAGGGGTGACCACTATGTGGGCTACATGTGTCCTTCTCTTGTGGCCAGTTTGCTCTCCCTGTAGGCGCCCAGGGAGGCTGAGTTATGCTCCTGGCCAGCTGTTGTAATGCTCAGCTTCTTGTATTTGTTGTGGGCCCTTCAGTCTCCTTATCAGGTGTGGGGAGCCCCAGCACAGTTGGCTGCAAGTTCTAACACCACATTTGTGTTGCAGTATTTCTTTTAAGTGAGTAGGCCCCCAGTGTGGCAGGTTGTTAGGCTCAGGGCCTTACAATTGCTATAAGCCTCCAGCCTTTAGGTCTCCTGTCAGCTCTCTGAGGATTGCAGCTGGGTGGGGCTGGCCTCAGGCATGGGAGCACCCAATTGTTTCAGGCTTTGGAAGGTGGGGCAAACCCCCTCTCTGGGTCTTTGAGAAGCACAAGTCTTCTGCAGCTGACAAGCCTTGCAGCCCACAGGTCCACACACACTGTCAACACAGTCCTGCCCCATGTGCGCACCCCAACCACCCGAAGCGGACCCAGTCTCTCCATGGCTGGAACCCCACACACTCCACCACCGCCCCACACTCTCCACCTGCTCATTGTGCACACCCTGCCCCAATGAAATTGTCTCAGTTGCCAGGCTGCAGAGAATACTGTCACCAATCTATGCAGGCCCACAAGTTGCCTGAGGGCTTGCTGTTGGGTGGGGCCAGTCTCTATGGTGGGCTGCCTGCCCTGGCTGAGCTGGATTAAATTGGTGCTCTAGCGGGTGGGACAGACCCTGGGCTAGCAGACCTAAGGGAGAACTCCAATGGCGTCTATGTCAGCATGCCCACACCAGGCCACAACAATATTCACCACCAATGTCCCAGTCCCTGGAGAGGTCTCACCTCTCACCAAGATGCACACAGGGCCTATTAGGTGAGTCTCTTTTCACCAAAGCACTGTGCACCTTTCTTTCTGGTGATTTTAGGTTGCTTTCTGAAACAGGTGAGTTTGTGCATGGGCCCTTTAAGAGCCGGTTTCTAATTTGATTGTGAACCAGCTTTTCTGGTCGTACTCCCTAATGTTTTAGTAACAGGCAAAGTCAGTTATTCTGCCACTCGTCTCGATTGTGCTGGGTCCACAACATGCCCACAGTGGGGGTGCTCCCCGTCTCAGCGCCCCGCTCCTCGAGGGAGGGCTGCCTACCTTTGGGTGACTCCTGGGCGGCCGTGAGGCGCTGCGGCTTGTGAAGGTGGCATTTTTCCTCTCCAGAAGGGACTTTCTTCCTCTTCTACCTCAGTTAGGATTGTCCGTTGTTGTAGGAGTTCCTCTTATCCAGTTTTCAGTTCTGTCTCAGCGGTAATTTTTCCACGAGTAGTTGTAAATTGGCTGTGTCTGCGGGAGGAGGTGAGTTCAGAGTCTGCCTGTGCTGCCATCTTGACTTCCTCCTCCTGATGGTGCTTGAGGCATTTCTCACGTGAGTCTTGGCATAGAAAAGTTTAAAGAGTAAAGCAGCATTGGTCAGAATAAAAGTGTTGGATGAAAATAATTCTGAAGGAATAATGATGGAGACATAAAAACAAGAAGCCACTTGAATTGCTTTGGAAGGTATTAGAGTCATCAAAGGTCTGCGAAAAGCACCTTGTTTAATATAAGTTCTTTCTAAACTCTAGGGCGAAAAGTAATATGAATTTACATGGTAATTATAAACCGCTAAACAACAATTCACAAGACAAGTAAACAACTAAAATAGAAACCAGAATAAGAAAAAGAGAAGTTAAAGGAGAGATGGAGAGTGATGGTTGGTGTCAGAAAACATGGCTTAGTCATCCTTGAAGTCTCCTTCAGACTCTGATCATTCTTACTGCTCAGTGAACACTTTGAGCCCATCAACCTGGGGAGGGGCAAAGTGAGAGGTGGTTGGAGGGGAGACAATGCAAGGATACCCTTGTGGAGGCACTGACATTGAAAATCAGTGACATTTTGCAAAGGTGTTTACCATAATATATTAAGGATTATTCTGGAATGTTAAGGATTTTTCTGGAATGTACATTTTCATTTTATGGAAACTCCAACTAACACAGAGAACGATTTAGACATTTCAGCTTTAGAAATAAAGAGAAGAGCCACCCCTGTGGCACAGCGGTTAAGTGCGCACACTCCACTGCAGCGGCCCCGGGTTGACAGGTTTGGATCCTGGTGCGCACCAACATACCGTTTCTCAAACCATGCTGTGGTGGCATCCCATATAAAGTAGAGGAAGATGGGCACAGATGTTAATCCAAGGCCAATCTTCCTCAGCAAAAAGAGGAAGATTGGCATCAGAAGTTAGCTCAGGGCTGATCTTCCTCACAAAAAAAAATAAAAATAAAAAATAAATAAGTTGATGGTCCAGGAGTTTATTTGAGCTGTTTTAAAGTCTTGAGACTAGAGGCTTTGAAGGGTACCAGTACATTTCTTAGGTGGAGAAAAACCTAGGGGGAATTTCCTAGGCCAAGGGACCTTAGGGGAAGCTTGGAGTAAACTGAATTGGTTGTCCTTTTAATTTGGCTTTAAAATTGGAAAGAATTATGTTTATAAGGTGTGAACAAAACTACTTGATAAAGAAATGAGAGTCTGACCTTGTTCACCTATGAAGAAAATAGACATGGCTCCTCCCGGCTGAGAAGGCGTTTTACAGGTGACGGAAAATCCTCAGTAGGAGTGTCAGAGGTGAACCTCACGACGTATAGCGATCCTATAGGGCGTTCCATTATCATTCACATTAATTAATTATAGCTTCGTCCAGGGACTGGCACATGAGGGTTTGTCACCCGCACTCCGAACCCCCTCGGTGGTCCTAGACTGTCAGCAGGAGAATCGAGACAGGTAAGAGAGTGATTACGACATTCCTTTAGGGAATAACACTCAAAGCAGCACACTTGTGACCCACTACACAGTTCCTAGAAGTTGTTCAGACTTTATAAAAAAACAAACAAAAAAACAGAACTAAAAACGGGAAACCATGCTCCAAAAGCCTGCTGGCTTCCAGATGGACAACCCCCCACGGGGACTCCCGCTGGTTTCATGTATACTGCATACGGAAAAAATCCTTGCAAGTATTTAACTAAATGGGAAAGGTTAACTAAGGATGACTTAGGTCATAAATGGCCAAAATTGTGAAGTTTGACTTCTGAAAACTACTGTATTTGCACACACAAGTTGAAAAAGCCTGCAATAAAACCAAAACAAAAGAAGAGGAAGCTTATTATGATTGACACTTAGAGGCTTCAAAGAATAATAATGATAAAATGACTTCTTTACGGGAGACTAACCATAAACTGACTGAGACCATTTCTGAATTAAAGAGAGAGAAGTCACAAGCTGTCCACCCCCCTCACCTCCTCTACCTCCTCCACCGCCGCTGCTTTCAGCACCTCAGAGCTCATCTCCTTTCCCTCAGCACCCGTGTATCCTTTCCTTTCTGAGCTTCCATACCCTGACCTATCCACTTCACCTCCTCCTCCCTCACCTTCTCCTCCCTCACCTCCTCCTCCTCCCTCTCCTCCTCCTCCCCCACCTTCTCCTCCTCCGTCACCTCCTCCTCCTCCCTCACCTCCTCCTCCTCCTTCACCTCCTCGTCCTCCTTAACCTTCCCCTCCTCCTCCACCCCTAGAGAAAACAAGGAGTAACTCTCAGGGAACAGATACTGAAAGTCCTAAAGCTGTAGTGGCTGCCTTTAAGCAGAAACCTGTTACTGGGTGAGGTGAGCCTGCTCTTGTGTATACTCCTTGGACTAGAAGTGAATTTAAGAATTTGACGAAGGACTTCCCAGACCTTTTGCAAGATCCTTTAGGGTTTGCGCAAAAATTTGATTTTATTGTTAGAACATATGCACAGGATATTCAGATTTATATCAGCTTGTGCATTTGCTGGTGTCTGAGAACAAAGCAAATGAATGGATAAAAGAGGCAGATTGGAGAAACCCCCTGGAGGATTTCCATAGGCATGAGCCTCATGACCTTAAAGAGTGTAGGGTTGTCACTCAAAACTTACACAAAGCCATTCCAGTAGTTTTTCCCAGGAAGCTAGATTGGGCTAAAGTCCATCAATGTAAGCATAGACCCGAGGAATCTATCTTTGATTATTTTGAAAGGCTTGAGAAAACCTTAGAACAGCACTCTGGGCTGGCTCCTGAATGTTTTGAGGATCATTAAAATGATTCAATTTTCAATGCAATTTCCTTAGAAGGATTAGATGAGGAATTAGCAATGTTAGTTAAGAGACATGAACTGGATTGGACTTTAATGCACACTAGTGCTCTTGTCACTATTACAGATAAACTATCTAAAACCTTCCAGAAAAAAAAAGGCCACTATGGTTATGAGTATACAGCTACAACAGCTTCGTGGCACAACCAAGGGTATCCTTGAGGGTATAATGCAAAGTGAAATAAGTCAGAGGGAGAAAGTCAAATACCGTATGATTTCCTTCATTAAGTAGTAGATAATAACAACAATAAACAAACATATAGGGACAGAGATTGGATTGGTTGTTACCAGAGAGGAAGGTGGGAGGGAGGAGGGTGAAAGGGATAATTCGGTACATGTGTGTGGTGATGGGTTGTAATTAGTATTTTGGTGGTGAACATGATGTAATCTATGCAGAAATAGAAGTACAATGATGTACACCTGAAATTTTTACAATGTCATAAACCAATGTTACCGCAATAAACAAAAAATTAAAAAAAAAAAAATCTAACCGGAAACGAAATCACCGTTTCTGTTACTATTGCAAAAAGCCTGGTCGTTTCAAACAAGACTGCCATAAACTCAATTGGGATTTAGGGGTTGACAACAATAAACAGCAATAGGGCTGCTCCGAAGATTACGAGAGGGCATTTCCCCTCCTCCTCACAAATGCCGTAGGGGAAATTGAGATAACTGTTGGAGGGGAAACTTTAAAGGTCCTTGTAGATACCATGGCTACCTTATCTGTCCTCAACCCTACCCTTATTCACTGCCCTCTCCCTCGGAGTAAACAGTTCAAATGGTAAGGGTTTCGAATTTCCCAATGCAGGTTTTTAAATCAGAACCAGTAATTTTTCAATTAAGAACCATCACAGGAAAAAATGTGTTTCTCCTGGTTAAATGTGCTCCAATTCATTTGATTGGACGAGATCTTCTAGAAGCATACAACGTCCTTTTCACAAAAGGGTGAAATGTTTCTAGATTCAGAAAATCGGGATGCTGACCAGACTGTAATTGCTGAAAGGTTGATGATTGTGAAATCAGTGACTCAAATAGAAGAGAAAACTGATGACCTGTTATTACAAGTGCCTAGAGAATTATGGTCATCATCCTCTTCAGATATTGGGAAAATTAAATCAGCCACTCCTATTAAGGTGACTTTGACAACTCTAAGCCTCTATCTAACATCTGGCAACATCCACTTAGACCAGAGGCATTAAATGGGATAAGCCCTATCATTCAGGAATTTCTTGAAAATAGACTTATAATTCCTTGTCCTAGTCCCTGTAATACACCTATCTTGCCTGTAAAAAAGCCGAATGGGAAAGGCTGGACATTTGTTCAAGATCTGAGACCTATAAAGAACATCGTGATTCCCCAACATCCTGTGGTTCCTAACCCACACATTTTGCTCTCGGCCATTCCAACTAACAGCTGCTATTTCTCAGTCACTGATTTGGGCAGTGCCTTCTTCAGCATTCCCGTGGAAAAGAATAGTCAATATCTTTTTCCTTCACGTGGGAAGATCGCCAGTATACCTGGACAGTGATGCCACAGGGCTATACTGAGACGCCCACTTATTTTTCCCAGATACTCAAGGCTGACTTAGTTAATATAGAATTCCCTAATGACTGCACTTTAATTCAATATGTGGATGATTTCTCTTGCGTTCAAACACTAAGTTGGATTCTCAGAAGGACACAATTTATCTGTTGCAACAGCTAGCATCTAAGGGGCATAAATTGTCCAAGGACAAATTACATTTTTGCCTGCCTGTTGTAAAATATCTAGGACACTTGATATCTAAGGATGGACTGTTGATTGATTCTGAAATGATTAAAGGAATCCTGGTTTTTTCTCTCCCTAAGACAAAGAAACAGTTAAGAGGATTCCTAGGACTAACTGGATATTGCAGGAACTGGGTACCTAACTTTTCACTTATTGCCCAGCCCTTATATACATTACTAAAGTCTGAGCAGTCTGATTTCATTGTATGGACACCAGAAGGAGAGACGGCAGCAACTACCTTAAAGTCTGTTTTGGCCCAAGCACAAGCCTTAGGACATCCTAATTACAGCTTGCCATTTTTCCTCTTCATACATGAAGATAAAGGAAATCCCTTAGGTATCTTAACTCAAAAACATGAAGGTCGACATGGACCTATATGTTATTATAGTCAGCAGTTAGACTCAGTGGCAAAAAGGCTTCCGCCTTGTATGAGAGCCATTTCAGTAGCAGCACTCTTATGCAAGACCAGTGAAGAAATGCTGATGGGGTCTCCTTTGACTATCTATGTTCCTCACTCAGTCAAATCTCTCCTAAATTCTCATCACACTCATCATTACTCTTTCAGCCGACTAGCCTCCTATGAAGTTCTGTTGCTCTCTGCTCCTAATATTACCTTAGCCCTGTGTAATAATCTTACCCCTGCAACTTTACTTCTAGCATCCCAAGAAGAAGATGGCCACAACTACATTTATTAACTAATTACCTACTTACTCCTAGGAATGATTTGCAAGAAATTCCCATTGATAATGCTTATCTAATTTGGTTTACAGGTGGATCTTACTCAAAGGATGAACAAGGATGTTATCGAGCTGGATATGCAGTAACGTCCACAGTAGATGTAATCGAGAGTTTTTACTTAGCAGAGATAAAGTCAGCACAGCAAGCCGAGTTAATTGCTTTAACTTGAGCTTGTCAATTGACCAGAGACCAGGTAGCAAATATCGACACTGACAGTCGTTATCCTTTCAGAGCAGCACATGACTTTGGAATGCTGTGGAAACAACGAGGGTTTTTAACCTCTTCAGATCAGCCTATAAAGAAGGGGAAACAGGTTGCAGAATTATTATATTTTATACAGCTACTGAGACAACTAGCGATTATTAAAATGCCAGGGCATCCAAAATTTGATACTTTGGAAGCTAAAGGAAATCAGCTTGCTGATGCAGCTGCTAAACAAGCAGCCTTGAAGCCTTGCCCTACCCAGCCTCGAGAATGCCTGCTGCTTCCTATTAACTCTGCTAACCCAGTAAAAGACTTTCTCTACAGGTCCAAGAAGTGACCATGGGAGAAGAAAAACACATATGACAGTCAAAAGGGGGAATTTTTGAGACCCCCTCACAGATGTGGTTTGGGCCCAATAGGAAACCCATGGTACTTGTTGGAGCACAATTGACCCTGCTCCAGCATATACACCAACTAACCCACTGGGCACCTGAAAAGGTGATTTTATGGGGAAAACAATACTTTTGGAAACTTTTTCCCACAGTGGCCCATAAAACTTATACTCGTTGTGTTATATGCCCAAAGTATAATCCAGGGAAACCACTTCATGGGTCACAAGGCCACTTTCCCCTTCCTAAGGGACCCTTTGAGGGCAATTGAACTTTGTCTAAATGCCACCATCTCAAGGATATAAATATATCTTGGTAATAATCTGTGTGTTCTCACATTGGGTTGAGGCCCTTCCTTCCAGAAGAGCAACGGCTCTAACAGTAGGTAAATTACTATTAGAGAGAATAATTCCTGCTTGGGGAATTCCTACCGAGTTACATAGTGACCAGGAAACTCATTTCACCGGACAAATAATTAAATCCATTGGTAATATTTGGCCAATAATGCAGAATTTCCACTGCACTTACCATCCCTAATCCTCAGGATCGGTGGAAAGAACTAATAGCTCGATCAAAATTCAGTTGGCAAAGCTTTCAGAAGCATTTAATCTCTCATGGCCAAAAGCTCTTCCACTAGTGCTCCTCAGTCTTAGATCTACATCCTTTGGTAATCATCGACTGTCTCCTTTCGAAATAATAACTGGACGACCAATGCAATTAGATGAAGAAATGTAGGAACCAACGTTACTTAAAGGAGATAGTTTATATTACTGTCAAGGTCTCATTGAGGCTCTTAAGAGAAATGATAAATTGGTAGCTAATTCTTTTCACAGTAAGCTCCCAGGAGACGAAGACCTTAAGGATCATGGATTACAAGCTGGAGATTTTGTTTATTGGAAAAGACACCTGATAAAGGACTCTTTGCAGCCCCATTGGAAAGGACCATATCAGGTGCTTTTAACCAATCCGTGTGCTGCAAAATTAAAAAGCGTAAACTCATGAATTCACATTTCTCATTTAAAAAAGCCTTCTCCACCTGAATGGACTTCAACTCCAGTCTCTGACACCCAACTTCGACAGACCAAGACGAATATCTCCAAATCAGGATGAGAAGAAGACGACATCTGTTGTAGGCAGCTGTCCTGAGACTCTGGACCAGGCCTGTATTCCTAACCTTATAGCTCCTCATTTAAACCTTTGTAGTGTTTAAGCTTTATGTAATTGCTAAAATAATCAATTTCTAGATTGTCTTACAATTTTCCTACACCAATGCTTTACCCTTCAACTTTATAAGATAGATTAGAACCTAATTACAAAACCATTTGTTGATTACAAAAAATAAATGCCATTTAACGTTTCCCTAATGCTATGTTTGTTTTTCCAATCTACATCTGAATGGACCTCTGATGGCAATGATTTTCTGCAATGGGCACTTTCCTTTGCTACACATAAAAATCAGTCTACTTGTTGGCTATGTGGCCAACTTCCACTTTCTAAGACCCTTGGTGGGTCTTTTCCTTTCGAGGCACAGATTGGACAACTCTAAACCAATTTATTGTGATACAAAGATCTAGTTCTAATGTTCACATTTCGTCTGATATTACTAATTATGATCCTGAAACATGGTCAATAGCCCATACTATTAGTAATACAGGACACGGTTATTCTTTTCTATTACTCAAACCATCCAATTATCTCAACAAATTGCAGATAAACAAAAGAAACCAGACATTACAGTAAAAACCATGGAAGGTTTCACACAAATTTGGGATAGATATGTTTGGCTTACTCCTAGTCATGGATCTTTCAACATACCAGCACCTTTATGTTGGGAACAGAGAAATCATTCCAAACAAAATCTACCAAATTACACTCTAAAGATGGGCTGGATACCCACCGAGTCATGTCAGAATACTATTATACGTAAAAAAGTGATTGGTTTGGGACAGACTGGTCTCGAAGACCAGGTGTCTATTGGATGGGTCCTAATGGAACTCACTGGTTATGTCGAACAAACCTCTGGCCTTGGCTGTCACCAGGATCATTAGGGCGCTGCACTCTGGGCTTCTCTTGCATACAGGGAAAGATTCGTCCAGAGCTAACATCTGTGGCCAATCTGCCTCTCCTTAAGGCCAGATGGGCTCATTCAGTGTTATACTTGTATGACCACCTAGTAGCTATATTTGCTCCTTCCTTGGGGCTGGAAGATGTCATATCACATATAGAGTCTCTGACAAAATTTACTCAACAAGCCCTTAACGATAGTCAGGAAAGAATAGCTTTTTTAAATACTGAAATATCTTTAATGAGAAAAGCTGTCCTTCAAAATAGAATGGCCTGAGATATTCTTACAGCAACCCAAGGTGGTACATGTGCGATCAAACTGAATGCTGTGTGTTTATACCTGACGAGTCTTCCAATGTGTCACCTCTACTAAAGCACATGGAAAAACAGGTGAATGCCTTAAGTGATCCTACACCCAGCCTTGATTTGTTTGGTTGGCTCCCTTCTGGTATTGGTTCCCTTTTTCGATCTGGATTGCAATTCTTATTTCTATTACTTTTTGGAATTCTTGTACTAATCATTATATTCAAACTGTTGTTTTCTTTACCTAGTGTTGTAAGGCTGGCATGCAAACTAGAGTAATGGTGGCTCGGTGACTTGAGATGGCTGATCAATCTTATAACCCTGGACAAATTTCCTTTTCTGATAAGGACTATGCCTAAAAACTCATTTTAAACTAATCTTTAAAAAAATGTTTAATTATTATCATTGTTACTGTGTTTGTTTTATAATTGTGCACAATGTAGCATAAGGGGCTATATATATTTAAAAAAAAAGCACATATACAATGTTTGTGCCACAACATAAAATTAATCCAAAATCCATGAAGTGCTTCCTCCGTTTATATATATATACCTCTTTGCTTGTCCACAATATCCGACTAATTCCACCCAAAGTGAACAACTGGGCAAATAGATGAGATAAAAGCCTGGCACCGAGGGACGTGATAGACCCAGGGCATGCAGCAACTACCCTGACTCTGAGGGACAATATTTTGATCATCAATGCTTTCTATCAAAAGATTATACATCAAAAGGGGGAAAATGATAAATAAATGGTAAGCAATAGGATATATTGGAGCACATGAGGAAACCATTTGAAGTAAAACTAGTTGGGCTTGACCTAGATTTTTTTTTTCCAAAATGGGCCTGTAGCCTCTGTTCATCCATTATATATTATATATCATGATATATATATATATCATCCATTATATATCATCCATTTTAAGCAATTAGCATGTCCCAAAGACAAGAACAATACCCTTAAGATGTAAATGCAGCTTCCCCCACATTGGCATTTCCTTGAGGATAAGCATTTCCCCTAAGCTAGGATTTGATTGCTGTGCCCATCCTGTGACCACCCAACTCACGACAACAGCCATGCCCATGGAAACAGCAGAGCTGATACCCACCGTGTTCAACAATTGACGTGCCGACAGGTCACTGTCGTGGCTATTGTAAAAAGGACATTGCAATCACATGTGGTACACGCTCTTTGATGGTATATAACCACTCTGTACACCCCACTTCTTTTTTTTTAATAATTTTATTTATTTATTTATTTTTCCCCCAAAGCCACAGTAGGTAGTTGCATGTCATAGCTGCACATCCTTCCAGTTGCTGCATGTGGGACGTGGCCTCAGCATGGCCAGAGAAGCGGTGCGTCGATGCGTGCCCAGGATCCAAACCTGAGCCACCAGCAGTGGAGCATGTGCACTTAACCGCTAAGTCATGGGGCTGACCCTGTACACCTCACTTCGTTGGTGTGCTCCATTTCTTCATGAAAGGACTCTCCCGGGCTATATGGTCCTCAAAGGTTGATTCATAATAAACTCACCCCAATTTTGATTTACAGATTGGTTATGGATTATTTGCATCGACATTCTATTTGTCCCTCCAGTATCTAAACACAGTACTTGACACCTCTGGTGCACTCAGAAAATGTTTGATGAGTGAATAATTATGTGGGAGACCACACTGACTGGAGCAGAAGGGGCTTTTCGGGGAGTGGTAGAAAATTTGCTGACATTCCTACCATTAGTAGTTGAAGCTCTGGGCTTTGGACCAGTTTGTCTGGTCACCAATCCCAGTTATTCCACTTTTAACTGGGGAATCTGTGCAAATTATTTACTCTCTTAGCCTTAGTTTCCACATCTATAAATGGGGCTACTGAGAACTCACGTCTCATAGGGTTTTAGTGAGATTTAAATACATTAACTAATGTAAAGTGCTTAAAAGAGCTCCTGGCACATAGTAGGCACTAAAATGTTAGCTGTTATGTTATCATTATTGCTCTTATTTCTGAGCAATTCTCTGGTTTTGAAAAGATGCTTTCATAATATAGTTGATCCTCATTATTTGTGGAGTCCGTGGTTGCACACTTGCCCACTAGCTAAAATGTACTGGCAGCCCCCAAATCAACACTCTCGGGGCTTTCATGTCCATTTGAAGATAAGCACAAAGTGATGAGAAATTTGATTCACTCGACGTGCATGTTCCCAACTGAGGGGGAACCAGGTGACACTCTGCCCTCTTGTTTCAGCCTATACTGTAAACAAGTGTCCTTCTTGCAGCCTATTTAGTGACCCATTTCTCATCTTTTTGTGCCTTGTGTTGGTGACTCTGCTGTTTAATATGTACCCCATGTGTAGTGCTGCAATGCTGCCTGGTGTTCCTCAGGGCAAGAGGCTGTGACGTGCCTTTACAAAGAAAGTATGCATGTTCTACAAGTTTCTTTCAGACACGAGTTACAGTGCTGTTGGTGTGAGTTCAATGTTAATATATCAACAATATATATTAAATAAGGTGACTTTAAAGAGAAACACAGAGAACAAGGTTATGTATTGATCAGTTGAAGAAAATGTGACTAAGGCTTGCAGGAACCTAACACTGCATTTCCCATAGGAACAGTGGGTCATATTCCCTGATTCAGTGTTCACAGTGACTTTATAGAATGTCATACTTTGCATAATTAGAACTGTATGTATCTTATGTAATCCTCACATACTCCTTTATAGTAGGTAGTGTAGGGAACAGGGTGTCCATATTTTGCTATTAAAGTAAGGCTATTACAGACCTTATGAACAACATAGAGAATTTAAAATGTCTTGTGTTCAGCATAAGAGCTATGATTTTTTTTTTTTTTTGGTGAGGAAGATCAGACCTGAACTAACATCTATTGCCAATCCTCCTCTTTTTGCTGAGGAAGATTGGACCTGGGCTAACATCTGTGCCTATCTTCCTCCATTTTATATGGGACGCCGCCACAGCATGGCCTGACAAGCGGTGCATCGGTGCACGCCTGGGATCCGAACATGGGCTACCAGCAGCAGAGCGTGAGCACTTAATTGGTACGCCACGGGGCTGGCCCCTAGTCATGAGTTTTTGAGCAAGGAAGATTTATGATGAACTCATGTTTAAGGAAAAATTACCTGACAAGTGAATGTGGTATTGAGAGGAAGAAGGAGAATTGAGCCGGAAATGAAGACCAGCTGTGAAACTCTCGAAGAATTCTCTTTGCTATGTGAGGATATTCAAAGCTAAGGTGCTGATGTGATAAAGGAAAAGTCGCAGCCAAATGATGAAATAATGGGTTTTGTAATCATATATAGGGTATAAATCAGGCTGTGGTTCTCAAAGTGAGGTCCCTGGACCAGCAGCATCAGCAGCACCTGGGAACTGGGTAGAAATTCAAATTCTCTGGTGCTGCTGCAGACCTGCTGAACTGGAAACTCTGTGGTGGGGCCTGGCCATCTGGGTTTCAACAAGGCTCCCAGGTGCTTCTGGTGATCATCAAGTTTAAGAGCCAATGAATTAGAAAAATGATTCCAACACGTCACCATGTCCAGGTAAGCTGCAAGGCAGGGAGGTGGTATTTGTTTGGAGGATAAGATGCATTTTAAATTTTAGGAAAAAGTAGTCAGCATCTGTTTCATTGTAAGGTTTCCAGAGATGCCATTTTAGCTCTCTACCTGTGAAGCTCTTTTTTCCACAATATGTTCTCCTTTAGAGAGCCCTTGCCACTTACCACATGTTCTGAGAATCCCTTCTTCCCTGAAATCCCCTTTCAGACTTGAATACGTACTTTATTTTTGTGCACAATCTCCTCTATTTAAAATCTGGATTTCTCTTCCTATAGGATCATGTGTGGCACATGCAACCTTACTGTCAATTTGGAATGCCATTGGTTTGTTCCAAAACCTTAGAAAGTTTTAGAATTTAGAACCTGATTAATAGAGAATGTATAAGCTTTTGTGTAGGACTCATATTTTTCATATGTCTAGAGATATTCCCAACTTGCCAGTAATGTGGCCTTAGATTTAGCAGAACTTGAAAATCTGAATATAGTAGAAAATGATTTATATAACTCATACTAACATTTACAAAATAAATGATCAGAATGTTAACTTACCAATAAGCACTTTCCATAGTCTAAGCTCTGAATGTATCTTGCTTACATAATAAACATGATAAAGTTTCAAAGATGAGCCAATTAACTTTTGAGCAAAAGCTTGACTTGAGTGTATCTTGGCTTCCTTTTTGACAGTTGTAGCCTTAATGTTACATTAGCCTTTTCTGGGAATCAGATGATCTTGTATTTGGTGAACAGTTTAATTTTTAATGGCCACTTGTATTTTGTGATACGCACGTCTTCAAACAATCTATAAGAACTAACCTTTACCACCCACATATAAGAGTATACAGGAATGGAGGAATTTTGGCTGACATGTGTTTAATTGTTAAGCCAAAGCAGATGGCAGACTCTACCACATACAATGATATAAGGGTTTGAAGCAGTATTTTTAAATACAAATAATCTCAAAATTGATAATATAGACAATATAGTACTTACTGTGTTAGCTAACCAAAACAGTTAAATTTGCTATCTTTCCTCCATTTTTTAAGCATGCACTCATTATATAGATTCTGTACAAAATTGCAAAGATCACTTTTTCCATTTTCAAAATTTATTTATTTTAATTTTTAATAGTGATAACCTTAGTGTTGGGTAAATTGTTTCACAATTACTGGAAATGCTGAAAGTCTTTTGGAAAAGTGTAGAAGTCTAAAGATAATGAAAAGTACATTTCTCCAATGTCAAGTCCTTTGAGCTTCTGTCTAGTTGTACTCTGAAGAGATGGAAGATTAAGTACCAGCACAGGACACAAGGGAACAGGTTGCCAACTTGAGGACTTCCCACGGACCACAGAGTGCCTGGCAGACTCTTGGAGATTAAATCTGGGCTTTGTCCATGGGTGGGCCCTGAGAGGAGGATTTTGCTTAAATGACCAGAGAATAGACAACCTTTTTTCTTGATAATAAGTAATATTTATCACGTAAATTTCTTTATAAGTCTCTGAATAAAATAAAAAATCGGAGCCCGTATAGCAATCAACTCTTACTGACAAGCCCCACAGCCTTCTCTAGAGAGCTCAACAGAAAATGTCTCCACTGACTGTGAATTGCTCTTCTCTGAAAGCCAGCCAGCCCTTCACTAATAGCCCTGGGTAAGGAAGGTCAGATACAATTCTTTGAAGATGTTTAGCTGAATTCAGAGCCAAAAATCCTACCTCCAGTTGTCTCCTTTGTGAGACTGGATGGCCGGCCTTATTTCACAGTCTGGGCAGTTGAGGTTTCAGATGAGCTTAATTGCTCTCTTCCCCAAGTATGGAAAAGGAGGCTTAGAGATGAGATTTTGCAGGTAAAGATAGGGTCATAGAGGGGAATAAATATTTCAGCAAATTGGTTTTTTGTTCTCTATAGTGGAAATAATTTAAGAAGCAAATAGTCTCTTTCTCCAACTTCTCTTCCCTTTTCTCTATTTGCAATATCGCTGTAAAAATTCTCTCTATAAAAATTTCAGTATTATTTCTTTACAGTCTGTTTATTATCATCTTTATGAATTCTTTGACTTCACCACCTTCTTGGCACCACAACGCTAGCCACTGAGATATTATTATAGATTCAGTTTTGCAATTTCATCCTCTTATCTCTATTTCCTCTGCCATTTCTTAGTTTTAGTTCATTTTTTTTAAATTTTTTGTTTATTGCAGTAACATTGGTTTATAACATTCTATAAAATTCAGGTGTACATCATTATACTTTTATTTCTGCATAGATTGCATCACGTTCACCACCCAAATACTAATTACAACCCATCACCACACACATGTGCCGAATTATCCCTTTCGCCCTCCTCTCTACCACCTTTCCAACTGTTAGTTTTAGTTCTTATTGCATCTTATGCTTCAAAACATTTGAAGCTTACAGAGTATATCAGTTCCTTATTTTCTCAACTTTTTATTATCTGTGTCCTCAACTATCACTTTTTTTTTAAAAAGAAGTGAAATACATAACAGAACAATACACTGTAATAAATTGACCACTTATAACATTAAGTTCAACCTGAAATCCCTCCCCACTTAACAGAGACAATCTTTTATAATTCACCATGATTTAGTTCAGGCAGGATCAGTTTGTCAATGATTTGTGGATGCTTTAAACCACATGAGATAAGTACAGTGTAAAGTAAAATGGTTAATCTTGCAGAATTTGTAGAATGTCTTGATGGTTAAGGAAGTTGATGGTGGAGAGCCTGAATCACATGAAAAATAGTTGATTAATTAGCACCTGACAGAGTTTGTTAATTTGGTAAAGACTTATATGTTGAAAAGATAAGTTTGCATATCAGAGTATTGTCAGATGCCACTGGGAAAATTCATAATGTTCTCAAAAACTACAAAAAATGACCATTTTTTCATAAAAGATGTCACACATAATGGCATCATATACCTCCGTCAGAAAATTTGCAATGAAGAAAATTAACACTTGAGTCATTTTAATTCTAACAATTTGTTTATGCTTACTATTAGGTTAAAAAAATTTTCTAGAAATAAAGTGATAAGTGATATACTTGCTTAATTTTTAATTTTTTTAGGAAAAAGCATTTGCACATTTTAAAAAAATATTTATTTTTATTTATTTTATGCTGAATTTATTTCTGGGCCCAAAGACTTTTTTTTAATTAACAAACACCAATTCTTTTCAAACGCTTTCCAAAAGTTGAAGAGGAGAGAATACTTCTAAAGTCATTCTATGGGGTTAGCACTACCCTGATATCAAAGCCAAATCGATTAAAAGAAAAGAAAACTACAGGTCAATATCTTTGATGAAGAGTGATACAAAAATCCTCAATAAAATAATAACAAACCAAATTAAGCAGCATATTAAAAGGATTATGCATCATTTTTCTAAAATAATTTTATTTATTTACTTAATTTTCCCCCCAAATCCCCAGTAGATAGTTGTATGTCATAGCTGCACATTCTTCTAGTTACTCTATGTGAGACGTGGCCTCAGCATGGCCGGAGAAGCGGTGCGTCGGTGCGCGCCTGGGATCCAAACCCAGGCCGCCAGCACTGGAGCACGTGCACTTAACCACTAAGCCATGGAGCCGGCCCATTTTAAGTGGGATTTATTCCTGGAATTCAACATGTTTCAATATATGAAAATGAATCAATGTAATAAACCACAATAACAGGATGAAGGAAAAAAACACACGATCATCTCAATGGATGCAGAAAAAGTGATTGAAAAATAAACATGCTTTGATGTTAAAAACACCAAAAAACCCTCATAGTAAAAGGAAACTACTTCAACATAATAAAAGCCATATATAGAAATCCACAGAGAACAATGTATTCAAGTGTGAAAGAGTGAAAGTATTTCCTCTAAGATCAGGAACAAGGCAAGAAGATCCACTTTCACCCCTTCTATTCAACATGGTATTAGAAGATCTAGCCAAAGCAATTAGGCAAGAAAAATAAAGAAATAGCATTCAAATTGGAAAGGAAGAAATAACATTGTATTTTTTCACACATAATATCTCATATGTTGAAACCATTAAAAATTCCACAAAGAAATTGTTAGAACTAATAAATTCTGCAGAGTAGTGGGACACAACATAAATATGCAAAAATTAGTTGTTCTTCTACACATTAATAATAAGTAATCTGAAAAAGAAATTTAACAACTTTACATTTTTATTTACAGTAGCATCAAAAAGAGTAAAATACTTCAGAACCAACTTACTCAAGGAGCTAAAAATTCCAATGATGTTTTTGCAAAAATAGAAAAATATATCCTAAAATTCGTATGAACTATCAAGGGACCTGAATAGCCAAAACAATCTAGAAAAAGAAGAACAAAGTTAGAGAACTCACAATTTCTGATTTCAAATCATACTACAAAGCAAACAAAACAGTGCGGTACTGGCATAAATACACACAATATAGTAATGAAATAGCATAGAAAGCCCTGAAATAAACCTTTGCATATATGGTCAAATGAATTTTGACAAGGGTGCAAAGACCATTCACTGAAGAAAGGATAAGTTTTTCTAAACATGGTGCTGGGAAAACTGGATACCCACATGCAAAAGAATGAGGTTGGACTCTTACCCTACACCACATACAAAAATTAACTCAAAATGGATCAAAGATCTAAATGTTAGAGTTGAAGCTATAAAATCTTTAGAAGAAAACACAGGGTAAAATCTGCATGTCATTGGGTCCAAAAGACATTGCTAACAATGATTTCTTTCATCTGACACCAAAGCCATAAGCAACAAGAACAACAAAATAACAAATTGGACTTCATCAAAATGCAAAAGTTTTCTGTATCACAAGATACTATCAACAGAGTAAAAAGGTCACCCACAGAACAGTTGAAAATATTTGCAAATCACATATCTGATAAGGGATTAATAGCTAGAATATATAAAGAACTCCTACAACCCAACAATTAAAAAAAACACAATTTAAAAATGCAAAAAGGACTTGAATAGCCATTTCTCCAAAGAAGATATAAAATGGCCAGTACACACATGAAAAGATGCTCAACATCACTAAGTATCAGGAAAATGCAAAATAAAACCACAATGAGATACCTCTTCACACCCATTAGGATAGTTACTATCACAAAATCAGAAAATAACAAGGATTGGCAAGGATGTTGAGAAATTGGAACGCTTGTGCTCTGATGGTGAGAACATAAAACCGTGGAAAACAGTATGACGGTTCCTTCAAAAATTAAAAATAGAATTACCATATGATCTAGCAATTCCACTTATGGGTTCTGAAATAATAGAAAATATATTTATTGGTCTCTGCCTCCAATTCCTGGCACAGAGCTAATAAAACCCTTGTACTTTCCTAAACGATAAGGACACTAGGAGCATCTCTTGCTCTAATATTTGTCTTTGACTCCATCCCTGACACAGAGCTCCTAAAACACGTGTAATTTCCTAAGTGATAAGAACACTAGGAGAATCATTTGTTCTATTGAGTCAACTCTGGGTAAGCTCCTGGATGGTTCCTGGATGGGGGCTGGTAACCAGAAAGACCAAGCCCTGATTAAAAGGTTGAAATTTTTAGCCCTACCCCTTATCCATCACAGGGGGGAGAGGGGTTAAAAACTGAGTTAATAATTGATCATACCTATGTGAGGGAACCTTCATAAAAATCCTAATAAAAGGAAGTTCATAGAGCTTCCAGGTTGTCCATGACAGGGAGTGCTTGGAGAGTGGTGAACCTGGAGATGGCATGAATGCTCTGTGCCCCTTCTCACATATCTTTCCCTATGCACCACTTCCATCAGGCTGTTCTTGAGTTATATCCTTTTATAATAAATTGGTGATCTAGTAAATGTTTCTCTGAGTTTTGTGGGCCACTCTAGCAGATTAATCAAGCCCAAGGAGGAGGTTGCGGGAAACTCTGGTTTATAGCCAGACAGTCAGAAGTACAGGTAACAACCTGGGCTTGTAACTGGCACCTGAAGTTGAGGTGAGGTTGGGGTGGGTGTGCAGTCTTACAGGACTGAGCCCTCAACTTGTGGAATCAGATGTATCTCTGTGTTGACAGCATCAAATTGAGTTGAATTATCTGATGACCAGCTGGCATTCCAAGAATTGCTTGTTGGAGGTGTGAAAAACTCTCCCACATGTGAAAAAATGAATCTCAGAACACCATTTATGGGTATACACCTAAAAGAATTGAAGAGCGAGGTAGAAAGACATATGTACACTCGTGTTTTATCAGCATTATTCAAAATAACCAAAAGCTGGAAGCAAGCCAGGTATCCATCAATAGATGAATTGACAAAAAAAAAAAATGTGGTGTATACAGACAGTGGAATACGATTCACCCTTAAAAAGGAAGGAATTCTGACACATGCTGTGACATGGATGAACCTTGAGGACTTTATGCTAAGTGAAATAAAGCCAGCCACAAAAGGAAAAATATTGTGATTCCACTCATATAAGGTACTTAGAGTAGTCAAATTTATAGGAACAGAAAGGAGACTGGTGCAAGAGGGAGGGACAACAGGGAGTTGTTGTATAATGGGCACAGAGTTTCAGTGCAAGGTGAAAATAGTTCTGTGGATGGTTAGAGGTTATGGTTACACAATAATGTGAATGTACTGAATGTCACTGAACTGCACACTTAAAAATGGTTAAAATGGTCAATTTTATGTTATGAATATTTTATGACCATTATAACCATTATTTTCAACAAATGAACAAACACTAGCTACATGCAACAACATCGATGAATATCACAACGATAATCCTGCATAAAAGAAATTATATTCAAAAAGCTATATATTTTATAATTCTATTTGTATAAAATCCAAAAAAGAAACAAAACTGAGATCTGGCTTCCAGTAATGGTTGAGTAGCTTGTTGAACTAACACTCTCACAGATAACAATGATAAAATCTGCATAAAATATTATATATTTTTATATAAAATCATGCATTTATATATAATACAGATAAAATAAATGTGTATAAGTGTGTATGTATAAATCTCTTCCAAAAGCAAGCAGAACTGAGAGGGAGTCTTCCCTTGAATGATGAGAATTGCACCAGGAGATATTTGCAAGCCTGAGTCTTTTTCTTCAAAGCATTCCAAAATCTGTATGTGACCCAGACGGGAAAAACTACAGTCTTACTTGTAATGTTAGAGGATGTATTTTGGGGCTGGAAGAGTACCTGGAAAGTTAGGGGAGAAATTCTGGAAGGGAGGGAACCATAAAGAGGAAACATCTCAAAATATGTGTGTAAGTCTCCTGCACACAGACATCAAATTTGCAGATCTTTGAACAACACACATGCAGGGTAGGCCCCAGAGGGCCTAGTGTAAAAACAGCAGTTGGAAGATGAAAGAACTGAATGAGTATTTCAACTATGCCCACTGTAAAGGAGAGAAGATTGGAATTTCAGTCCAGCCAAGTTAACTCCCTGTTAGAAAAATAACAACACTCTTCAAAGGAATACAATAGAATCCAGAGTCTCTATAACTATGACTCATGGTTTCCAGTACACAATTTAAAAAATCATGAGATTTGAAGTAATAGGAAATTGTAATCCCTATATGACCCAAAGCAGGCACTAGAAACTATCCCAAAGGTGTTGCAATTAGCAGACAAGGATAAGAAATCAGCGATTATAAAGATGATCATGATGGTAAAGAAAAATATTCTCATAATGAATTAACAGATGTTGAAACTCAGCAGAGAAATGGAAATTACAAAAAACAACCAAATAGAAAGATGAAATAAAAAAATACTTTTGAGTTTACCAGTTGATTAGAAATAGTAGAAGAAACATGAAGATAGAGCAATAGAAATTATCTAACCTGAAGAAAAGAAGGTAAAAATTTTGAAGAAAAATGAAGAGAGCCTTACATGTGAGATGATTGAGTCCCCAACAGAGAGGGGAGAGACAGAAAAATTAAATGAGGCAGAAAGGCAAATCAACAAGTAATAGCATAAAACTTCCAAAATTTGGTGGAAAATCTAAAATTTTAGCTCGAAGAAAGTCAGCAACCTCACAAAATAAAATACAAAATAAAACCATACATAGGCACATGATAGTCAAGCTGCTAAAATCCAAAGATAAAAAGAAAAACTTGAAAGCAGTCAAGGAAATACTGGGGAAGACATTACATACAGGGAGAAATAATGTGAATGATGAATGATATATTATCAAAAACAAAAGAGACAAATCAACAACAAAATGACATCTTTCAAGTGCAGAAAGAAAACCCAAAAGTCAACACAGGATTCTATATTTAGCAGAACTCACTTTCAAAAAGGAAGCAGAAACCTCAATAAGATACCGGGCACCTATTAGTTGGCTAAAATAAAAAATAAAATTGCGAATACCAATAAAATTGAAAATACCAAGTGCTGGTAAGGACTAGAAACAACTAGAACTGGGAATGCAACATGATAGTTGCATTCGGAAAACAGTGTAGCAGGTTCTTATAAAGTTAAACCTACACTTATTATGTGACTCAGATATCCCACTCCTAAGGATTTACTGAAGCAAATTGAAAACTAATGTTTAAACAAAAATCTTTGTACGAATATTGATAGCCATTTTATTCATAATTGTCAAAAGCTGGAAATAAACTAAATGTCCTTCATCAGGTGAATGGAGAAAGAGACTGTGGTGCACTGGAACATTAGAATACTACTTGGCAGTAAAAAGGATAAACTCTTAATTCACACAAGATGGATGAATCTTGGATGCATTTCTCTAAGTGAAGGAGGCCAGATTCAAAAGGCTATGTACTATGATTCCATTTATATGACTTTCTATAAAAGTCAGAGTTAAAGGGATGGAAAATGATCAGTGGTTGCCAACAGATGGAGTGGGGGAAGGGGTTGACTACAAAGAGACAGTATGAAAGAATTTTGGGGGTGAAAACAACAGCTCGGTATGGTATTGTGGAGGTGGATACACTTCCATAAATTTGTCAAAACCCGTAAAACTGTACATCACAAAGAGTGAATTTTACTCTGCAAATTTTACAAATCCATCAGGATGCTGAGGAACTCAGATGGAATGCAGTGACAAATGAATCTCACTGTATTACAAGTATGTGACATAACCACGCTGAAGGGCTGCGGATGGAAGGTCCTAACCTAAGTAACTTTGGAAGACAGTGTTTTGATGGGATACTGTAGAATTAAAGTACTGGACACAAACACTGTACTCTAGGTGGTAAATTTGTTTTCATAAGGGTATGGATTAGTAATTCTGAAACTAGTTGACACATTAGTAAATATTGCAAATATCTGGAGTTAAGTTTCTCACTGTTGGTGAAAGAAGTGACGAATAAACAAAAGGAAAAGGCTAGAATAAATTCTGTGGTGCTGGATTGGAGTTGGAAATATCAGTATGAATCCATGTCTCTTTTAATATATCTATCCAAATAGAAAGATAGATTGCTATATAGATTGAAAGATCTATAGATGGATGTGTATACCTGATTTTATATTCATACATACATTTCCAAGCTCTGCTGAGAGAGTCTAGAAGCAATGACACTCGAGTATCAATGAGCATACCTAGCTCCCTGATCTTGGTTTCTAAATATAATTCTCCAATAAAAAGAACCAGGTTTTCTTGGAGAAATGGCTGATTCTAAAGCTTGAGATGGAAAATACAAAGTGAGCCTGGAGCATCTTCTAGTGCCAGAAAGTAAGAAAGTGCTTTAAAAAAACACAGAAAATGATGAGATGTGTCAAAAGGAATCAATCTGAAAGACATCCCAGTGGCTCAAGCTAGAAAACTGTGAGCAGCAAAATAAATAACAGTAGCATTGGATTATTACCCAGAGAATAAAATAAATATCCATGAGTCTATACTGATATAAAAAAGATTAAATAAGAAAGGAAGAAAGAAAGAAAAAAAGGGGAAAAAAAGAAAGAGAGAAAGAAAGGAAGAAGGAAGGGGGGGCATCTTCCTCACGGAATTCCAAATAATAAATGTGGCTGGATAGCATGAAATAGAAAATCGCCACTAGAACGCTACAGTAATAATTACTGTGGGCAAGACTGACTGATGAATGCAAAAACTGTGGGTGAAACTTAAAGAAGAAACAGTACCTTTGCAGAGCCTCAAAGCATCTCCCTCCAAATAATTAACTTTTTTCTCTTAAATTCTTTAAAAGACTTATGACTATTTAAAGCAAAAATTATAACACTGTATTGTGGGATTTATAACATGGGTAGATGTAAATTTTATGACAACAATAGCACAAAGGACAGACAGAGGTAAATGCAACTGTTCTCTAGCAAGACTTCCATATTTTACATTGAATAAACTGGTGCACTATTAAGTCAAGGTAGACTGTGATATGTTAAAGATGCATATTGTAATCTGGACCAACCACTAAAAACTGCAAAGGTGAGTCACTTAAATGCTAATAAAGGAATTAAACAGCATACAAAAAGCGTTTATACAAGAATTTTTGCAGGAGATGACCTGCACGTCCCCAGGAGGAAGATGAGCCTACTGCGGGGCACCGGCAGAGCAGAATGCCCTCAGCTGTTCAGATGAGCAAACGCTGACACACACATGCTGTGTGAGCCTCACCATCCTCATGCCGAGGGAGGCAAGGTGGAGAGAACACAATACACGTGGGCCAATTTCAGCCAAGATGAACCTATGGTGAAAAAACCAGAACAGTGGTTGCTTCAGGGGTAGGAAAAAATTGCCTGGGAAGGAACAGGAAGGAGTTTTCTGGGGTTGATGGAAATATCCTATTCTTAAAGGGGTGAATGTTATATGGGAATGTTTATTTGCCAAAACTATACTGTTCTTATTTCTGCCTTTCAGTGTGCATACATCTTACCCCACCCCCACACACAAAAGACTAAAAGAATAATAACGTGAGGTGGGAATGGGATGGAGTGTGGATGAAACAAAAATGGCAGATGATTAGTAGTTGAAGCTGGGTGACAGGCCTACTATGCTATTTTGTTTATTTTGTATATTGTTTAAATTGTTCTGTAATAAAACACTTGTGTAAGAAGACAAATTTGATACACAGTGTTCACTGGTAAGATACTGGTTATCATTGGGGAGGAAGGAGGGTGAAAGGGATTGTTGGGGCCTGAGTGAAGATGGTGCTAGTTTTTAGTCACACAAGTGTGTTCACTTTGTCATAATTCTTTGAGGTTTACATAGATGACTTCTCCATATATTTCTGTACATGTTATACATCAATAAACATTTTAAATCCTGCATATATGCACAAAGATACTAACTCATTATCTCAGACTAACAGCAGTGTATTGTTTTAAAGTGGAACACGTTTACTCATGACACCATTAGATGGATTATCATACTCCCAAGTATCTATTAATGCCCTCACCCTTGTGCTGCACCGTGGGTCTTTCCATTTTTGCCTCAATTTGGCAAGTGGCATGGCTTTGAGTTTTTATGATGCAATCATTTTCCATCAAGGCCCACCCCCACGATGATACTCACTAAGGCCTCAACACCTAGCACAGTGCCGTGTTCACAGCATGAACTCAATACTTGTGGGACTGGGTTGAATGAGGAAGAAAACGAGGAGCAATGATGTTCATAATTTATGTCTAGGTGCCATAACGTGACTTAGGAAATTGGTAGGGTTTTTCAATAGATTTGCTATGACTTGTAATTTTTCCTATTTAAAACAATGGGAAATAGGATCTCAGAGTTCATTCTCAGAGAAAGTCTGACATTTCAGGCACAGATTACTGACAATTATTAATGGCATATGACTTTCCCACCTCATCTTAGTGTTAAGTTTTTAATTCCTTACCTTGGAAATGACCTAACTTTGCTTCTTCCAAATCTTGTAGTAATACTGAAGCTCCAGAAAGTCTGGCCACGGATATTCTTCTGTTGCGCGTCCTCCCTGCAAAGAAGTGGAGCTGTGCATCCACCAGCCTGAGAAGCGTGTGGTGCTGTAGTATTTGGAGTCAATCAGAAAATCTAAATGGAAAAATGACTTCAGAGAGTTATCACCATAACCCTCCACAGCAAAAACTTATTTTGCTTCATTATTTTATGATTCTGAGGGTATATTTAAAAAGGGATAGTAAAACTGGTTCCCAGGAGCCAGCCCTATAGTAGACCAGAAATTGCATATTATATTCCTCGACGAACTTGCCTAACATTGTGGGAAGGACGAACGGGAAGTTTCAATGCTGTGGCCTGTGTCAATGAGGTCAAGAGGTCCAGACTGGGATAAGGAAGTCCAGTGAACAAGCCTGTGTGCAGCCTCAGCGAAGGGGCGTGTGTGTGTGTCCCTGAAGTGGCTTAGGGGTCACTTACCAGTGCACGTGGTTTTCCTGTCTGTATAATGCAGGAATGGGGCTGTCCACTGTGATGTTTTCTCCTTTTAATGACATTGCTCAGGGCAGTCCTTCTAAGACGCCTGACCAAGGTATGGGGCCTTCAGGTGGGCGGGGTCCAAAGGGAGGGTCCCTGCAGCGACCCTGACCACGAGGTCCAGAGGGAGGATCATGGCAGCCTAGAAGGATGGAGGGGATGGTAGGACAGGTGGCCTTGAAAAGGCAAATTCCAGGATCCCAGGCACCTGGTATTTCCATTTGAGATATGGAAGCAGAAAGTCGGGGCCCAGGGGCAGGGGGACAAAGCGGGAGTTGGGGCCCCTAGCTGCGCATGTTGGGAGCTTTTGTCTCTTAACCGCTCCCAGCTGGCAGCCTGCATGGCTGCAGGACTACAACTCAAATGATGCTCTGGGCACGGGATGATGCCTAGCCCTGTGGGGAGGAGCAGGGCGGTGTGAGCTTGGCCGAGGGCCAACCCGCCGTTGACTTAGGACTCTGGTCCTACACCTGCTCTGTTTGGACTGAGTTCCAGAGGGATGTGATGGGACGAGAGGGACCACAGTGTTACGAAGGTGTGGCGCCTGCATGGGCAGCTGCGGGCTTGCAGCGTGCAACTACTTTTGTCCAAAATGGAAGCCGCACTCGCGCCTCTTCCCCACTGCCTCCCTCCGTTGCTTGATTCCTCATCCTACCTGCATGCCTGTGGGTCTTTCCACAGCCTCCTACCTAGTCCAGGGCCAGGTGCTTCTCTAAACTGCTTATGGGAACTGGTTTGACATCCCAGAAACTTTCCACTTTGCCTGCTGCCCTCTGCCTTCTCCAGCCTAAGTGCCATCATTTCATCAGCTTTGGGGAGACATTCGCCCTTGTGGTCCCTCTTGCAAGCACAACTTAAGAGCTTTGCAGGGTGGTAACATTGGCTGTTGCTTGCCTTTTTTGCAGATGTGGAAGTTGAGGTATCTGTGAGGTTAATCATTGGTTTCCCCGGGATCGGCTAAGAGTGGAGGATAAAAACCCAATTCCCAGGCAAGTATCTAGTAGGCCGTTTTCACCAACCCATTCCAGTGCAGTGGCCTCCAAAACAGCAACCTTAAGATGAGAATAGCTTAAGCATTTTGCCCTTTATGTTGATCACCTAATCTCAGCTCAGGCCTGAGTGGCCCACCAGTCTCTTAGGGACATGGGTGGCAACTCAGATCCCTCAGGAAGAGAACGGTGGTCCAGCTTTTGGAGAGGGATTTTCAAGGTAGAGAGCACTTGGGCAGCATTTGAAACCCATCAGCTTTAACATCTCTGCTTTGGATTCCGGCAAGGTTCCCAGATAAACATGCCTAGGGATAATCAGATGTATGATATTCTTTAAAAATTGATTAGAGTAGTGAAAAGAACGGAGCATAAAATATCCTGCTTATTTGCAAAAGATAAAATGCAAGCAAGACCTGCCTGTTAATTTTCTTCTGGTCATTCTCTTGCCTGTACAGTACACTTGAATGCAGAAACAAAAAACTTGAATTGCCAAATTCTCTTTTCCTGAGATTAGTAAATTAAGTTAAAAGTCTTATTGAAACCTGTGGAGGAATGGTTAGCAGCTTTCATGATTTACGTCATCCCTAAAAATCTGGGCTTTGATCTACATGAAGAAAAGTCCTTGTTTATATTACACATCCCGATACGTTATCCTTCCGATTCCTCAATGTGGGATATTATCAAAGCAAGTGAAAAACTTGGTCACGGAAAGTGGACCCTGTCACTTTGCCAAGAATTTGCTTCTTTATGAATTAATGACACATGAATTCTTTAACATTTTTGTAGAGAAAGGATGAGAAACTGTAGTGTCTCTGAATGTGACAAGACAGGGAATTCTCCTTAGACCACATCCTTGGGTTCTTCTCTCGTGTTCAATAGGCCCAGGTGATAATCCATGTAGTCAGGTGCAGCGCCGCCACCCCAGTCCCCAGTGTTCCATACTACTCTGGCCTGTGCCCTCTTCAGGGTATTCTGATGACACTCGTCCACAAAGGTTGGAAAAAGACATTGTAACATGACCATTTTCATCATCTTGAAACCGGGATTAATGGAGAGGAAAGTCTCGGGGTCTGTGTGCTCCGATGCACTGCTGTTGGGGTGTGGCCGCAGTGACCACTGTGCTCCCAGCAGTCCCCACAATGGCTACCTCAGACGTTTGATCTCCTGGCGCAGCCACAGCAGCTGTTGACATAGCTGGGCGCTTGTGCTTCAGTGTCTTCCATCAGATTTTGTGGCTCTGACCCTCTTCTGCTCGGCCCCTTCCCATTCCTATCTGTTGCATTGGTTGCTTTGTAGTTGTCTCCTAGGAGCCACTGTATGTAACTGTATTTCAGTGTCTTTAGGGACCCACGATCTCTAAACGAGTCACTACACAACACCCACTTATCCTGGTGTAGCCCGTGTTCACCGTCTCCAGTGGAGCTGTGAAGAGCCCTGCTTACTTGGATACTTGGAGCTCCTCTCATTCTCATGCTGCTGGGGCTGTTACGAAGCTGGGCCTCTTGTCTTTGGTCTCATTAACATTATTCTTTTCATTGATTATTTTGAAGTCGGATATGACTTTGTTAATAATGTGGACACTGGCTGTCACAGGCACTTTTATGTATCTTCCCCAACAGCTCTGTGAAGTAGGCCTGTGATCCCCATTTTACAGAGGAGGACACTGAGGCTCAGAGAGGTCGAGTAGCTTCGTTCACTTCACACAGTTTCTTGGTACATTCTGAGCCTCCTCCTGGATCTCCGCCTCTCAGGTGTGTGCACTTAGCTAGTGTTTCACTTTGTCCCTCTCTGCTAGGATTCCCAAAGGCACACGCCCCATCCTGAGTCCATTGTCTGATTGTTGGCAGTCACCCTGCACAAACAGGCCGTGGGTGGGGTGTGGAGTAGCAGGGCGTGGTCGTCCGGCCTACGCTGGGCAGGGTCTAGGTTCATGGTGAGAGCTGGAGCAGTGGAAGATACTGACCGTCACTAGCCCGGAATGTTTCTTATGTAGAAATACTCCACTGACTTTTTGTAGGTGTCATGTCTTTTTGTCTTCATTGCTCCTCTGGGCTTTCTCCTACAGTCCATGCTGTGCAGTAACATACAGTACAGAGACTGGTGAACATAATACTGTTGCCCTGCACCAAACGGTCACATCACTCATTTTTCTAATTATGAAAGAATTATATACTTTGTAAAAAAAGTCAAATTACACAGATCTATGTAGAGTAAAGTGAAACCTTCCCCTTCCATCCCCTTCCCTTCAAACTCACTCCCCTACTCAGAAGGAACTATTATTAAGAGGTTGCAGCTTATTCTTCTGGACATTTCCAATGAATTTATAAATACACATAAAGTTTTTTTAACATAAATTACATAACTACATCGTTTTGCAACTTGCTGTTTCCCAAAACACATATCACAGACGTCTCTCCTTATCAGTGCACGTCACTCTAATTTAGCTTTTTAGAAGTTTTGGAGCTACTCCAAAGAACAGGAATACCACGATCTGTTTATTTCTTCTTTGATAGAAATGGGGTTATTTCCAGTTTCACTATTATACATAATGCTGCAGTAAGATCCTTGTATGCAATTTATTGCACTGCTATTCAACTGCTCAATTTGCTTTGTTCCCTTTTAGTCAGAGACTATGATATATTTGTAACAATTTTATGGGAATTATTTTATAGGGAAGTTAATTTTATCTCAATAAATACATTTATGGGGAAACTTGACTTCAAGCTCAAGCATCTCAGTATTCTGGAGAAAAATCATGAAACTTAGAAGGTATTATGCTTGCTGCATCACATTCTAACAAGTCACGTTAACAATTTAAAGTTGAATGTTTGGGCTGGCCCGGTGGCGCAAGCGGTTAATTGTGCATGCTCAGCTGTGGCGGCCCGGGGTTGGCGGCGGCCTGAGGTTCGCAGATTCGGATCCCGGGCACTCACCGATGCACTGCTTGTCAAGCCATGCTGTGGCGGCGTCCCATATAAAGTGGAGGAAGATGGGCATGGATGTTAGACCACGGCCAGTCTTCCTCAGCAAAAAGAAGAGGATTGTCATATGTTAGCTCAGGGCACATTTTCCTCACAAAACAAAAATAAAAAGCAAAATAAATAAAGTTGAATGTTTGTATAGCCTCTACAGTCTTTGTTCAGAAGAAGGATGACTTTTTCTTGTCTTGAAATGTTCTAACTCCAGGGGCTCTCAGTTGGGCTTCAGAGAGGATAAGATGTTGGTGTTGTATCTGTTTCTCTTCAGCTGTAGGCTGCATCATCTAAAGATCACAGAATTGAACATGGTCCAATCTATACATACGATTTGGCTCAAAAATTCAAAGTAATGAACCCAAGATAGGAATTTATAACTTTGGTTCTTAATGAAGAATTTCCTTTGATATCCTCAAGTCTCTGTGATTACTAGTAAAAACTCACCTATGGATGAAGAGATGTGGTTCTGCTGGCAATGTCTGGCTTGAACATCCATAGTTAAGGCTGCCATATCCCTAGGTAGATTAGACTTGACCTCTCTATGACCTCTGCCCTTGTTCTTTGACCTGGGAAAAATAAGAATTTAAAAAAATTGTTGTTACTAGCACTGAATGCTAGAAATACCCATTAAAGAGTGAGTTTGATTTGGTAAACCAAAGGAAGTACATGCAGAACAAAGTCTTTAATAGCTATGAAATTTCAAACAGTTCTAATTTTTTTAAATGTAACTCTATTATTGCAACAATGCAAAATGTATATATACGAATGAAATATCCCTCTGTCCATTTCTTAAGTTGTTTCCATTGATTTGATGGATTTATCCTATAATCAGGATTCCAAGTGTGAAAGAACATCTTGGTCTTTCAAAGAAAAGAAGCCATTGATATTTGATTTTCTTTTAACTCGGGATCCTACAGGTTTGAGGAATAAATTATCATGTAATGATACAATGATTCTGAAATCTAATTGTTAATTAGAGGGGTGTAAGGGATAATTGAATGGTGGCTCATCCCCATGGTCAGGGGTATTGTACACATGGATATGTAAACACGATTCAGGAAGCTGCTTCAGCTCCGTAACATCCCTGAGAACCACAGTGCATGAGGATATAGGTGCATAGCCATCTGCCTCGATCTCCTGGGTTACATGTAGATCCAGAGGTCTTGACAGTGGCTTCAGAGCAGCTAACTTTTGTCTATTTCTCCCCTTCCTTCTCTCCAGCTTATCTCACACAGTCCTGACTATCATGTTTTAAAGTAAGACCAATTATAGTTATTTACATGAGCTTCTTGTTCATTATTGCAGAGTAATAATCAGGGATACCATTAAATATCATTTAATCTACCTAATTAAATTTGTTGTGCCTTTTAATTGATTAGAACACTAAAGTTAGTTCAGAGTTTGATATGCACCAAGTGTGTTAATCTGCTTACAACTGCCATGTGCCTTACTCCACTTATTAGTGTATCTTTGGCCCATCACAAGATTTTAATGACTCAAGTCCTCATAAGCTAAGATAATGCACGGTCTTTTTGATGACCGGGAGGCACATGGGTCCATTTTGGAAATATGCCCATCTGTCTTTGCACCCCATGGGAAGTTTCTGGTCACTAGGTCTCCAGGTGGCTTGCACAAGCCCTAGGTCTGTAATAGCTTGGTGCCTCTCCTTCTACTTGGGGTAGAAATAAAAGAGATCAGAGAGACTTATTAAAGTTTTGGTTGCATGAAGTCTTCTATGAAGCCCATCCATGCATATTGTTCTGGATAGCTCTCTGTTCTTAAGACTACTAGTTATTTTAAGGGCTTGTCAGGAACTGTGAAAGGTTTGATGTTTTACCTTACCTGCAAATCAATGTTTGCCTACAATGGTCTTGCAGATGCTGGCAAAAGTCACGAGTCCCATGCGTCAGAGACAAAGGACTTAATGACACAACAATAGCAGTGGCCAGAATATCAGCATTTGCACCGGTTCACTAAATCTCACTTCCTACAGGGTGATACACAGTGGGCCAGGTGACATGCAGAGGGTTGCAAGAGATCAGAGCCTAAGTAACTCAAATCTTTGATAACGTGCAGGATGTCTGCTAACCTTTGCCCTGGGGGGTTGTTATTTTTAATATACTGGGCAGTAAGCAAGCCTGCCCTTTGCTCCAGAGGAGGCCACTATTTCTATCTTCCAAGGCTGACAGCTCTACACACATCCTTGAAAAGACAGCCTGGTTTTACTGGCTTTCAAAGATAAGCTTGAATGAGACTTGATCATCGTTCAGTTCTTCTGTTTCCTTTATTGGGATTGTGCAAATATGCTCTTTTCTCTGTAAAGTTCACTAAATTTATTCATACATAAGAGATGCTTTTCTTTTTATTTATTAAGTTGAAATTTTCTTATTAGAGAAAATCATGAAACTATTATAGGTTGGATGTGAAAGTATGTTTTTCCAGGAAAAATGTGAAAGTAGATCGGTGCTCGCAGAACTTTGCCACAAGGAGCTGATAGCAACTTAAATGATTTTAATTTGAATACTGTTTTGTACAACTTTCTTCCATCTTACATCATCCTCTCTGCTTCCTGTAATTCCTATATGGGAATGGGGCAGTTTCAGGGATTCACTGAACTCATATACAGTATTCAAATGGTTTTGTCTGTTGTGGTTTTTTTAGTGAGATAAAGTTGACATACAACATTAAATTAGTTTCAGCGGTATGACATAATGATTCAATGTTTGTATATATGTTGAAATGATCACCACAATAAGTCCAGTTAACATCTGTCCCCATATAGAGTTACAAATTTTTTCTCTTGTGATGAGGACATGGCATATTTCAAGGTGCAGAAGAATCAACGATGATGTCATACATTTCCATATACAGCTTGATGAATTTGGACATAAGCATACACACTTGAGACTGTCACCACCATCAAGGCCACAAACATATCCATCATCTCCCAAAGTTTTCTCTCACCTCCTTTATTATTATTATTCTCTGGCAAGAACTCTTAATATCTACTCTATTAGCAAATGTAACGCAAGCAATACAGTCTTGTTAGCTCTAGGCACTATGCCGTCTCCTAGATTTCCAGAACTTATTTATCTTGATAACTGAACCTTTGTATCTTTGAACATCAGCTCCCCATTTCTCCATCTCCCCAGCCCCTGGCAACCACCATTCTAACCTCTGCTTGTGTGAGTTTGACTATTCTAGATTCCACAAATAAGGAAATATTTGCCTTTCTCTGTCTGCCTTATTTCACTTAGCACAATGTCTTCTAGGTGCATTCATGTTGTCAAAAATAGCAGCAATTCCTTCTTATTTCAATGTTGACGAATATTCCATATCTTTATCCATTCATCCATCAGTGACGTTTAGGTTACTTCCACATCTTGGCTATTGTGAATTTGCTGCAGTGAACATTAGAGGGCAGGTATCTCTTTGAGACCCTGATTTCAATTCCTGTGGGTGTATACCAGAAGTGGGATTGCTGGGTCATAGGCTAGTTTTCATTTTTGGAGGAACCTCCATACTGTTTTCCATAATGGCTGTATTAGTTTACATTCCCACGAGGTTTCCTTTTCTCCACATCCTCAGCAACATTTGTCATCTTTAGTTTTTTTGATAATCGCCATCATAAAAGGTGTGAAATGATACCTCATTGTGGTTTTGATTTGCATTCCCTGATTTGTGATGCTGAACAACTTTTCATACACCTGTTGGCCACCTGTATGTCTTCACTGGAAAAAATTTACTCTGGTCCCTTGACCATTTTTTAAATTGATTTGTCTTTTTGTTTTTGAGCCAAACAAAAAAAGAGAACAAATTTTCCAGGCATTATGGGTGCTTCCCAGTTGATGCAGATGGCTTTGTATTTACAGTGGTACAAAAAGATCATGTTTCGTGCTTTTTCTTCAGCTTGTCATAAGACCAGCAGTAGCTGCGTCATGGCAGATAATCGGGATCTTCTGGGTTTTGAGATTTACAAAATAAATGAATAGTAAGGAATTTTTTTATTTTTCCAAGGAAATTATTTTGATCATAGTCCATGGAATCCAGGATTGATAGGTGTAGGAGAAACTTAAGGTGAGTATGGTTGATCTGGCATTACTACTGATCTTGAGGGACAGGTATCTACTGTATGAATGTTTGAATAAAAATATTAAAGATCAGGAATTTGTGGTGGGTGAATATGTTTTCTGAATTATTTACTTTTGAACATAACCATTTGGATTATGTGAACATCTGGGATATGGGAGTAAGTTGCTAACAGGGAGTGGTTGATAACGTCACTATTGATTTAATCTGTATGAACACCAAGTGGTCAATGGATTAAGCAAATGAGTAGACAGAAAACACAGAAATGGTAAGATTTGGGATTTAGTAAAGGACTGGGGACTGACTGTCCTGAGAGTGAGTGCCAAGACTTGTGCTGTTGAGAGTGACAAGGAAAAGAAGAGAATAGACTAACACTCAAAAAAGGAGGGCGTGTTACAGGATGGAGGGGGGAAATGATCTGGAGGAGCCTTGAGTTTGACCTTGAGCTTTCTGTTCTTGATGCAAATCTGCCTGATGACATCCCAGGAAACAGGTCAGATCTATTCCCAGATGATAGAGGGAGGGTGGAAGTACAAAACAGCCAGGATAATTGTCCTAAGAAGGCAGGCCTCCTTTATTATTTGACCCAGTTTCATGATTTGTTTTTATAGGGTAAGAGGAAAAGAAGAATGATAAGTCACATCTTCACAGAAGAAGAAACGTAACTGTGGGAACCAGTCCAAACCAAAGCCAGGTTTAAGCCTTTCCATTCTTTTGAGGATGTCCAGTGACATATTCAAGAGGCCAGTTACTAGAATCCCATGCCATCCTGGCAATGACTGGTCTCTGAGAGGACAACTTGGACCAGCCCCACCAGATCTGCTGGCCCGAGAGACCACAAGGACTCCAGGCCTGCAGCAGTGTAGGACTACTCGTAAGTCCTTTCAATCTTGCCAAAACGTTGCAAAAACTTGCACCTAGTCACACAGGTGAATCCCTGCCAGGTGTGCTCCCAGGTGGTCTGCATTCCAGGTCCCATTCCCACTCCTGCTGGACTTCAGATTTGGCAGAGATGATTCCAGGAACTGATCTGTGCATTCCACAGCTCCACTGTGGAAGTATCAGGAAGGAGTAAAGTGCAGCGAAGAGCACAGGAGCGAGACTGGTGATAGCACTGATGGCGGACAGACTTGCTAGCGAGGCAGAGAAAGCGAGGGTCTAAGAAGGCCGTCCTGACAGCAGATGAAATGGAGCATGCACATCAGTGAGGTCTCTAGGCAGCATCCCTAATGTTTCCTTGCTTTGAGCTCTTGAAACTTTAAAATATATCGATATTTTCTTTTATTAAACTCTGCTTCGAGACAGAAAATATTGACAACAGTTTCTTTCTTAGGTGAGAGCTTGAGTTTCAGGTGAGGAGAGAAAGATCTTCCTTTTTCATGCTGTTCTCTCCTTTTCCTTTACTATGAATATTATTTATTTGTACTTTAAAGTCAGCAGTGAATTATCAACGTCAGGGTTGATTCAGTTTTTCCCCTCACAGTCACAGTAAAACCTACTAAAAGTGGATTCTTCTTTTTGTATAATATTCCAATAGATTCCAAAACATTATTTCAAACGCACTTTTATGTCTATGTTCTCAAATTAGATATTTAATTCTAGGTCTCCAATTTTCTGGTCTCTGTTGCATGCTAATTCAGAGTTGCATCTAAGGAAATACCAGATTTCCCTCAGTTTTTTGGATCCATATGTGTTGGAAATGTGATTCATGGAAATGGACATGGCAGTTGGGGGATCGTGTTATTATCAAAAGAGATCTTTTCAGCATCAGTAATGCTGAAAGAAACCACTGCTTGTTGGGATTTAATTGTCTATTTGAGGGATCAAGCTTTCACTGTTGGTACTTTCTCCTTGGAGGGAAAGTACAGCCTTCCCAGTCTTTCCATTACCAAATCACATTCCTGGGTGGCTGTGCCATGTCAGGAATGGCTTGGGATGCCGGGAACCAGGATTCATTTTCAGCTTCTGGGTGTCCTGAGAAGGCTTCCCTGGCAGAGTGCAGCCTGTGTGTCTGGGTGAAACTTGCAGCCATCAGAAAGGAGGGGACAATTCACAAGTGCGAAGCGATTCATCTGGTCCTTGTCTTACAGGGAGTTCCCAAGTGATGAGGTTCAAAATGCCACTTGGTATCCCTTTGAAAGCTCCTAGTCATGGGGTGGGTTCTCGGTGTGAGCTCAGAGCAGTGTCTGTTCACCACCAGATAGGAAGCATTTCAGTATTTTAATTGGTAAGGCTGTGTTCATGCATGTCCATGGACCATCAGTTCAGTGGCATTCCCTGCCGGAGCCCCCACACCCCTGTCATGCTTCATCTTTCAAAGCTTCAAACAGTGTTCACACCCCAGCAGGTGGTGGTAATGTGACCACAGCATAGGACTGGGGACAAGAACACAACCACCGAGGGGCGACACAGTTTAAGGGCTTGCGCCCAATCGCCACATTTGGACGAGTTGGTAATACCAACACTTAGTGTGTAAACTGGAGGATTGTCCAAGAACATGGACCTCAGAATGAAACGGGCTCAGAAGTCACCTTGGACAGCAAGGGACATGTGAGGTCACTCACTGGCCAGGATTATGGTCGCTTATACTGGCAAAGTAGAGCTCACCAGGGGTCCATCAGGCCAAGCAAAGGAGGAGGCTTGGGGCCTTCTGGGGATTGTTTGCCCTAAAGGGAATTGCATAAGGAAGGCAGGGGTGCTGAAAATCCTAGTTGACAGGGAGCAGTCATGTTTATGGAACGAGGCCCAGCAGTAGCCTTAAAAGCTGCGTCGCAAATCTTTCTGCCTGGATACAAAACAAGCAGGAAAACGAATTCAGAGTCTTGGACAAAGATCCAAGCAGGATTCAAATCCAGGTCAGGGGTGAACAGGGAGCCCCTAGAGGGGCCTCAGGAGCTAGGTCCTGCCTGCTTTTAGTCCATTTGCTAATGAGCTTCCTTGGGCCTTGTCCTCTCCAAGTGCACGTTTTGATCTTTTTACATTGTTTTCCCCACTTAGAGCTGATGTAATTCCAGAGATTGAACTAGAAAACTACAAGTTCCTAAAATTTAGTCAAAAGAAATCTCAAAAAGAGAAGCAGAAAACGTTCCCTGTTCCTCAAGAATGTAGAAAGGTAGCCCCTGCCTGTGGCAAGACATGGTCCTGGGTAGTGCTGTTTTAAAGACACCCACATTTCAGTGGTTGTTGCTCTGCCTGTGAAAGTACCTTCAACCTTAAAATCCCAAGAGAATGGGCGGGGGGGCCATGTCTGCTCCTGGAGGAGCTGAATGACACTGAAATGAACTGGTCTTCGGAATTAGGGGGACTTGGGTGTGTTCCCACTAGCCAGCGAAGAGCTGGCCCTTCTCCCTTCTCCCACATACAATAAGCTGATGACCCAGAAGAGTTTGTGATTCAAGGAGAAATGTGAGATTCAGTGTCTCACTTACATGCCTACAGAAAGCGACAGAACCACACCACAACTCTCAGGCTGTAAAGGGAACAGGACTTTAATATAATATTCAAATATGGCATTTATTGTTTACAACAAATAACTACTGTCCCTCCACAATGTGTGAATTGGTCCTGGGGTAGGGACATCAGGGAGCTGGGGTGGGGCCGTCCCCTCTCTCTTGGGTTTAAGGGGACCTCAGAGATCAGCTTACAATGCTCCCCTTCCCGTCAGGAGGTAGGAGCTGGCCCAGTGCGTCGAAAGCCTCCCAGCTGTGTCCCCGCTGCTGAGCATGGGGCTGTGGTCGGCCACTGGTACGGGTGTTGGTGTTGGGGCCTGGGAACTGAGTAGAAGAGTCGGGTTATCCTGGGGGGCCTCCCTCAGAATCATGGCCCCCACCCTGTCCCCACTGCACTGAGTGCTCCAGGCTCTGTGCTCAATTCTGCCAGCCACCTGTACCCCATTTGTCCCTGCCATGCGAGCGATCATTTGGTATCACCTATTTCACAGAGGAGGAAACGGAGTCTCAGGAAGCTGAAGAGAGTCACCCCAGTCACAGAACTGCTCAGTAGTGGAGCTGGGATCCCAGTGCCAGCTGTCCGACTCCCAAAGGGCACGTTTACCCCGAAGATTTACTGAACCAATAGGAGTCAGTCACCACAGCCCAGACACTCACTCACGCCTGAAATTGATGATGGCGGGTTCTTCTTGGCCTTGAGTATTTTGCTGGCCAACTAGGTCTGGGTGTCCAGCTGGCAGGACAGGCTGTAGCTTCAGGACAGAGAGGCACCTGTGAGCCTAACAGGAGCCACACCTCAGGTGTCCCCCCACTGCCTGCCCAGCAGCTGGAATCTGGGTGTCCCATAGGTCGCCATGCAATAAGGACTGGGGCTGAGTGGAGGGCCACGGAGACAGGATCTCTGGACTGGCCAACAGGGAGAGTCCACCCCTGCCCTCACCCAACTCCTGCCCGGCCTCACCTATCATTCTTGTTGAGCAGCTCCATGTCCTGGAACCAGGCCCCAAATGGCTCCTCGGGCTCTACGCTGTAATTCTTTGTGGCCACCTGGAGCAGCAGGATCTCCCTCATGACTGGGTATTCCTGGGACCAGAGGGAAAGAGAGGCTGCAGATAGGGCCTAAGTGGAGGATGCTGCATGGACATTGTGGGGGTGAGGAGTGGAGCAGGGGACCAGTCCTGAGAACAGTCCTTCCCTCCAGTTCCATCCAGGCTCTACATGTTCTCAGAATGGGAATAATCAGCCCCTCCTCCAGCACATTTTCCTTGATGCCATCTTCCCCTCAACCCACCCGCCAATTGGATGGGTTTCTCACTTCTCTGTTATCAAACTATTTCACTCAATGTAAGATACAGGGGGTGGATCCAGGGACTGCTCTGCCCAGAGGATCTATGAATTCCTCCTCCTTCCCCTCCCCTGAAGGGGGTGCGGCAGCTGTTCACTTCAGTCCTCTTCTCAGGTTGATCTCATTCCCCTGGAAGGCAGACAGCCAGAGTCCATCAGACAGAGCAGCCTAGCCTGACTAGCCCCCTAGGCCCACCCCTTCTCATGTTGCACTACTGCCAGGTCCACAGAGGGGGCCGGGCAGGCAGAGAAAACAGGACTTGGACCTAGGCCTTGCTCTGGGCTCCAGAGAAGGCGGACATGGGGGAGAGACTAAGGGACCTGGCAGCACAACCCTCTCTGATGACAGACTTGGAGGCTGAGGCCTCAGGCACAGGGGACTGCTCAGCCACTTATGTGCTGCCTGACTTGGAGGGGCCCGAATCCTCTCTCCCTCCACGGGCAGTATGGGAGGGAGAGGCTGAGTCCAGCTCAGATAAAACCTCATGCAGCTGTGCCGTCAGGCAGCTCTAAGCTTCCCCAGCCTGGGGAATCGGAATGGGTGTCTCAGGGGGAACCTCTGTTCACTCATCCCTAAGATGTGCCTGATGTCCCAGCTCCCAGAGGCGGCTGTGAGGCTCTCATGAGAGATGTGCCAAGTGCTGAGAGTTCAGAGCTCACTTTGGGGGCTACCGCATCCCAAGGCTCAGGATGCTGGTCCTCAATGTCTGGTCCTCAGGTGAACCCACCTCGAGATTATCACCCATCAGCAGGTGCAGCATCAGCAGGTGACGAAGGAAAGTGCCAATCTAGGGGATGACACTCTGTGACATCAGAGTGTGGGTGGGATGAGCCCTTGCTCTCAAGTCGGGCCCCTGCAGACCCTCCCCTGAAAAGTCCTCACCCTCAGCCTCCTGGCGCACCCCAGGGTTCCCACGGGGAGCAGCCTAGGACTCTTAGCAGCCTCCCCTCAATTCCTCCTCCCTTCACACCCCACGAACACCACACTCCTCCTCCTCACCTCCCAGGGCCGGCTTCTGGCAAATCACAGGGTATGCGGTCCCTGGCCCTCCCCACAACCACCATCCTGCACCAGCTCTTCCAGGCCCTCCTCCTGGTCACTTCTACTGGGGGATTCAGGCACTGTGGCAGCAAGAGGAAGGGCCGTCCTCTCTAGATTTGAGGCCTCCAGCTGGGAGGGCAGAGCCCCTCCCCCGCAGGCACACTCACCTGCTGCTGCTGCTGCTGCTTCTCCTGCATTCTATGGGGGCTGATCTGCGGGGGGGAAAACGTGGAGGACCCCTCCTGCCAGGGTCAAGGATAGTGTCAGTAATGCCATAGTTCCCTCACCACATTTCTCTCCAGCACCACTGGCCTCTGACCCTGGACATCTGACTCCAGGCAACTGGTACCAATAACACTCCATCCTCCAAGATGTTGTGATTCTAGAACAAGCCCAACTCCAACTCTCACTCTGGGTGTGAGCTTGGGCTTTGGGCCAGGAGTCCCTGAGCCTGTTTCCTAATCTGGAATTTGTGAGAACTCCAGCTACCTCACAGGTTCTCCTGAGGACTCAGTGTCACATGACATTGTTCTCGCCCTCACCCTTCCAGGTGGAGCAGGCAGAAAGCTCCCACAGTCCTTTCCTCCCTCTTACCTCATCACCACCCTGTGTGGCCTGCAACTGAGGCTCAACTGGAGGAGGATTGGCCCCCAAGTTTGCTCTCAGATTTTAGCGTTCAGTTTGGACTGAGAACCTGAGTTTCTTTCTGTCTGTTTTCCTGGGCAATCTCGTGCTTCACTCCTATCTAGGCGTCCACATTGGGCAGCCCTAAAACACTGGTATTTGATTCCTCAGTTACAGGGATTCGACAGAGTGAGAGAGAGAGAGATGGAACATGAAAGAAGGAGTAAGAGGAAGTGAGAGACTGTTTTAGTTATAATTTAGACAAGACATCCCATCACTTTGGCTGTTATTATGTTAAGAATCCAGTTACTAACTACTTAGTGGTTCCACTGGGATGACTATACCAGGTGGCCCAGGTGTGCCGTGGGAGGCCCAGTAGAGTCCCTCTCTGGAGACTTGGGAACTGCCTCTCCACATTTATCAGTTCCCAGGATTGAAGTGTGTAGTCTAAGCTGCTGCAAGTCCCTAGGCCCTTCCTGCCAGGGTCCTCGCTGACCTTGACTCCAGGTCCCAGTGGGAGGATGCTCACTTCCTACCTGGCTCCTTCCCTGGGTTGAGCTAAACTCCTCCTCCTTGTGAGTGTTACTTTCTGGGTCCTAAATGTCCTTCTGGGGCTCCCTGAGCATCTGTCTCATCCAGGAGGGGAGATTTAAATAGAAGGGGACTGAAGCTAGAGCAAGCGGGGCTCCAGTGCCCAACCTCACACCTCATTCTCTTCCCTTCCCCAGGAGTGCGAGATCTGGAAGAACTTCTCCTCGCCCCGCACTCTCATCTCTGCTCTGCAGAAAACCTCCACAAGCCACCTGAAGAACACACGGGGGTAAGTTTCCCTGTGGGTAGGCCTCTCTCCATAGGAGGACCAGGATGGATGGGGGATCTCCTGTATGTCTGCCATTGGCGCCTCAGTCAGCCGGGAAATCCTGGGAGGCAGCAAATGCTGGGGACAGGGCCTGGGAGTGCGTAGTTGGTCTCTAAGTCTCCTGGTGTCCTTAGTGCACCAGTTCTGCTTCAGGACTCGGTTTCCCTAAATGTCAGCTATTGGGTTGAGCCACATTGGAGATTTTCAAGTGTTTATAACAACAGAACTCTATGGCCAGTTGAAACACATAGTGGTCAAAACAGAGCTGCTCTGTAGAGCTGGGGAGTGGAGACCCCAGTGAGCCACAGGAGAGCCCCCTCCAAGTCCCATGAGACCTTAGCGCTCAGAGGATCCCAGTGAGAACACTCCTCCAGGCAGGTTGAATCTCTTGGGTTGTCAAAGAAAAGGGATTTGCACTCAGACCCCTCACATTATCCCTAAATTTATCCTTCCCTCTTTCCCCTGCCCTCCGGTAAATCTCTGAAAAACTTAAGGAGCTCTACAGCCAAGATGAGTCCTTGAGCAGAGACCTGATGACCAAGATAGAGTGGAGGTTGTGGGTCTGGAAAGAGAGGAGGGGGGAAAGGGACAGGGGTACTGGGCAGGCTGTGGTTTTGATAGTTTCTCACTTGAACTTTCTCTGAAACATTCCAGTCTATCTTGTCCAGGTTAACAAGCAGAGGGATCTGTTCAGCTAATGGGCACCAGGGTGCCATTTTTGGGCAGGAGGCCCTGGTCATGGTACACAGTGGTGTTGGTTGGGCTGTTCCAGGAGGAGTTGCTGAGCTGGTGCTATCAGCAGGTCTCTGGCTTCCGTGCACGTCCATCGTGCTGGATGTAGCTTCTTCCAAGCTGTTGCGGTGGGTTTAGCCCTCAGCCTAAACCTGTAATCAGGAAGCCAGGTCCCTGCTGCTCCTTCTGTCTTCACGATGTCTCCAAGGGGAGGCCCCGTGCCTGTGCCAGGGACATGCATGGCAGAGGATTCCCATGGTCCAGGTGGACAAACAGGCTGCTCATCCTTGGGCCTGAACGGCTGGACCAGAGACAGATGTGTGTGCTTTCGGGGACACCCCTGGACCCCTAGAGCAGTCACTCGAGTCAACAACAAGAGTCTCATCTGAGTGCCTGGTTGGCAATGACATATGCCCCCAGGGGCTTATGAGAATGGTCTAGGCAACTCATGGATTCTTAGTGGATCCTGCTGAAAGGACGTTAGGAGCTTCACGTAAATGAGGAAGCAAAACGTCCTGTCACCACCTTCCCTGTGGATCAGAGGTGGCACATTAGGGGTTCAGTTCCTGAGTGGATAAAGAAAGAGTTCAGGGCAAGGGAATGTCCTGAGGGGTTCCTTGGTGAGGAGAAGGCTTTGGCATGGCCTGTGGCCCAGCCTGGGGGCCAGACACTCCACGAGACTGGGGCAGGCAGGAGCCATGCAACCAGACTCCCAAGACACCCCGTCCTCTCCACTGTTCAGCCCAGGACCAAGCTGTGAGAGCTCAGAGGACAGGACTGTTGTCAGTGGTGGGGCTGCGGGTTAGGTGAGGATGTGGGAACAGGGCATCTGGCTGGGAGGAGCAAGCGGCCTCTCTTCTTTGGGCCCCTGAGCAACTCACTGCCCCTGTTTGGGCCTCTGTCTCCTCATCAGGGAAGGGAGGGATGGTGATTGTGTGGTGCAGGCCTCACACGGTGATGATGATTTAAGAGGGAGGAAAGGACTGTGGGAGCTTTCTGCCTGCTCCACCTGGAGGGGTGAGGGCGAGCACAATGATGACAGCCATGTGACACTGAGTCCTCAGGAGTACCTGTGAGGTAGCTGGAGTTCTCACACCTTCCATATGAGAAAAGAGGCTCAGGGAAGCCCGACCAAAAGCCCAAGTTCACACCCAGAGTGAAAGTTGGAGCTGAGCTTGTTCTAGAATCAAAACATCTTGGAGGATGTATTGGCATTGGTACCAGTTGACTCGAGTCAGATGTCCAGGTTCGGAGGCCAGTGGTGCTGGAGAGAAATGTGGTGAGGGGACTATGGCCTTACTGACACTCTCCTCGACACTGGCAGGAGGGGCCCTCCACGTTTGCCCCCTCGCAGACCAGCCCCCATAGGGTGCAGGAGAAGCAGCAGCAGCAGCAGGTGAGTGTGCCTGTGGGGGAGGGGCTCTGCCCTCCCAGCTGGAGGCCTCAAATCAAGAGAGGACGGCCCTTCCTCTTGCTGCCACAGTGCCTGAATCTTCCAGTAGAAGTGACCAGGAGGAGGACCTGGGAGATCTGGTGCAGGATTATTGTTGTGGGGAGGGCCAGGGACCGCATACTCTGTGATTTGCCAGAAACCAGCCCTGGGAGGTGAGGAGGAGGAGTGTGGTGTTCGTGGGGTGTGAAAGGAGGAGGAATTGAGGGGAGGCTGCTAAGGGTCCTAGGCTGCTCCCCGTGGGAACCCTGGGGTGTGCCAGGAGGCTGAGGGTGAGGACTTTTCAGGGGAGAGTCTGCAGGGGCCCGACTTGAGAGCAAGGGCTCATCCCACCCACACTCTGATGTCACAGAGTGTCATCCCCTATATTGGCACTTTCCTTGGTCAACTGCTGTTGCTGCACTGGCTGATGTGTGATAATCTCGAGGTGGGTGCACCTGAGGACCAGGCATTGAGTAGCAGCATCCTGAGCCTTGGGATGTGGGAGCCCCTGAACTGAGCTCTGAGCTCTCAGCACTTGGCACATCTCTCATGAGAGCCTCACAGCCGCCTGTGGGAGCTGGGACATCAGGCACATCTTAGGGATGAGAGAACAGAGGTTCTACCTGAGACACCCATTATGGTTCCCCAGGCTGGGGAAGCTCAGAGCTGCCTGATGGCACAGCTGCGTCAGGTTTTATCTGAGCTGGACTCAGCCTCTCCCTCCCATGCTGCCCATGGAGGGAGAGAGGATTCGGGCCACTCCAAGTCAGGCAGCACTTAAGTGGCTGAGCAGTCTCCTCTGCCTGAGGCCTCAGCCTCCAAGTCTGTCATCAGAGAGGGTTGTGCTGCCAGGTCCCTTGGCCTCTCCCCCATGTCCTCCTTCTCTGGAGCCCAGAGTAAGGCCTGGGTCCAAGTCCTGTTTTCTCTGCCTGCCTGGCCCCCTCTGGGGACCTGGCAGTAGTGCAACTTGAGAAGGGTTGGGCATAGGGGGCTAGTCAGTCTAGGCTGCTCTGTCTGATGGACTCTGGCTGTCTGCCTTCCAGGGGAATGAGATCAACCTGAGAAGAGGACTGAAGTGAACAGCTGCCGCACCCCCTTCAGGGGAGGGGAAGGAAGAGGAATTCAGAGACCCTCTTGGCAGAACAGTCCCTGTCTCCAGCCCCTGTATCTTACATTGAGTGGAAGAGTTTGATAACAGAGAAGTGAGAGACCCATCCAGTTGGCAGGTGGGTTGAGGGGAGGATGGCATCTAGGAAAAAGTCCTGGAGGAGGGGCTGCTTATTCCCATTCTGAGAACAGGTAAAACCTGGTAGGAACTGGAGGGAAGGAGGATTCCCAGGACTGGTCCCCTCCCCACCCCTGACACCCGACAAGTCCCATGCAGCATCCCTCACCCAGGCCCTAAGTGCAGCCTCTCCTTCCCTCTGGTCCCAGGAATACCCAGTCATGAGGGAGATCCTGCTGATCCAGGTGGCCACAAAGAATTACAACCTAGAGCCCGAGGAGCGATTTGGGGCCTGGTTCCAGGACATGGAGCTGCTCAACGAGATTGATAGGTGAGGCCGGGCAGGAGTTGGGTGAGGGCAGGGGTGGACTCTCCCTGTTGGCCAGTCCAGAGGTCCTGTCTCCGTGGCCCTCCACTCAGCCCCAGGCCTTATTGCATGGCGACCTCTGGGACACCCAGACTCCAGCTGCTGGGCAGGCAGTGGGGGGAAACGTGAGCTGTGGTTTCTCTTAGGTTCACAGGAGCCTCTCTGTCCTGGAGCTACAGCCTCTCCTGCCAGCTGAACCTCCAGACCTAGGTGGCCAGCAGAATACTCAAGGCCAAGAAGAACCCGCCATCATCAAGGTCAGGGGTGAGTGAGTGTCTGGGCCGCGGTGACTGACTCCTAGTGGTTCAGTAAGGCTTCGGGCTAAGCATGGCCTTGGGTAGTCGAACAGCTGGCACTGGGATCCCAGCTCCACTACTGAGCAGTCCTGTGATTGGGGTGACTCTCTTCAGCTTCCTGAGACTCCATTTCCCTCTCTGTGAAATAGGTGATACTAAATGATCGTTCGCATGGCAGGGACAAATGGGGTACTGGTGGCTGACAGCACTGAGCACAGTGTCTGGAGCACCCAGTGCAGTGGGGACAGGGTGGGGGCCATGATTCTTCCAGGCCACCAAGATAACAGGACTCTTCTCATCAGTCCCCAGGTCCCAACACTGAGCCCCGTACCAGTGACCCATCACAGCCCCATCCTCAGCAGCAGGGACTCAGCTGGGAGGTTTCCCATGCACTGGGCCAGCTCCTACCTCCTGACTGGAAGGGGAGCATTGTAAGCTGATTCCTGCGACCCCTGATGCCCAAGAGAGAGGGGACACACCCACCTGAGCTCCCTGATGTCTCTACCCCAGCAACTATTCACCCACTGGGGAGGCACAGAAGTTATTTGTTGTAAACAATAAATGCCATATTTGAATAATATATTAAAGTCCTGTTCCCTTTACGGTCTGGGAGTTGTGATGTGGTTCTGTCGCTTTCTGTAGGCATGTAAGTGAGACACTGAATCTCACATTTCTCCTTGAATCACGAATTCTTCTGGGTCATCAGCTTATTGTATGTGGGAGAAGGGAGAAGGGCCAGCCCCTTCCCTCGTTAGTGGGGAACCCCCAAATTCCCCTAATTCCGAAGACCAGTTCATTTCAGTATCATTCAGCTCCTCCAGGAGCAGACGTGTCCCCCTGCCTGTTCTCTTGGGATTTAAATGTTGAAGGTACTTTCACAGGCAGAGCAACAACCACTGAAATGTGGGTGTCTTTAAAACAGCACTACCCGGGACCATGTCGTGCCACAGGCAGGGGCTGCCTTTCTACATTCTTGAGGAACAGGGAACATTTTCTGCTTCCCTTATTGAGCTTTCTTTTGACTAAATTTTAGGAACTTGTAGTTTTCTAGTTCAATCTCTGGAATTGCATCAGCTCTAAGTGGGGAAAACAATGTAAAAAGATCAAAACGTGCACTTGGAGAGGACAAGGACCAAGGAAGCTCATTAGCAAATGGACTAAAGGCAGGAAGGACCTCGCTCCTGAGGCCCCTCTAGAGGCTCCCTGTTCACCCCTGACCCGGATTTGAATCCTGCTGTGATCCTTGTCCAAGACTCTGAATTCCTTTTCCTGCTTGTTTTGTATCCAGGAGGAAAGATTTGTGACGCAGCTTTTAAGGCTACCGCTGGGCCTCGTTCCATAAACAAGACTGCTCCCTGTCAACTAGGATTTTCAGCACCCCTGCCTTCCTTAAACAATTCCCTTTAGGACAGAAATTCCCTAGAACTTCCCAAGCCTCCTCTCTGGCTTGGCCAGAGGATCCCCGGTGAGCTCTACTTTGCCAGTATAAGCGACCATAATCCTGGCCAGTGAGTGACCCCACACTGTCCCTTGTTGTCCAAGGTGACATCTGAGCCCGTGTCGTTCTTAGGTCCATGATCTTGGACTATCATCCAGTTTACACACTAAGTGTTGGTGTTACCAACTCGTCCAAATGGGGCAATTGGGCCCGAGCCCTTAAACTGTGTCACCCCTGGGTGGTTGTGTTTTTTTCCCCAATCCTGTTCTGTGCTTACATTACCACAACCTCCTGGGGTGTGAAGGCTGTTTGGAGCTTTGAAAGATGGGGTATGACAGGGGTGTGGGGGGCTCCAACAGGGAATGCCACTGAACTCATGGTCCATGGACGTGCATGAACACAGCCTTACCAATTAAAATACTGAAATGCTTCCCATCTGGTGGTGAACAGACACTGCTCTGAGCTCACACAGAGAACCCACCCCATGTCTAGGAGATTTCAAATGGTTACCAAGTGGCATTTTGAACCTCATCACTTGGGAACACCCTGTAAGACAAGGGACAGATGAATCGCTTGGCACTTGTGAGGTATCCCCTCCTTTCTGATGGCTGCAAGTGTCACTCAGACACACAGGCTGCACTCTGCCAGGGAAGCCTTGTCAGAACAGCCAGAATTTGAGGATGAACCCTGGTTCCCGTCATCTCAAGACCTTCCTGACACGGCACAGCCACCAAGGAAAGTGATTTGGTTATGAAAATACTGAGAAGGCCATACTTTCCCTCCAAAGAGAAAGAGAAGTGCCAACAGTGAAAGCTTGATCCCTCAAATAGACAATTAAATCCCAACAAGCAGTGGGTTCTTTCAGCATTACTGATCCTGAAACGATCTCTTTTGATAATAGCACTATCCCCCAACTGCCATGTAAATTTTCATGAATCACATTTCCAACACATATGGATCTAAAAAACTGAGGGAAATCTGGTATTTCCTTACATGCAACTCTGAAGTAGCATGCAACAGAGAACAGAAAAATGGAGACCTAGAAGTAAATATCTAATTTGAGAACATAGACACAAAAGTGATTTGAAATAATATTTTGGAGTCTATTGGAATATTACACAAAAAGAATAATCCACTTTATGGAGGTTTTACTGTGACTGTGATGGGAAAAGCTGAATCATCCCGTGACGTTGATAACTGGCTGCTGACTTTAAAGTACAAATAAATATTGTACATAGTAAAGGAACATGAGAAAAGAGCATGAAAAGGGAAGATCTTTCTCTCCTCACCTGAAACTCAACCTCTCACCTCAGAAAGAAAGCGCTATCTCTATTTTCTTTGTCACGCAGCAGAGTTTAATAAAAGAAAAGTATTGGTATATTTTCAAAGTTCAAGAGCTCAAAGCAAGGAAACATTAGGGACGCAGCCATGAGACCTCACTGAGGTGCCTGCTCCATTTCATCTGTTGTCAGGACGGCCTTCTTGGCCCCTCACTTTCTCTGCCTCGCTAGCAAGTCTGTCCGCCATGAGTGCTATCACCAGTCTCGCTCCTGTGCTCTTCACTGCTCTTTCCTCCTTCCTGATACCTTCCTCAGTCGTCAGAAATTGTTGGCAGTCGAGCTGTGGAATGCCCATATCAGCTCCTGGAATCATCTCTGCCAAATCTGAAGACCAGCAGGAGTGCGCAAAAACCTGGAATGCAGACCACCTGCGATCACACCTGACAGGTATTCAACGGTGTGACTAGGTGCAAGATTTTGCAATGCTTTGGCAAGATTGAAAGGACTTACAAGTTGTCCTGCACTGCTGCAGGCCTGGAGTCCTTGCCGTCTCTCGGCCCAGCAGACTTGGTGGGGCTGGTCCAAGGAATCCTCCCAGATACCCGTCATTGCCAGGATGTGATGGGATTCTAGTCACCGTCCTCTTGAACATGTCACTGGACATCCTCAAAGGGATGGAGATGATTAAACCAGGCTTTGGTTTGGACAGTTTTTCACAGTTATGCTGCTTCCTCTGCGAAGACGTGACTGTCATCCTTCTTATCATCCTTCTTTTCCTCTTACCCTACAAAAACCAATCATGAAAGTGGGTCAAAAGGTAAAAGAAGCCTGTCTTTTTAGGACAATTATCCTGGCTGTTTTGTACTTCCACCCCGCCTCTATCCTCTGGGGATAGATCTGACCTGTGTCTTGGGATGTCATCAGGCAGATTTGCATCAAGAACAGAAAGCTCAAGGTCAAAATTCAAGGCTACTCCAGATCATTTCTCCCCCTCCATCCTGTTAACACCCCCTCCTTGTTTCAGTGTGATTCTATTCTCTTCTTGTCCTTGTCACTCTCAACCGCACAAGTCCTGGCACTCCCACTCAGGACAGTCAGTCCCCAGTCCTTTACTAAAACCCAAATCTTACCATTTCTGTGTTTTCTGTCTACTCATTTGCTTAATCCATTGACCACTGGGTGTTCATAGAGGTTAAATCAATAGTGATATTATCAACCACCCCGTGTTAACGACTTCCTCCAATCTCCCAGATGTTCACATTATCCTAGTGGTTATGTTCAAAAGTAAATAATTCAGAAAACATATTCACCCACCACAAATTCCTGATCTCTAATATTTTTATTCAAACACTCATATAGTAGATACCTGTCCCTCAAGATCAGAAGTAATGCCAGATCAACCAATCCTCACCTTAATTTCCTCCTACACCTATCTAATCCTGGATTCCATGGACTACGATCACAATAATTTACTTGGAAACATACAAAATTCCTTACCACTCATTTATTTTGTAACCCTCCAACCCCAGAAGATCCCGATTATCTGCCATGCCGCAGCTACTGCTGGTCTTATAACAAGCTCAAGAAAAAGCACGAAACATGACCTTTTGGTACCACTGTAAACACAAAACTGTCTGCATCAACTGGGAAGCACCCATAACGCCTGGAAATTGTGTTCTCCTTTTTTTCTGTTGGCTCAATAACAAAAAGACAAATCAATTTAAAATATGGGCAAGAGACCACAATAGACTTTTTCCAATGAAGACATACAAGTGGCCAATAGGTGTCTGAAAAGGTGTTTGGCATCGTTAACCATCAGGGAATGCAAATCAAAACCACAATGAGGTATCACTTCACACTTGTTAAGATGGCGATTATCAAAAAAACTAAAGATGACAAATATTGGTGAAGATGTGGAGAAAAGGAAACCTTGTGGGAATATAAACTAGTACAGCCATTATGGAAAACAGTATGGAGGTTCCTCCAATAAAGAAAACTAGCATATGATCCTGCAATCCCACTTCTGGTGTATACCCACAGGAATTGAGATCAAGGTCTCAAAGAGATACCTGTACTCTAATGTTCATTGCAGCTAATTCACAATAGCGAAGATATGGAAGTAACCTAAATGTCATTGATGGATGAATGGATAAAGAAATGGAATATTCGTCAACCTTGAAAAAAGAAGGAATTCCTGCCATTTTTGACAATATGAGGGACCTAGAAGATATTATGCTAACCTAAATAAGGCAGACAGAGAAAGGCAAATACTTATATGTGGAATGTAAAATTGTCAAACTCATACAAGCAGAGGTTAGAATGGTGGTTGCCAGCGGCTGGAGGGATGGGGGAATGGGGAGCTGATTATCAAAGGATACAAAGTTTCAGTTATCAAGATAAATCAGTTCTGGAGATGTAGGATATGGCGTAGTGCCTTCAGCTAACAAAACTCTATTGCATACGTCACATTTGCTACTTGAGTAGATACTAAGAGTTCTTACCACAGAATGATAGTAATAAAGGAGGTGAGAGAAAACTTTGGAAGGTGATGAATATGTTTGTGGCCTTGACGGTGCTGACAGTCTCAAGGGTGTATACTTATGTCCAAATTCATCAAGATGTATATAGAAAAGTATGACACCATCGTTGATTCTTCTGCACCTTGAAATATGCCATGTCCTCATCACAAGAGAAAAATATTTGTAACTATGTATGGACGGATGTTTACTGGACTTATTGTGGTGATCATTTCAATATATACTCAAACATTGAATCATTACGTTGTACCCATGAAACTGATATAATATTGTATGTCAACTTTACCTCAATAAAATAAACCACAACAGACAAAACCATTTGAATATTGTAAATGAGTTCAGTGAATCCCTGAAAGTGCCCCATTCCCATATGAGAGTTAAAGGAAGCAGAGAGGATGAAGTAAATGGAAGAAAGTTGTATAAAACAGTATTCAAATTAAAATCATTTAAGTTGCTATCAGCTCCTTGTGGCAAAGTTCTGTGCGTACTAATCTTCTTTCACATTTTTCCTGGAAATCATACTTTCAGATCCAACCCATAACAGTTACATCATTTGCTCTAATAAGACAATTTCAACTTAATAAATAAAACCAACAGCATCCCTTATGTATGAATAAAGTTAGTGAACTTTACAGAGAAAAGAGCATACTTGCACAATCTCAATAAAGGAAACAGAAGAACTGAATGATGATCAAGTCTCTTTCAAGCTTATCTTTGAAAGCCAGTAAAACCAGGCTGTCTTTTCAAGGATGTGTGTAGAGCTGTCAGCCTTGGAAGATAAAAATAGTGGCCTCCTCGGGAGCAAAGGGTAGGCTTGCTTACTGCCCAGTATAATAAAAATAACACCCCATCAGGACAAAGGTTAGCAGAAATCCTGACCGTTATCAAAGATTTGAGTTCCATAGGCTCTGACATCTTGCATCTCTCTGCATGTCCCCTGGACCACTGTGTATCACCCTGTAGGAAATGGGATTTAGTGAACCAGTGCAAATGCTGATACTCTGGCCACTGCTATTGTTGTGTCATTAAGTCCTTGTCTCTGACCCATGGGTCTCGTGTCTTTTGCCAGCATCTGTAAAACCATTGTAGGCTAACTTATTAGCTTGCAGGAAAGGTAAAATAGCAGACCTTTCACAGTTCCCGACAAGCTCTTAAAGTAACTAGTAGTCTTAGGAACAGAGAGCTATCCAGAACAATATGCATGGATGGTCTTCATAGAAGACTTCATGCAACAAAAACTTTAATAAGTCTCTCTGATCTCTCTTATTTCTACCCCAATTAGAAGGAGAGGCACCAAGCTATTAGAGACCTAGGGCTTGTGCAAGCCAGCTTTGCTCCAGAGGAGGCCACTATTTCTATCTTCCAAGGCTCACAGCTCTACACACATCCTTGAAATGATAACCTGGTCTTACTGACTTTCAAAGATAAGCTTGAATGAGACTTGATCATCATTCAGTTCTTCTGTTTCCTTTACTGAGATTGTGCAAATATGCTCTTTTCTCTGTAAAGTTCACTAACTTTATTCATACGTAAGGGATGCTATTGGTTTTATTTATTAAGTTGAAATTGTCTTATTAGAGGAAATGATGAAACTGTTATGGGTTGGATCTGAAAGAATGATTTCCTGGAGACCTAGTGACCAGAAACTTCCCATGGGGAGCAAAGACAGATGGGCATATTTCCAAAATGGACCCACATGCCTCCCTATCATCCAAAAGACAGTACATTATCTTAATTTATGATGATTTGAGTCATTAAAATCTTGTGCTGGGCCAAAGATACACTTCTAATAGGAATGAGGCACATAGCAGTTGTAAGCAGATTAACACGCTTGGTGAATATCAAACGCCGAACTAAACGCAGTGTTCTAATCAATTATAAGGTACAACAAATTTAATAAGGTCAATTAAATGATATTTAATGGTATCCTTGATTGTTACTCTGCAATAATGAACAAGAAACTCATGTAGATAACTACAATTGGTCTTACTTTAAAATATGGTAGTCAGGACTGTTTGAGATAAACTGGAGATAAGGAAGGGGAGAAATAGATAAAAGTTAGCTGCTCTGAAGCCACTGTCAAGACCCTTGGATCTACATGTAACCCAGGAGAGCGAGGCAGACAGCTGTGTACCTAGATCCTCCTGCACTGTGGTTCTTAGGGATCTCATGGAGCTGAAGCAGCTTCCTGAATCGTGTTTACACGTCCATGTGTACAATACCCCTGACCATGGGGATGAACCACCATTCAATCATCCCTTACACCCCCCCTAATTAACAATTAGATTTCAAAATCATTGTATCATTACCTGATCATTTATTCCTCAAACCTGTGGCATGCCGAGCTAAAAGAAAATTAAATTTCAATGGTTTCTTTTCTTTGAAGGACCAAGATGTTCTTTCACACTTGGAATCCAGGTTAGAAGATAAATCCATCAAATCAATGGGAACAACTTAAGAAATGGACAGAGGGATACTTCATTCATATATACACAGTTTGCACTGTGGCAAAACTAGAGTTATATTTTTAAAAATTAGAATTTTTTTGAAATTTTATAGATATTAAAGACTTTGTTCTGTTTATACTCCCTTTGGTTTACCAAACAAAACTCACTCTTTAATGGGCGTTTCTAGCATTGAGTGCTAATAACTGCAGCTTTTTTAAATTCTTATTTTTCCCAGCTCAAAGACCAAGGGCAGAGGTCATCAAGAGGTCAAGTCTAATCTACCTACAGATGTGGCAGGATCAACTATGGATGTTCAGCCAGACACTGCCAGCAGAACCACATCTCTTCACCCATAGGTGAGTTTTTACAAGTAATGACAGGGACTTAAGGATATCAAAGGAAATTCTTTATTAAGAACCAAAGTTATAGATTCCTATCTTGGGTTCATTACTTTGAATTTTTGAACCAAACGATGTAGTTATGTAATTTATGTTTAAAAAAACTTTGTGTATTTATAAATTCATAAGAAATTTCCAGAAGAATAAGCCACAACCTCTTAACAATAGTTCCTTCTGAGTAGGAGAGTGAGTTTTCAGGGAAGGGCAGGAAAGGGGAATGTTTCACTTTCCTCTACATAGATCAGTGCAATTTGACTTTTTTTACAGTGTGTACTTGTTTCATAATTAGAAAATGAGTGATGTGACCGTTTGGTGCAGGGCAACAGTATTATGTTCACCAGTCTCTGTTCTCTATGTTACTGCACAGCATGGACTGTAGGAGAAAGCCCAGAGGAGCAATGAAGACAAAGAAGAAACGACACCTGCAGAAAGTCAGTGGAGTATTTCTCCATAACAAACCTTCCAGGTGAGTGGCGGTCAGTATCTTCCACTGCTCCAGCTCTCGCTATGAACCTAGAACCTGCCCAGGGTAAGCCAGAGGACCATGCCCGCTAGGCCACTCCCTGCACGGAGCCTGTTTTTGCAGGGTGACTGCCATCAAGCAGACAATGGACTCAGGATGGGGCTTGTGACTTTGGGGCGGCTGGCAGAGAGGCATCATGTGGAACACCAGCTAAGTGCACACACCTGAGAGGTGGAGCTCCAGGTGGAGACACAAAATGTACCAAGAAACTGTGAAGTGAAGGAAGCTACTCCATCTCTCTGAGCTTCAGTGTCCCCCCTGTAATGTGTGGATCACAGGTCTACTTCACAGAGCGGTTGGGGAAGATATATAAAAGTTCCTGTGACAGCCAGTGTCACATTATTAACAAAGTCATATCCGACTTCAAAATAATCAATGAATAATGTTAATGAGACCAAAGACAGGATGCTCAACTTCGTGAGCAGCCCCAGCAGCATGAGAATGAGAGGAGCTCCGAGAAAGCAGGGTTCTTCACAGCTCCACTGGAGACGATGAACACGAGCTACACCAGGGTAAGTCGCTGTTGTACAGTGACTCGTTTAGTGAGGGTGGGTCCCTAAAGACACTGTGAAATCCAGTTACACACAGTTGCTCCTAGGAAAGAACTACAAAGCAATCAACTCAGCAGATAGGGATGGGAAGGGGGCGAGCATAGGAGGGTCAGAGCCACAAAATCTGACGGAAGACACTGAACCACGAGCGCTCAGCTCTGTCAACAGCTTCTGTGGTTGCACCAGGAGATCAAACGTCTGAGACAGCCATTGTGGGGACTGCTGGGAGCACAGTGGTCACCACAGCCACACCCCAACAGCAGTTGCATCGGAGCACACAGACCCCGAGACTTTCCTCTCCATTAATCCTTGTTTCAAGATGATGCCTATCCTCATGTTCCAATGTCTCCTTCTAACCCTTGTGGACGAGTGTCATCAGAACACCCTTAAGAGGTCACAGACCAGAGTAGGATGGAACACTGGGGGCTGGGGGAGCGGCGTTGCACCTGACAACACGGACTATCACCTGGGTCTATTGAACATGAGAGAATAACCCGAGGATGTAGTCTAACGAGAATTCCCTGTCTTGCCACATTCAGAGACACTGCAGAGTTTCTCGTCCGTTCTTTAAAAAAATGTTAAAGAATTCGTGTCATTGATTCATAATGAGGCAAATTCTTCACACAGTGACAGGGTCCAGTTTCCATGACCAGCTTATTCAGTTGTTTTGATAATATCCCACATTCAGGTATTGGAAATGTAACCTATTTGGATGTATAATATAAACAAGGACTTTTTTTCATGGAGATCAACACCCAAAGTTTTAGGGAAGACATAAATCGTGAAAGCTGCTAACCATTCCTCCACAGGTTTCAATAAGACTTTTAAGTTAATTTACCAATCTCAGGAAAAGATAACTTTTCAATTCAATTTTTTTTTCTGCATTCAAGCGTACAATACAACCAAGAGAATGAGCATAAAAAAATTAACAAGAAGGTCTTGCTTGCATTTCATCTTTTGCAAATAATCAGGATATTTTATGCTCTGTTTCTTTCAGTGCTGTAATCAATTTTTAAAGAATACATTACATCTGACTATCCCTGGGCATGTTTATCCTGGAACCTTGCCGGAATCCAAATCAGAGATGTTAAAGCTGACGGGTTTCAAATGCTGCCCAGGTGCTGTCTACTATGAACATGCCTCTTCCAAAGCCGGACCACCAGTCTCTTCCTGAGGGATCAGAGTCATCACTTATGTCCCTGAGAGACTGGCCACTCGGGCCTGAGCTGAGATTAGGTGATCAATCTGAAGGGCAAAATGCTTAAGCTATTCTCATCCTAACGATGCTGTTTTGGAGGCCTCTGCACTGGAATGGGTTGGTGAAAAAGGGGAACTTGCCTGGGAACTGTGTTGTTCTCCTCTGCCCTTAGCAGATCCTGGGGAAACCAATGATTAACCTCACGGATGCCTTAACGTCCACATCTGTGAAAAAGGCAAGCAACAGCTAATGTTACCACCTTGCAAAACTCCAAAGTTGTGCTTCCAAGAGGGACCACAAGGGCGAATTTCTCCCAAAAGCAGATGAAATGATGGCACTTTGGCTGGAGAAGGCAGAGGGCAGCAGGCAAAGTGGAAAGTTTCTGGGATGTCTAACCAGTTCCCATAAGCAGTTTAGAGAAGCACCTGGCCCTGGATTAGGTAGGAGGCTGTGGAAGGACCCACAGGTACACAGGGGGGAGGAGGAGTCAAGCAAAGGAGGGAGGCGGTGGGGAAGAGGAGCCAGTCTGGGCTTCAATTTTGGACAAAAGCAATTGCACGCTGCAGGCCCACGGCTTCCCATGAAGCTGCCACACCCTCCTAACTCCCTGGTCCCTTTCGTCCCGTCACATCACTCTGGGAATCAGTCCACATGGAGCGGGTGCAGGACCTGAGTCCTGAGTCAATGGTTTGGCACTCGGCCAAGCTCACAGCACCCTGTTCCTCCCCCCAGGGCCAGGCACCGCCCTGTGCCCAGAGCATCCTGGGAGTTCTAGTCCTGCAGCCCTACAGGTTGCCAGCTGGGAGCGGTTAAGAGAGAAAAGCTCCCAGAATGCACAGCTCGTGGCCCCAACTCTTGCCTTGTCCTTAGGCCCCTGGGCCCCACCCCTCTGCTTCTCCATCCCACCCTCTTCCCCACCTGTTCTCTATACCACGCCCAATCTCTATGCCCTGCCCACCCCCAAGAGTATGCGCAGTGTGGTTGGGCTGCGTCCCTTGAGGCCGGTACTCAGGTAGGGGTGGGGCTCACCAGCCTGGCTATTGCTGAGGTTGCTTGCAGCCCTGGTGGAAGCCCCCTGGCCAGTATTTGAAATGTAAACTCAATATCTAAAATGGAAATATCGGGTGCCTGGGATCCTGGAATTTGCCCTTTCAATGCCACCTGTCCTACCATCCCGCCTATCTCTCCAGGCTGCCATCATCCTCCCTCTGGAACCCGTGGTCAGGGTCGCTGCAGAGATCCTCCCTTTGGACCCAATCTGCCTGAAGGGCCCATACCTGATCAGGAGTCTTAGAAGGACTGCCCTGAGCCATGTCATAAAAAGGAGAAAACATCACATTGGACAGCCCCAATTCCTGCATTATACAGACAGGAAACTCAGGTGCACTGGTAAGTGACCCTAAGCCACTTCAGGGGAACACATGCATGCCCCTACTCCCACGCTGCACACAGGCTGGTTCACTGGACTTCCTTATCCCAGTGTGGACCTCTTGGCGTCGTTAACATAGGCAACAACACTGAAAGTTCCCATTGGTCCTTCCCACAGTGTTAGGCAAGTTTGTGCAGGAAGGTAATATGCAATTTCTGCTCTACTATAGGGCTGGCTCCTTGGGAACTAGTTTTAATATCCCTGTTTAAATATACCTGCAGAATCACAAAATTATTAAGCAAAATAATTTGTTGCTGTGGAGGGTTATGGTGATAATTCTCTGAAGTCGTTTTTCCATTTAGCTTTTCTGATTGACTCCAAATACTACAGCATAACACGCTTCTTAGACTGGTGGATGCACAGCTCCACTTCTTTCCAGGGAGAACACACAACAGCAGAATATCCGTGGCCTGACTTTCTGGAGCATCAGTATTACTACAAGATTTGGAAGAAGCAAAGTTAGGTCATTTCCAAGGTAAGGAATTAAAAACTTAACACTAAGATGAGGTGGGAAAGTCATATGCCATTAATAATTGTCAGTAATCTGTGCCTGAAATGTCAGAATTTCTCTGAGAAAGATCTCTGAGACCCTATTTCCCATTGTTTTAAATAGGAAAATTTAGAAGGCATAGCAAATCTATCGAAAAACTCTACCAATTTCCTAAGTCACAATATGGCACCTAGACATAAGTTACGAACATCGTGTGCTCCTCATTTTGTTCCTTCCAACCCAGTCCCTCAGGTCTTGAGTGCATGCTGTGAACACGGCACTGTGCTGGGTGTCGAGGCCTTGGTGAGCATCGTGATGGGGGTGGACCATGCTGGAGAACCATGACATCATAAAATCTCAAATCCATGCCACTTACAAAACTGAGGCAAAAATGGAAAGACCCAGGGGACCATGCAAGGATGAGGGCATTAATAGATACATGGGTGTATTAAAATCCATCTAATGGTGTCATGCGTGAGTGTGTTCCACTTTAAAACAAAACACTGCTGTTATTCTGAGATATTGAGTTAGTATCTTTGTGCAAATATGCAGGATTTAAAATGTTTATTGACATATAATATGTGTACAGAAATATATGCAGAAGTCATCCACGTAAATCACAAAGAATTATTACAAAGTGAACAACTTGTGTGACCAAGAAATAGCACCAGCTTTACTCAGGCCCCGACAATCTCTTTCTCCCTATTTCCTCCCCAAAGGTAACTGATATCTTACCAGCGAACACTGTATGTCAAGTGTGTCTTCTTATACAAGTGTTTTATTACAGAACAATTTAAACAATATACAAAATAGCACAGTAGGCCCGTCACCCAGTTTCAACAACTACTAATCATCTGCCATTTTTGTTTCATCCACACTCCATCACATTCCCACCTCACTTTATTATTCTTTTAAGCCTTTGTGCGTGTGTGGTGAGTAAGATGTATGCACACTGAAAGGCACAACTCTCAACCGTACAGTTTTGGCAAATAAACATGCCCATATAACTTTCATCCCTTTAAGAATAGGATATTTCCATCACCCCCAGAAAACTCCTTCCTGTTCCTTCCCAGGCAATTTTATCCTTCCCCCAATGCAACCCCTGTTCTGCTTTATTCAGCATAGGTTCATCTTGGCTGAAATCATCTCATGTGTGTTGTTTTCTGTCTAGCTTGCCTCCCTCAGAACGAGGTTGATGAGTCTCTCTCAGCATGTGTGTATCAGCGTTTGCTCCTCAGCACGGTTGAGGTCGTTCTGGTCTGTGGATGTCCCAAAGTGCGCTCATCTTCCTCCTGGGAACATGCAGGTCAGCTCCTGTGAACAGTCTTGTAAAAACGTTTTTTGGCATGCTGTTTAATTCCTTTATTAACGTTTAAGTGACACACCTTTGCATTCTTACTGGATGGTCCAGATTACAATATGCATCTTTAAGCTATCACATCCTACCTAGACTTAATAGTTCACCAGTTTAATCAATGTAAAATATGGAAGCCTTGTTACAGAACAGTTCCATTTACCTCTGTCTGTCCTTTGTGCTATTGCTGTCATAAATTTTACATCTACTCATATTATAAATCCCACAATACAGTGTTATAATTTTCGCTTTAGATAGTCATAGGTATTTTAAAGAAATAAGAGGTTCCGGCCCCGTGGCTTAGCGGTTAAGTGCATGCGCTCCACTGCTCGCGGCCTGGGTGCGGATCCCTGGCGCACACCGATGCACCACTTCTCGAGCCATGCTGAGGCAGTGTCCCACATACAGCAACTAGAAGGATATGCAGCTATGACATACAACTATCTACTGGGGCTTTGGGAGGAAAATAAATAAATAAATAAATAAAATCATAAAAAAAGAAATAAGAGAAATAAGTGTTTGGAAAGGAAATACTTTGAGACTCTGCAAATGTACTGTTTCTTCTTTAACTTTCATCCACAGTTTTTGCATTCATCAGTCATTCTTTCCAACAGTAATTATTACTGTAGTGTTAAAGTGGCAATTTTCTATTTCATGCTATCTAGCGCTTTTATTATTTGGAATTCTGTGAGCAAGATTTCTCCCCCCCTTTCTTCTTCCTTTCTTTCTCTCATTCTCTCATTCTTTTTTTCCCCTTTTTTCTTTCTTCCTTCCCTTCCTTTCTTATTTAATCTTTTTTATATCAGTATAGCCTCGTGGATATTTATTTTATTCTCTGAGTATTTATCCAATGCTACCATTATTTATTTCGTTGCTCAGAGTTTTCCAGCTTGAGTCATTGGAAAGTCTTTCAGATTGATTCCTTTTGACACGTCCCATCATTTTCTGTGTGTTTTTTTTTTGGAAAGCACTTTCATACTTTCTGGCACTACAAGATGATAAAGGCTCATCTTGTATTTTCCATCTCCAGCCCTAGAATTAGCCATTTCTCCAAGAAAATCTGCTTTATTTTATTGGAGAATGATATTTAGAAAACAAGATCTGGGAGCTATGTGTGCTCATTAATACTAGAGGGTCACTGCTTCTAGACCCTCTCAGCAGAGCTTGGAAATGTATGTATGAAAATAAACTCAGGTAGACACATCTGTCTATCGTTCTATCCATCTATATATCAGTCTATCTATCTATTTGGATAGATATATTAAAAGAGACATGGATTCATACTGATACTTCGAACTCCAATCCAGCACCACAGAGTTTATTCTAGCATTCTCCTTTTGTTTATTTGTAACTTCTTTCACCAACAGTGAGAAACTTAACTCCAGTTAGCTACAATATATTTCCTAATGTGTCAACTAGTTTCAGAATTGCTAATCCATACCCTTATGAAAAACAAATTTACCACCTAGAGTAGAGTGTTTGTGTCCAGTACTTTAGTTCTATAGTATCCCGTCAAATCACTGTCTTCCAAAGTAACTTAGGTCAGGACCTTTCATCCCCACCCTTTCTGTTTGGTTATGTCACATGCTTGTAATACAGTGAGATTCATTTGTCACTGCATTCCATCTGAGTTCCCCAGCATCTTGATTGATTTTTAAAATTTGAAGAGTAAAATTCACTCTTTGTGGTGTACAGTTCTATGGGTTTTGACTTTATGGTCATGCATCCATACACACAGTACCATACAGAGCTGTGTTTTTCACCCCCAAAGTTCTCTCATGCTATCCCTTTGTATTCAACCCCTTCCCCTACTCCATCCCTTGGCAACCACTGATCATTTTCCGTCTCTGTAATTCTGCCTTTTCTAGAAAGTCATATAAATTGAATCATATACTATACAGCCTTTTGAATCTGACTTATTTTACTTAGAGAAGTGCATCCAAGATTCATCCATGTTGTTGTGTGAATCAAGAGTTTATCCTGGGGCCGGCCCCGTGGCCTAGCTGTTGAGTGCATGCGCTCCCCTACTGGCAGCCCAGGTTCGGATCCAGGGCACGCACTGACACATCGCTTCTCTGGCCATGCTGAGGCCGTGTCCCACATAAAGCAACTAGAAGGGTGTGCAATTATGACATACAACTATCTATTGGGGCTTTGGGGGGAAAAAGGAGGAGGATTGGCAATGGATGTTAGCTCAGGGCTTATCTTTCTCACACACAATAAAACAGTTTATTCTTTTGATTGCCAAGTAGTATTCTAATGTACTGATGCATCACAGTTTCTTTCTCCATTCACCTGACGAAGGACCTTTAGTTTATTTCCAGCTTTTGGCAATTATGAATGAAATGGCTATAAAGATTCCCACAAAGATTTTTGTTTAAACATTAGTTTTCAATTTTCTTCAGTAAATACCTAGGAGCGGGATATCTGAGTCATAAAATAAGTGTATGTTTAGCTTTATAAGAACCTGCTCAACTGTTTTCTGAATGCAACTATCATGTTGCATTCCCAGTTCTAATTGCTCCTACTCCTCACCCACCTCCTCATGTGGTATTTGCAATTTTATTTTTTATTTCAGGCACCTAATAGGCGTGCAGTATCTTATTGTGGCTTCTGCTTCATTTTTGAATGTGAGTTCTGCTAAATATAGAATCTTGTGTTGACTTTTGGGTTTTCTTTCTGCATTGAAAGATGTCATTTTGTTGTTGAGTTGTCTCTGTTGTTTTTGATAATATATCATCCATCATTCACCTTATTTCTCCCTGTATGTAATGTCTTCCCCTGTATATATGTATTTCCCTGACTGCTTTCAAGATTTTCTTTTTATCTTTACATTTTAGTAGCTTGACTATCAATTACCTAAGTATGCTTTTATTTTATATTTTATTTTGTGGGTTTGCTGACTTTCTTGGATCTAAAATTTTAGATTTTCCACCAAATTTTGGAAATTTTATGCTATTACTTATTGATTTGCCTTTCTGCCTCATTTAATTTTTCTGTCTTTCTCCTCTCTGCTGGGGACTCAATCATCTCACAGGTCATAAGGCTCTCTTCATTTTTCTTCAAAATTTTTACACTCTTTTCTTCAGACTGGATAATTTCTATTGCTGTATCTTCATGTTTTTTCTATTGTTTCTAATCTACTGGTAAACTCAAAAGTATTTATTTTATTTCATCTTCCTATTTGGTTCTTTTGTGTAATTTCCACTTCTCTGCTGAGTTCCCACATCTGTTCATTCATTATGGGAATATTTTTCTTTACCACCATGATCATCTTTATAATAGCTGCTTTTGTATTCTTGACTGCTATTTGGAACACATTGGGGAGAGTTTCTACTGCCTGCTTTTGGTCACATATGGATTACATTTTCCTGTTTCTTCAAATCTCATGATTCTTTTAAATTGTGTACTGGAAATGATGAAAGATAGGTATAGAGGATCTGGATTCTATTGTATTTCTTTGAAGAGTGTTGTTAGTTTTCTAGCAGGGAATCAACTTGGCTGGACTGAAATTCCAATCCTATCTCCTTTACAGTGGGCATAGCTGAAATCCTCAGTCAGTTCTTTCATCTTCCAACTGCTGTTTTTACACTAGGCCTTCTGGGACCTACCCTGTATGTGTGTTGTTCAAAGATCTGCCAATTTGGTGTGTGGGGGGGAGAGACTTACGTATATATTTTGCAATTTTCCTCTTTGTGTCTCCCTCCCTTCCAGAATTTCTCCCCTAACTTTCCAGCTACTCTGCCAGCCCAAAAATTCATCCTCTAACTTTACAAATAAGACTGTAGTTTTTCCCCTGTCTAGGCCATGTACAGATTTTCGAATGCTTTGAGGCAACAGATTCAAGCTTGCAAATATCTCCTGGTGCAATTGCCATCATTTAAGGGAAGAATCCCTCTCGGTTCAGCTAGCTTGTGGAAGTGATTTAAACATACGCACATATACACATTTATTATATGTGTTTTACATATAGCTACACGAGTCTGTATAAATATATATAATATTTTGTGCAGATTTTATCATTGTTATCTGTGAGAGTGTTAGTTCAACAAGCTACTCCACCATTAGTAGAAGCCAGACCTCGGTTTTGTTTCTTTCTTGTATTTTATATAAATGGAATTATAAAATATATAGCCTTTTGAATATAATTTCTTTTATGCAGCATTATGGTTATGATATTCATCCATGCTATTACTTGTAGCTAGTGTTTGTTCATTTGTTGAAAATAATTAATTTTTTAATGGTCATAAAATATGCAGAACATAAAATTGTAACCATTTTTAAGTGTACAGTTCAGCGACATTCGATACCTTCACATAATTGTGTAGCCATAACCTCCAACCATCCACAGAACTATATTCACATTACACTGAAACTTTGTGCCCATTAAGCAACAACTCCCTGTTATCCCTGTTATCCCTCCCTCTTGCCCCTGGGAACCACCATTCTCCTTTCTATTCCTATAAATTTGACTACACTAATTACTTTATATGAGTGGAATCATACAGTATTTTTCCTTTTGTGACTGGCTTTATTTCACTTAGCATAAAGTCCGCAAGGTTCATCCATGTCATAACATGTGTCAGAATTCCTTCCTTTTTAAGGGTGAATAGTATTCCACTATGTGTATACAATACATTTTTTTGTCACTTCATCCACTGAAGGACATCTGGCTTGATTCCAGCTTCCGGCTATTTTGAATAATGCTGTTAAGAACATGGGTGTACATATATGTCTTTATACCTCTGCGTTCAGTTCTTTTGGGTGTATACCCATAAATGGTGTTCTCAGATTCACTTTTTCACATATAACAGGGTCCACCACACCTCCAAGAAGCAATTCTTGGAATGCCAGCTGGTTGCCAGATAATTCAACTCAATTTGATGCTGACAACCCAGAGATACATCAGATTCTACAGGTTGATGGCTCCGTCCTATAATTCTGCACACCCACCCAACCTCACCTTTACTTCAGATGCCAGTTACAAGCCCAAGTTGTTACCTGTACTCTGACTTACTGGCTATAAACCAGAGGTTCCCACAACCTCCTCATTGGGTTTGATTAATTTGCTAGAGTGGCTCACAAAACTCAGAGAAATATTTACTAGATCACCAGTTTATTATAAAAGGATATAATTCAAGAAGAGCCTGTTGGAAGTGGTGCATAGGGAAAGGTATTGAGATAGTACACGAAGCTTTCATGCCATCTCCACGTGCACCACTCTCCAAGCAGTCCTTGTCATTGCCAACCTGGAAGCTCTCTGAACCGCCTTCTCTTGGGATTTTTATGGAGGCTCTCTCACATAGGCATGATCAATTATTAACTCAGTTTCCAGCCCTTCTCCTTTCTCTGAAGGATAAAGGGTAGGGCTAAAAATTCGAAGCTTCTAATCAGGGCTTGGTCTTTCTGGTGACCATTCCCCATCCAGGAGCCATCCAGGAGCCCACCCAGAGTTGCCTCAGTAGAACAAAAGATTCTCTTAGTGTTCTTATCACTGGGGAAATTACAAAGATTTTAGGAACTCTGTGCCAAGAACTGGACGCAGAGGCCGATAAATATGTTTTTTATTATTTCGGAACCCATAAGTGGAATTTCTAGATCATATAGTAATTCTATTTTTAATTTTTGAAGGAACTGCCATACTGTTTTCCACAGTTTTATATTCTCACACTCAGAGCACAAGGGTTCCAATTTCTCAACATCCTTGCCAACACTTATGTTCTGATTTTGTGATGGTAACTATCCTAATGGGTGTGAAAAGGTAGCTCATTGTGCTTTTATTTCACATTTTCCTGATACTTAGCGATGTTGAGCATCTTTTCTTGTGTTTCCTGTTCATTTTATATTTTCTTTGGAGAAATGTCTATTCAAGTATTTTGTGCATTTTTAAATTGAGTTTTTTTATTGTTGAGTTGTAGAAGTTCTTTATTTATTTTAGATATTAATCCCTTATCAGATTTGTGATTTGCAAATATTTTCAACCATTCTATGGTTTGCCTTTTTATTCTGTTGATAGTATCTTCTGATACAGAAAACTTTTTCGTTTTGATGAAGTCCAATTTGTTATTTATTTGTTACTTATGGCTTTGGTGTCATATTAAAGAAATCATTTTTGCAATGGCATTTGGACCCAATCACATACAGCTTTTACCATGTGTTTTCTTCTAAGGATTTTATAGCTTCAACTCTAACATTTATATCTTTGATCCATTTTGAGTTAATTTTTGTATATAGTGTAAAGTAAGGGTCCAACCTCATTCTTTTGTATGTGGGTATCCAGTTTTCCCAACAACATTTGTTGAAAAACTGATCTTTTCTCCAATGAATGATCCTTGTACCTTTGTCAAAAATCATTGGACCATATATGCAAAGTTTTATTTCTGGGGTCTCTGTGCTATTTCATTAGTATAGTGTGTGTATTTATGCCAGTACCACACTGTTTTGATCACTTTATAGGAAGTTTTGAAATCAGGAAGTGTGAGTTCTCTAACTTTGTTCTTCTTTTTCTAGATTGTTTTGGCTATTCAGTGTCCCTTGAGAGTCCGTAAGAATTTTAGGATAGATTTTTCTATTTTTGCAAAACCATCATTGGAATTTTTATCTCTTTAAGTAAGTTGATTCATAAGTATTTTACTCTTTTTGTTGCTATTGTAAATAAAATTGTAAAGTTTTTAAATTTCTTTTAGATTACTTATTATTAATGTATAGAAGAACAACTAGTTTTTGCATGTTGATTTTGTGTCCCACTACTCTGCAGAATTTACTAGTTCTAACAATTTTTTGGTGGAAGTTTTAGGGGTTTCAACATATAAGATACTATTTGTAAACAAATAAATATTACTTCTTCTTTTCCAATTTGGATGCTATTTCTTTCTTTTTCTTGCCTAATTGCTTTGGCTAGATCTTCTAATACCATGTCGAATAGAAGTGGTGAAAATGGGCCTTCTTGTCTTGTTCCTGATCTTAGAGAAAAAGCTTTCAGTCTTTCACCCTTGAAAATGATGTTCTCTGTGGATTTCTATATATGGCTTTTATTATGTTGAAGTTGTTTCCTTTTACTCTGAGTGTTTTTTTAGTGGTGTTAGCATGAAAGCATGTTGAGTTTTGTTAAATGCTTTCTCTGCATCCATTGAGATGATCATGTGTTTTCTTCCTTTATTCTGTTAATGTGGTTTATTACATTAATTCATTTTCATATATTGAAACATCCTTGTATTCCAGGAATAAATCCCACTTAAAAATGCTGTATAATCCTTTTAACATGCTGATGAATTTAGTTCATTAGTATTTTTTGGAGGATTTTTATATCAATATTCATCAAAGATATTGACCTATAGTTTTCTTTTCTCTGAGTGTCTTTGGCTTTGATATCAGGGTAGTGCTAATCCCATAGGATGACTTTACAGGTATTTTCTCCTCTTCAACTTTTTGAAAGAGCTTGAAAAGAATTGGTGTTAGTTAATTAAAAAAAAAAGTCTTTGGGCCCAGGAATAAATTCAGCATAAAATAAATACAAATAAATATTTTTTAAAAATATGAAAAAGTTTTTTACTAAGAAAATTTAAAAATTAAGTAAGTATATCACTTATCACTTTATTTCTAAATAGTTTTTTAACCTACTAGTAAGCATGAACAAATTGTTAGAATTAAAATGACTCGTGTTAATTTTCTTCATTGCAAGTATTCTGACAGAAGTATATCATGCCGTCATGTATGACATTTTTTATGAAAAAATGGTCATTTTTTGTAGTATTTGAGAATATTATGAATTTTGCCAGTGGCCTCTGACAGTACTCTGATATGCAAAGTTATCTTTTCAACATGTATGTCTATCATCATCCTTACCAAATTAACAAACTCAGGTGCTAATTAATCAACTACTTTTCATATGATACAGGTTCTCCACCACCAACTTCCCTAAGCATCAGGAAATTCTACAACTTCTGCAAGATTAACGGTTTTACCTTACATTGTATATATCTCATGTGGTTTAAAACATCCAAAAATCGTTGATAAACTGACCCTGCCCACACTAAAGCATTGTGAATAATAAAAGTTTGTCTCTGTTAAGTGGGGAGGGATTTCAGGTTGAACTTAATTTTGTAAGTGGTCAATTTATTACAGTGTACTGTTCTGTTATGTATTTCACTTCTTTTCTAAAAAAGTGATAGTTGAGGGCACTTAGATAAAAATTTGAGAAAATAAGGAACTGATACACACTGTAAGCTTCAAATGTTTTCAAGCATAAGATACAATAAGAACTAAAACTACGAAATGACGGAGGAAATAGAGATAAGGGGATGAAGTTGCAAAACTGAATCTATAATAATATCTCAATGGCTAGCTTTGTGGTGCCAAGAAGGTGGTGAAGTCAAAGAATTCATAAAGATGATAATAAACACACTACAAAGAAAAAAGACTGAAATTTTCATAGAGAGAATTTTTACAGTGATATGACAGATAGAGAACAGAGAAGAGAAGTTTGAGTGAGAGACTATCTGCTTCTTAAATTATTTCCACTTTAGAGAACAACAAACCAATTTGCTGAAATCTTTATTCCTCTCTATGACCCTATCTTTACTTGCAAAATCTCAGCCCTGAATCTATGTCACAGTCCAGCTTTTCCATCCCTGGAGAACAGAGCAATTTATCTCATATGAAACCTCAACAGCTCAGGCTGTGAAACAAGGCCGGCCATCCATTCTCACAGAGGAGCCAACTGGAGGTAGGATTTTTGGTTCTGAATTCAGCTAAATATCTTCAAAGAATCGTATCTGGCCTTCCTTATCCAGGGCTATCAGTGAAGTGCTGGCTGGCTTTCAGAGAAGAGCAATTTACAGTCAGTGGAGACATTTTCTGTTGAGCTCTCTAGAGAAGGCTGTGGGGCTTGTCAGTAAGAGTTGATTTTTATGAGGATTATACTTTTTTATTTTATTCAGAGATTTATAAAGAAATTTACATGGTAAGAATTATTATCAAAAAAATACGTTGTCTATTCTCTGGTCATTTAAGCAAAATCTTCCTCTCAGCGCCAACCCATGGACAAAGCCCAGATTTAATCTCTAAGAGTCTGCTAGGCACTCTGTGGTCCATGGGAAGCCCTCAAGTTGGCAGCCTGTTTCCTTGTGTGCTGTCCTGGTGTTCAATCTTCCATCTCTTCCGGGTACAACTAGACAGACACTTATGAGATCATCAAGGGACTTGACATTGGAGAAATGTACATTTCATTATCTTTAGACTTCTACACTTTTCAAAAACACTCTCAGCATTTCCAGTAATTGTGCAGCAGTTTCCCCAACACTAAGGTTCTCACTATTATAAGTTAAAACAAATAAATTTTGAAAAGGAAAAAGTGATCTTTGCAATTTTGTACAGAATCTATATAATGGGTGCATCCTTATAAATGGAGGTGATGGTGCTCAGGGCAAGCTACCACAGGAGGCACCACCCTGGTGTGTGTATTGTTTCGAGCTGAAGACAATAAGGACTCAGAGAACTCAGGAAGAATATTTGAATTTCCCCTCCCAAACTGCCTATAGAATTTAAAACAAAAAATCTGTATCAAGAAGGAGTTATTATCATGATGGTTGTAAAGATAACATAGGCTAGAGGTTACAATAGGAAAGGCACCAAGCCCCTTTTATCAAAAACTCTATCTCTCCCTGACCACATTATCTATAGATGACCCTTAGAAGAGTTGTCAGGCAAACATTTGCATTTCTATCTCCATGTGAGTTGTCTTCTTGCCCTCTGTGGTCTTAGACCACTACCCACCCCCAACACCTTCCTCTTCTTTAGCTACAATACTTAAGCGGGCAGCTTAGACAGAGGGACGAGTTGCTCATTTCTGAGTTTCTCCCATGTATACATGTTATTAAACTTGGTATTATTTTCTCCTGTTAACCTGTCTTGTTAATTATTTGGCCAGCCATGAGAACCTTAAGAAAATGGAAGAGGGAGATTCTCTCACTCCCTCAACAGTTTTTGCGCCCAACGTGGGGCTACACTGACTGGTAAGTTGCGTTCTCTGGCTGGAAGAAATGCCTTCTCCCTGCATTACTGCAGGGGATGAAATACGGGAACTCCTGATGAAAGCCGGCAAAATGTAAGACTTCTTACCACGTCAGCCTCCTGGAATCTCTACCTGTGGAGTCTGGTGGAACGAAGTGGTGAGAAATTTATTCTCTTTCAAAATTTAGATTGACAGGAGAAAATATTTGGGAAACTAGTTTCTTGTGCTTTTAGTGACGCTGGTAAATTTGGTAGAGTACTCTTGGTTTTGATCTTGATCCCTTTTCCTCCCAGAGATAGTCTCTGTTTTTCTCTTTTGTCTCTGTCTTTTGTATCGTGTGTCATAAGAAGGAAATACCATAGGGTAGGACGCAAGCATAGGCCCTATAAGCCTACTGTCTGGGCCGGCCCCACAGACTGGTGAGTTTGCGGGTCTTACCAGACTGGCGTCTATTTAGACAAACTTTGCTGTGGGTTAATATGCACATGAAGTGAAGGCCATTGCCAAGGGCATCTTGGAAGCCAAAAAGGCCGCAAATCTGGTGGGCATGGTTCGAGCAGTTAAGAGCCATTAGGGCGCTCGCCACTTTCAGAAGACTCCTGTGACAGGATAAATTGGGTCACGGAACGGGGTAGATGACACAGGTCCCACGCCAACTGCAAGAAAATGTCCATGCAACGACGAGGTACTCTGTAAAGCCAACAGTCCCCAACCCCGTGGCACCTCCTCCCCCAGGTATTATTCTGACTCCAAGAGACCTACGGCGTGGCTAAAACTGTCATTGTGCACATAACAAAAAAACCGGATGAGGTTTTTCCTTCTGTTTTGTTCTGTGTCCTGAGACAACTTGGCTTTGTGACCAGTGAGAATATTCTCCTTGGTCTCCACCATACGGAAGGTGCATTTACCGGGGTGCCCCTTGGTGGCCAGTTGAGTAGACTGGGGTTCTGAACTGTCTCTTTTTCTGGCTGTGCCAAGCTCTCAGGGGAGTTTGTCATAAAGGGCCCAGTCTATAAGGACTTTTGTCATCTTAACCTTCGTTGCTTGTTAGAGCTGGAAAAATCCCATTCCAGTATTGCCTGCCCGGTATCACAGATTAGCGGGTCTGTGACGGGAGGCGTCCCACACTATGGTGGGAGACTGGAGACACAGTTTTCACTACACCATCCTTACTGCCTGTGCAACGAAGGACTTTACTTTCTCTGAATATCTTTGGGAGTGAATTCTGTGGATCATGGGGGCTACATCATCTGCGCCTTCACCAGGGACACCTCTTGCGTCCATGGTAAAGATTTATTCAAAGCATGGGAAAGTTACCACCGGGTCTTTCCTTCAAAAGGCTTATTAGATCAAGTCACTATTGGAATAAATATACAAATGAAGATCCTACTCGTCAATGGCCCGACGACAGATACTTTGAATTGGAAAACTTCTAAAGTGGGGAAAAAAAATATGTTTTGAGAGCTCTCACACAATTGTTTAATTGGTACCTAAAAAAAGGCCAGAAAAAGGAAGGGAAAAATTTAAATAGCCTTAAGACCTTGACTCAGGTTACAATTGAATTGAGAACAGGTAAAAGTGTAAGTGTTGATAAGATTATAAAGGTTGGAATGTTTGAGCTAATTTTATATAAAGAGGTTACATCAACTTTGCCTGTGTATGTTTTAAAATGTCTGACTGGGAATGCTTCCCTTGTCCAAAATTAGAAGACCAACACCTATTGATAAAAATCTTAATGATAACTATGTTTAAAGGTATAAGAGGTGATGAAATTTACATGAACTTTTGTACAAAAAAATTAAGTTATTTCTATTACAGAACTGGTTACCAAAAATAGTAATTTAAATGATGGCTAATTTTATCTAATGTCTTATGAAGTCTTATAGGCAATCTAAATAATTATTGGGAACAAGTAACTAAATAGTTGTGAAAAAGATGAATGTTGGGTGAACATTAAATAATAATTATGTATTATGGTGGTTACAGCTTCCAAAATCTTTTTGGTGACTTAAAACTTTAGAGTTTTGCTAAATTTTGTGATAAAAATTCACTGAGTATCATCATTTCCAAATAAGATAAGATATTAGACATTGATTACTAAACTTACGTTTGTTACATTTGGCTTTTCATTACAGGAAAACTAAAAGGTGTTTTGGGTCTATTGGTAAACATGTGTTTTATTAAAAGATTGTACTATAAAGTAACATATTTCTAGAGGTTATGAAGTGTTTATAAATTTTCCAAGCCACAATATACTAATGTAAAAGAAAGTTTATAATGGTTTACTTAGTTTTTACTTACACATTGGGGTTACTAAGAGTTAAAATTTCTAATTAGTATATGTGATTGAAGCTACTAAATATAATGAAAAAATATGTCTGTGTACAAGGAAAGTAAGATGGATAAAGAAGGAACAAAGAATGGAAATATTTTATTTGATTGATTAAGAAAGATAAAATTGTCTTCAAGTACTAGGAGGGAAAAGAAAGACATGGGACAAATTCTGAATGTAAAAAGAAAGTTATAGGTGTGTGGAAGAGAAATTCTGGAAAAGGAGTTTTTGTATGGTCAAGTTGGCTAAGATTGAAATGAATTTAATAAAGTAAATGAATTTAATATCAGAAGGAAGCAGGTACAAAATTATAATTTGGTCTTCTTTCTCTTAAAAGGATAATTTTCTTGAACTTGATAAAGAGGTTATAAAAGATTTTTCTTTACCTTTCGGTAAGTCTCCCTAAAAGACAGAAAAAAAAAAACTGTTAAAATAATTTCCTGTGTTCAAAAGACTGAGGTCTCTCTATTAAGGTTTTTGGACTGTTAATGCTCTGTTTGCTTTAACGTTTTCTATTTTTGACAAGCTCCCCAAAATTCATATCTTAAATAAAGTCATTTTTTTACTTTTTTTCTTTGAGAATTTTCAAAAGGCCCTGGAACTTCTCAAAGAAATTTGCTCTCTTCCTATAAGGGGAAAGATACTAAATTTACTAGGCTTATTCAGTATGTTAAATTACATGGAAAGCATTGTCAGACAAGTGATGATATGTCTGCTTAGGTGCTGTTATGTGGGCAAATGTTATTGACATAGGTGTTTTAAAATTGTATAACATTACTGAAATTCTGATCTGTCCTGATTATCAGTCATAATTCTGGTTATTATTATTTTAAAGTGTTGTATGTCACAAAATTAACCAAATTTCTCTGTCAATTGCCATTTTGAGCTCTTGTTGTTTACAGACTTATTTCTTTGCTCTAATGCTTTTGCAAAATATTTCGACTTCAGAAAAATTCATGGAAAGGACTCTGACATTTACACTGGAGTACAGGTTTCCGACAAACTTTCTGATCATAAAACTGAACTTGGTAAGAAATTACAGAAATCTGATGGAAAGACTGATAACTTCATGAAGCTGCTAACAGAAAGACTGGGATCAAGAATGGATTACACAGGACCGAATGAACTAATAAGGATAATTATAATTTTTATGATTTTTCATTTGAAGTATTGCTGAATTTTTAATGTTTTGTTTTTTCAGAGTTAAGGAAAACTTTTTCTCTTTTCTCCTGAGCTAGCTATGACATAACAATTTGGTAAATGATATTTTTGTAAGTAAAATTGAAATATTTCTCTATTTCTCTCTATCTGATCCCTCGAATTTGGAAACTCTTAGTAAGTGAGTATTGTTGTTTTCATGGCAATATAGTTATTTGCATAAGTTCAATAAGAATCTGTTCTCCTTATAACAGGACGTAATTGGAAACACTGATTATATTACGAAGGCTGTGACTGGAAGATCATATTTGTGATATAACCATACAGGTTTTGAGGAATGAAGATTGGACTTTATGGAAGAAAGCCACGTGGAAATACTGGCCTGGTACCTTATGTTCCAAGCAGCACTTCCCAGGATAAGTAAAGAATGTCACTTATCTGGCAAACACAAGGAACCTCGAAATATTTTGGGGGAACCTAGGAAGAAAGGAATTCACCCAAATCTGTAGGTATTACAGGCAAAGTCTGATGACAAAATCCTTGGCTTGGCTTTTCTGGCCTGGAGAGGCCTTTAAAGTTCAATCTGAGATTCCTTATAAAAAGTTCCAGCAAAGCAGATTTAAAAGAGCCTATGTGATCAATTGCTATTCTTGCTGTACTTATGTAAATAATTGGGCCAACACTATTGGAACTAGGCTTATTTTGCAAACTAGTTTTAATTTGTCTATCTTTGATAAAAATGAGGGTGATCTTAGAAAGAAAAATTATATTTCAGTAAAAACTATAGTGTACATTTGCGGATATTAGATCCTAGTTTTGTTAATTGTCTGTTAAGGTTTTTGTTTTATATCTGTTGACTGGACTGGATCCTGATTTCTTCTAGTCTCCTAAAATATTTGGCTACAGATGTCCAAACTAACGTTTTTCATTTTTTCCATCATTTTCATTTGGAATCACTAAAAACTGAACCTGCCCTTTTTCCTGAAGCCTTAGAAACTGAAGCTGATGGACTTGATATAAACTTAAGAGATTACCCAATGACATCATCAGAGACATTTTAAACTGCAAAAGATGCTTTGATGCTGACATCTAAAAATCTTCTTAACTAGCTGTCCCCTATACTGAGAAACTGCTTTACACCTTGCTCCAACCATTAACCTTGTTTTTCTTTCATTTACATAGAAATGCTTCCATTAAATACTTGATTGCTTGCTTCCACAATATAGGTGTAACCTTGAGAGCCCACCTGCATCACCACTGTCAGGGGAAGAGGGGGAATCTCCCTCTGCCCTTTTCCTTAAGGTTCTTATGACTGGCCAAATAATTAACAAGACAGGGTAGCAGGAGAAAATAATACCAAGTTTAATAACATGTATATATGGGAGAAAGCAGGGACACTGCCTTTCTCAACACAATAGCAGATTCTCATCTTAAATACCATGTCCAACCAAAGACAAGGAGGATGTTGGGGGTGGGAGTGTTAGTTACAGGAGATTATCACTAAAGCACTGTAAACAAGAGTAAGATTTATTATGCAGTTTTAAGGCCTCACCTTCTACGTTGATAAGTCTCTAGAAATGAGGTCGTCCCGCCACTTCCCAATACAGAGAGGGAGATACTTTTACAAATGGAGACTTCCCTTGTAAATGATTGTCTGGTAACTCCTTGCAGGGCCATCCAGAGCCTGTGGCCATAGAGACAGAACTTCCGATAAGATGGGCTTGTTGGTGCCTTTTCTATTGTAACCTCTATCCTACATTATCTTTATAGCAGTCATGATAATAACTCCTTCCTGAAACAGATCTTTTGTTTTAAATTCTTTAGGCAGTTTGGGCGGGGAAACTCAAATATTCTTCCTGAGTTCTCTGAGTCCTTATTGTCTTCAGCTGGAAATAATCCGCATACCACAGCGGTGCTTCCTGGGGTAGCTTGCCCTGAGCACCATCAGTTCCCTCCTCTGAAACTTCCCTAGAAGTTTCACATATTAAAAGCTGAGCTGGTAACTGTGGAGAGAGAAATCCTGGTAGTATCCGAGTGATAAGAAGTCTGCAAAGAGAGAAAAGAACGCAGATTAGAATGAGGATGAACAAGCAGAAAAGAACAAATCGGAGCACATTTCCCCACACTCCATTAAACCAGTCCCCCAATCTTGGAAATAAGTCAGTCCAATAAAATGTGTGAGCTTCGTTTATCTGATGAAAAATGTCAATCTTCTCTTTTAATAGATTTAAGTTAGATATTACTTGACCTGTTTGATTCACATAAAAGCAACATTTTTCTCCAATGATTGCACATGCTCCTCCTTGCTGGGCAGTGAGTACATCCAGAGCACATCGATTTTGGAGCACCACAGATGCTAGGCTGTTAATCTCTGACTGGAGTATGTTCAAGGTTTGCATGGTGGTGTTGAACTCTTGCTCCATTACCATAGAGAGATTTAAGATTGCCTTTTCCAACTCATAATCTCCAAAGCTGGGGAATAGGACTCTCAAGGCTGAAAGAACTTAGAGTTGTGATATACAAGTGGAGTTTTCACGATTTCTCGACTGGCACGTTTATGTGGCACAATCTTATGAACAAACGAACCCAAGTTTGCAATTTGGCTGGCATTTCAGGTGGAGTGCTTGGTGACAGAAGGAGCCAGGTATCCAAGTCCGCATTGTCCTGACCAGTTAGGTGGGCATCCTTTATACACTTTGTTGCCGCATAAAATGAAAAGAGCAGTGTAGTTTAAAGACAAGGTTAGAATTGAGTCTATAGTTCCCAGGATCTGGACTATTTCATGATCTGTGTCACTTGCACTGTTACTACCTAAACATCTCCATTTCCCATGAGCTCCTGTCAGTCTGCGAGAACAGAACAGATTGCAGAATAGCTGGTACAGGAGGCCTGAAGTCTGATTTTGGCAGCTATAAAGCCTGGTCTTGTCACCTGACCAGGTGAGTCCAGATTTTTGATCCACCCATATATAGTCTGTGGCATTGGGCAGCTTAACCATGCGGATAGCTGCGATACCTCAAGTTGCACACGGGTGGCTCGGAAGCCATCCAGAGCACTTGGTGATTTGGCAAATGTCTGTGCCAGAGGGAGTAGTGATAGAGTCACTTACAATTCCCTTGAGAGTTCTGAAGATGCCACCTGCGGAATCAAACCACAGAGTTTGACTGCAATATTGTCTCGGTATGTCACCCAGGAAAGGTCCAGCGCCATGTTTACTTTCAATGCAGAGGGAAAAACTTTCACTTATTGCTTGTACTTGGGCAAGGGACAATCCTTGACCTTCTAAGTAGTCTTTCTGGGGCCCAAGTGACTCACCAGGAGACGAAGCAGAGTGAAGTTTCCTTTGTTGCGGATACCATACTCTGTTATTCATCCATTTTCCGTACTTAGTCCACCAGGTGTTCATATCAGCAGGAACAAAGACTAGTTCAGGTTCTTTTGCACTGTCTAGCTGTTGACATAACCAACAGTCAGATTGATTAGTTAGCGTGGCTAGGGCTTGGTAAACTGGCATAAGGGGGTGTTTGGTCTGTGCCCGACCTGTTGAAAAGGAGAGGGTTAGTAAAAGCAAGACACAGATCGGAGAAGAGCCCATAGCAGAGACTTAGAGAGGGGAAGAGGGACAGATAGAGACCAGCACTCTCCAGTCAGCTTTCTAATAAATGATTAAAAAATATGTATATATACATCCACTAATATTTTGTGTGAGTGAGTGTGTATATATATCCTGAGTTTTAAAGCAAGGGGGAGGAAATGGGTCAAAGTAGGTTTTCTTGATCCGTGATCTTGGGAAAAGCTGTCTACTTCGTGATGTCGGCTGCTTCTGGGGCCTGGGTTTTGGCCCTCGAAATCCTTAGTTTAAGGTCACCTGTGGGGATTATCTCTCAGTTGTCTTGAGAGCGATGTTCTGGGTCTATTTTGGTGTGGCTTGCATGGATCCAGGAAGATTTTTTTTTTTTTTTGATGACAGTGCAGGTCGTCGGTAAGATTTCATAAGGTCGTTCCCAGCGAGGTGACAGTGCGTGTTTTCTTCTAAAGACCTTGATGTACACCCAGTCTCCTGGTCGAAAGGGATGGCGAGGCTTGTCAGAAGGTGGGGGCCACGCCTCTTTTACCTGTTGACGATATGCTTCAAGTATACTAGTTAATTTTTGTATATAACTAGTCATAGCATCAAATTGTTCACTTAAGTTCCCATAATATTCATTTAATCCAGGAATTGAAGGTTTAGAGACGCCAGTAGGCATCGGATGTCCAAAAACTATTTCAAAAGAAGTCAGTCCATGCCTTTTATTTGGAGTATTTTGAATCTTCATAAGGGCCAAGGGCAGAGCTTCTGGCCATTTAAGTCCAGTTTCTTGACAGACTTTTCCTAGAGTTCTTTTTATATCTAGATTTTTATGTTCCAATTGCCCTGATGACTGAGGGTGATATGGGGTATGAAATTTTAATGACTACCCCAGAGTTTTTGCAAGCAAGTGTTTTTTCTCTGCTGTAAAATGAGTTCCTTGGTCTGATTCAATCTATAAAGGAATGCCAAAGCGAGGAATAACTTCAGTTATTAATTTCTTTACCACTGTTGTGGCATCTGCATGTCTGGTCGGATAGCATTCAGTCCATCTACTAAACATGCAGACAATAACCAAACAGTGAGAGTAACCTAAAGCTGAGGGCAAGTCCATAAAATCCATTTGGAGTGCTGCAAAAGGCAGCGTGGGCCTGGGAGGACTTCCTGGATCACACCGATTTCTCCCAGAAACTTGGTAAGATTTGCAAGTTGTGCACTGGGAGGTGATTTGGTCAGAAATTTTATGGCTGCCAGAGCAAAACCAATTGTTTTTTAGTTCTTTAGCTATCCTCTGTTTGCACATATGTCCCATTTGGTGGGAGATAAGTGCAAGCCAAAAAGTCAAAAGAAAAGGAGCTACTGGAAGTCCATTTGGTCCAATGTATAATCCATCTGATAATTGTTTGGCACCCTTTTGTATCCAATTGTCTTTTTCAGATTGTGGGGCATTTGTCTGATAGTTAATAACATCAGTCAGGGATAAAGGAAGGTTTAAAAATTGGGTGGAAATCGGATAAGGGGGTCCATAGTGAGCTGCATATTTAGCAGCTCTGTCAGCCCTGTCATTCCCTAAAGATATGACATTAGTCTCCTTAGTATGGGCTGAACAATGAACAATGGCAATTTTTGAAAGAAAGTGAATAGCTTTTAATAAGGCTGTAATTAAGTGTCCATTAGCAATAGGAGTTCTTGCAGAGGTTAAGAATCTACGGGATTTCCAAATTGTGCCAACAACATGGCAGACTCCAAAAGCCTATTTGCAGTCTGTGTAAATAGTGGCAGTTTTTTCTTTTGCTAATGTGCAGGCCCTAGTAAGAGCTATGAGTTCAGCAGCTTGGGCTGATCTTATGGTGGGCAAAGAATAAGCTTCAAGAGTTTCATGTGGGGAAACTATGGCATAACCAGTTATTATGCTTCCCCGGGAATTTCGTTTACAGGAGCCGTCACAAAACAGAAGTAGGTCTGGATTGTCTAAAGGGATGTCTGAGAGATCCTCTCGTGGCTTTGAGACCATTTCTATAGTTGCAAGGCAATCATGTGGAATGGAGTGGGGCTCTCCATTATCAGGAAGGGGCAGTAAAGTAACTGGATTTAAAGTGTTTCAACGATGTAAGATGATGGAAGGAGCCTGCTCATAGGTGGTCTGTTGACGTGTAGAGAGGTGTTGTGTCCTATGAACTTGCAAAATAGCTGACACAGAATGTGGGACATAGAGGTGAATGGGAGAGCCTAATGTAAGAGTACTGACCTTATCAATCAGGGTGGCAGCTGCAGCCACCGCACGTAAGCATGGGGGCATGCCTGATGCCACAGGGTCTAGTTGGCATGAGAAATATGCTATAGGACGCATTAGAGAGGCAAAAGTTTTCCCTAGAATGCCTGTAGCAATTTCATTATTTTCATGACAGTATAGATGAAAAGGCTTGTCAAAATTAGGTATGCCAAAAGACAGAGGCATGGACAAAGCTATTTTTAAGGCCACAAAGGAGTTTAATGCCTCTGAGGACCAGGAAATAGGCTCTGGGGCGATATCTGGGAGAAGAGAATACAGAGGTTTAGCAAGGGCTGCAAAATTAGGAATCCATTGGCAGCAGTAACCAGCAGCTCCTAGAAATTGACGTAGCTGTTTCTTTGTTTTGGGGAGACGGATGGATAAAATTGACTCAAGGCGTTTGGGGGTTAGCTTTTGAATGTCTTGAGATATCTCATGCCCTAAGTAGGTAACAGTCATTTGCACCCACTGAAGTTTAGACCTGGAGGTTTTATGGCCTCATTCAGCTAGGGCTTTCAGGAGAATGAGAGAATCTGTAAGAGCCCCCTGCTTAGTTGGATTACAGAGTAAAAGGTCATCAACATATTGAACAAGAGTGGAGCTTTGAGTAAAGACTACAGAATCCAAGTCAGCTTTAAGGACCTGGGAAAATATTGAGGGGGACTCACAATATCCCTGAGGTATTCCAGTCCATGTTAGTTGTCTCCCTTTAAATGTAAATGTGAAAAGAAATTGTGAGTCAGGGTGTAATGGGATTGAAAAGAAAGCTGAGCAGAGGTCAACTACTGTAAGGCAGGCTGCATCAGCAGATATTGAGGTCAGGATGACAGCTGGATTAGGGACCACAGGATGCCGAGGAATTACAAAAGAGTTTATGGCTCTGAGGTCTTGTACAAATCTATAGATTTGGTTCCCGTCTGAGTCAAATTTGCCTCCCTTTTTTACTGGCAAGATTGGAGTGGTACAGGGCGAGGAAGTAAAAGCTAGTACACCCTGTTGCAAAAGGGAGTCTATTATGGGTTGAATTCCTCGCTCGGCATCTCTAGAGAGCGAGTATTGGGCTACTGATGGAAACGGTTTATTTTTTTTTTCCAAGTAACGGGCACGGGCTCAGCACTAAGCAACAATCCTACGACATTTGCATGTGTAACCCAAAGACTGGTTGCAACATTCTTTAAAGACTTATCTTCCTCAGAAGGATTTAAATCAGGACAAGTTTCCATCATGGAAAGTAGGAGACTTGGGGCTTGGTCAGAAGACAAGGAGATAAAAACACCTTTTTCATTACAATTTATAGTGGCATTGAATTTACATAACAAATCTCGGCCAAAGAGGTTTGCTGGTGAACAGTCAGAAACTAAAAAATCATGATGAGTGTTAAGGGGGCCTAAATATATTGAAGTGGGCTTAGATATAGGCAGTGAAATAGGTTGTCCAGAGACTCTAACAGCTTGATAGAATCAGAGGTAACAGGTAGAGATAAATCCTTTGAACGGATAGCAGAGAGTGTCGTACCAGTGTCAATTAAGAAATCCAGTTTCCGATCCTCTATTTTAAGTTTAACTGTAGGCTCAGGGGTGCGACTAAGGATCGGCTGACCCCATCATTTGAGGGAGAAATGCCCCTCAGGTAGAGAAAAATGAGCCTTTTGGGGGTGCTGGGGCCAAGGGGGAACATTTTTTAAACTTTCCCTTCTCTTAAGAGCGGCACATGCCATTTTCCATTGCCCTGGTTTCTTGCAATACCTACAATTGTCCGAAGGCAAATAGGGAGACCTCTGAGTGGGCTTTAGTTTACTTTCAGGGTTGAATTTTTGCTTTTCAAAGATTCAATTTGCAAAGCAAGAAGAGTTGCCTTTAATTCTTTTTTTTTTTTTTTGCTTTCTTGCTGACAATTTTCAAAGAATTGTGTAGCAACTTCCATTATTACACTTAATGGTTGCCCTGCCCAACCAACCACACTGTTTTGAATTTGTTTCTTTATATCAGGAAGAAAATTTCCAACTAAAGCAAAAATTAGGAGATTCTTATGCTCTGGAGCTTCCAGATTCAATGCAGTGTGTCTTTGGAAAGTCTGAATAAACCGTTCAACAAAAGCTTTATGATGTTCCCCCTCGTTCTGAGTGCATAATTCAATTTTTGACCGATTAAGTTTAGGAGGAAACGCCTCTAGAATCGCTCCTATTAAACCTGGAATATCAGCCTGTAGCTGTGCCACTTCCTGGTCATCTGCAGGAGGGCCTGGGATAGGGTCTGGCCATCTATTTCCTCTATGAGGGGGGTTTTTCCTAGGGGGCCGTCTGACCTGTCTGATAACTACAGTGTAGTCATGGGATGGAAGAACGCCCCTTAGCAGCCAGTCAAGGTCTCGGTGGGTGGGGCTATGAATAGCCACTAATCGTTCTAATTCTTCTCTAAATTTAGTAGGGTCTTCTGACAATGGAGGCAGGAGAGTTTTATAATTTAAAAGATCAGCTGCTGTCCAGGAGACATGAACTCTCTGCAGCGGAGGTCCAGGATACATCCTCAATGGATACTGCATAGGAATGTCTGAAGCTGACAGAGCCTGATTACAGAGCCCTGGAAAGTAAGAGGAGTTGTAAGACACAGCAAAACGAACCTTCTTGCCCTTCCTGGATGTTTCTACTAAATTTATTTCTTGGTTTTCACCATTTACACAAGTAACCTGTATGCCCCTTGCTTGGAGGTCAGGCCTAAGCGCCCCCTGTAAGTCTTCAACAGTGAGAGAAGTTAAAACAGGCAGCTGAATGCCCTTCGGAGAAGTTGGAGTCCTGGGACCTAAGGGAACTGGTTGAGGAGGTGGCTGAGGAGATAAATCTTGAGGGGGAGGATTTGGGACAGGGGCCCAGAAATCCAAAAGATCTTCTGGGGAGTCAGGGACAGGGAGTTGGGGATATAAGGGAGTGTAGGAGGGAGGAGACAGGGAATTTTCAGTAAATTTGACTTTCAATCTTTGTTCTAACTCCGACTTTTGTTCTTTCATTTTATTAAGAGATTCCCTAAGGCTAGCCGTTATACTTTTCTGGGTTTTCTTTTCATTTGATCTTCCCATAAATACCAATAAGGCAGCTGCTTGGGATGAGTCAAATTTCCATAGAAAGTAAAAGGACTGGGTTTTCCAAAGATGCAACAAGAATGATCAAGTCCGGATTCACACCTAGATATCCTGCTCCTTTTCTCCATGAATTGTAAAATTGAAGTTAATTATCTCGTTCATTTGGTCTAAATCTATTGAGTCACTATGGCACTGAGCCCCTAAACTGGTCCACAGCCTGCTTCAGCAGACACAAAACTCTCTCTCAAGTGCTTGCATTCATGTGCTGAGTAGGTATTGTATTTATTTAGAACTTATTCAACAAAAGATCTTCACTGATTCACTCAAGTCCTTAAGTATCTACTGTGTGCCCAAAGGTCTTGAAATGTTGGGGGTCTGCAAGGAAGACAGATATGTCTAAACAGATAAATTACACTACAGAAATAATTTGAATGAAAGAGATATGAATAAACTGCCGTGGGACTCCAGGAAAAGAACCCCCGTGGGTTGACCTACAACTAAGAGATACAGCTCTGTACTGGGGCTCTGAGGAGAAAAACAACTACCATGGGGGATGGACAGGCTTTGTACCATCTAAGTAAAGGAGGAGGAAGGGAGAGAAGATAAAGAGAAAACAAGAGAAACGGAAAGGTTTTCTTCTTCTGAATGTTTCTGCCACCAACTTTTGGAGCACACTGCTTGCTGATGTCCTTTCTGGCCAGTCTTATCCTTCAGCCGGCTTCTAGAGACTTCAACAATTCGATTGTAACGAGCTGGGCTCCTCCGTGCAGACATTACCAACTCTGGAGGGAGCCAGGAGGGGAGCCAGAGATTCACAGGACTCTGCAGCCCTTCTGCAGCTCACTGGTGGGGAGGGGCACCGAGGCTTCACCTTGGCCTCTGTCTCCAAGTTCACATCAGGGAGGGTCGGTTCCTTCCTCGCTAGATGAGCGTGGAGAGAAACCTCCTTCACAGAAGGGATGATGGTAAAATTAAAGTGAGAGCCGTGAAAAAGGCAGAGGAGGTAGCACCACGAATCTGAAGTAACTGGACATGTGAATTAGTAACCCGTAGGAAGAAGAGCTGAAGACAATAAAATAAAGGCAAAAAACCAGTTCTCAATTTTCTAAGATGGAAACGCAAGTCTTTCTTCTTCCAAAAGAAAAAAGTCATTGAACCCATTCCTTTAAAATAAAATTCAAAGGGGCCACATGTTGCACAGCATGGTTTGAACCATGATGTCGCTACACAATCATGTGTAGCCATCAGTTGTTAAGGGCACTACAAATAGTTCATTCCTTAACAATTACGTTACCAAAGTTTGCAGTTGATATATATATATATATATATATAGTTTTTTTTTAGAAAAGAGTAGAGTGTGTGCCAATTGCTCACTGTACTATTGACAATGTCACTCTTACAACTGAAAGCATGACTAGGAGAGAAAAGGTGGTGTGACCCTAGATTGCTAGAGTCACAGCAAGAAAAGTTAAGAAACTGCCATCGGGTCATTTGGACAAAAGAATGCTATATGGCTTTTAGGTTTATAACAGATCCATTGGAGAAAAACAAGTCACTACTTTAAACTATTTTCTACTTACCTGCATCACCCTCTCCAAGGACACATATTTTAAAATGAGACAAGTTATTACATTAAGAATGACCGGCTCTGGCATTTGGAAAAGTACATCAAATAATGAAGTAAAAACTGGGTTACAAACATCCTGGTATCAATTCCAACTACCACCTTTTACCAAACTAAAACTCTAATGATCACTAATTCACTTGCAATCTAGTGCTCCTCCCATATACAAAATCAACAACTTAAAATGTGTCATAACTATTTTCAAATTTCCCTAAAATTTTAGAGGATAATGAAAATATATCTCTTGGAAAAGTTGAGAAAGGTGGAGACACTAGGAAAGGAAAAGATGGAAATATTACCCCAATCAATGATGTAAAACCCAAGGTATGAACAACTGTTAAGAGAATTCTCTATGACATTGATCAATTCTACTATCTCTATACCTGGCTATTTCCCATCAGTCATTGGATACATAAACAAATAGAATAGTGTATTTCATGGGATCAATTCTTTTAGTTGTGTGCTTTCTCTTTGACCACTACATATGCTTTTATGTGTTTGCTTTATTTTCAGGTGGTGTGACATTAGAACACCCTCATCTCGGCAGATCGTTGCGTTAAGGAAGTCTACCTTGGCCTCTGATCAACTGTACTCTGTGTTATGGTCAACTCAGAGCCCTACGTGGATCAGTGTTTCCTACCTCCTCTCTCCCGTGCGTTGTTCATGTCAAGGAGTATAGTCCAGCGAGTGAACAGTAAGCAGTGTTTCCAAAGCATGAGATATTAAAAGGAGGAGACGCAGGGTTGGGTGTGGGCCCCCATTCCGTGCCACAGTGCAGACAAGAAAGAGGTCAATGCATCCCTAAAGAGACTGAGATAAAAACAGGAGGTTATGAGCACGACGCTCCCTCTGCAGGCCTTGAAGCAAGGACCTGGAATCAAACTGCTGACACCATGGATCTTGGTTGGTTTTACAGGGAACTCACGAGCAAGATAAGGACATGAAATAATGATAATTATATGAAGAGCAACAAACACTGCTACGCAGCCAAGGACTGCACTCTGAATGTAAACAGACGAGAGGTGAACTGTGAGCCCACAGTGCTCCAGTCCCCCTCTGCTGTGGTCTAGAGGGAGGCTCCTGTGGCCTTCACAATAGGGCTTACTTTAAGGATTCAGATGCCCTTTGACCTGGACCCTACAAAAGATTGTCTGTAAGACAACTGGCTCACCAGATCCCCCTGGCTCCCGGACCCCACTTCAGAGGCATCTTCTCCTGCCAAGACATCAGCTTCTCTTTCAACCATTTCTGTCCCCCGCTCTGCCTATTCTTTCTGTACTTGGTAACTTCTGTTTACCCAGTTGTACTTCCTCCGCTCTATGATCTCTGCATGTCAGGACTTTTCAGTGCAGCGTCCCTTAAACAACTCAGAGGGAATCTCATGGTGAACTCCTGGTTTGAGTCAGGAGACATCCTATGTGTCTGCACTACCACATTGACACGTGGTGGATGGGGCCCGGGCCTGGCCCTGCCACCTGGTGCGCAACCTTCCTCCGAGCTCCAGCTCCGCCTGAGCGCCGTCCCCTCCCCGCGCAGCGCACGTTTCCCGAGCATCTGCCTGGCTCAGGCGGGCGCAGGGCGCTTTTCTGTCGCGAGGCCCTTTGCTTCTTGGCATCAGCCTTGGAAACCCTGGATGGGTGGCGCCCTCCGTGCATCTCCAGGTAAGGCCTTCCCCTGCCCTGTGTACTCCCTTTGCCACTGTCCGTCGTCATCTCTTCCCTGCCATGTCGTGGGCATTCCCTGCCCCCATCAGCTACTAGGCCACTCAGTCCCTGCTCCACCCACAGTGAGCTAGATGGTAGCTCTTCCTATTGGCATTCGCTGCCAAAACCCCTGCAGGCATTCCCTGCTGTCTTCCACAGTGCGTCCTCCTCCCCTGCTCACCTCACTCCTCAGCACTTCTTCCACTTAGGCAGAGGGCTCCACTTGTGCCTTCTGATCCCAGCGCTGTTTCAGGCCTCCCTACTTTGCATGCACTGCCTCCAATGCCCTTCAGATGTCTGGCAAACTCCTAGTCATCTTCTAAGATCCAGCTCAAGCACCTCCTTTGAACTTCTGTGATGGCACGAACTTCAGTTCCTTCAGGTTGTCCTCACCAATGTTGTCCTCCTACAGGTTGGCAGGCAGCCAGGAACAAGGGGTGCCCTCCTGAATGAATGACCAGGAGTCTGGGGCCCTGGGTTCTAGTCCTGGTTCTGCTACTGACGAGTTGTCTCCCTTTTCTGGATCTCCTGTCTGAAATGAGGGGACGGGTTAAAACAAATGTCAATACATGAAATGCATTTTTGTAAATGAATGAGCTGTTTTGACTTTATGGCTTGTAGGATGTCTTGCAGCCGGTTATGATCCCTGATGGGCATGCCCAAATACTAGCCCCAAATGCTGAGGGCCAACGCCCTCTGTCTTCCCTCCCTGCTTCCTTCTCTCTCTTTCTCTTAATATTGCTTGATCCCTAGAAGTAATGCAGTTTTAATCTACTCCGAACACCAGTCCAGATTACTTGTTGTCCTGGAATGTGCCTTGTATCCAGTCTGAAATGTGTTTTTACTGTTTCCTGGTGAAATGTGGTTGATGTTTTACTGTTCTGTGGGGCTGTTTTGCAGAGAGTGATCAGGGAAAACTGACTGATAAGATATGGTATCCAGGAGACTGCTCCTCGAAGGCCTCCACCTGCAGCAAACTTAATTAACCAAAGCTATAAAGTCAGTAGTCTGCTGAGCTATGAGATCTATCCTCTGTTTGCACTGAGGTCGTGCTTCCCTTGGACTGCTCCGAATCAGTGAGTGAGGCAGGGCTAGACACTCAGGTAGACCTGTTCCTGCGAGGCATGGACTCTTCTGCTGATCTGCTTGTGCTCAAGGACTCCCCAGTGGCATTCCTAAGCCTTCCTTAGACTATACAGCAGTGTAGGACACTTGGACCCATCCTTCCCTCTATCTCCCCCTCATTTAGAGTCAGACTTGCATCATGGCCTGATAGCTCTCCCACTTTGCCAGGCTCCCCCACCTCATTTTCTGTTACAGAAGCATTTCCCCTCATAAAATCCTTGCCCATTTAATCATGTCTTGGTATCCACCTCTCAGAGGACATTTGAGCCAAGGCATGAAGAAATGAAGAGTGAGCCATTTACACATCCTGGGTAGAGGTTCTAGGCAGAGGCTACCTCAAGTACAGAGGCCCAGAGGTGAGAGACTTCTTGGGGCTGTGTGCTGCAAACCAGCCCAAATACCACCAGCTAACCCAAAATAGTCCTGCCCAACTTTTAGGTTGCTTTTGGTAGAGGTGAGAGCCAGCAAAACTTTGCCTTGGTAATGGTTAGCTAAGCCCCACAACCTCATTACCAGGTTATAATGCAAGCGAGTCTCACGTGAAATGTTGTAGCATAAACAGACATTTACTTCAAAATATTCCTTAGGAATCAGGGAATGAAAGAACTCGTAAATCCTATTCTGTAAGCTCAGCAATTTCTCAGCTCTCTGTCCTTTTAGATGAACCTACCAGCCACATGCTTACAAGATTTTCTTTAGGCAAATAGCACATTCCAGAAACAGAATTTTTATTTCCTTTTTCACAGCAATTGGCATTAGGCTTGATAGAGCTGCTTGGAGATCAAACCTCAGGCAGACCTGTTCCTGTGAGGCATGGACCTGGTTCTGCAACCTCCTCTTTTCACTCAAAACTATATTGGAGATACTTTTGTAACAATTTGCTTGGACCTATGCCATTCTTTTTCACTGTTACATGTTAGTATGGGTAAACTCACACACACAAGCATACACACACACTCTGACTGCCCAGCCCTGTGTCAGAAATGAAGTGCACACTGGGGAGGTGACAGGAGCAAGGAAGAAAGAGGTTGGAGGCAGTTCTGCCATGGGGCAGGGGCATCCGGTCCCCTAGCAACATGCGCAGGCCCATAGCGTGAAGGGGAGAGATGCCAGACTATGGGCAGGGGGTCCCCAAGGTGCTCAGGGGGATGCAGGGTTTGGAGCCATCCTTAGAGCAGCCTGCAGAGAACCAGGTCTGGCGTCCTGTGTCCACCACTCTGGGCACCGGGAACTAGGATGTGACCCCCTAGGGGGGAGGGGCTACAGGAGAGAAGGCCTGATCTTCGACCTCTGTAATTGGGGTGCATAGATGGGGTGACTCTAAGGGTCCCACAGGCTTGTAGAAGAGTCTATTGACCTTCGTTCTCCATCTATGACCCACTGTTCTCTGAGTCCTTGTAAAATGCATTCCATTCCCTCGAGTTCTTGCTGAGCAGAGGGCAGCCTGAGAGCTTGGGGACTGGGGCCCGGGGCAGTGCAGAACATGGCAGAAAACTGGTCGACTTGTCTGGGGACCAGGGACAAGGCCATCCGTGTCGGAGCCTCGGGGTCTTGCTTTGGAAGTGAGGTGGAGTCATTGCCCTTGCTGGGGTGAGGAGGCCTTGTGAATCAACGGGACATGCCAGCGCCAGTGTAAGGAAAGTGGGGAGCAAGAGAGGCTTCTGAGGTCCCTCACGTCCCTCCTGGAGCCCTCAGGTCCTGCTCCTTTGCGCCCTCGGCCCTGGTGGAACCACTACCTTGAGGACCCCAAACAAAGAAATGTGTGTGTTTTGCTTTCTGATTTCCTGCCTGGGGCTGCAAGGCTAGGGCTGACCACCAGGTGTGTCCTGTGTCCACTCGTGCTCAATGGAGCAAGTGGAGCAGGGAAGGGACGCCCAGGGCTCGTTCTGGGTGTTCCCCTGTCCAAGGCAACAGGCACTTTTGATTACTGGCATCCACGTCCACAATGGGAGCTGCTCAGTGGCGGGAGGGGACTCTGAGAGCCTCTCATGATTCTGTCAGCTACTGTGGTCCAAGCACTCACCCTGAGCAGGGCCCATGTTAGTCCTGAGGGCAGTGCTGAAAGCACCCACATGGTCCCTGTCCTCCAGGAGCTCACAGCCTGGAGGTGGAAGGGACAAAATCATGAACAAATCCATGCGAAAAAGAAGAGCAGGTGCTACAGGACAATGAAGCAGGGTGCTGGAGGAGGGAGGGCATGGAGCCCCTAGCTGGGTGGAAAAGGCCCCCCTGGGGACATTTGTGCCAAGAACAGAGGGACAAGAGGAACCAGCCCTGCATCTGTCTGCAAACAGCGTGCTGGGGGGAAGCTCAAAGGCACAGAGACTTGGAGGCAGAAGAGAATTTGACGAGAGAGGAGGTGAGAAAAGAGCCAGTGTGGCTAGAGTGAGCTGGGGAGGAGAGAAGTGAGGGAGATAGGATGGTAGGGCCAGACCCAGGCTTGGAAGGAGGTACTAGCTGTCTATGCTGGGTGACAGCATTAGCCTCACTTAGCACTTATGAGACCTATCATTGAGCATCTGAGAGTGTCTCTACCAGGGTCCAGGCTCAGGTCAGCTGGGAGGCTCCACGTCAAGGTCTAGCAGGAGGCTTGGGCTGTGTTCTCAACTCAAGCTCGATAGAGGCAAGAACCATCTCGGAGATCATTCACAATTATGGGGGCAGTGGTAGGATTCAGTTTGGATGGGGGGTTTCAGGCCTTTTCTGTCTGTGGGCCTGGACCCTCTGCCAGTTCTTTGCATTAGGTGGTGCCATAGGGAAGGAAGCTCATAATATCTGATCTGGCTTCTCCTGAATAGTGGATCAGAGAGACAGAAAGAGAGAGAGAAAGAGAGACAGACACACACAGAGATAGAAAGATGGGTAGGAGAGACAAAGAGAGGAGACACAGACAGAGACAGGGAGACAGAGAGGAGAGACAAAGAGAGAGACAGAGAGACAGGGAGAGACCAAGAGAGATACAGACAGCCAGAAACACAGAGACAGGGAGACAGAGACAGAGAGAGAGACAGAGACAGAGAGATAGAATGAACACAGGAGAGACAGAACCTGGCAGAAGTCATAGACTTTTCGTTAAGCCGACCGTGGAAGTGACATCCCATCACTCGGCCCTATTCTATTGGTTAGAAGCCAGCCGCAAAGTCCATTCTCATTGAGGAGCAGGGATTACATAGGTTGTGTGCCTAGTAAGTGGGAACACTGGGAGCCATTAGGGGGCTTCCCACCACATAGGCTGAGATGACCGCCACTCAGGCACTTGGAACTGAGTCTAAACATAACAGGAGGCCCTGGAGGGTTGCGAGCCAGGAGATGATGTCTGAACGTCATTTCATTTCAACCCTCCCTAGGGACACTGGGAAACAGGCAAGAGGGGAAGTGCCTCTCCCAGACGCCCAGCAGACCCAAGCCTCTTTGCGTTGTATTCTCTGCTACAGACAGCCCTTTCTGTAATCCTTGCACTGCCAAGTCTGTGCAGGAGCTACGTGTGGGAGCAGCCCACGGGATTCACAGACTCTGAAGGGATCTCTAGGTCTATACACCTGATGACATCCCTAGGAAGTAGATGCTAGAATGACCCCCACTACACAGAGAGGGACATGAACACAGGAGAGACCCTGAGAGGCCCTGAGAGGCGCAGGGTTGTCCAGGGTGACATCACTGGCAAGAAGCAGGAGCGGGACTGAAGTCAACTCTGTGTCCTCAAAGCTGGGGCCCTGGTTGCGTCCAGACCTCCCCAGAGGCTGTGGGGTGGACTGTGTTGGTGTGACTGTGTCTGGACAGGGTATGGAGATGGAGAGTGAGCAGTCAGCAGCCCGGGGGTCCCTTAGGAAGGTCTTGTGTGAGGAGAAAGCTTAGGTAAGAGGATCCCAGGAAGTGACCTCACAGAGCCCAACAGAACTTGGAACCCTGGTAACTAGGCACCCACATCCTAAACACAGCCCCCAAGCGAGCTCACTTGTCTAGCACTTGTCTAGAAGGAGCAACATGTTTAGTTGCTGCTTCCCAATGACCAGGGGCCGGAGCCCCAGGAAAGCCCCCAAAGACTGATGCAGATGCTGGTGCTCCTCTCACGGCCGACAGCTCTTGCCGTTTACCCGGAGGGACGGAAAGGTAACACCGGGAGGCCCAAGGAAGGCCATTCCAAACCAGGCTACCACTGTGGTCCCATCTGGGTAGCCCTACATCCCCTCCCCATGTGTGCCTGGAAGGGCGGGTTCATGTGGGTAGACCACCGTGAGCAGGAGCAGGAGCAGTCGGTGAGGTGTTAGAAGCCTGGGGGTGTCGGTCAGGTTCAAAGCCCAGGTCAAGGCCGGCTGGGTGGGACGTGGAGTGCGGGGGTGGCGCCCTTCTGCCTGAGGTTTATCCCAAGCCCCTGAGGTGTAGGTCTTTCCTCAGGGGTAGAATACTGTGCAGACACAGGTGTGTGCCTGATCTGGGAGAATTAGGTCCAGAGGGCAGAAGCAGCAGCAAGGACAGCTGGGCAGGGCTCTGATGCCTCTGGGACGGAGCCAGTCACTGTCTTTGCAGAGCTCCAGACAGGAGACAGCGTGGAGCTAGTGGAAGAGGATATTCCATCCATCTCCCAGATGGAGGGGCCGGTGTCCCACAGGACTGAATCAGCAGCTACCGGGAGAGGGTCTGCAGTGACAGTGATAAAACCTTCAGAGCCACCAGAGGACCCAGCTTCAATCCCCGGAGAAAAATTATATCCACCATGTCCTGCAGCAGACCAGGAGGCAGCTGAGGCCCCAGCGTCCGTGCAGGGAGCGCCATCCCCTACCCAGGCTCCTGTAGGATACCAGGAGGCAGAAGAGGCCCAAACCTCTGTGCAGGTAGAGCCATCCCCTGCACAGCCTCCTGCAGGAGACGAGGAGGCAGCTGAGATCCCTGCCTCCGTGCTGGGACAGACATCTCCTGCACAGCCTCCTGCAGGACTCCAAGAGGCAGCTGAGGCCTCAGCCTCCATGCAGGAAGAGCCATCCCTTGCAAAGGATCCTGCAGGAGACCAGGAGGCAACTGAGGCCCCAGCCTCCGAGCAGGGGGAGCCATCTCCTGCACAGTCTCCTGCAGGAGACCAGGAGGCAGCTGAGGCCCAAGCCTCTGTGCAGGGAGACCCAAGCCCTACACAGTCTTCTGGACGAGACGAAGGGGCAGCTGAGGCCGCAGGCTCCGTGCAGGGAGAGCCATCCTCTGCACAGTCTCCTGTAGGATACAGGGAGGCAGCTGAGGCCCCAGGCTCTGTGCAGGGAGAGCCATCCCCTGCACAGGCTCCTGCAGGAAAACAGGAGGCAGCTGAGGCCCCAACCTCCGTGCAGGGAGAGCCATCCCCTGCACAGGCACCTGCAGGAAACATTGATGCAGCTGAGGCCCCAGCCTCCGTGCAATGAGAGCCATCCCCTGCACAGGCGCCTGCAGGAGACAGGGAGGCAGCTGAGGCCAATCTCTGTGGCCTGGGAGCGCTGGCTCAGGAACTTCCCTCATTAGCACCTCCAGTCCCACCTGTTCCACCTGCTCCCTTACCACAAATTTCCTTCCCTACCCTGTTTATTGTATTTGTTTCCTTCCTTGTTCCTTTTATTGCTTTGTTTTTATTGTCTATATATTTAATATTTAAAATAAATTTAACTTTCATCTTTTCACAATTTATTGTTTTTCATTTTAAATTGTACACCTCATGAGCATCAAGTACATTCACAATGCTGTGCATCCATCACCGTTGTCTGGGTTCAGAATATTTCATTCTCCAAAAGGAAACCCTGTTCTAAAAACACTCACTCCCCATTTCTCCCTCAGGCCCTGGCAACCCCTAATCTGTTTTTTGTCACGGTATTTTTTTTTTTAATCTGTTCTGGATGTTTCCTATAAGTGAAATCATGCCGTAGGTGGCCATTTGTGTCTGCCCACTCATTTTCACACGGCCTGATAGGTTTTCCTTTCTGTTTTTATTTGAAATAGAATTTCTCTAATTTGATAGGAAAATCCCAGATGAGTCTAGATTTTATGTATCCAAGAAAGCCCTTTTGGTACATAGGTGCATAATCTTGGGGTACAGACTGTTGTTCTAAGTGGGACACCAGAGCCAGAAGCCACACACGAAACGCGTTGTTCTTCGTGCGGAAAAAACAAAAACAAGAAAAAGGTTGAAAGCTGGAAAGACAAACCATAAACCGGAATGTATTCCTCATAACACAAGGCCAGGGAAAGGTTACGCATCCTTGTGGTCTAAAAAAACGCTCGAAAGTCAGAGTTTTAAAAAGAGATAAAGAGCAAACACATTCTACGCCAACGAGAGGCGCTACGCAGGGGCAGCATGTGTCAGAGATGCGCGAGTTCCCCGAGGAGGAGACGGGCACACGGAGACACTGTGGAGAGGGCACTGGTCCCCATCAGACGGGCAGGGTTCCAGTGTGGTGATGACAAGCCCTGGTGACAATGTGAGGAAGCAGAGGCCCCAGCAGACCCCTAGAGACAAGTGTGAAAGGACACTCCTCTCTGGAGACCAGCCTGCAGGACACACCGCTGTCCCCAGGGGCACATCTGTGCTGGCGGTGCTGATCCCAGGACTTCATCCCACAGAAATTCCTGACCAACTTTTCAAAGATGGATTTTCCAGACTATTCATCACAGCACTGGTTGCAATAGCAAGCAATTGGAAGGAACGCTACTGTCCATGGCGAGGCGATGGGATCCATCCGTCCCATCTGTAAGACCACTATGTGATATCAGCCGGGAGACACGCATCTATGAAAATGAATCTGTGTGTGAGAGAGAGACAGAGACAGAGCCAGAGAGATACGCACCAAATCATCCATGGGGTTCACCACTGGGGATGGGAATTGCCACTTGCTTCTCTTCTCCTTTAGGGGCCTGCGTGATGTTTCAACTTGATAGAATGTGCCTCTATTCCTCTTATAATTCTAACAAGATTAAAATCACATGGTTAATGTTATCCATTTATCACTCATCTTTGGACTGAAGTACATTATTTAGTTTTTCTTTGTAAAGGTTTTTATTACAAAGACAATGAACGTTTATTATAGTAAAAGAATGAATTCTAAGGGAATTAAGAATTAAGTGGAAACTGAGGAGTGCCCTTAATAGGCAGTGTTCACCGTTTCAGTCCTTTGCCTTTGTATGCACGTGTGTGTGCACGTGTGTGCATGTGCCCATTCAGCTATGTGCATCTGTATGCTCATGGGTATGTCTATGTGCAAGTGTGTGTGGGTGTGCACTTGCGTCTATCGTGTGGGAAGGACTGCAGGGAGTGTGCTCTTCTGGAACCTGTTCCCCAGGGCTGGACCCTGGCCAGTCAATCCTCTTCCTCCTCTGCGTCGGCCTCAGAATTTCCTAAGAGCCCCTGCTGGGCAACACGGATCATTTCTGATTTTTCACTCCCGTCAGTGTGCTGAAAGGAACGCCTGCACCCATAAATCTCTACTTCTTTAGGACCGATCGCTAGAGGTCGAGATTCTGGCTCATAATGTAAACGCGATGTTAAGGTGTTGCTCACAGTCTCTGACACCCAAGGTCTCCTTCTACCCTGTGATCCTGTTTGGGAACAGGGAGTCCAGAGACCCTGAAGCAGAGACCTGAGGGAGGGAGGGAGAAGGAGGAGCAGCTAGGATGCAGGGGATGAAGGTACTTGGGGTGACCTGCCCACCTGGAAGGCCCCGCTCCTGTTGCTTCTGTCCCTACCACTCCCCTCACCCCGGGCCCCGCCCGTACCACACCTGACTCTACTTTGGCCTTGCCCATGCCCCTCCTGCTCCCTAACTCACCTGAGCTGAGCAGCCTGGCCTGCCATCCAGGACAGATGATGATGAGGGTCTGGACACTCCTGCCTGCTCCCTCTCCCTCCAAGCAGAGAGCCCCATCCTCAGTAGGGAAAGCACATCTAGGGCAGTGCAGTGAGTCACAGGGACCTCCTTGAACATGCTCCCTCCAGGGGGAGTTCTCAGTTGCAACAGCAGGACCCACTTGAGCTTGTGTGAGCAGAAGTGACTTTGACAAGACACAGTGGAGGTGTCATAGAAGGTGCCAGAAGGTCAGAGCACAGGGGTGGAGGCTTTGGAGAAGGTCATTGTGCCCAAAGCACACCTCAGGGTCTTCCAGGAGTGATGGCTGCCTCAGGCACTGTGCCAGCCCCAGCCCATATATCCAGCACATTCAGCCTCTGCGATGGAGGGGCCCTGCTCAGTTGGGACGAGTGAGGGAGCCCTGGTGACCTCGGAGAGGCACTGCCATTGGAGCCTCGGTTTCCTCACCTGTGAAGTGGGGTGGCAGCCGACCTTTCATGGTGGTGTTAGACAAGTTCGCTGAGGCTGCACCTGGAGTGCCCTGCACCTTCTCAGATCTCAACAGCTACTAGCTCTAATGAAGAGGAATCACGGGAGGAGAGATAGGGCTGGGTCCTGGATCCAGACCTGGTTGGCTGACTGCTGTGGGACGAGATGGGGTGGAGAAAGGCATTCCAGAGGAACAGCGGAGTCAGAGCGAGTAGGGCATGCCTGGTGGGAGATCAGAGTGGGCAGAAGCGAAGGGCCCCAGGGGGCTCTCAGTGGGGTGACATCAACAGGAACAGCTCACGGTGATGAGCACTTACCGGGGCCTCTGTTCTCCTCTTGAGCTATCTCCTTGAATCCTCCCCACAACTCTTTGCGGGAGGAGCAATTATTGTCTTCATTTCACTGATGAGGAAACTGAGGCTCAAAGAGACTTGCCCCCTCTGTGCCCTGCAGAGTGGCAGAGCTGGGATTTGAACCCAGTGCCTATTAGACCCCATGGGGCCTGCCTGAGAAGGGCTCCCCCATGCTGAGGGAGGGACCTCTTTTCCCTAAAGTTCTGAGAACTTTTGGTCCTGATGCCCAGAGAGACCTCACTCTGCGGTGGGATAGGCTGGTCCTTGGTACTGGGAGAGCCCACAGCGCCCACGGCTGCCATTCCCTGGTCACCATACCCAGCCCAAGGCAGGCGGAGTGGCCCTGTCCCTTTAGTTCAGTGATGGCTGGAGGCCAGAAGGGTGCAGGCCCCAGGGAGGCCAGGACCCCTGAACCCGAGGAGGCCGCAGTGCAGGACAGTGGTTTGGAATGATCCAAAGTCAGAGAAATAGGGGTCCTAGTCCCTGCTCAGCCTCTTTCCAGCTGCTGATGCAGGTGAGGCTCTCAGCCTCAGTTTCCCCTTCTGTACAATGAGGAAATAACTTGGCCTCCTGATAGGCTGTTGGGAGACTTCCCTGAGGAATGGCTTGAGCATCTCTAGCCTGGTGCCTGGAGCGTGTTAAGAGCCCCCTGCCAGGCTGTCACAGTGGTCCTCCAGGGCACAGGGTCTGGGAATTCCCTCTTCAGGCTCCTTTCCTGCTGCCCTGCTCCCGGGAACATTCAGCAATTTTTGAGGAGGAGCTGAAGAAGATCCAGGAGAACACTGTGTTGAGGGTGACGGAGGCTCAGCTCTGGAAGGACAGCTGGACATGCTCCATGCCACCGTCCAGGGCTTGTGCTGTGACCCCCTGTGAGCCCGCCACAGATAAAGGCTCCTCTTGTGTGGATCCAGCTTCTGTGGTTTATTCACTTATTGCTTCATTCACCCAGTCATTCCTTCACTCATTCCTTCACTCACTCACTCCCGCACTTATCTACTCATTCATGCATTCGTTCATTGTTTCACTCACTCATTCAGCCAATACGATCTGGTCCCTGCCATGGGCTGAGCACTGTAACTTCACCAGTGAGTATGACCCAACGTGGTCCCTGCCCACCTGGATCTCACATCCACTGTGTGACCTGAAAGAGGGCTGTCCCTCAGTTAGCAGGGGTGATGAGCACCAGGAATACACTTCTGAAAGTAGAGGCCACCCATGCAAAGAGAACAACGGAGAAAACCCATGCTTGGCATTTCATCGACAAAAAAAAATAATTAAAAGTTAAGAAAAATAAAAATATCCTATATTTAACAAAATGTGGGTTCTAATCACAAGTGTGCACTCATTCCTACAACCAATGAGAAGTAATCCAGAGTGGACTGGGTATTTGTAACACATTTATCCAGCCAATAATAGCATTTCAGTAAAACTGTTCCAGTGCCTCACGATTTTCCTAAGGCCTCTGTGATCCTCCAACACTTAAATCTTTCTCCTTGGAAGCCTCTGCCCTGTCACCCTCCTTGTCGAATGGCTCTTCCACTGTTCGGGGGCCTACCCTGCACGTCCACACTCGTCAGTGATTCTCCACGTTGTTTGGACAGGCTCTCCGCGTTCCTCCCTCAGCCTCACGAGCTCCTGTTTCTTTGGCAAGGTTGGTGTTTTCACTGGGTGATCACCTGGCATCCTTCTTTGCAGCGGTTTGCATCTTCCCATGCTGTGTCTCCTCTGACGACTCCGGGAGGCAGGCCTTTAATCCCCATCTTACAGATGAGGAAGCTCAAGTCCAGAAGGCTGGACGACCTGCTCCAAGTCACAGCCAGCGTGGAGCCTCGGCAGGGTTTGGGCCCAAAGCAGACAAGGATGTATGGCAAGTGGTTTGTTTGCAGGTGATGGAGGAGGTCCGAAGGAGGCCAAGGGGAAGGGAACATGGAGGAGGAGAGCCAGTGTGGTGGCTGACGAGGGAGCACTGAGGTGAGCATCCATCCTAGTCCTGTTGGGAGACGAGATCCCACCCGGACTGGCTCTGTCCCCGTGGGTGGAGGGTTTACCCCAGGGTCATGAAGGCTTCTGTGCTACAGGCTGGCACAGGCTTGCAGGAGAGGAAGCTCCCGGTGTGGGAGAGAGCCCTCAGGAAGAGAGTGGATGCAGGTGCTCCAGGGGGACACTGTGGGCCTGCTGGGGACTGGCTCCCAGGGACTGCAGGGACTCAAGTGGGCCGAGGGAACTGAAGGGCAGCAGCAGCAATGTCTGAAAGGGGGACCTGCACACATGTCCCACACTTATGCACCCAGAAAGGCTGCTCTGCATGGCATTTCTCCTCCCAGATGTGTAGTAGGCCCAAACCGCCCCTCCACTCCACACCCCCAATTCTTTTCCAATCATCTCAGGTTACTAGAAATTCAGAATATTTTAGTTGCTGTTGGAGCCCAGAGACTTTTTTTTGCCCTGCCCATGTTCTAACATTGTTGGCTTTTTAAAGATCTCAGGGCTTTGACTCCAAAACAGCAAGATGCTGAGGATCCCAGACAGCTTTCTGGAAGCAAGACCTTATGCTTTGCAATACTGCCATCCCACCAGCTCTTCTCAAAATCCCTCCAGGACACAGACTCACAATCTTGGGTCCTCAGATTGCTGAAAGGATGCGCCTTAAGAAAGTGATCGGCGTGGGGCGGCAGGACACATCGAATGATGGAGTGAGGAATTCAGCCAATCCTCTTCCCGGAAGCCATGATCACACCGTACGCGCTGTCAGAAACAAACTCTGGGAAGAGACCAAAGACATTCAACCAACTGAGGAGCATTTGAAGCTGAGGGAAGAACAGTGAGAGTCGTGGTGTTTTTGCCCGGGGCACCTCCCGTCCCCACCCCATCAGAGTGATGGACCTGTGAGCCACGCAAGCCTGAAGGGGGGTGGCTTCACTGTCAGAAGTTGCCCACTTGATGTCTCCATGGGTGGACAAAGCCCAGCCCCTAAGCATCTCTGGAAACAGTAGCCATCTCAGTGGCAAGCTGACGTGGAAAGTCAACTTTGCAGCCGCCTGAGGTTGGATCTAGAAAAGAGCAGCGAATCAGCCAGGAAGGTGAGACGGACAACCACACAATGAGACAGACACAGTGGCCTTGATGGGCTGCACTTAACCCCAGGGGTTCTGAAATGTTGTGTGCTTGTGCAGGCCTGTTCCGAATCAGGAGAGAACAGGAAGATGGGCATTGTGGGGATGCTTAGAGACCTGCCACCAGCCTAGGCCCTGCCCCCAGGGGTTGCTGCCTCCCAGGAAGTCCAAGTTGATTGAGGGGACAATGCCCAGCCCTGTCGAAGGTCCCTGTCCACTCTGGGGCTCCCATGGAGAGAGGCCTTCCCACCTGCAAACTTCTCCCCAGGTCTTCTTCAGAGGCTGAAACGAGGTGCTCTCAAAGCAGAGAAGATGGTGAGCAGTGAGGAGAGGCTCCTGAGGAGTTGGCCCACCTGGGGAAGGAAGCAAATGAGCTGGGAGGGTAGAGTGGTCCCTGCTTGCTCTGGGCTCAGCCCCCTCAGTGTACATCTCCCTCCTGGAGGGGACAGGAGCCCAGGGTACCTGGGAGAGCACAACTGGGCCCTGACAAGCAACACTCCCAAGGAGGAGGATCTGAGCTCACCGTAGGATGAGCCCAGGTAGGAAGGGAGCCTTTCACCACCACGACAATCGAGTCAAGGTCAGCGTGCCCCTGCAGGGATGATCTCCCTGCCTGTTCTATACGTCCCTGTGGACCAACGACAGCTTAGGTATTGGCTTCTGACCAGCAGACCCAGCACAAGTGACAGGACGACCCTTCCCACATTCCACCACCGAGGCTGTCATTCTCTCTCACTCACTCTCTTGTGTTCCTTCGAACCTCTCCCATTGCTCCCCTCTCTCAGTCTGTCTGACCCCTGGACCTGGGGAAATACATGGATGTCCTGAGCTCCCCTATGCAGAGGCCCACACAGAAGAAACCAAGGGAGTGCCCTGGCCAACAGACAGAAAGGAGCCGGGCTGTCAGTGAAGCTGATCCTGACCGAGCCCACAGGAGTTAGCTTGACAGCACATCTCATCCTGGTCCAGCCTCAGTGGAGGCCACAGCCCCAACCTGGAAGACGCGATGAGCAGAGGCTCCAGCTCAGTTGTGCAGGATTCCTGGTCCACAGAGATGGAGAGAGAGCGAATATTTGTGGTTTAAAGATGCAGGGTGGGGAGCGGTGTTGTCAGAGAGGAGGAGACACCCCACACCATCTCCCAGTTCCCGGTTCTGGCCTGCCCTTCTCCCTTCTCTCCCCTCCAGGCTCTCCGCAGCCACAGTGCCCACCTCTCTAACCTCCTCTGGCCAAACTCACTTCTGCCTGGGTGTCTCCACACCAGCAGTGCCTTCTCCCTGGCACGCTGATCACAGGTGAGTGCAGCGCTGGGTCCTCCTGTCATTCTGATCACAGCAAACGTCACCTCAGTCAGGCCTTTCAGACCCTCCTACCCAGTGAGACCCCAGCCCTCCCTGCAGGACACTCTTTATTTTCATTCCAGTTCATGCTCTTCTCTTTCACGTGTCTCTGATTTTGTGCTTTTGTCCATCTGCCTCCAGACTGAGCTCCTGCTGGGCAGGGACCGCTGGGTAGATTTCAGCACCACCCTTGGGCCCACCAGGGCTCCTGGCCCAGGGTGAGGGCTTGGCACGTAGCTGCTGAATGAACAAATAGGGGCATCTTGGATCCCTCCTTCCTGCTTTTGCTCCACTCAGATGGTGAAGAGGAACACTAGTAATAGGAAGTGCAAGTGGGTTCCGAGGCAGGCGGAGGGTCAGCATGACTTCTGCATGACTCCTCCTTTTTCCAATTGCTCCAGCAAAGGTCAGTGGGCACCACTGACACAGGAGGCTGCCACCTGATGGCCAGCACAGGAACTGCAGCCTCAGGCAGGGACAGCACAGCACACCACCAGGCAGGCATATATTTCTTGTGGAGAAATGCCTATCCAAATGCATTGCCCATTTTTCATTGTGCTATTTGTATTTTATTGTTGAGAGGTGAGAACGTATTATATATTCTCAATAGTGGACCCTTATCAGATATGTAAAGATCTGTAAACATGTTCTCCCCTTTTGTGAGTCGTCTTTTCACTTTCTTGATCATTTCTTTCAACGCACTCAAGTTTTACTTTTGATGAAGCTGAATTGATCTCTTTTCCCTTTGGTTGCTTTTGTGTTGGGTGCCATAATTACAAAAACATTGGTTAATCCAGGGCCATGTTTTCTTCCAAGAGTTTTACAGTTTTAGGTCTTACATTTACATCTTTCATGGTAAGAAGATGTAACATTTTTGTATATGGTGTGAGGTAGGGGTTCACCTTTATTCTTTCACATGTGGATATCCACCTGTTCCAGCACTACTTGTTGAAAAGATTATTTCCTTCTCATTGTCTTGGCATCTCAAATAATTCTAGAACCTGTGGTTTTTGCAGGTGGTGTGACTTACAGTTCCTTAGAATTATTCTTTACACGAAGGTTGCTTTTCTCTGGCCTTGTGGACTTTCACCCACTGCATATGTAGACTGATCATTAGCGAAATAATCATATCAGGTATTTGGACTAGTTTTTTCTTTGCTTGTGGTGGGTATGTAAGTCCACACCCTGTTACTCCCTGATGGCTGGGTGGAGCACATTGCACCATTGTTCTGGCCTGGATTATCGCTGTATCCTTCTAACCGGTTTTTCTGCCTCTATATTTGACCCGCAATCTATCCCCAATGCACCAATTGGAGTGACCCTTTAAAGCCAGATGTCACACCCTGACATTGTGAAATCTCTCAAGGGGCTCTCCATTTCTCTCAGGGGGAAAGTTCAAGTCCCTATGATGGACCTCAAGCCCCATACAGTTGGTCCCACACTCTCTCTGACATCATCTTTGGCCAGTCATCCCCTGTACCTCTGCCCTCCATTATGCTCCTGGTACATGCCAGGCACTCTCCCATCTGTAGACTTGCACTCTATGTTCCTTCCACTTGGAATCCTCTTCCACATGATGATTTCATGCCTCATCTTCTTCACTATCTGTAATTCTGTGTTCAAATGTCATCTTGGTGAGGCTGTATTGACCATGTCATTTAAAATATAAACTATCCTCTTGTCCTGACACTCCCTATCCAACTTGTTCCCCTTTCATTTTTCCCCTTAACACTAACACCTTATAAAATAATATATAATGATAAGAATCAGTGTTCACTCAGGACAGGGAAACCAACCCATTGATTGAGCAGGGACAGTTTATATAATGAACAATTAACCATAAACCTTTAAAGGGAACTATAGAGAATAGCCCAGAATTACAGTAGAGTAGTTAAGAAAGAAACAAATTTGGGAGAGGACCCCCTCACCAAGGCTGCCTTCAGGCCTTGTTGGAGAAGGAATGATTGCAGCACAGGGATGGTGGAGAAGATTGTCATGTTTCCCAAGGCCAGTACCGGTCCCTGATCAGGGCAGAGCTCAGCAGGTAGGGAACAGCAGGCTGTGACTGGCAAACAGGAAAGCCCTGTCCCCTCCCAGGGGCAGGTAGGCTGAGGCTGGGATGCCTACTGGATTCACTGGGATTCCACTTGTAGAGGTGCCACTCATTCTCCTTATTAAGCCATCCAAGGGGATCCACTGAATCCACTGTGGATCACCCACTGTGGGTGAGTCCCTGTAAACACCCCTGAATTGTGCCACTGCTGGTTGTACTGCAGGAGAAAGAAAAAGGAAAGAATGGAAGCACCCTGGAATTAGGAAGGAAGGCCCTTTGTCCTAAACTTTCTCTGACAAAGCTTAACCCCTGCCAGGTGCAAAAGAGAAATGTCTACTGGGTGCAGCTCCATTATTGCAGAACAGACAACAGAGGCCAACAGTCTGACGTTGTTACACAGGGGCAATCCATTGATAACTGGCACCATAATTCCCTTATTATTTCTTTATGTATTCCATGCTTTTACTTCCAACTTACCTCTATTGCTTTATTTGAAGTAAGATTTTGAAGACAGCATATGGTTGTATCAAGGTTTCTAAAAAAAGTTATTTTGACCCCCCAAAATGCCATTATTAGATCAAAACAACAGAAGAATTAAAAGTACAAAGTAGCTATACTATCAGTATATGCCTTAAGTAAATAGTTTACTGTCAAATTCCTCTTATATAAGAAAGCACCATGCAGTTTCATTTTAATGATGTTAGCCTCAATAATCTAGTATAATAATAAACTCCTTTGTAATGAGTAACTATATAAAATGAAGTTACAATAATTTACAATTTACGTCTGTGACATGACTCAACTACTCTCTACAAGCACCACTGAAATCTTGATTGATGCTTGGCTACCTTTTTCTACTAGAACTAACGGGAATATTTCACTGCCAACAAATTCTGTTTACCTGCTGTGTAGTTTATAAGGGTTGAATTCTTCTCTACTTGAAAATCACCATTTTCATCTCTCCATACAGATACCTGTTTAATGGCAGATAGCTTTGCAGCCAGTATAGTTTTTTTCAGGAGAGTCTTATATAAGAAGTCATAAAAAATGAGTATAAATAACTTACACTTAGGCAATTTTTTTCTTTTTTTTTCCCTGCTTGGAAAGATTTGCCCTGAGCTAACATCTGCTGCCAATCTGCCTCTCTTTTCTCTTCCTTCCCAAAGCTCCAGGACATAGTTCTATATTCTACGTGTAAGTCCTTCTAGTTCTTCTACACGAGCCACCGCCACAGCATAGTCAATGAGAGACGAGTGGTGTGGCTCGTGCCTGGGAACTGAACCTGGGACGCCGAAGTGGAGCGTGCCAAACTTTAACCGCTAGGCCATCAGGGGTTGCTCCAGGAAAAGTTTCTAGAAAAAAATTGGAATCAAGATGTATAATTTATTTCTAAAAATTTCATAACATACTTTAAAACATGAAATGCTCAACATGTTTAAAAGCACTTTACCACTCAGTTTACCTTAACAAAGATATAGGAAACATTTTGAGAAATATACTTTCAACAGGAAAGTCCAATTGTAGCTTTATGCTTTTGTAGACCACTCCCAATAACGTGGCTTAAAAAATATAACTGTAAGATTCTCTCAAGAAAATGTATTTCATTTCTATAAAAATCGTTCCTTACAGCGTCTCAATGTTTGTTTCCTACTGAGCTTCTCAATGTTCTTTAGGCTTAACAATATAGTAGAATCAAGCTCCTATAATCTAGCTTTTAATCCCGCAATGCAGAAAGCTCTATCTCAAGGTCATCACTGACCTCTTAAATCACCGAATAATATTATTCCCATTTTATAAGTGTGAATACTAGGTTTTAAAGAAGTCAAGTTCATGCCCAATATTGTTTAGCTAGTAAGAGGCAGAGCCTAGATATGACTGACTCCTGCTGTCTGATTCTAAAATCCATAAGCATAACCTCTAGGTATGCAGCCAAACATAACACTCTGTATTCTTGCAACAGAATAAATGCATTTGCTTTCTCCTTAATGTCTGTAACACGGTTCTTAACTATTCCAATACAATGGTTTCACCCTTTCTGTAAATGAGAGTGTTCTTCAAAGAACCTTCCTTCCTCTCTGCTCTTCTCTATACATTCCCTCCACTCCCAGTGTTTGAATTCATTTAACAAGCATTTATTTTATTGAGTCCATACAATTCCAGACCCCATGGAAAAACAATGAAAAGAAACCAGCCCCTGGTCTTGAAGGATTTACAGACTACTAGCGCAGAAAGCCCTATAAGCAAATCCAATACTATTTTCAAAAAAAAAACAAGTTTGATTCTGCACAAACATAGAAGGCTATCTGTGCCACACAGCACGGGTTTTCAAGCCTTTTCTGAGGAGGACTACAGTTTTTTAAGAAATAGCGTTTAAAATTTCCAAAAGAGCACGCAAGACCTAGAACTTCCCTGATCCACTGTCCCCTTCCCACTACAAGCCATGTTTTTTCTAAGACTCTTAAGAACATCATTTGAAAACCACTATATTCAAACATCTTAATAGTTTTGCCTTTTATGCCTAGGTCTTTAGTCTACCTGGAATGGATTTTTGTATATGGAGTAAAGTAGGGTTCCAATTTGAATTTTTTCCATACTGATATCTAATAGTCCCTGGACCACTTAAAGAAACGCCCCTCCTTTGCCCTCTGCTCTGTAAGAGAACTTCTATTAAAAGAAATCAAGTTTCTGGATACACGTGGAACTGGATTTGGGTTCTCTACTGTTTTCCACTGGTCTAACACTGTGCTAATACCAAAGTGCTTTAGTTACTATAGCTTTATATATAATAAATCAGGATATCTCATAGATCAAGTCTTCTCACCTTGACCTGCTGCTTAAAAAATATCTTGGCTATTCTCAGTCCTTTGTATTTCCATATGTATTTTAGAAAACACACGTAGTTTTCAGCTCTGTAATTTCCTGGCAAACTGGTAAAATACCCACAAAACAAATCTAGATCTGTGGTTCTCGACCAGGGCAATTTTAACACCCTCACCTCCCACCCCAGGGACATTCAGCAACGTCTGGAAACATTTTTGGTTGTCACAAAGTGGGGGGTAGGTACCACTGGCCTCTAGTGGGTTGAGGCCTGGGAGATGCTGCTAAGCATCCCACAGTGCACAGGACAGCTGCCACAACAAAGAATTATCCCATTCAAATTTTAATAGTGTCACTTTTGAGAAACCCTGTCCCAAATAAATCAAGGGGCAAATTGGTATGGGCCCATTGAAGGCCAGGGAACATCTACCAGAAACAATAATTTAGTTTTAGAAAAACTGAACTGCCATATGCCAAATGAGATTCACCTCAATTTATTAAAAAAAAAAAAATCATATTATTTGCATAGGCCAAAAGGTTTATCTTCCTGTTCTCTACAGCAGGGACATTTGCAGGAAGCTTATTGGAGGGGTTAAGTCTTTAAAATACAAAGTTATAAAGAAACAAGACATAGCCAGAATATATTAAAAAAAAAAACTCATAAAAATCAGTAAGAAACAACCCAATAGAAATATGGGCAATCTGTATAGACAATTCACTAAAAGGAATATTCAAATGACCAATAAACATATATGAAGATTCTCAACCTCATTAGTCACCAGAGAAATACCAATTCAAACTCACAAGAACACCATCCATGCACCAGAATGGCTAAAATTTTAGAAGACTGGACATATCAAGCAGTCTTAACAAGACTGCTGAACAAAGTAATTCCCATATACTACTGGATGTAGTGAAGGGGTTGCATAAACTGGTTCAACCACTTTGGAAAATGTTGGCAGTCTCTACTATAGCTGAACATATCCATACACTATGACCAGCAATGCCATTCCTAGGGATATATCCAACAGAAAGTACTTACCTATTTGCAAAAGAATGAACAAGAATGCTCATAAAAACATTAAAAGCCTAAAGGAGAAACCATCCAAATGTCTAATAACTGCAGAACGGATTAATAAACTGTGATATGTTCATAGAAGGAAATAATATACCACAACAAGAACTACTACTATATGCAACAACACAAATGAATCCCCAAAATACAATGTTAAGCAAAAGTATGCAGACTCAAGAGTACAGATATCACTCCATTTCTATAAAGAGGCAAAACTCATCAATGGTGACAGAAGGGAGGAGAGCAATTACCTGCGCAGAGAAAGGAGAGTGACTAGAAAAGAGCATGAGAAGGGGCTGCAGGGTGTTGGGAATGTCCTATTTTTATCTAGGTGGTAGATACATGACTGTGTTTACTTTGTGAAAATTCATCAAGCTATACACTTAGGATTTTCATGCTTTTCTGTATTTAGCTTATATATTATTAAAGAATTTGCTTAAAAATATAAAGAATACAACCCTGATTTACTGCATCTGATGCTTCAAGAGACTATTCTAAACAGCCCAAACTCACAATGATGTTAAAATGCAAGTTGTGTATATATCGACAACTGATTTTTTACCAAGGCACAAAGGCAATGCAGTGGATAAAGGGTAGCCGTTTCAATAAATGGTGCTGAACAATGAGATATCCATAGGCAAAATAAATGAACTTGGATCCATACCTGACACCATATACCAAAAATAACTCGAAATGGATTTTAGACCTAACGGTAAAAACTAAAACTATATTTGATAGAAAAACACTTGTATTCAAAATATATAAAGAACTCTCAAAAATTAACAATAAAAAAAAAACAGGCAAAATATTCGAACAGACATTTTATCAGAGAAGATATACAGATGGCTAATAAGCACACGAAAAGACGCTCAACATCATAAGTTATCGGGGAAATGCTGATTAAAACCACAATGAGATACAACACTACATGCCTATTAGAATGGCTGACAAGACTGACCATACCAAGTGTAAGCAAAGATGTAGAGAAATGGGAACTCTCGGACACTGCTGTTGGGAATGTAAAATGTTATAATGTATAAACAATTTGGGAAACAGTTTGGAAGTTTCTTAAAGAGTTAAACATAAGTGATCCACTCACTCCACTCTTAGGTATTTGCCCATAAAAAAGAAAGCACATGTCCATAACAAAGACTTACATACAAATGTTCATAGCAGCTTTATTTGTAATAGCCCCAAACTAGAAACAACTCACATATACATCAACACGTGACTGGATAAACAATTTGTAGTATATCCACAGAGCAGAACATTACTCAGCAACACAAAGGAACAAACTGTTGATACACACAACATGGGTGAATTTCAAAAGAATCATGTTAAGTGACAGAAGCTAGACAAAATCAGTGTACAAATTGTCTGATTCCATTTATATAAACTCTCGAAAATGCAAACTAATCTATAGTGATAGAAAGCAAATCAGTGGTTCTTTGGGAAGAGTAAGTCACAGAGGGGTGGGAAGGAGGGATAACAAAGGTGCATGAGAAAACTTTTGAATGTAATGGATATGTTCACTATCTTGACACTGACTGAATGTTTCATGGAGGTACAACTTATGGTGGAGGTCATAACTTATCAAAGCATACCATTTAAATAAATGCAGTTTGTTTTCTCAAGTATATTTCAATAAAGCTTTTCTAAAAATAATACAGTTTGTATATAAATAGTGTAAACCATAGTTCTTATAATTAGCTCAAAATCAACTCCATTCATTCACACAACAAATATTTATCTAGCACCAACTATATGCCAAGCACTCTGCTAGGTTCCAGGGTTACAATTGTAAACAAACTGACATGGTTCCTGACCTCATGGAGAATACAGTCTGCTAGGGGAAGCAGAGATTAATAAAAGATGCACACAGACACATAGATAATAAATACTTCACAGACAAGTGTTGTCAAGGAGACAAACACAGTGAGATGACACAAAATAACAGGGAAACCAAATCTGATCTAACGGAATGGTCAGTATGGCTCCCTCAAAGAAGCGACACTTAAGCAACTCCTAATGGAAGAGGAGGATAACAAGTTGAAGATGTAACTTTCCTCAGAAGAGACACTAACACAAGCAAAGGCTCTGAGGCAGAAGAAAGCATGACCCTTTGAAGGAATGGCAAGGAAGTCAAAAGGGATAAGGGTCAAAACAGTGTAGACAACACTATTGGTCACCTCTCCAGTAACTATTCCATCTCCTCTTCCTCACTCCTAATAGAATCACACTTGGGTTCCAGCAGACACCCTCATCCACACATAGTCATGTGCTTTAGAGCAAGATGACTCCATTCTTGATTTTAGGAAGTGGATACTGTTGAGACTTCAGTCAGTCATGGCCACCTCTTTTCTCCCTGCCAGTGATTAGTTAAAGAATGGCATGAGTGAAAGCAGGAAAAGAAGTTGTTGCATGCGCTAAACAAGAGATGGTAGTTTGGACCAGGGAGTTGTCAATGGAGATAGAGATTTGCATGGAGAAATAAGGTAGAGCAACGTGTACAGGATGTCTCCTAGGTTTCTGGCTTAGGCAAATAACGATCAATCTTTTCCATATAGTCAAAGCCAGAGAAATATGTTTTAAAAATGAATAGTCTTATGTTAGTCTTAATATATTTCTCTTAAATAAACCTAATTAGAACTAGTCAAGGATCATACCTAAAACATATCTCATCCTCATACAGGATACTGGCTTCAGAAGTTCATGCAAACTTATCAAGAATGAATGAGGCTAACTAGATTTTGTCTTACAATACAAATCAATGTTTTCTAAAATTCTAACCTATAATTAACAATCCTGCCTACAAATAACATCAATTTCTGAATATCATTTATTTTGCCTTGCCTGCTTCAAAAAATGATTTAAGCTAGCAAAATGTCCAAATCAATTAAAAGCCAAGCCAAGAATAAAGTAGTCCAAGGATTTCTGACCACTCTTGTGTTCTCTAAAAATAATTCCAGAGAAATTATATGGAGGTACCTAATCAATTATGCTCATCAAATTTATCAAATTAGGTCTCATAACAACAGTAATGAAGGTTCCTACTACAGATACCAACAGACCCAGGCAAAAATATAACCTACCTTGACAAGTTGATGAAGTGCCATTTCTTTCAGAAGGTGGTGTACTTGGACTGCTGAAATGACGTGAAGTTCCTCGGTCCTCGTCATCGTTTGTAAAATTCTTTGAATGGCACGTACAACCACGTGACAATGGTACTTCAGCTTTTTTGCTTAAGCTTTCATCCGCTGGCTTCCCTAAAAGTGAAAGAACCTCTATTTATAATATTTCTAATTCAAAAGACATTAATCATCCTCTGCAGCTACAGTGAGCAAGCACTCGAATTTGCCCAGGATTGGGAGATTTCCCAGGCTGTAAGATTTTCAGTGCTAAACCTGGGAAAGTACCTGGCAAATCTGGACAAGTTGGTCACCCTATCTGTAGCATCAAATTAGGACAGGAGAGAAACACTTATGATGTCAGAGACATTTATAGAGAAATTATCATCAATTTGCATAACTTACAAAAAGATAATAGTCAAAAATTAATAATGTAATAAAGGCACAACCACTTGAGTATTTGTTTATATTCAGACTTATTAAAATATCAAGCAGGGAGGATTAAAAGAAAGACCAAAAGTATATTCTTAGTTACTGCTATTTCTTTAAATGAATCATTCTGGATAAAAAGTACTTTATTATATTTTTTTCCAGTCCCAATAATCAAGCTGAATATATCAACCAAATACTTACCACGAAGAAGAGACTGTTGCCACGCTAAAGCAGCACAAAGTAAAACTAAGCTTTTCCCACTTTCTGTAGGGCTCTCCAACAAACAGTGCTGCTTACTTTTTAATCCTCGGACAATCTATTGACACAAAAACAATAAAAAAATAATCAGTAAACAATTTACTTCATTAGGGTCTGTCTCCATCACAAGTACAAACACAACAAGAAGTAAGGTTGTACTTGAGGGAACATAGCAATAGCAGAAGGGAGAATTAGTATTTAGTTCAATCTAGACCTTATGCCTTTATCTTTCTCCCTAAAATTATGTTGGACTTAAAAGCATATAGGCATAAAAGAAATGAACAAAGCAATTTGTACCTTAATGATGCAAGCACCGTCATTTCTGTAAAACTAGAGTACACTAATATCATGGATGAAAACTTAATGGAGGATACTGCTAGGGGGAGTGTAAATCGCTACAGCCACTTTGGACAGAAATTAACAATTTCTAGCAAAGTTGAAGATACCCAACACCAGGAAGTCCAGTCCTATGTATATATCCAAAACCTGTCCCACAGGAACATAAGGAAACATGCATAAGAAAGTTCATAGCAGCATTGTTTATAATTGCAAAAGAATGTAAACAACTTAAATGTCTGTCAAAGGAAAATGGATAAAAAATTTCTGGTATATTCATACAATGGAATACTACGCAGCAATTAAAATAGATGAACAATCAATAAGGCTACTTCTTAAAAATAATGTTAAGCAACTAAAAACACTTCTGAACAAATATAGGTACAGTATCATATCATTGTACAAAGTTTATAAACAGGTAAAGTAATGCTCTATATTGTTTACGGATACATACGTATGTAACAAAAGTATAACAACACGTCTAGGAAAGAAAAAGAATAAATTCAGCATACTAGTAATGTTACTTGCAAACAAGGTATAAAGTAAATATGGCAAAAGATTAAGATTGAACAACTCTGGAAAGTTGGCTTACTCATTTGTCTATTAATTTTCTATATGATTGAAACATCTCAAAAAATATTGTGAGAAATATAGTATTCTGTGTAAAAGACAGTAAATACTTTGTAGAAGGTAGTAATTCCGTAAAGTAAATAGAAGTGCCAAATGAGCTGAGAATAGTTTTCAGAATATTCCCCTTTGCCTCCTAACCATATACAGTTTATAGCAATCAGGATTATTTTTTGAAAGGTTACATGTTCTTCCATGAACCCAGCAAATATTTTCAATCCATTTACTATCTGAGAAAATGAATGTAGTCACAGATTCAGTATACGTTATGAATTATCAGCATCTTTATCTTAACGAAGACTTAAGTATGAAAAATATTTGCAGAATTCATTATAGCAAGCTATGATGGACAAGCTTTACAAGGAAAGTTCATCTTCACCCCACCAACTGTATATTCAGACCATATTGAAGAGTCATGCTTTCTTGTTTACTTAGATTCCTAACTGCAGCAGAAACGAAAATCAAGACTGAAACAATGCCATTCAAAGAAAACCAGATACCCAACTAGACTAGGACAGAAGTCTAGAAATAAAAAGGGGATTCCTAAATGTATAAACGAAACAAATGCAAGTAAAAAAATTTCCTAGTCTTAACCATCACAGTGGTTGAGAACATGTCTCAGAATCTGACAAATCCGGATTTGTATCCCTACTCTGCCAAAGCTGTGGACCAGGAGGTAGAAGTACGAGTTCTAGATCAGGTTCCCACAACTCAGATGTGTTTCCTTGATCATGTCTTCACTTCTCTAGACTAAGATCCTTATCTGTAATAATCCCTAATTGAAAAGCTGTTGTAAGGGAGAAAATGCCTCGGCACACAGTAGGTGCTTGATAATTCTGATTTAAAGGTCAGAAGGGTATAATGAAAAGAAAATGGGCTTTGGAGTAAAGCAAGCTTAAGTGTGAGTCCCACTGTGTGAATCACTGAACCTCAGTCTGTTTCTTCATCTGTGCAATGGAGATAAGATTATCTACCTGATAGAGTTTTGATGAAAATTAGCCAGGCATTGAGTTAAGAATTAAGTAAGGTAATGGATAGAACGTGCCTAAACTCCAGTATTTGACACAGATGAGGTGATCTACTTTAATCCCCACCTCTTCTAAACCACCTGTGCTTAATCTAGGATCCAGAGACGGAAGTCAGAGACTGTGCTCTCTTGCTATTGCGTGCAGAAGTCTTGGTACATGACTGCGTTTCTCTGAAGAGAAAGTCCGTGGATTTCTCATTCCCAGAACTATATCCTAATAAAATAACTGAAAACAGAGGGGACACTGATATGCACTGTTATCAACTGAGGACTTCCTTGCAATAGTGGAAAAAAACGGTAAATTCGACCTGGGGATGGAGGGATGGTTAAAGGGGTAATTCAACAGCTTATGAAGCCAATTATACCCTGACCCCTAGCCTGTGTTCCAAAACAAGCTAATAACCACTATTCTGAGGTATTTCCCAGTTCTAATATTCTGTGACTCTATCTGTGCAACTCTTGAGTAGAGATTTGGTGGACTCTAACCCCTTCACCGAAGCCAATAACGCAACGCCGGCTAGTTCCTCAGATACAGCCTAGAAATCCATCCCGCCCCCAAGTCACCGCAATCCCCCAGTGGATAAAGCACGAGCCCCCATCCACCTCCCGCCGTCGTCCCCGCCGCCACGAGTCAGCGGAGGGCCAAGGGGGCCCGGGGCCTCTCCCCAGGGGTCGGGACAGGCTCCCTCCGGCCTCCGCGTGTTCAGAACCCCGAGGCCCGGGGACGCGGTCACCCCGACGGCCCGCACGGCGGCCAGGCGAGAGCAGAAGGCTCTCTTCGGGCAGGCTGCACGCAGCCCCAGGAGAGACAGGCTGGCCTGTTCTGAGGAAAACCGAGGCAGCGCTGCCTGGGCTCCGAGTCCTGGGAGAAAAGGAAATGGTATCTGCGAGCACACACTGCGGAGCCTGGCAGAGAGGAGAGGCCCCAAACCTCTCGCCTCCTCACCGGGCTGCCACTCCCTGGCTGAGCGCGGACTCTGGCTCCTCACCTGCTCCCTCCTCCGCTCTCTCCAGGCCGCGCGCAAGCGCTCTTGCGGACGAATTCCCGCCTCCCACCCCCTCGACTCCCAGCACCCAATCACCCACCAGAACAGAAACCAACCAACCAATCCCGGCGTGAGGTTTGGGGGCGAGAACGCTGGCCCCCGAGGGAAGCCTCCGCAATAAAAACCAACGCAAAGTATTTCGTGGCCCTGAGGTGAACGCTTCAAGAGGGAGGGACGCGAGCAGACCGCAGGGTTTAAAGGAAAAGTCTTCTCCGTTTTGAGATTTTGAAACCGGCAACTTAACCCGTGCAACCGTTTCCTTGGAAACTCGCAGTCTCATTCTTCAGGTCTGTAGACCATCGAAAGGAAACCCTTTGAAGCCTTGCCAGGTTCTTCCCAGAGCGCCCGTCAGTGCCGCTCAGCTCACGTTTCCGAACTTCATGGCGGCCCGGGTGTCGCACAGACGGAGGCGGGAACTACCAAATGCCTGAGCCTGGCCAGAGGACAAGGCTGGTTGACGAGTGGCCGCAGAACCTCAGGATGTTCCAGGCTTCCCCGGATAGCGAGTTCCACCAGAGCGAATCTGTAGAGCGCTCTCGCCCCAGTCACTTCTGCTCCATCAAGGCTCATCCGCCTTCTGTCCCTCCTAAAACCGGGTTGTTATTCTTTGCCATGAAGAACATTTCAGTTTCCTCAAAGGTAGGGAGTTAATCGTGATCTCTCCAAATTGTGATTTTGTCAATTTCTGAATAGCCTAAGCTTGGCTCCGATACGAGTGTCTCAAAAAAGTAAAACGTGAGACAGTTTCTCAAGTTTGAGCACCTAGTTTGGGGAGAGGTTTGCTGCAGGGGGAGCAGCGGGAGGAGAGTGGATTTGTTTGCTTCCCTTTCAGTTTTACTGCATCTTCCCCAATTGCAAAATGTACAGTGCTAAAAATAAATTCTACCTTTTAATTTAGTAATCTCAGGCTCAAAAATTTATCCTAAATGAGTAATCTAAAAGAAAGAAAAAGTAAAAATACCTAAATTGATAACATTGCCTATTGTAATCCTGAAAAAAGTCATCAACCTCCCGGTCTAGAAATAGCACCCTATACGGTTATGATACATCAGTTTGATCATTAGGAAGCCAATAAAATAATTATCAAAAGTAAACAACTTTCGGGCCGGCCCCGTGGCTTGGTGGTTAAGTGCGCGTGCTCCGATGCTGGTGGCCCGGGTTCAGATCCCGGGCGCGCACCGAGGCACCACTTCTCTATCCATCCTGAGGCCGAGTCCCACATACAGCAACTAAAAGGATGTGCAGCTATGACATACAACTATCTACGGGGGCTTTGGGGGGAAAAAATAAAGCATCTGATATCTCAGGGAAGGCCAGCCCAGTATCCTGTTTTTCAGAGCTGACCAGGTGTTTCTGATGCAATCTATGGACCAGCAGAGACCCATTTGACTAAAGAAGAAATAACTAATCAAGTGTTCTCTAAACATTGCTGCATAATGGAATCAACTGGGGAAACTTAAAAAAAAATACTAACGCCTGACTCCCAACCGCAGACATTCTGACTTAATTGGCATGGGTTACAATTGGGGATCAAGAGTTTTAACAGCTCTCCATGTGATTTTAATGTGCAGCAAAATTGGGAGCCACCACAATGATGCAAGACACAATAGTGATCTAAATCACAATTAGCCACAAGTGACAGATGCCTATAGAGGAGAACTCACTTTTAAAGAAGTTTCTCAAGTTGGAAATACTTTATAGTTTCTCTCTGTTTCTTAAGATCAAATTTATGCTTTTTCTGAAAGTTATAATGACTCTTTAATTAGTAGTCTTCAGAGGGGATTTATATTGTTAAACACTCAACAATTTTTTTCAACCATTCAGTTTAGGTTATTGTATATAATCACTGCTATACACTTATCTATTACGTGTAAAAATACACTGAAATTACCTTCTAGGCATCACGGTATTAAGAACCATCCATAGTTTATTGACTGAAGCATTCTCCACAGAACGCCTGAATTCAATAGCTGGTTCATATTGGATGTTAATACTTCTGCATATGGTATAAGTTCACTGGCAGAGAGTAGAGTCAAGCGTTCTAGAATCTGTATCGTATCCAAATGTCTTACTGGGACAGCTGAAAATGCTAAAGGGGAAACTTAGCAGTCATAATCTAAATTCTATACAGCTTATCAAATAAGAAGTAACATTGCTCTATCAGACTACAGGCCAAACAAATCAAGAAATCAATGTTTCTTTAAACGTAAAACTTTCAATCCTAGCCATAGTTTTGGCCATACTTAAAATAAGGTCCTTAAGAAAAATTCATTTAGGTAATAGTTATTTCACAAAGAACAAAACATATCTCATTTAAGAAATCACATTAATGACCCAAAGACCAGGTTCATTTCCTTGGTGATTCAGAAAGATTTTAAAAATTGATTGAAATATGAAAATATACCCAAGTATTGCCTTTGGTAGTCACATTCATTTGAAAGATTGGAATTTGTTGATATCTATAAGGGTGGCCCCCTTTATAGGTTATAAGCACTCAGCAGATTGCTGTTATTCAATAATATCAATCCTGTGCTCTTCAATAGAACAGACACTAACCACATCTGGCTGTTGAGCACTTGAAATGTAGCTAGTCCAAAATGAGATGTGCAGTAAGTATAAAATATACACTGGATTCCTAAGAGTTAGTATGGAACAACAGTAAAATATCTCATTAATCGTTTTTTATATCGAGCACCTGGTGAAATAATATATTAGATATATTGGGTTAAATGAAATAATTATTAAAATTAATTTTGCCTTTCTTTTTACTTTAATGTGGCTATAGAAAGTTTCAAATTATATGTTAAAATTATATGTGTGTCTTGCGTCTTATTTCTATTTGACAGTGGTGATCTAGAACACTATCCAGTAACCGCAAGTCCGTTGCTCTATTCCATGGCACTTATTTCTGACTTCTTTCTATCGACCTTTCACACAACCTGTTCAGTGATATAACGTAGGACCGATGAGGTAACAGATACAAGCATATCAGAAATAAATGGTTAAAACTCCTTAAACTCAAAGAGAATTATTAAAATTATATTCACGAAAACATTATTATATCCCCAGGGAAATTCTGCGTGATTTTAAGATTTCAATGAGCCTAACATCTCTTTGCACTACTAAAGGGGAAAAAGGAGTGTCAACCTACTACACCTTCTTGGAGTTGTTTAGGAGAGTGGTTTTTGGCATTATTAGTCAAGAGCATTTCCCTTAACAGGGCGTCAGTCCCTGTGATTTTTTCTTCACAGATCCAATCTTTCACAATGCATAAATAAGGGTAGTTAGGTACAAGGAGACATAGTAAAGCAGAATGCGACCCTTAAAAATTCACAGAAAGTCAACTGGATTCTTCATTCTTAAACGCAAAACTCATCTCTCTCCTCGCTCCCCCTCCCTTCTCCCTTTCACTATCAGCAATCCAAAGGAAGTTGCACTTCTTGTGCATGTATACTAGAGTTTGAGAACTTCTGTTAGGTAGTTCAACCAGGAAATCTGCTTAGATAAAGATCCCCAAGTGATCTGATACAGGGAAGTTGGAAACTACTACTTTTATCAAAAGTTCTCAAGCTTTCTTCCACTCTATCCCAACATAAAAGTCTTTCATGAGGAAAAGTTGTTTGACATAGCCATAGTTCAAGAGTTTAGAGGGGGAAGAAAGAAAAAGAGGAGAAAAGAATGTCCATTTGGGGGAGATCATATATGGTTTTAAAAAGGCCTCACTCAGAAATTCTGATGACTAGTGGTGTAATGATTTGTATGCTCTGCTGCAGTGGCCCCAGGTTTGCAGGTTCGGATAATGAGCATAGACCCACACACCACTCATCAAGCCATGCTGTGGCAGCATTCCACATACAAAATAGAGGAAGATGGGCACAGATGTTAGTTCAGGGCCAATTTTCCTCAAGCAAAAAAAAGAGAGGAAGGTTGGCAAAGGATGTTAGCTCATGGCCGCTCTTCCTCACCAAAAAAATAAAAACTAAAATAAATTCTGATAGGCTTCTATAGGAGAACATGTCCTCTCCTCCAACCCTGTTGACAATCATTGCTATACATGGGTAAAATTCAAGTTGCTCACTTTAAATACCTAAAAGTTCTCAGGCACTTTATGTATATTTTCTCACTTCACCCTAACATTCCTACAAGGTAAGCAATATTTTCTCCATTCTACTGTAAGGAAACAGGCTGAAAGACATTTATTAATATCCCAAAGTCGCACAGCTAATTATGTCAGCCAGTCGAAGCAGTACTGGTGATACCCACAAGAGGATGCATTTGTCTTCCTTCAAGAAGGGCTAAGGAATCTCCAAAGGAATGGGAAAGCTTCCTTTTTGTAAATCAAATGCTTGTTTCTAACCTTTTGCTTATACCATGGTTTGACCATTTGTGATAATTATTGTGCAATATCAATAATGAGAAAGTACATGATGATATTGTAAAAATGCCTATTTAGATATATGAGATACCACTATGCCAAGTGCTTGGCACATAAATACTTAATAAATATTTTTGTTACTATACTACTAGTATCATTATCAGAGTCGTAAGTGTAGTAGTAATAATATTAGTAGCAACAATGGTGCCTTAGATACAATCATCAACTTCTCATGCAACTTAAATCAAATCGTACCAGTGCTTAGTCCCAGTAGGGATGGTATCTGCTTCCTTTCTCATAGAAACTGCTTAAAATTGATGTTTCTGTTTGAAAAGACACTGTAACAATCAAAAGTGGTATAATTTTAAAGTTCAAAAGTCTCAATGCACAAGTATGTGTACAGTGAAGACTATCCCAGGGCCGACACCGCAGCATAGTGGTTAAGTGCGTGCGCTCCGCTGCTGGCAGTCTGGGTTCGGATCCCGGATGCACACTGAGGCACCACTTCTCAGGCCGTGCTGTGGCAGCGTCCCACATAAAGTGGAGGAAGATGGGCATGGATGTTAGCTCAGGGCCAGTCTTCCTCAGCAAAAAGAGGATGATTGGCATGGATGTTAGCTCACGGCTGATCATCCTCACAAAAAAACAAAACAAAACAAAGCAAGATTTCCAAAAACAGTCATACAAGTGACTGCTTACAATAGTACAAATCAATCTACATTTCATAATCTCTTCAATAAAACAGTTCCCAAATGCTGCCAAATACAACATAATTTCTTTACAATTAGATTATGCAAAGATACGAGTAAATAAATGAAGACACCTGTCTGAAGATGACCAAAGAAGGTTCATGTTCCTCCTTGAAACCAACCATAACACAGAAAGAAAAAGAAAATTCCAACTTCAAGGAAACAAACAAAAAAACCCACACTCAAATGTTATTAAAAAAAGGAAAATATTATAAAAAAATTAAATTTCAAAAATATCACTATTTCTATGACAGTTTTACACTAAAACTATTATAGTAATTCTATGCTGTGGAATATTATAGAGCAATTAGAAACAATAAGGTAGATCCACATGTACTGACATGAAAAGATTTCCAAGAAATATACTAAATCTCCAGACCAAAAGGAAAACGACAAGCACCCAGAAATCAACCCTGAAAGCACAGAAATGTATAACCTTAATGACAGAGAATTCAAAATAGCTATCATAAAAAAGCTCAATGAAATATAAGAAAACACAATTCAATGAAATCAGGAATTTTTACACAAAAGAGATTGAAATTATAAAGAAAAATCTATCAGAAATCTTAGAGCAGTTAGTTAGTCTTCACTAAGTGCTTTCCGACATTTGATCAGTTTTAGAACAAGCAGCAGGGATCTTCCTATTGCACACCCCCTCTTTTTCCAGAGTGTGTGTGGCATGAGGGTGGAGGCTGCACGTGCAAGCTGGTCATGGGAAATGTCACTTCAGCACTGGTTTCTGGGCAGAACTGCAAGATTTAGGGTGGAGTTATTTCCTTCTTTCCTCCTTGTCTTCTGGGGTACCTCCTTCTCCCCACAGTCCCCCAGGTGGGCTCAAGCACCCAGGATGGCAGCTATGATGATGGGTGACCCGAGTTCACTTTTGGTTGGAGAGGCCTACAAAAGGCCAGCAGCAGCCTTTTGTAGGCCACAATTCACATGTGGTGCCTCAGAGAGTCTTTGGAGCCGCAGCAGCACAGAACATCTGATTTCGCTTGTTTTAGTCTCAGAGAAACTGATACATGTTGTTTTGCATGTAGTAGCATCAAAGGGAATTTGTCCTGCAGGTCTGAGTGTGCCTTGCCCTGCCTGGCTCTCGACTCTTCATTTTTCTTGCCACATCTGCGTCTGTGGGTGCCATACACCTGTCTTTCTCAGCACCTGAAGCTCAACGAGAAGCGCACACTGGCCTTGCCTCCCTGGAGTCTTCAAGGGCGCCCTGCTCTATGATCACGTACTTTGGGGCATTAGCTCTAAGCAGCCTGTCCATGGTAGCTATCTGGCTGGTGGCTCACCCTGCCTGGATGCCAAACTAGTTTCCACCCTTTTCCTTGAGCGAGTAGTGGACACTCACCCCAGCCTGCAGAGACTCCTGCCTGGGCTCTGCCAGTGAGCCTGGGGACCACCACTGTGAGTTTTGCAGGAGGAAGAGAGGAAGAATTCCAAGTTCATACCCAACTATGTCTGGCCGTTAGTCCCTTCCCACCTCTTCAGATACTTAACTTGGTCATTTCCTGGGAAAGTAACAGGTTTAAAACATGATTCCAGGCCGATGCCCACACCAGGGAGCAGAAGAACAGAGTCTGTCCCCATTAGTCTTGTTACCAGAGGGGCAGGAGCTGGGCAGGGAGCAGGACAGAAGGAAAGACCAGTGCTGCTGCAGCTGCTGTACTTGTCCCTCTCCCACGTGTACCAGGTTTCCAAATGAGCCTGTGGGGCCAACACAGGCCACAGAGGAAAGGCTAGAGAGAAGCAAAATCCTTTCTTGACTCTTCTTTTGGGTGCCCACTGGGCTCAGTGGAGGTCCAAATGCTTACCCCATTTCTAAGGAAGTGCTTTTGTGGGTCTTCAGACCTCCCCCCAGCTGATGGTCTCTGTCTTCAAGCCCCGGACAGAGGTGATGGTGCTCTGAGCTGACAGCTTGTGACAGCCCTTCAGGCCTGGCCTCTGAGGTCCACTCTCATCGTAGGCAGAGTCCCCCTGAAGACAGCTCAGCCTGGATCTCCTCCCAGCATTCACACCTGGTGCTTAGGAAGCATGCACAGCCTCACACAGCTCCCTGTGGCCCTGAGGACCTGGGAGTTGGCCAGTCGTTGCCTTTAGAGCCTTGGGACTGGTGTCGGGTACCAGTCTCTGTGAACTTTGAGCCCCAGGGATGCTCCACATGCCTCAGCTCAACCTCGCCCAGGGAAGACAGAGGCAGAATGCAGAGACACTGACAACTCACTCAAAACACAATCTATCTTTTGGACTTCTGAACCCATAGGCAAGGTGGGACCCCACAACAGAGGAACCTCTCCTGGAAGGAGGAAACACACTACTATGGTCTGGTAGCTTGACAACACAAGAGTTATCTGGAGGGGAGAAAAACGTGGAAAGATCAGATGGGAGTGACTAAAAGCTGGTGTCTAATGCACAGTTCATACAAGTTTACAAAATTAACATGTCAGAACTAAAATAGCCTTGGTTCTCACAGCTCCTCGCCTCCTTCTGGGATTTACTTGCTGCTGTGGGATCCAGGTGACCATCCAGAGCCCAAACGCATCCCCGCAGGCTGTAGACATCAGACTGGAAAACCCTGCACCCTGGCATGGGAGGGCCACTGGGGGAAGATTTGAGCCCCTGGAGCCATTTAAAATTTAGGAGAAACCAGCCATGAAGACTTGGAAACCATCCTCAATGGCAGTTCCTTGCCTTGGTCTGTGTGGATGCACGGTGAAGCTGGGTGCTCCTAGGACCCAGTGGGTGTCAGAGTCCCTGGCCCACACCAGGTGTTGTCCATCCCATCCCCAACACCTCCACTGGGCCTGATGCAAGAGGAGACCAGCAACCAGTGGGGTGCTTACCTGCTCCCCAAACCTGCTGGTCCAAGTTGCACTGCAGGGATTCCAAAAGAACCGAGGATGTTTTTGGGGGGAAAATAACATCTTCCATCTGTCATTCATTACTCCTGACTAGACACATTTCATCTTTACAACTGAGACCAAATGGATGGTGAAGCAGTCCTGAGAGGAGAGGGGATGTTGGAGATGCATGACAGCTATTTCTGGGTTAGCCAGTGTCAACAACACCAGAGCACCCTTCCTGTGACCCCATTCACTCCCATTCACCTCTGGGCTCTCTGAAGTCCCAGGGAGCAGGGGCCAAGGCTTGGGCCTTAGGAGTCAGACAGGCCCGACCAGCTATGTGACCATGGGTCAAGTGCCTCCTGGATAGGGGGACTCAGGGAGACATAGTATGTGCCGATGCTCACCTATTATTATTCTTCTGATTGCTGTTGTCTTTCCCCACCCCAGACGAGACACTGGGCTGGATTGACTGCACCTGCATCTATGGAGTGTCTGCCTGTGGCAGGTGCCAGAGGGGCAATGATGAAAAGGATGCTAAGGAATACTTTAGACCCATCGCAGGCACCACTCAGGAGGTGTGGGAAAATAGAGGGTGGAGTTCTCAGGAATGGATTGAGTCTTTAGAATATTTGTCCCCAAATGTCCTTAAATAAGACAGACTTTTGGTGCTAATGTGCCGCATTATTAAAACAATATGACAAAATAACCCTGTAAGAATTGTGTTCACGGTTTTCCATATCTGAGGGGCTCATCTTTGCAGGACCTTGATCGAGTGCCGGGCCTGAGAAATACAAGAGTGCTGCCAGTGGCTGAGGACCCAGATGCTATGATGTGGGGCTCTGAGCCTGCTGGCTGGACAGGACACACTGCTAACACGGGCTGTCTATGGGCATCCGATCCTTTCTTGACCTACTTGGTGTCAACGCCCATACTCTCTAGTTTTGGGGTGGGACTTTTTCTAGCAGTGACAACTTGGACCTCAGCTTCAAAAAGTATGAACCAAAGCATATGCTTGCCTTTTGAAATGCTGGGGCCCAAGGCTCTGTGGCCGCCCCATTTGGCCGCACTCTTCATTCCCACACTGGAACATTCACGCTATGTCTGCAAGAACAAGATACTCCCTACACATACAATACAGCAAAGCCTTTTTTCCAGGAACACACATGACATCCAGAGAGCTCATCATGGAGACACTGGGACCCCAAGGGGTTTGACCATGTAGAGTTCATCTTTCCTGCAGACACAACATTTCTATTTCTCCCTTTCTACTCCTAGCACCTTTTTTTGGTTTCTTACTCAGTTGGGTCCTTTGGGAAGTGGCTGTTGAGCTGTGTAGGAGAGCGAGAGGGGTGTGGGGGCTGATGCCTGATATGAAGGAGAAGGAAGCCCAAAGAGGCAGGAGACCCTCCCAGGAGCCTCACTGGCCCAGCAGGGAGGTGGGAGCCATGGCTGCCCCTGGAGGAGGCCTCAGAGTGGAAAGGCCAGCCCAGCGCCCTCCTCCCCAAATCTCCCCATGTGCTCCATCCTGGGGCACTGCCACTGATGGCCTTCAGTCAGCTGCTGGTCTTGCAGCTCAGTGGCAAGCTCTCTTGTGAAGAGGCTCTGAGCGGTGCTCTGTGAGGACAACACAGCCCATCTGCTGTGTCATGTGTGCAAGTAAATGCCCCTGCTCACCTTTGGGGAGCAGACTCTCCGGGTCCAGGAAATGTCCCTCCTGAGGGGACACTCAGAAGAGGGAGGTCAGTGGTCAAACCACAGCCCCGACCTGCTGCAGCTGGTCCTGGGGCCAGTCTGACTGTCACTGCCTCCCCTCAGCTGTCCCTTCTCAATGCTACTCACCCTGAGACCCCCTCATCTCAGTAGTTCCCAGGGTGGGTGATGCCAGACTTCCTCCTGCTCACACACTGGTCAAGAGGGCGGTGCATGTCTACTCATGGTCACTATGCCTAGGAACAACTGGTCTGCACATACGAGCTGCCTGCCCACTGAAGTCTAGTTACGAAAGTGTTGGGAAGAACAATCTGGAGAAGGAGTCACGCTGGTCTCCTCCCAGAGGAACTCAGTTTGAGTCTGCCCAGCACTTCAAAGGCCCTGCCATCCAACTCAGCAGAAGGAAATGACCCACAGCCAAGAAGCTGGCCCTATGGGGGCTCACTGACCTCAACCTTAACCTTGCTGGGGTCAGCCTTGAGGGGTACCAGCCATAGGTGGGGGTTGCAAAGGCCACTAGGCCAGCTAAGGTCGCTGATCACTGCACTTTTGCTCCACATCAAGTTCAGAAACTCCACTCAACTCCTCCACTGCCCCTTCTGAGAGGCGCAGCCCCTGGCCACACCTCCTCCATCCACTGTCTTAATCCAGAATACTTTCATCATCCTATAAAGCTTCCTCATGCCTATTAGCGGTCATTTCTCACTTCTCCCTCCCTTCCCCACCCCCTGACAAACACTAATCTACTCCCTATCTCTATGGATATGCTGACTCAGGACATTTCTTATAAACGGAATCCTACAATATGAAAATACCTAGCATGATGTTGTCAAGGTTCATCCATGTTATGTGTGTGTGTCAGAACTTCATTCCTCTTTATGGCTGAATGATATTCCATTGCACGGAGAGACCACCTTTGGTTATCCATTCTTCCGTTGGTGGACAGTTGGGTTGTTCCCACCCTTTGGCTATTGTGAATAATGTTGCAATGAACATGCTCATTCATGGACTTGTCTGAGTCCCTGTCGCAATTCTTTGGATCATAAAAGTTTTGTAGGCTCTCAATGCACCTTTCAGGAGCTTTCTATTTCCCTTCACAAGCTGTACGTTTCATTGTCCTTCTGTCTGACAGACCCAGTCCACGGACACTAGAAAGCTATTTTTGCCATTGATCTCGAAGTGCAAGGGTCACAGTGGTGAATTTTTTCTTTATGAGCATCTGGACCAATGAGGGTAATTGACTACAAATACCAGAGGAAATTCTAGCTAATTTAAGCAGAAATAAACTACAAGGTGATGATCCTGTAGTTCACAGAATTCACAAATATCTGGACAATCGTCCTGGAGAATGTACAGGAAGCAGGGGGCAGTGGGACGCCCCAGTCCCACCCTAGGAAGAGCCCAGTCAGTAGGCCACCTTGGGCATTCAGACATGGGGCTGAGGCCACAGGTATCATTCATTAGGATCTGCGCTGTGTTAACACAGCTCCCTGACAACACCTTGATTTCAGACACCTGGTCTCAGAACCGTGAGAGAAGGTTTCTGTTATTTTAAACCACCAACATTGTGGTGATTTGTTACAACAGTCCTAAGAAACTTACACACACACACACACACTCACAGGCCAATCTCATGCTCAGGGGCAGTGCTCTCCACCTCAGGCTGAATCACAACCCATTGAAACGTCCACTTGAAGACTGGAGAACAAGTCCTGCCCATGGTCCTGCAGGGGCTGGGCCAGGTATCTTCACATAGACACACCTCCTGTACCTTTTCTGTGCAGACCAGCCCTGCCTCCTTGTCTGCTGGACAACGGGACGCCTTCTTGACTCAGCTGAAGTGGTGCTGCTCAAATCACCAATTTCAACAGACCAGTGTGGTTTTTCTAATTCATGCAGGTTCCCTCTGGAGGCTCTGGAGAGGATCCATTTTCTCACCTTTTCCAGCCTCTAGAGGTCACTGCATCCCTTAGCTCCTGGGCTCTTCTTTCAACTTCAGGGCCGGCAGTGTCCAGCAGAGTCCTCCTCACATCATATCACTCTGACTCTGCCTCCGTCCTCACGTCTTCTCTCCTCTGACCCTCCTGCCGCCCTCTTCCACTTGTAAGAAATATGATTACTCTGGGCCCACCTGGACAATCGAGGATGGCTCCCATCTCAAGGTGAGCTGACCAGCCCCTTAATCCATGAGGACTTTCATGTCTCTTTGCCTTGAAACCTAACATATTCACAGGTTCAGGCCCTTGACTGGATGGGAAGGGCATTGCATGCAGTGTTGTTAGAGAATCAGTGAGGATCCGTCTCTCTGACATGAACAATTCCAAGGACCTCTGGGTGGGGCAGTGCACACAGAATGCAAATATACCTTCCTGCCTACAGCAGTCATGGATGGAGTCATTGGTGTGTGAGGAGCCATGAAAGGGGGACACAACTGGATGGCTGACCCTCCTCAGGAGCAGCTGGAAGATGTCTCAAAAAAGAGATCCCTGAGCTTTGTGGTTACCATATGCATGATGCACCCCAGCAGGGGTGCAGCATGGTTGGGACTGGAGGGTTCACAGAAGGTTATGGGGCCTGGTAAAGTTGGATTCACGCACCCCTTGGAGCAAGAACTTGGTAGCAGTGGGAATGTTCTGGAGCCTCCCCCCTGCCATGCACTGGCACACACACATACACATGCACTCACACACAGACACATATGCAGCACAATATGCACACACAGAGACACATACACAACTCTGCACATGCACACACTCAGAAGACACACATGCACACATGCGTCTACGCACATACACATGGATATGTGTGGGCACAAAAGACATATATGCACGTGTACACATGCTGCATACAAATAGAAAGAAACATGTACAAAGAGACGTGTACACAGGCATATCCACATGCACACAAACACACAAATGCACCCACACATGCACAGGAGCAAGATGATGCCATTTGCATTTGGTAGAAAGTTCTGGGAGAAGAATGGAGGAGGAACGAGGGACAGGGAAAGCAGAGACCACTCAGGGTGTGTCAGTCAGTGCAGTCACCCCAGTACTCACAATACCGGAACGAGGGAAGGGCAGCAGTAATAGAGGGAGGAGGTGGATTAGGGGCGTGTGTGGGGCCAGCAGCCCTGGTGGTATGGGTAGCAGACATGAAGGTCAATGTGGTCTCCCAGAGTCACTGGGGGCACTGATGGGAATACAGAACACACGAGTCGGGGTACATTTGAGGGAAAGGAGATCAATTCAGCCTGCAAGGGGGTGAGGGGGCTGCAATGGGAACCATGGGCATCCTGGTGGGGACATTTAGAGCAGGCTGGACACTTTGCTTGTAGTTCAAGAGGTCTGGTAGGAAAGGGCGGGGTGGCGACATCAGCTCCAAGGCTGGAGTTGGAGCCTGGACTAGGACCAGCTCTCTCAGGGGAGGTTGGAGTGACGGGGGCTGGTCCAGGATCCTTGGGGCTGGGGCAGCAAAGACCATGGGAGTAGGGGGTACATACGAGGAAGCCATTGCTTTATCTTGCTAGCTCTTAATGCAGAGGTGTACTGCTTCCCATTCTGATAACATGCTCCCTTCCAGATAAGCTTTCTCAGAAGAAATCAAAGCCAATAGTAATGATGGCTAATTATGCAAAATTAAGAACCTAAATTCACAGGATCCTCCCCAAATGATTTAATCACCACCTACATGGCAAAAATGAGGGGCCTTTATGAAGATGAGGGAGGTGCAGGATCCTGTCTCCAGGTCAGCCAAGGGCCAGACAGGTGAGCAGGGAGCAGGTGTAGGGTCCCCCACCCAGCCCTGCAGCTGTCCCTTGTGACTCCTGGACTGAGTCTGCTCTTCGTGCTGTGAGCTGAGGGACCCAGTTTATTCCTCCCCACACTGTGGAGGTCATTTGAGAGTCTCTGGGAGGGCTGGGCAGTGGGCATGTGTGTGTCCCAGGTCAGCCACCCGCACTGGGTTAGGGTCTCAGTCCTGTTGTTCAGAACCCCAGGTGGACTTGGGCCAGAATTTACTCTCTTGTGTCTTTGATGGTGTCTCCCAGGCACAGCGGGACATCTTCCTGCCCAGCAGGGGAGAGAGGAACTCAGTGAGGCCTTGGACAGATTTCCATCCACAACGGGTCCCTGCTAACCCCTTACTCCTGGTGAAGTTATAGCCAAGTCAGGTAGCCTTTCTAAGACATAGTTTCCTCAGAGGCCAAAGTCATGTTTTGGAAGAAACTTTGTATATTATAAGCCCATCTATAAATGTGAGGACTGCTGTCCTTATTATTTGTTTATATTTTGCAAGACTACTGCGCTGGGGTTGCCATTAAAAATCAAACACATTGTTACAAAACGTGTTTCCAACTTCAAAAATCCATGGTGCTGTTGGAACAATATTTGAGGTCTGCAAATGTCTAGGTGCCACCCAGTCCCTAGTCACTACCCTCCCACAGGGACCGTCACATCCTCACCTCTTTGTGAGCCCTCTGTGCCTCTTGTTGGTACTTATGTGACCTGGACATCCCTGACACTCAGGCCTGGGCTCCAGGCATCCCCAACTGTACAGTACAAGGTTCCTGCCCCCTGTCTGCCCACTTGCCTCCCTATGCCCACTGTCCCTCTCTCGGAGCTGGTCAACTTGCCAGCCTCAGTCTTGTCCACCCGGGCCTGAGGACCCAAGTTCCCCTCTCTTTGCCTTTTCCTTCTTAAATTCCCATGTCTAGGTCCTCCCTCTCCCCTACCCCTGAAAAGACTGGTCTCATTCAGTCCTGAGAGTGGTCCTCAGCCTCTCAAGGAAAGTGAGTCCCAGCAGACCCAGGGGTGAGGTGGGAGCTGGTGCTGGGAAACCAGATCCTGGTGGTTGGTCACACCCAAAACCTGGGGAATATCATGCAATATGTGCGCATCATCAGAATGAAACTGTACTTGATTTCAGGGGAAACACTTTGGCAATAGTAATGGTTAGAGGACCTGAGGCCTTCAATGGTGTCAGGACAAAGGAAGGTCTGTACACATAATCATCATAATTTTCATCCCATGTTCCTCAATTAAATGAATGGTCGGATGGATGCTGGATGGATGGATGATGAATGGATGGATGAAAGGGTAGTTGATGCAAGGATAGTGAATGGATGGATGGATGGGTGGGTGGAGCTGTGGTTTACAGTTGGATGGATGGATGAGGGATAGATGAATGGATGAATGAATGGTGGATGGATGGATTGTGGGTGGATGCATGATGGATGGATGGATAGATGGATCGATGGATACCTATGAGGCCAGGATTAATAAAGCACACATGGACACCTCTAAGGTAATGGGGTCTAGATCCACTTGACCATCACTGTGAGCTCCATGCACATTTGCTCCATCTTCTCCTCTTGCTTGCTCACACCTTCCTTGATCTGGATTGGGGGCATGTCCAGTTCTGAGAGGCATCCAATTCCTTTTGGAGTTCTCCTCTCAAAGGGCCCATTAACTGCGCCTCCCCTTCAGGATCTTAGGGCCATGGCAGCTCCTATGGAAATCTTACAAGACGTTTCCTATTAGTGTCAGCTTCCTCTGCTGATCAGATGGGAGGGTGAACCCAAATGTGAGGACACATGGCTGTTTGCCTCCCACAACTCCCTCAACCATTTGATCCTTCTTTCCCTATTTCATCCAACTTCACAGTCCATAATCCTTGAGCTATGCACATCTGCTCCGATGTTAGTCATTTTAGAGACATCTGGGCTCAGTTCTTTCAGTTTTTTACATTTTTCTCCCGAAAGCCCTTATTGCAGACATCCCTTTATTCCAGCTTTGAGGAAAATGGTATAGAAAGCCCTGGGCTAGACCAGTAACCTCGAGGAAAAGTGACATCAGCCCTGCTGCCCTTCAGCTTCACAATGAACTTCAAGGTCATTTGGTTTTCAAGATGCTCATCATGCGGGTGTTCTTCTCTCCTCTCCCACTTCCAAGCTCCCCAATCCTGAGCCTGGGGTCCTGGAAACAGGCCTCACCCCCCCGCCTGTGCTCTGGAGCCAGGCCGCAGTCTGCCAAGTTGATCCAACATCCTCTACATTATTAATGTGCTGGTTTTTCTAGCAGACTCAACACAACAAAGATGGTGGTGATGGTAAGGAACGTAACGGCAAGTCACCATCGTGTACTGAAAACTAATTCTGGGGTGGTTCTCTGAAAAATGCTTTACCCACCTTACCTCATTCATATCTTGCAAAAGCCCTGTGCTGCGGGTGCTTGAGGAAGGGGAGTCTTTGTACTTCTCATGTGAGCTAGAAATTCAATAGATTGATAGGTATTGGTGATCTCTGAGCCTGGAATATAAGTTTTGGACTGGCTTCTGTTGAGACAAGGAACAGAGGTCTCTTGTCTACAGGACAGGTGGGCAAATGGGCAAGGGGCAGACAGTACCGCTGTCATCCTGCTGTAGCCGGTGGGGCCCAGGTAGGCTCACCTGTCGGCTTAGCACTGTAAGTGGGATGGGCGGGGGCGATGGTCAGGATATTCCCCACAGTAGGCTGACAGCCTCTTCAGGATCCTGCTGGGCGCTGTCAGCAAGATGAGATTTATGAGTACTTAAAATAGGCCTGAGGGGGCAATTCTGAAATTCTGTTAATGAGAGGCCAAAATTCCCATCCTTCAGGGGCAAGAGGAGGTAGTCAGGAGGTTGAATGTTTCGTAGATCATTCTCTCTGCCCACCACACTTGCTGGGTGTTGTTTTATAACATCCTGGTCTCTGGAGACACAAAGAGATATCAGATGGAGTCTTCAGCCCACCTTCACCGTCTCATTGAGCAGCAGATGGACAAGCTTGTCCCAAGAGGAATGACAGTCCTGCCACCTGCAGTCCGCAGCCTCATCATGCTTGAGATGGGAGGACTTCACCAAGGAGTGTGTTCCTGGCTGAGATTGAGGGAGGAGGAATTTGCAAGATTCATTGGACAATCTCCTGACCGTTCATTCTATGTGGCCACATTGGTACATCCTGGGGACATTGGTGGGGGATGTCATGGGTATCCGTGAGCTCAGAAGATCATGGCAGTGGAGGATGATGAGAGGTGACGGAAGGGGCTACAGGATTGACCATATACTTTAGTTTTGTTTGAGTAAAGATGGTGCAGAACCCCAGGACAGGCAGGGGCTGGGCCAAATGGATAGGCTAGTGGGGCTTCCCTGGGTTGGGGGAGGCGGGATGGGCGTTGAGTGAAGAATGAGGAGGGTGCCTTTTGGTTTCAACAGTCGGGGCTCACCCCCTGGAGACCTTGGGATGCTTCCATCACCAGAACAGGGTTCCAAGGTGGCTTCTGTTGTCCAGGAAGCCCAACGGATGCAAAGTATTTAAAGTGCCCTTTGTGGAATCATCACCTCGAAATTCAAAACCTGTAAGTGGCCACTGGCTCAGCTGCATGGAGGGCCTGGGCTTCCAGGGGGCAGCATTTCTGCAGGAATGTGCCAGGTGACCACCTAGATTGTGAATTTGGATGAGGACTCATGTGATAGAGCCCCCTCGCCTGTCCCTTGAAAACCTCAGATCATCAACTAGGGAGACAGTTTCCCCTCTACTGCTCAGAGCCATCAGTCATCCCGGCCGGTCCCCACACACAGCTCGTGTTCTTTCTACACCATATCCACGAACCGACTTTCTCCAGTTTCCCAGAGCCCAGACACACCCTTTGCTGGGCAGCCCTCCACCTGTGAGCCTTTCTCACTGAAACTGGCCCCATCCCCAGGGACAGGACACCTGTGCTTCCCCTAACTCACAGGGTCATCACCCTCAGGGGACACGACACCATGCTGATACACTTCAATCATCTTCTCTTATTCCATCCAGAGACCCAGCAAATAAATTTGGGGTTCAGGTCAGCTGCTCCTAAGCTCCCTGCAGCATATGGGAGTACTTGTCAAAACAAGCCTTAGGGAGCCTTGACTGATGGCAGTGATCTGAGGCCAGCAGAGAGACCTGGGGTGGACAGCATCCCTACCAGCGACCAGACATGTGTACTCTGTACTGCTGGGGATCTGAGCCTGCATCCCTCCTGACCTCGCAGCTCCCTGCACTGGGGCCTGCCCCACCCTGTTCTCCCTCCTTTAGGCATTAAGACCCTCCCGAACTGCATGAACCCCAACAAGTCCAACATGACCCTAACCCATGTCGCTTCCAGGGTGGAGACCCATCATCAACAGCTGATTTATCCTGGAGAGGGACCATGGCATCGCTTACTTCCAAGACAAGATGAGTAACCAGGACATGCAGATGATGAAGCTCCTCACTGGAGGTCTCCACAGGTCAGGAGGGGCCTTAGAGGTAGTGGCGTGGCCACACAGAGTGGGCTGCCTACCTGGGCCAGCACATCTAGCAGCTGCACTGAGCCTGTGGGCCAAACTGCACCCTGTGCACTGATGGGGGAGTGTGTGTCTGTGTGTTCACCTGTGTGCACTTCAAGGTGTGGGTGTAAGGCCGCACTGTCTGTCTCTCCACCATCACTGTGTATCGACCCCTTTTGGTCACTCTGCATCCACCCAGATGATCTTTCTGACATCCTGGACCCTCAGGCCCTGTCCTCCGCCCACCTTCACTCAACCCCCACCACCCACTGCCCTGGCATCACTCTGCGCATTTAACTATCTCCACCATGACCGATACCCCCATTTATGGCCAGCCCACTCTAGCCAGTACCCATCATTGTCTCTCCAGCCCACCCACTTGGGGTTCCCTCCTCTGATGAGTCCTCAGCCCACTAGGTCTCCGTCTGCCAACCTTGTTCCACGTTTGCTTTCCTTCTTCTACGTCACGTCCTTCCTTCCTCTGCACACACTGAGCTCCAGCACAGCCCCACGCTCCTGTCCTGCAACTCAGTCCTGTTCGTTCCATGGTCCTGGCAAGGTGAAATCCACCCTGGGACCCAGCTCTGCACCTTCTCTGCACCTCTGCCTTACACTTCTCTGCCCCAGTTGTGAGAGGGGCAGAGGCTGGTGCAGAGCGAGGGCTGGTCCCACCATCACATCATGATGGCAGACCACAAGGTCCCTCGGTACTGCCCACACCCCTCCCAATGTCCCCACGTCACCTCACTCCTCCCCGCTCTAGGTGCATTTCACATGTCCCTTCTCTCCTCACCATCCACCCCTGCTTCCCTGTGCAGGACAAACCTTTACCGCAAACAAGGCTGAGTGCACGGATTGTGCACAGTGCAGTGTGCACGGCTCTGTGGAACAGGTTGTGGGTATGGTGTGCACACATGTTGCCAGCTGGCAGAGGGCTGAGGTGCAGCTTCTGAGACTCAGACTCCCCCAGGGAGAGGTCAGGTCCCGGTGGCTGGGAAGGGCAGACACCCTGGAAGGGACAAGGACCACACAAAGGGACTGTCTCCTCTCCAGGATGAACATCTCAGGGGGCTTCAGGTTCTAATGGGCCAGGCTAGGAAGATGGGACTCCACTCAGGAGGGGCTGGCGGCTGATTCAGGTGAGGGGGAAGAGAGTTTAAGGTCACTGGCTCTTGGAGGCCGGGCACTGACAGCTTGAGCCCCCTCCTCTTGGTGTGGTCCCCCTGCAAGCCATCAAATGCAGGTATGTCCCTCATGGAGGGGCTTTAGCAGGGTGGACAGAGCACCCCTGAGCCCAGGGAGTTCCACAACATCCCATCCACAGAGGGCAATTCTCTGCTCTCCCGGTCCAAGGGTACCCTTTCATGTGGAGTCTTCAGATAAGGGGACCACCCCAGGGGCCTCAGCCACTCAGGCGGCTCCTTGGCTCAGGTGGCTCCTGTCCCAAATAGAAAAAAGTACAATGAAGAAAATAGACAGGACCCATAATCCCACCACTATATCCACCTCCCCTAACTGCCAGGTCTGGTCCTTTGGGTTTGAGTGTGGATCAAACTGGGAAATTCGTTTTTGGCTTTTCATGGTATTTCCATAACCCTTCCGACTCTTCAACGTCCACGCTGGAAGGACTAACCAGCTAAAGATCACCCGGTTAGTTAACCTTCTGTATTTATAGAGGGGCAGGAACCGAGATGGGTAAGGAAGGAGGAGCCCCAGGTCTTTGACCCTTCCTCCTGCACCTCAGCATCAGCTCTGCTCTGTCCCTTCACCCTCACCTGGAGCATGTGTCTTGACTGGATCCCCATCTTGCTCCTCCCTCCGCCACAGGCCATTGTCCACCAGCTCCCCAGCCCAAAGATTTAAGGATGACAAGAACAACTACAAGAGCCATTATTTATGGAGTTCTTGCGCTGTGCCAGCAAGGAGTTAATTATCTCACTGAGTAAGAGAGAGGTTCCAAAAGTAACCCATTTTACAAATGAAGAAACTGAAGCCCAGAGATTTAATCTCATGGCCAGGGTCTCTGAGGTAGGAAGAGGTTACATCCAGGATATGAATGTAGACCCATAAGTCTGGAGTCTCGCACTAACATGTATGCTTTGGGACTAATCAGTAAAAAAGTTTATAATCATGAGATTGGATTTGCAAGTTGGAGCATAGCAGACATACCAGCAAGTACAGAAATCATACTTGCATTGATCCGTGAATTATCCAAAGGGAACACAACCGCTAACCAGTACCCACAAAAAATAGAACATGACTAGCCCTCCAACAGTCCTCTTATGTGCCCCTCCCAGGTCACTGCCCTCTCTCCCCCAAGGGGAACCAATATTCTAACTTCTGAATTTGTTTTTCTTGTCTTTGAACTTTATTTAAATGGAATCATACAGAGTGTCTTCTTTGGTGTCTGGCTTCTTTCATTTTGCTTGTAAGATTCATCAATATTCTTGAATGTGGCTGTAGTTAATTTTTATTTCTGTATAGTATTCCACTATAAAATATATAACCCATTTTATGTATCCATTCCACTACGGATGCGGGATGAGTTGTCTACAATTTGATGATATGCCAAAAAATGCTGCTCTGGACAACTTGTACATCTTTTGGTAAACATATGAACATATCTGTGTTGGGTATATACCTAAGCGTGGAATTGTTGGGTTATAGAGTATGTGTACGTCCACCTTTAGGAGATACCACCAAAGAGTTTCAAAGTGGATTAAACAGTTTGCACTCCAAGCTGTGTATAAAAGTTCCAGTTGCTCTGCATCTCCACCAACGCTTGGTGCCGTCAGAGGTTTGATTTTAACCGTGGTGGTGTATGTGTAGTGGTAGCTCATTGTGGTCTTAATTTGCATTTTCCTCCTGAGTAATAACGTGGAGCCCTTTTCCATTTCATTGTTCCCATTTTGTTATCGTTTTTTTCAAGTGCCTTGTAAAATTGGCCCTTTTTTTCTGGTGGATTGTCTGTAATATTTTTATAAATTTATGCGAGTTAGTTAAATATCCTAGATAAGAGTCTTGTGTCAGGTAAATAAATGGCAAGTGTTTATCCCCTTTGTGCCTGCCTTTTTTCCTCTCTTAAAAGTTTCTTTTCACTGACAGTTCTCATTTTTAATAATTTCCTGTTTATCTTTTTGTTCCTTATGTTTACTATTCTTTGTGTTCTGTGAAATCTTTGCATGCCCCAAGATCTTGAGACTGTTTTCCTAAGGTACCTACTAGAGAAGTTATTGTAAAAACCCCCGTTTAGATTTAAAATACACCTGGAATTGATTTTTGTTGGTACAGCCGGTATGGAAAATAGTGTTTCTCAAAGATTAAAGATCAGAGTTTTCTCAGAAGATTACAAATGGAACTCTCATGTGATGCAGCAATCCCACTACTAGGTATAGTTCCCAAGGAAATGAAATCAGTATCTTCAAGTGATATCTCCCCTCCCATGTTCACTGCAGCACTTGTCACAATGTTACCGAACCAAAATGAGTTCCCTATTTGGTGAATTGAAATCAAAGCCTTTAGCAGAAGTAGTTCTCACACAAAGTACAATTCATTTGCCGCAAATAAGGGGACCATAGGGAATCACTTCCAAAGCTGTGGCTCTCCCAGCAAGGGAAAACAAGTGCCTTTTATTTTTGGTAGGGAATAAATAGTCAAAAGGAATGTTTCGTCATCACGTATAGAGGTGAGTACAAGCTATCCCAGTCGTAGTTTGAAAAGATGCTTTCCCGTATATTTCATGTTATGCTAATAAGGCTTAAGCTCCTCCTGAGGTGGAGATCTTAACATTAAAATGAAGCAAAAGTAACTTTCGAGACTTCTTGGCCCATCTGTGCAGGCGTTGCTTTTGCAGTGGGGTTTGGACTGGTTCAGGGTGGTTGGTGATTGCGTCTCTTAACGTAACTGAGAAACAACTTTGAGAAAGAGTTAAGGGGCCGGCTTGGTGGCATAGTGGTTGGGTTTTGGCACACAGCTTCAACAGCCTTGGGTTAGCAGGTTCGAATCCCTGGCGCCGACCTATGCACCACTCATCAAGCCATGCCGTGGCAGGCGTCCCACATATCAAACGGAGGAAGAGGGGCACAGATGTTAGCTCTGGGCCACTCTTCCTCAGCATAAAGAGGAAGATTGGCAACAGATGCTAGGTCAGGGCTAATCTTCCTCACCAAAACAACAAAAAAGAAACAGTTAAGCACTTTCGAAACTGCCTTTGAATGACTCGGGGCAGTTAGTTGGTGACAACAATAGCCAAGATATGGACACAACCTAAGTGTCTGCTGATGGATCAATGGATTAAGAAAAATTACATGTATCTACAATTAAATAGTATCCAGCTTTAAATATGAGAGAAATCCTGTCTTTTCTGGCAACACGGTTGAACTTGGAGGACATTAGGCTAAGTGAAATAAGTCAGACACAGAAAGACAATCACTGCATGATCTCATTTACATGTGGAATCTAAAAACGTCAAACTCGTGGAAACAGAGAGTGGAATGTGGCTACCAGGGATGGAGGTTGGTGGGTGCGAAGGGAATGGGAGATGTTGGTCAAAGGGTACAAACTTTCATTATAACATGAGGATGTTCTCAAGATCTAATATAGAACGAGGTGACCAGAGTTAATAATAATGCATTTTATACCAAGAGAATTGATCTTAAGAGTTCTTAGCATTAAAAAACGGGGGAGTTATTAAAGGAGGTGACGGAACTGTTTGTTAGCTTGATTGTGGTATTCATTTCACAATGTGTACATACATCAAATCATCACATTGTACACCTTCAATATATACAACATTTCTTTGTTAATCATACCTCAATACAGGTGGAAAAATATTTGTGCTGACTTCAGAAAATGCTTACGAATTAATGTGAATGAGGAAAACAAAAAGTGAAAGCACAAATGCAGCAGGGCCTGGGAGAAAATTTGCCAAATGTTACCCGTGGGTGATACTGGCCTAGAGCAAGTTAACTCGAGGGAAGCCGTGTTGTAACTTAGAGTAACCTCTGAGTAGCTCACTCAAGCTCTGTGTGTTTTACCTTGCACATAGCCTAGGAGATAAACAGCTCTCGGAAATAATCCTGGCTGACACACGTACCTCCCAAGAGTGATAGATGATAACTTTATTCTTTTGAGTTTCTTAGGAACATGACGACCTCCTCAGGAAGATCATCTATGCCGGCATCCATCATCGATGACAACTGAAAGACCTGGTGTGATGTCTCCAGTCGCCGATGCCAGATGGTCAATGTTCCTGAGCCCCCTCACAGCCCACTAGTCCCTATAGAACTGCCACAGATTATGTCCTTGTTTAAGATGGTCTCTGGGACATGAGTCCATCATCTTCCAATTTTGCTAGCTAATCGAGTAAATCCCTTTCTTGACCACCGACTCATCTTGTGATTGATTGGCTTCAAGGTTGCAGCAAGCAGAAGGAGCCTTTGCTCGGTTACACGGGCAGGGATTAACAGCGATTAATAATTTCTTCTTTACACCTTTCTCAATTTCTCACGTTTTTTAAAAGCACATTCACTTCACCAGAAGAAAACCAGCAGCAATTGTGAGTCACAACAAAAGGTGGAGAGATGAGAGTGTGCACCCCTAGCCCTACTGGTCCCAGGAGGGCTGGAGGGAGAACAGTGGGCAGTGCAGGCAGCCCTGAATCTGCTTGGCCCAGGGTCTCCTTCCCCAGAGCCTTTCAGGTGTCCACCAGGCCCCACCAGTGTGGCTGCAGAGCTCCTGCTGCAGGTGGCCCCCATCAGGGTGAAGCCCTGCTGAGTGGTGGCCTCTGAGTGACCAGCAGGACCTGGTTTGTTATCTTGGTCACAGGTGGGCAGGACCAAGGAAGGTTGGTAGCTCAGTTGGAGAGGGGTGGTGGGGGGCTGGACAGGGGCTGGGACAAAGTAGAGCAGGGGCCTGGGAGGGAGTCCCAGCAAAGGAACCAAGGGTTGGCTAAGGGGCAGGGCTATGTCTGAGAGATGCTGAGGAGCACAGGGGTGTCACTGGGGCTCAGGGAAGCTGCCCAGGGCTGACAGTGACAAGAGTCTCCCTCAAGGTCACACAAGGCCCCTGACCCTGTGGCCTTCAACTCAGCTCCAAGGCCAAGGGTATCCTTTCTTAGAGAAGGCGAAAGGACCAGAGCACTCTGGAGCTCTAAGTGTTTCAAAGTCTTTATTAATATGCTCCAAGTGCAAAGTGCCCATGCCCTCAGGGACCAATCACCTGTGCTGATTAGGAGCACCTTCTTTATCCCCAGTGACCAAGCGAGGTCAGAGCTAGAATGTCCTTCTCCTGTCTTCCCAGGGGTTCTCACCTCGGAACACTGGGTGTGGGTTGGGGGTGGCGACAATTCTTCAGTCTGTGGCATGTTCTGCCCCCTTAAATGACAGTGGTCTCCCCCGTTCACTGGCACAGCCCAAAGAGCCTCCACACATTTCCCAAAACCCAGGAGACACCACGCCGCCCAGGGCAGGGTGAGAACCTGGCCAAGCTCAGCAGGTAGAAACTCCAGGAACACTTTTCCTGACCCTGAGTTCCACACCAGGTGTACTTGCTAGCTGAAGGAGGGCATTGGTGACACTTTTTGCACCTCCAATTCCCCATATGACATGGGGACAATGCTGCTCTCAGGGTGGGGATTCTGTGCCGTTGAATGAGATCAGTGCACGTGGAGCAGACAGTGCAGCGGTAGTTGTCAAGGTGAGTAGAATCAACACAGGGAGGGCAGATATGGAGACACGACTTCACCTTCCTCTCCAACTCTCCTAAGGATAAAATGTGGTAAAATTCATGCCTTCCCAATCATCTAAAATACCAGCGCCCACCTTGAGCCCCTATCCTGTCCTCCCCACAGCCCTGTGAACTCTACTCTGGGCCATTCATGGGACCAGGGAGTTCTGTGACTCAGGGCCAAGGTTTTCCCGGAGATTTCTCATCTGGGTGGTGGTTAGGGAGGTCCCCACTCTCTTCTGCTCTGTGCTTGTTGCAGGACACCTGGGGCAGCCCTGAGCTGGACCATCAGTGATCTGAGGCACTGCTCAGTGATCTCCTTCACTCTGCTGGGCTGACAAGGGGACCTGCATCTGGCAAGCTCAGCCATCTCCGCAGGAGTGGAAATTCACGTCAGCAAAATGCCAGGGCTGCCAGTGCCATTCTCTGCTTCACGCCTCAGCTCTCCTGGGCACCGCCATCTTGCATGACCTTTGCCCTCACTCCCCAGTGGAAGAGCCCATGGCAACGGTTCCTACTGTCTGAAGGCAAAGGCACTGAGTGCAGCCAATAGCTCAGGGAGGCCTGAGGAGTGAGTCCTGTTGGTGTTGAGCATCTCTGGGCCCTGGCTGGACAGACAGGTGCACGAGAGGGCAATGGTGTTCCTGGGCCCCGCTGCCGAGAGACGGGGTGAGTCAGTGACTGGAGCCCCCACCTGGGCTCCCGGGTGTGTCTTTGCCTCTGTGCCTCTCCCTGGTGAGGAAAGCTCACACCCTCTGCACCACCCTCATACCGAGCCCCTCCCTGCCCCATCCCTGTACATTCCAGAGTGGTGAGAGCTCAAGGAGGGGAGAGTGAGGGACGGGGGAGCCCTGACCACCCCTTGTCCCTCACCCCCAATTAGAAACATGTGCTCTGGCTCAACCGTCAGCATGGCCTCCACTGGTTCCCAAGAAACCCCTTTCTCCCTCATCCCCCAACCCTATTCCATCAGAGAGATGTGCAGTGCCACCTCTGCACCCCCTTCCTCCACGGGGGTCTCCAAAGACCCCCAGCAGGTGCTGCCCATGCCACTGCCCTCAGCCCAGGGCACACATCTGAGCTGGAGAGGCATGCAGACCTCTCCTCCCCAAGATTCAGGGGGTCCAGAGCCCCCCAAGAATCAGCATTCTCCCCCTCCCACCAACTCCAGGCCACAGGCCCCTTGAGGGGAAGGAGGGAGCCAGGTGACCCAGAGCTGTCCACTGTGCCCTCTCCCACCAGGCAGCATGGCCTCGGGACCAGTGTAGTGTCCAGAAGAAGATGAATGGTCTTGTGCACCTTGTCCCCTATGAGGGGACAGAGAAGGCCATGGAGGTCAGGAGAGAAGGCTCTGAGGAGATAGGAAGGGCCAGGCTCCCACCCCAAGCCAAGGCACCATTTGCCTAATAATCAAAGATGATCCGGCCCACCCACCTGGCAGCATTTCCCTGGAAGAACTTTAGGAGTCCCACAGCCACCCTGGGCCGCCTTTCTGAGCCTCTGGATCTGGATGTGGGGATAACTAGGGCCCTTGTCGGTCCCAGCTAAGAGAGGGGCCTTGAGGAGCACCCAATGAGAGCAGAGGACTCCAGTCCCGTGACTGAGGAATTTTTGCTGCCACTCTCTGAGTGGACACTGGGCAGGGGTAGGAAGAAAATACCCCTAATATATCTATGCCTACTGTATGCCAGGGCAGGGAGCAGCCAGTCACTGCTGTCACATCCATGGAGAAATGAAGTTGGTGTCGCTTCGTGAGCGGAGCCTGGGGGAGGATGACAGAGTCTCCCAGCAGTGGAAAAAAATGAGCTTTGGCCTTTCAGGTTCCTGGATACTGTGCTGAGGGAGGGGCAGCAGCCCTCCATTCACAGAGTCCTCCTGGGAGGGGAGAAACCAGGATGGTGGACGGTGGTCGGCCCAGCAGAGGGCAGGCTTACGAAGAGTGGTGGGGCTCTCCTGAGGGGAGTGGAGCCCGGCTGAAGGAGAGACCTTTTCCTACCTCTCAGACCTATCCAGATCTTTTCTTTCTTTCATTTTCAAATTAGAGGCAGCAAAAGGACAAGCTTAACTGTCTCTCATCCCCTTTCCATACCTTCAGCTTTGATGTCCACCACTCCTTTGATGCCTGCTCTTTCGGGAAGGTAAAGGCAGGAGCTGGTGGCTGAAGCAGCTTCTGTCCTTGAGGCAGGCGGCACCAGGAGCGACTGGAGTGGAGGTAGGAGCCGGCGGCCCGGCCCCTGGCGTCTGTGGGCAGCCTGGTGGTGAGGGAGTTTGTGGCTCTTGCTTCAAGGTGGTGGGAGGCTGTGAGAGTCAGGAGTGCAGGGTGGCCCCTGCGCTGGGGGCAGGACAGTGTTCTGTGGACGGCCACACATGTGTTCATATACACACATGTATGTGTGAGCATGTGCCATGTCATCCACATTAGTGTGTGTGCGAGCACACGTGTGTAGAGCCCAAATCCTAGCTGAGGGACTGACCCATTCAGTATTTTGAGGCCTTGGTAGCATTCTTACCCCGGGGCCACATGTGGAGTTGATGGTGGTGTGGCAGGCCTTGCATGCAGGACTGCCCCAGCCCACTTGACTGTGTAATTCTGCTCTGTGGAGGGGGCAGAGGTGTTCCCAGTAGGGGCTCTGCTGTGCTCTGCGAGGCCTGGCAGTCCATGCAGCCCAAAGGGGCTAGACCTACTGAGCCTGCTCTTCAGAAGCATGCAGTCCTCAGGATACTGTTCATAGGGAGAGGTTTTGGGTGCTGGTTCCCCCTCGCCTACTGGGGCTCGTCCCTGAAGAGGGTCCAGCAAAGTTGGAGATGGGGTGGGAAGGGGGTTTGAAAAAGAGGCCAAGTCGATGTCCCAAGTCACAGGCCAAGCCCAGTGAGTCTCCCCGTCCCCTGCCTCAGTTTACCTTTGCAGGAAATGGTCCAGGGAAGAACTGAGCAGGGTGGGCTCCATGCTGGGGTCGGGGAGTAAGAAACAAAATCCCACACCCCCCTCTTGCTCTATGCCAAGATCATTTCCATTATCCTGAGATGGGGTGAGTGGATGTTAGGGGTAGAGTGGAATTCTGGGGGGTCTTGCCATGTCCAGGACCTCGTCTTTGGGGGTCTGGCCCTCACCTGGCCTGCCCCAGGTCACCAGCTGTAGCAGTGGCACTTACATCTGTCCCAAGGTCTGGAGAGGGGAGAACCGGGCAACCTTACACCCTGGTGGGGACCCTCACGCTTTCTTTCTTTCTTGAAGAAACACGAAACCCTCAAGATTCATGTACTGTGTGATGGAGAGAAACAAATACCAAATGTCCCCCCAAAAAGACAATGTATTTTGTACTTTGTAAAGTGTTAATTAAAACGGAGAAAAATATGTTGGCTGAGGGCCTCTGATTTTGTGCTGCTCCAGGGCCACATCTCATCTCTTTCCTTCTCCATTCCATGGTCGAGGAACATGGTCAGGGGCTGGGAGGAAGGCAGAACAACCTTCCCGTCCACACCCAGCATCTGAGAGAGGGCACATCCCCAGAGCGAGAGGGGCTGTATTAGTTACCTGATGCAGGGTAACTAGTTGCCCCAAACGCAATGGATTAAAATGATTGTTTATGTGTCACCATTCCTGTAGGTTAGGAATTCGAGAGCAGTTTGAGCAGTTGGGTCAGGGTCCCTCAGGGGGCTGCGATCATCTCAAGTCCTGGCTTGGACAGCAGGATCTACTTCCCAGGTGGTTTATTCACAGGGCTGACAATTTGGGCTCAGCTGTTGGCAGGGAGACTGTTCCTCTCCACATTGGTCTCCCCATGGGGATGCTTGAGTGACCTCACAATACTGTGCCCGGCTTCCCCCAGAGCAAGGGATTCAAGGGCCAGTATAGGAGCCAAAATGGTTTTTTGGCCCCAAGCTTCAGAATTCACATGCCTCTGCCTCCACCATAATCTGTGAGCATACAGCACCGCTCTGATTTGACACAAGAGGAGAACACACAAGGGTGTGAAACCAAGAAGGCAAGATCACTGGGGCCATCTTGGAGACCAACTGCTATGCCCATCCATCCTCCCAAACATCTGGCTTAGGTGGGCCTGGGGGTCAGGGGGCCTGCGGAGCAGGACAGGGCCTTGCTGGTGGCAGGCAGAGGATCAGGGGCTGGATTCCGGGCCACAGGGCCTCTGGCCCAAGCCTGGAGCCCTACTGTGGATGTCACGTCCCCAGGAAGGTCCCTGGTGCTAGAAGCCCAGGAGGTGATGGCTCCCGACAAGATACCCTGGGGGCACGAGAGAGAGCTCCATGCCCAGCGTCCCTCCTACAAGGGCTCTGGCATTTGGTTCCTGCCCTTTTGGCAGGTAGGTACTGGGGATGCCCAGGCAGGACAGAGGTCTTGGACCTTGGACATCCTTCACTGCCCCTCTCTGACATTTTCCATGGAGGGCCGGTGTGACCAGGACAGGGCTGAAGACTTGAGTCTGCACTGAACCCCACCAACCTCCATCCCCACCCGCCTCACCCCCGCCCGCAGGACAAGCAGACTTGGTGTCTGAAGGGAGTGACAATGGGGCTGAAGCTCTCTCACCACCCTGAGCCCAAGAAAGTTCTGGATGCTGTGGATCTTTTCCCTTCTGGGGTCCTCAGACTATGCCCCCCTCATTCCTTCAGAGACCCCATTGGAGCTAGGACATCCACAGGGACTCTTGATGTCCCCCAAACTCTCAAAAGTTACAAAGGCCTCCAGAGCCCGACCTCCCTTTCCCACCACTCACTCACAGTTGCTGTCACTCAGGCGGTGCTGGACCTTGTACCAGATGCTGGGGACCCTGAGGAACCTGCTGTGGCCCCTGCACCTGAGTCTCTCTAGGAGGTGAGAAGACAGGGAAAGGAGCTATTTCAGGGAGTGCAGAGCCAGGCTAGACCACAAGGGTGTGCTGTGCCCAGGGGTAGGGAATGACCACTGTCCAGCAGTAGGGGGCAGACCAAGAAGACAGGACATTATGGTTGAGCTTGGTAAGATGGGGACCCAGCAGAGGGAGGAGCAAAGGCGCAGAGGGCCAGAGGGAACCTTGTCTGGAATGGAGGAGTGTGGCGGGGGAGGGAGGAGTGGATGGGGCAGGTAGGGGTTGAGGCTGAAATGCAAGGTGGGTGCTCAGGTCCGCCAGGGACCTCACCCTCCTACAGGCCATGGGGAGCCACCGAGGACTTCCACGCAGGGGATAAAACTTAACATCTGAGTGGGGGTCTGCGTTATGAAGAGGGCTGACAGGAGGAGGGAAAGGGTACTGCCAGCGTCCTGGCCTCAGTTCTCAGGAGGGGTCCCTGGCTGGTTCAAGTGTCTTCTGTGTGCAGAGTTGGGGTGGTGGGGGCAGTGGTGCATGCAGGGAACCAGCAGATGTCCAGCCAACCCTCAGAATCATGACTTTGCCCCCCCGCCCCCAACCAGGGCATAATTCCTCCTGGAGCAGCTCTGGCTGCTTCTTGGTAGGTTCTCACCGCAGCACACATTCGGATGCCCAAGGGGGTTACCCATGCCAGGACTCCACCCAAAGGAGTCAGAGTCAGTTTCTCTTGGATAAAATAACGGTTTAAAGCTTCCCCCACCCTCTCTCAAAAGTTAACATAAAGAACTCGGCCACATGAGGAAAGAGCAGCATCTGTGGTCACATGGGCCCCCTTGGTTTTATCATGTGACATTCCACTGGGGGTGCGGGGGGGCTCATGATGGTGAAAACGAGCTCTCCAAAGGGAATGTGTGGGATGAGATGGTGGGGGTAGTTGTACCACATAGACAATACACTAAAACCACTGAACTGTACACTTTAAAATGGTCTTACATTATGTGACCCACATGTCAATGTTTTAAAAATATCGATGTCATAGAAAAAGGAACAGGAATGGATGCTGGGCGTGAAGGATGGCCAAGAAAGAATGTGAGTTATTCTGACACTCTTGAGGGTTGAAGGAAGTCCCTATCAACATGGCGGAAGCAGCACAGAGAACGAGGAGGAGGACGGAGGCAAGAACCCGGAGCTCCCACCTCACAAATGTTGATGGGGGAGCATCTCATTGGAGCTGTTTTTCCAGGAGCTCTGGACCTGAGCTGACCCAGCGGGAAGCAGTGCAGCATCAGCGAGACCCATGACCATCTGCCACCCTGATGAGCATGGGGGCACCGGGAGGGTCCTGATGTCCAGGGAGAACCTCGGAGAGCAGGCAGAGCCTCTGAGGAGCCTGTAGGGAACAGCCCGTGTTGTCTTCAGGGCAGTTAATACTCGGTGTCTTGGACTCAAGATCACCGAGCGTGTCATGTATTACGTGGTAAAAGTGTCCAAACTTAAAAAATTAAATGAAGGCCCCAGTGATCCCACTCCTTAGGTATACACTCGAGAAAACTGAGAACACGTTCATACAGACACTTGTATGTGAATGATCCAAAAAAATAAAACGCTGGGCCAACGTAAAACTCATACATGAAGTTCTGGCATTATTCATAATTGCCAAAAATTGGAACCACCCAAATGTCCACCAACTGTTGAATACAGTACAGCAAAACAATCAATCAGTAACCTCCCAGATGATTCTATCATACAGGCACGGTTGTGAGGCCCAGGGTGAGGCGTAGAATCTGCCCAAAGGAATCCCCTCATGAACATGGCCTCCTTCGCCTGCTCTGGGGGCAGGCGGCCTCATCTTGATTTCCTAGTTTGAGGCCAGACTGATTAGAGGCAGCCTGCCGCCCGATGCACCAGCTGGAATGAACGAGTCCTTCTCACCACTGCATCCCCTGCACCTGGAAACTCCTGGCATACAGTCAGACAGGAACAGGGACCCAATCAGGCCTTTACTTCATCTTCAGTGTTCTCCCGCTGTAATGAGGGTGGATGACTTAGCTGTGGAACAGCTACAAGTCATGAGCCTGATCCTGTTCAGTTTCCGTCTCTGAGGGTGGACTCACACGGGGCATTTTTCTGTTGGGCACAGATTCCTGTGCACTTCTCTGGCAACAGCTGGCACCACCCTACCAGAACGACAGCAAGACCAAGTCTCTCCGCTCCTCATGGGCAGCCCCCACACCAGCTACATCCCACTTGTTTGCCTCCCTAGCAAGACAATGGACTCCTGGTTCAAGGAGGTGACCACACTCTCAGGATTTTTCCTTTTAAACTTGACTGCTCAGCATGCCCTCAGTGTGGCCCCAAGAAAATCACAACAAGAGAGACTCCAAGCACTGTCTCCAGCTCAAGCTCAATCTGGGCTGTTCCGTGTGAAATATCAAGGTTTGTGTGGAAGAAAGGATGGGTTTCTTCGTCGCCGCAGCATGAGTGCCTGAGGGTAGCTGGGTGATGCACCCTGGGAGAGAGAAGGCAAGTGTGGTCTCCTTGGGGGAGGGGATATATTCCTGGGGCTCAATCATGGGGCAGGGCAGGCCCCAGGAGAATGGAGGCCTCACAGAGCCACCCCAGTCCTGGGGGCCACCCCCAACGCCATCTGAAGTGGTCTCTGGGAAGGTCAGGCAGCATGGTTAGGCGGAGGCACCTGAGCAGCCCCCATGCAGCCCCTGCGGGGAGACCGGCCCTCAGAAGGTGTGAGTAACTCTGCTGCTGGTCAGGAGGTGCTGGGACCTGAGTGTAATGTGAGAGAGAACAGTGTGGATCTTCAGAAATGCAGCCCGAGTGTCTACCCTGTGCCAGGTGCTCAGCGAGACTGTCACCTGCTCTGCCAATTCAGAGCACTCTTCCTGCCGTGTGGTGCTCAGCGTTTGACTGTGTCACATGAACACAGTGACTGCACAGTAGGTGTTTCCTGACCTCGTGAAAATGTGAGACAACCACATATTCAAGAAACAAGCATGATCAGGACAGGACTCTCCTGTGTGAGTCAGGGGTGGACCTGACGAGAATGGCAGGCCAAGTGTTTTGGATTCACTGATGTCAGGGTCTGCCTGCCAGCAAGCAGGGCACCGTCCCCACCAGAAATCATCGAGTGGCAGCCTGTATGCCCGGCATGTGGTCAGGGAACAGAAGACCGAGACCTAGGCCCCTGGGAACGGCTATCCACTGAGGGAGACTGTGGTGGCCACCGTGTGATGACAGTCCCTCCACCTTCTCAGGCCACACCTGCCACTCGAGCTCTGCACTGCCCTCCTCTACAGACCCCAATACATGCAGAAGTACAGGGCCTGAGTGTAAGAAGTCAGGACAGCCAGAGGACACGTCGGAGTGGCCCGTGGTCACTGTATTCAGGGTGTCCTCACACACTCACTGAAGTGACAGGAGCCCGGAGCCTGCAGACAGACTTTTTGCAGGGAAAAAAAGGATAAATTATAGCAACGAATCTAGTGGTGTAGACAGTTTGTGTGTTTGGGCCTGCCGAGGTCACAGGGAACCAGGAGAGCCAGCGGCAGAGGGAAGGCCCGATGGAAACAGCCCCTGAAACACCAAAGTGCCTCGAAACACTCTGCAGTGGGTTTTTGAAAGATAAATCCTTATTGTATTTAAATTATACATTTCTTTTGCATTTTTACAAGTGTTTTTTAAAAATGCTTTTCACAATTTCAAAAGACATTATTAAAATCCAGCCTGCAAAGGAAATACTTAGGCCTGTGTGTGCACACTGTCGCACGTGCACACACACGCTCTCTCCACAGTCTTTCTCTGGAGGGAACATGAGAACCAGAACCGGTGGTGCCTCTGGGACAAGAGACGGGAGACTTAGTTTTCATAAGACACTTTGTACCAAGTACATATGTTCTGTGTTCAAAAATATCAATAGCTTTGTTTAGAAGAACTGACTTAGTAAACAGTAAGATAAACTACAATTTAAGAAAGAACCTTTTAACTCTGAAATGAGACTTTTGGTCTAATTGCATCCTCCCCGTTATGAAAACCATTATTTTTCACTTTGGTGGCTGCGGTAAGGCACTCTAAATATTAAATATCCTGCTTTCTTTTAAATGCGCTGTAAAACATTCCTCCAAACGGGCCTCTGCAAACAGCTCCTGGCACGCCAGCTTTGTAATTTCAAATCTTTCCCCCTTGGGAGCCCCTCTGGGCGTAGTGGAGCCCAGCCTGTAGCTTCTGCCTCAGTGAGGTCCCGGGGGGCCTCTGTTTTCCTGCTCCACGTGCCTGTGGACAGCCTCTGATGAGGCCTGTTCCAGGGCACCATGGGACTGGAACCCTTGGTCAGGCTGTCCCCTTCTTGCACAGGCTGCTCACTCACAGCCCCAGGAAGGAGCTCAGCGCCAGGGAGCCTGCAGCCTGAGAAGCTGCTGCTGGGCGCTCGCTCTGGCTCCTCACCACTACGTGGTCTCTCCTGATGCCCTGGCAGAGGGTGCGCTGGGGCAGGAGGAAGCCAGCGGGGACCTGGGAGGGGAAGCAGTGCCCAGGGACCTAGTCCTGGCCCAGCCACACACTGGATGCTGCTGCCACATCAGGTAGTCTGCTCTGTGGGCACGCATTCACGCCCATCCAGTCCAGCCTTACGATCCATGGCAAGTAACGGTCTTCCAGGCAACCGATTCCCAGGCACCCTCGGATGTTCTTGCCTCACACAAACAGCTCTCCTTTGTCTGCATAGAAAGGAAAAGGGTGGCTTGGCTGGGCTAGGCCAGGGGCAAGTCACCAAGAAGAGGAAGGGTCATGAGAAGAGGCTTTCTAGAACCAGGTACAAACAGAGCCCAATTTTAAACTTCAATTTCTACCAGGTATTAACGTCTCCTTTTGAAAGGAAAGGTATACTATCCCCAAACCAAAGACATGTGCAAGCCCCGAATGACGGTGTGTCCTTCACATGGAGAAGAGCACGTGCACAGAGCTGTAGGCCCAGGAGGCTCCTGGACACGGCCCACTCTGCTCGCCCCTTATGCATGCCCCTCACTAACGGTCATGGCCTGCTTTGCTCGCCCCTTATGCACATCCCTCACCCACAGCCACTTCCGACCACACCCTGAGCTCCACACTTCCCGAAGTCTGAACACATTGCAGTCCTGGTCATGCCCTGATAGAGGGAGACCTCCATCTGTCATTCCTTGTCTGGGTTTCCACATCTCGGGAGCATTTGGTCAAGGGACACAGGGTGACTGGGCACCTCTTTGGGCCGGGTTGATGTCTGTGTGCTGAGAGCTGGGACAGGACAGTGAGTGAACATGTACGGTTCCTGTCCTCATGGGGCAGGAGCTAGTCAAACAGTTAGAAAGAAACAAACGATCAAACCAATATATACGTGTTTACAAACAGTAAAATGTGCCAGGAGGGACAAGAAAGGACAGAGTGCTCTAGAGGACAGTCCAGGAGAACAAATTTAGACTGGGCTCGGGAATGTCCACCTCCAGGATGGGACCCCAGACCTCCTGGGGCAGCCTCCCGCTACCCAGCCTTTAGATACCACTTCCGTCCACATCAGCTCTAGGCATTCCTTGCCACAGAGGCCCCATTTAACCACCTCCACCTGAGAAGCAGAAGAAGTAGACAAGACATGGAGAAGCCAGGACTAAAATAATCTGACTGATTAATAAGGAATCCCTTTGTTCCCATCTGCCAGAGGCCCTCTGGTCTAACCACCACCTTGGGGCCTCCACCCTCAGATTTTACATATTTAACAGAACAATTCAGTCCGGCACCCAAAAGGTTAGCAGATCTCAGGGGAAACAAACCAAGTCCAACTCCCAGCTGACCACATGCAAACGCTGGGCACAGAAGGGGAGATACCCAAGCTCTGATGCTCCCTCTACTGAGGACAGTCACGGCACTTGGAGGGTGGCTGTGGGGTCTTGGGGGAAATCTAGCAGGGGATTTCATTTTGGTGTGACCCAAAAATGTCCACATGGCATGACATCAAACAGAAAAGAGTGTACTCTAGTTGAATACTTTGCACATTTCATACGGATTTCCAAGGATGTGACTCTGCACAGTTTAAGCCATAGATCATTGATACCTCCAGACTGAGTCCATAATGACTCTCATTTTTTAAATCAAAATAGCTTTAGAAGAGTCTGGCACCCTCAAGACATTAGCATATGGAAGTGCTGACTCCGAGTGACGGTGCTGAGGGATTAGCCCGGTCATCACTACAACCAAGGGTGCTGTGCACACAGTCACCCCCCCACAGTCCACGCCACAGCCCATGTGTGTTACAGGCCTGAGATCTGAACATCAGAAGACAATTTAAGGGCAGTCAGGACTCTGGGTCGGGGGGCCCTTGGATAGTCCTCACAGTAACGTGGGACCAGAGAACACAAATGAGGATGACCCAACTCATTGTCCCGGCCCAGACGCTTAAAGCGAAAATAATAACTCACCAGAGATGAGTAATTGAGATTTACAAATTAACATTCTTAGGTGCAAGGAAATTGCGAAGTTACGTGAGGATCTCCACAAAATGAAATTAATTTTCTTCAGTCTTACCAGTCAGGTCAACTAAAGACTAGCAGACTGACCCGACAGTTACTGTGGTGGAACGGGAGAGGCAAAAAAGGAAAGCGCATATCCCAGGGCGGGAGGCACCTGGGTGTCTGATGGCTTTGTAACTGGGCAAACCTTCAAGAACAGCTCCATTCCAGCCTTGGCTTTGATCATTCTCTCTCGGCACTTTGGAGAAATGGGGCATGTTTTCCTCCACAAAACCCCAGGGCATCTGACAAATCAGCGTCCTGCCGTCCCCCATTCCTGGGTCGGGTCAGGGTTTGGGCTTGGCCAGGAGCGGGATGAGTCCCACACTTTCATTTCCCAATTGCACTCCCGGGCATTCACCAAACCTCTGCTGGGTTCCCCAACAACCCGAAATCTCGAGGGTCCCCCCCCCCCCCACCGACTGGCGTCCTCTTGATAAAATTCAATTTCACATGAGCCCAACCACAAACCAAAGGAACCAAAAACAAAACTCCAGGATGAAAAAAGACACACATTATACAACTTCAAGCCAAACAACGTCTGGATGATCTGCTCTCTGTAATTATCCACGTGGGGCGCCCCTCCACTGGATGGATGGACACCGAAAGCTGCCCACGGCTTGGGGTGAACCCAAGAGAATGCAGTCGGCCCGTCACTGGGGCCACACGAGCTTGGTCACTTACTGGTATGGGGAGCAAAGCGGTTGAGTCCACAGCAAATGCAGGAAACCTGGACTTCTGGGTTGAACTCCATCAAGCTGAAGAGAGTGGGTGGAATCACTTCCGGAAGAGCAGTTTCCACTAGGTTCGGTCTTTTGCCAAGAATTCCGTAGCCTCAGACAAAAACATGTCCTTCTACATGACAGTAAAAACAGCGGTCAGTAAGTCAAACCAAGTGCAGCCCTCCTCACCAGAAATTCAAACTGCACCACCGGGATGCTTTAGATCCACAGGGATTGTTTTCTCCTCCTTGCTTGGCAAAACACATTGATGACACTTGGAAAAGAATCAGTTTATTTTCTCCTCTTTTAAATTCTTACTCTGGGCGTATGCCAAGCAAACTAACCAAGCTCAGAATATAAACTTCCCAAACCTGGAGGGCAACCTGGAGGGGCCTAGTCAACAAATCACCCAGAAACCCCATGTGAACACAGGAGAGCCTCAGAAAGACAGTTGTCCCCCTACTAACAGCTCTAAGTTTCACACTGACCAGGAGAGCAAGCCAAGTACAAAACAACTTAGGGCCAGATGCCGAAAACCATCAGAAATGATGTTTTGCTTATAAAAAGTGAAATACCTATCAGTGATGCCAGATGTTTCATCCCAGGGGCAAGGACCTCAGCGTCGAAACACTAAGGATCTTCTCCCTCTGTCTCTGTTTCTTGGTGCAGTCTCTCTGGAGAAGGCAGGGACGGAGTCTCTGGCCCAGGCGACGGGAGGGGGAGAAAGCAGTTCCTTCTCCACTCCAGAGGTTTACTACAGAATTACTAAGCTCTGGGCTGGCTATTTGTCTACAGAGAAACCAGGGCTACTATCGTTCTGTCAGGAACGTCACCCTCACCCTCTATTAACTGAACTCACTCTAACTAGGTCTTCCCACATCCACGTTCCCTCCCTCAGGCTGAGGTCTGTGGCTGTGGATCCAACAGACACCGACCCTTCGCCATCGACCCCTCTAGATCTTCCCAATGACCTGCCTGCAAGAGGCTCTCACCATTTCATACAGCACAGCCCGTGCACCTACACGCCACGTGCTTAACGGTCCCCACAACTGAGAAGGGCAAGTACCGGGGGACATTCACCCGAGTCACAGGAAGGGTCCATACTGATAGGAAGACAAACCAGTGAGAACTTGGAAGGATTCTGGTGAATGGAAGGAGCAGATAATTGCCAGGTCATTCATTCACTCCACAAATATGTCCCAAACAGCAAACATAAGCTAAATATCTAACTGGTGATGGGAACATGAGGGGAAGGAAGAGACCCGGTCCCTCTCTCTGAGTTCAGTCTAGTGGAGGAGGCAGAGGTCAGCCAAAATTATCACCCAATTAATGTGTGCTGACTGCAAGGATGGCAGGACAGGGGCCTCTGTGAGGAAACTCAGGAAGCCTGAAGTAGCTCATGGGCAGGAGTGTTCAGGAGGCTTCATTCTATCCACGCAGTCTGAAGGATGAGTAGGAGTGTGGAGGGGAGGGGAGAGCACGGTATTCCACGTAGGGGAGACAGCACCTGCACAGGGAGGGAGGGGCCATGGCCCACTGAGGGAGTTTAAACAAGGGCCGAGTGGATGAAGCCAGGGGACGAGGGGGAAAGTTTGCAAGACGCCAGTGGGGAGCAGGGAGGGTAGATCATGCAGGATGCTGTAGATCACGGAAGGGCCTGGTCTTTATTCTAAGCACAATGCGTAGCTGGTAAGTGTTCCAAGTAAGAAGTAGACATGATTCCTAGAGGGGAACGTAAGTGGACATGGCAAGCAGTGGAGAAGGAGCAAGTGGGGGACGAGCAGGGGTTCACTTTTAGACCCACTGAACTCACAGTGCTTAGAGATGGCCAAGGGCAAACGTCAAGTGGCACTGAGAGATGTCTGTACCTCCCAAGAGCAGGCTGTGCCTCAGCTGCCAGCTGGAGAGTCCTGAGCACACAGACGGTGACTGCAGCCACAGTGAGGGTGAGACCTTCTGAAGGAGAAGGCAGAGGAAAGGAGGCGAGCACAGTCCTGCCATGGGGACCTCCGACATGGGAGGGCCTGGCCCAGGAGCACAGCCAGGAAATGAGCCTAGAAGGAATGAGAAAGGAAGAGAGCCCTCAGAGAACCCTGTCACAGTGGCGAAAGGAAGACTGCTCTTCACCAAGATGCTCAGCACGTCATAGCCAATGTCAAACGCTGCTGAGAGATCAAGAAAGGGAAAGATTGGACAATGGTCTCCAGGTTCTTTATTATTGTTTTCAGCAACATGGAGGTCACCGTAACCCTAGCAAGAGCCACTCAGCAAACTGATAAGGGTGGAAGTTGAGTGGAACGGGCAGAGGAATGAGAAGGAGATGAGGAAATGGGGACAGTAAGTCAATGCAGCTCCTGAGAAGTCTGGCCTAGAAGTGGAGGCAGGAGGTGAAGCGAAGAGGTGGGACTTGGGGGAATGGGAGGATGTGGAGGGCTCCACACAGGGCCTCTTAAGGTGGAAGACACCTGAGTCATGTGTAAAGACTGATGGCGAGGGACGAGTAGAGAGGGAGATGCTGAAGTTGTGGGGAAGAAGGCCCAGCAGATGGAGTGAGACATCTGAGGAACGGGGGGAGATGGGATCCAGGGCACAGAGAGAAGCATCAGCTTCATTAGGAAGAGACACGCTTCCCCCACCGCTATAAAGGGAAGGGACCCAGGGCAGGGACAGGTAGAGGCAAGTGTGCAGGAGTACGAGTGGGAAACTGAGGGCTTTCTCAGCTGACGGCATCTGTTTCCTCTATGAAACAGGAGGCAGGTTCTTCTGCTGAGAGCGAGAGATGGGAGGGTCAGCGGTCTGGAGGATGAAGTGTGGCCAACTTAGCTTTCCAGCAGGATTTGATCTTGGTGCCTCTGCTGAGGGATAACTTTGGAAAGGCAGATTCTAAGTGCTTTGGAAAGACAGATTCTAAGTGCTTTGTTGAAGACAGCGGAACAACAACAGTCCCTAAGTTGACTCAAAAGGAAAAGAAGGGTTTACTGATCCAGAAAGTGTACACCTAGGTGAGTGAAGCTGGCAGAGCTGGGGCCTGGCCTCTGCTGCCTGGCTCGCAGAGAGCTTCTTTACGTAACTGTGCTCTGGCAAGGGCCACTGGAAAGAAATCACTGTTGTCACTGACAGAGGGAGGCTCAGGCCACAGTCAAGATCATGGTTGTGGCGGGCTACTTCTAAAATGGCCCCTAGTGATCCCCGTCTCCTGCTGTTCACACCCACGTGTACTCCCCACACTTGTGTGGGGGCTGGACCTAGTGACTTGCTTCTCACAAGCAGAAGGCCAGCAAAAGTGAAGGGAGGTCACTGCCCAGATTAAATGAGAGAACACTGGCTTCTGTCTCACTGGCACTCCGTCTTACCCTCTCATTTGGTCACTCTGACGGAGCCAGCTGCCATGTTGGGAGCTGCCACGTGGAGAAGCCTACATGGCAAGGAACCGAGGAAGGCTTGGCCAGCAACCATTTGCTGGACAACTACCAGCAAGGAATTGGGGCCCCTGCATCCTGCCAACAACCATCGGTGTGCTCCTGGAAGCAGAGCCTTCCCAGTGGAACCCTACGATGACTGCAGCCTTGGAGAGACTCAGAGCCAAAGACCCAGCTAAGCCCCCCAGATGCCTCACCCACAAAATTCAAGTGGTACTTCTACCCACTGCTGCTGGCAGTATCATCTGGTAAAACTTCTGGAAAGCAATTTAACAACACATTCTGACAACAATAAAAATATCCTACTCCTTTGACACTCCTGGGATTTATCCTAGAGCAATAATCCAAACGAAAGAAAAAATCACGTATGCACACAAGATAAATGTCATGATATCTCCAAGGGCCACTGCACTCCGCCTCCAAAGAAGTATGCCACCTGACAACAGGGAAATGCTTACGTAATTATTTAATAAAATGGTTAAATGAATAATTAATTATGATAAATTAAATTGATGCTATATCATACATATATTAAAAACTGTATCTGTGAAAACTTTACCACCATGGAAAAATGCTTTATGTAAGTATAAATGATAAAACAAGCATATAAAACCACACCTATGGTGTGATTACTGTATACAAATGTACACACATGGTGCCCAGCCCGGTGGCGGAGTGGGTAAGTGTGCACGCTCCTCCGTTGCGGCGACCCGGGACTCCCAAGTATGGATCCCGGGCGTGCACTGATGCACTACTTGTCAAGCCATGCTGTGGCGGCGTCCCATGTGGAGTAGAGGAAGATGGGCACAGATGTTAGCCCAGGGCCAATCTTTGTTAGAAAAAAGAGGATTGGCTTCGGATGGTAGCTCAGGGCGAAACGTTCTCATCAAAAAAAAAGAAAGAAAAGAAAAAAAGGGCCGGCCCCGTGGCTTAGCGCTTAAGTGCCTGCGCTCCGCTGCTGGTGGCCCGGGTTCGGATCCTGGGCACGCACCAACGCACCGCTTCTCCGGCCATGCTGAGGCCGCGTCCCACATACAGCAACTAGAAGGATGTGCAGCTATGGCATACAACTATCTACTGGGGCTTTGGAGGAAAAAAAAGTAGTGCACATATGAACGAGGACTGGAAGAAAACACTAGACAATGAACAAAGATGATTTCATGTGCTGGTAGGATTACTGAGGATTTCTAAAAGATTTAGTCTTATATTTAATGGCCCTCCCTTCAGACCAATATCAGAAACAAAAAGGTTAAATATACAAGCTTGAGAAAATTTCTCAATCATTCCTCCCTGCATTAATCACATTCTTCCCAAATCAGTGAACATCAAGCTCCTTTTAGGGGACACTTGTTTTATCTTTGAAAGCCTCACACGGTTTCCTGTCCCTGCTGAGAGAAAGGTTCACAGCTCCTCTGCTGAGGGTTGGCTCTAATCCTCCACCCAATCTTTTATCGGTTCCTTTCCATGGGAGCCAGGGGTGAAGGCACTGGGAAGGGACAAACAGAAGAGTGGCGCCCCAGGAAGTGATAAGAGAGGTAAGAGTCAAATGAAGGCAGGTGGTTCTAGCCCATGAAAGAACCACTGCTCACAGCTCCAGACTGCACCATCCAAAGGGGGTGTAAGGTCCACTACCTGTTTGCCCAGCTGCGCCCCAGTCACCAGAATAGAACTCTCCTTTATACGTTAGGAACAGACTATAGTCCTGACCACTGGCAACCTATCAGACAAACAGAGGGAAGGCTGATGAGAAGAAATCCTTGGAAGCCCAGTGTCCTGTTCAAGGGACCCAAAGTACGGGAGCATTTCCTACTGTTCCTGAGCCCCGAGGGGGTCGGATCCAGGCAGGCTGCCCCACACAACCTCCACTTCTTATTCTTTCTCACTCCACTGCAGCCTGGTTTCTGCCTGCCCCTCCACTGACGTGGCTCTTGCTAAAGGAAAGGGCGAGATGTCCTAAGGAGAAGACCCAAGAGCTCCTCCATCCCAGTCCATCCCTGAGGAACCACTCCCTCCTCCACAAGCCTTTCTCTTCCCCATCCCTCACTTCTGCCTCTCCAATAGCTTCCAGTCTTGCTCCCTAGCTCAGCCTTACTCCTTACCTTTCAGTGTTGGAATCCTTCTCCAAGGTCAGTCTTCTGTCCTCTTCTCTCCTCCTCTTCACACTACCCTGGGAGGTTGCATACGTTTCCAAGGCTTTCCCTGTCACCTGTACACTGTTATCTCCAATCCCAACAACTGTACTGAGTTCCAGACCTGCTTTTCTAACTGCCTAATGAAAAGCACCGGTTACTAAATGCTTATTATTCCAGGCACTGTGCTAAGTCAATAACCAAGAACACCTAATAAGAAACCGAATCTCAGAGAAGGTTGGTAACTTGCCCAAAGTCATCCAGTTAATATGTGGGGAAGCAGGGACTTGAATTCGCATCCATGGGACTTTCAAGTCTGTGCAAGAAGCACTATACTCTACTGCATACTAAAAGCAATTTCACTCTCTACCTCCTCCTAGCTTCTCTCTCCCACTCAACCCAAGCCTCCCCTCCTCTAGGACTCCCGATCTGGGTTGAGAACATCAGCAGCCACTCATTTGCCAGTGGAGTCAGGCTCCACTCCCTCTAGCTCACTCCCTGGACCTCTTATCAAGCCCTAAATCTTGTCAATCCTCCTTACATGTCTCTCCACATGTCCTTTTTCCCCACGCTTTCCCAAGTGGCCTTCATCACCTCCCCCCCAACCTTAGAAAACCCTGCATCGCTCACTCTCCACCTGTCTTCCAGCCTATGCCACAGCACTCCCCTGTAAGCATACCAAACTCCAGCCACGCCACTTGCTCTCAGCAGTTCAAGTCTCCACCTGCCTCCTCCCCTCTGCCATGAAAACTTTCCTACCACCCATCCCCAGTCTATCTGGTAAATTCCTCTGCCACCTCCTTCACGATGTCTTCTGTCCCTTCCTTCCACCCACGGAAGACTTAACGACTCCCTTTTGCTACTCTTATAGCACTTTCTGTATGCATTCATTTATGTATTTAAGTATTGATTATAGCTATCTACCATGTGCCAGGAACTGCCCCAGGCATGGGAATAAATGGTGAACAAGATAAAGCCAGCCTGGAACACACACAGTGCCAGGACACACTCGAGTACAGCTAGTTTTTTCAATTGTCTCTCCCACTAGAGTGTTATCCCCCCCAAACCTTATTCAACTTGGTACCCCATGTTCGAGTACTGTACATCCTGGTCTACAGTAGCCAGGCAATCATTTGCATAAAAAAATTTATTAACTCAGAAAATCCCCCTAAGAAATTTCCCATCACCCCACCCAAGTTTCCCCCTTTCAAAAGTGCCCCAGGGTGCAGAATGATTGGCTCTCAGCCCCCGACTCTTACCCGGACCACCTGTCCATCGAAGGCCTGCGTTCTGTGGACTTTGTGACTTCCGCTAATGGCTGAGGGCAATCTGGAGAGAAGCAAAAGATATGGTCATGGTAAGCACTGTGGGGTTCTGCCCTCCCCTCTGTCATTCCTCACTGGTGGCCCCACACACACACACAGTAACTGTTAGGGAAACTCTCTAGGTTAAAAAGAAGGCAGAGTTAGACACAGGCGCGAAGGTAAAATAATACAAACTAAATCGCTTGGTGATTTTAATATGCTGCCAGAGCTGAGACTGGTGTTTAGACCAACTAGCATAACACGAGGAACTAGAGAGAAAATTTTTAAAGACCAACAGAAATATAACTGAAACAGAGGAATTTTTGAAGTTAATCAATTTGGCTAAAAATAAAGAAGGAATCCAAAGAAGGTCCAGGCATCCCAATCAATGCTCATGCGCCCTCCCTCCCACCAGGCTGATGCACGAATCTCCCCCTGAGATGGAACAACACCCTCCACAACTCTCCGGGGAGCGCTCACTGATCCTCTCAGGAATGAGGAACCTGGCTTTGTACTGCTCTATGGCTCTATCACATAGTAATCACTCCAGAGATGTTTAATACTCAATACAACTTGGAGAGGGGTAGTCCTTGTGGGAACTCACCTGTAAAGTTCATTTTCCACCACCTTCCTTCCACATTGTCCATCATAGCTGTTGCCCAGGCTGAAGACTAAAGAATACCACCACCAATGAAATCAGAAATCAGTTCTACAGGTTTGGGGAATCTGAGGACGTCAGGACTGGAAAGGGGTCTGGAAAGCGGTCCTAGTCCAACTGGTCACCCAACTGCCACTGGGTTTCCTTCTCCAATATTTCCAACCAGTGCAGGCTCACCTCCAGGCATGCTGGGGTGCAGACATGCTGCAACAGGCTGGGCCACCTGTACTTTCCCTCTGCTTCCTCTCTGGGCCCTCGTTCTGCCTCTCAGGAATTCCATGAGAGGCCAGCACCTCCTGTGATAGGCCTCAGCACCCCCATGTCTTGACATGAGTACAGCCATGTTTGGCCGCTCCATTGACCTACAACCAGCAGCACAAAAAGAAATATAAAAGCTGCTTTCTGCATGGTTGGAACTGGCCATTCTCCGATGGATATATTTGCATTGTGTAAAAATTTCAAGGCCCTTCGGGCGCCGTAGCCTGGTGCTGACTGGCCATCTGTGCCGGGCTGGAAAGAAACCACAAAAACAATGCACATACACAGCTACTGGGCTGCGACAATAGCCAGGGGGCTCAGTGCACGTACACCACTGATAATATTTTGTGCATTGAAACACTGAATACTTGCTCTGTAAACTCTGTAACTGCTTATATAAACAGCTGGAAAGCGAGGCCTGGTGAGAGTTCTACCTGTGGAAGGGACGCCTTGCCCAGGATGTATGATTCCCAACCAGCCGTGTCGATTGACAGGACTCTCCCGGCTGTGGGGTGTGGATGTTTTGAGTAATTGATTCATTGTGAAGTAATTGAGCTGATGTATTCTCTTTTCGGTCAACCTGGTGTTTCTCTTTCCCGTTGACTTGTGTCATTTCCCTTCAGTCGATCTGGTGTTTCCCTTTCTGATCGAGCTGGTGTTTTTCCCTCTTATTACTTGACCTATTCAGATCTGTTGGAGGACTATCGCCTTTACTATCCTCTAGATAATAAAAAATACCTTCAGTCCATTTGTTTGGAATGGAGTTTCTTTTACGTCTCTGATTGAATCCTCCGAACCACTCATAACACCCCATTCCTTGCACCTGTCACCAGGTTGCCCTCAAGGCCAAGGCCCCTCTGGAAAGAGTTCCTAATCACCACCTTCGCCTTTTCCTACAAAGCACCCTAAGTCAGAAAATGAAATGTGATGAATTTCGTGAAGTTGGCCTTCCCTGGAATAACCGCTTTTTTTGAGACGGTCGGGATTACCCAAGAGCCTGGACTCTGAAAGCCCCGCGTTTTGGAGGAAGTGTTAGCAAACAGGCTTCTCTCAGTACAGTAGAAAAGCCATTTACACACATAGCCCAGCTCAGTGACTTCACAACAAAGGCAGGCGTTGATGAGGTTGCCTGGTGTACGCTGTCATGTTTATAAATACCTGAGATTTCTCAAGAACCACAGAGAGCAGAGAACAGACAAGAGTCAGCCAAGTCTGCCCAACACAGTCTCTTGAGCCATGTTCCTGATTTGCTCGGGAAATTCCAAAGCTTCACAATCAGATGTGACTCAATCAAATGGGTCACTTCAGGCCCTATGGCAAGAAAGTGGTCCCCCCACCCTCCATCAATCTTGAACAGGTCAATTCACGTCCTTCACCGTCTTGTCAGGATGAAAGTGGACTCTGCCGCAGGAGACCTGTAGCACCTGTGTCTCCTGAGGTCTGTCCAGAGGCAGTGGGACAGGTGAGAGCTCCAAAACACACGCGTCTCCCCTCGCTGAAACAAACACATCCAGGGCGAGTGCACTGATGCAGAGTCAGAGCACTTCTAACATGAGAGATGACACTGCCCCACCCCCACATTGTTACACAGTGAGATCAGAACGACTTACTCAAACCACATAAGTCCCCAAGTCCAACCCACTGCACCACACTGCCTCCATGACACACGGGGTTACTGAAAAGCATCCTTAGTCTTATTAAAGAAAGCTCTTCACATGTCATTTCACACCATTTGAATTTTTCAGGAAAGTAAAAGCAATAGCCACTTTCTGCAATAGCCACTAGGATTTCTCAGTACGGTGAAGAACAGCACATATTATATGACTCCTCTTCTAATAAAAGGAAGCAAAAAGAATACATTTGTAGATGCATTTGCTTGTACATGCATTACATCTCTTCAGAAGGATAAACTGGAAAATGTTAACGACAAGGAGAAAGATCATGATGCTGGGAGGACAGAGGTAGAAAGCAGACTCTTCATCATATGTTCTATGGCGCCAGTATGATTCTGAATTATGTAAATATGTTATGTATTCAAAACAGAAAATTTTAATTTTTAAATAAGCAAGTAAGTGGGAATGTTGTCTAGAAGTCACTTTAAAGAAGAAACTTGGGGCCAGCCTGGTGGCGCAAGCGGTTAAGTGGGCGCGCTGCACTTCGGATTCGCTGGCTTGGATCCCGGGCACATGCCGACGCCCCACTTGTCAGGCCATGCTGTGGTGGCGTTCATATAAAGTAGAGGAAGATGGGCATCAGATGGTAGCTCAGGGCTGATCTTCCTCACAAAAAATAAATAAATAAATAAATAAATGATTTAAAGAAGAAACTTAGTGTTCTTTATAATCCTACTGGAGAGGCCAGATTGGTCTACATAGGGAATTCCTCTGACAGGTCTTAAACAATGAACTTTTGACTATTTACAGTGGAGGCTGGAGTTGAGGAGAAGATCTGCGAACGCACTGGTTCTCAACATACTCCTCACTAATGACCCTCTATCTTCTCCTATGATCCCTATCTTTAAAAACATCTCATCTACCTAATAAATGGCATTATGACTGTTATAATAATCTATTTGTCCATCCATATTCATCAGTGACTGATATAATTTGCAGACAGAGCTTTTGATCTGCATGAAATAACTGGTTTATCACAATGAGATGATATGATTCTAGGCAAAATCAAAGAAAATGGACAATGTTGTTAGCTCATATTAGTAGCTGAAAATATGAAGTACATTAAAATACTGACAAGTGATTCACATCCACCATTACTATCTGCATAGACCCCTAAGGGCCTGGGCAAGGTTACTATATAACATTGAAAGGTAAACTGGCTCTAGCTCCAACTACCAATTGACAGGAAATACAGAGGACAGAGGATCATGTCAAACAGCACCACAGGGATGCATTCAACAAACTGCAGACTGGAAAATTCTATAGAATAAACAATGTCATTTCTTCGTTAAATACATTTCAAGGAAAAAAGATTCAAACAGACTTAAAAGACTATAAAAGTCTTCTCAACCACTTACAATGTCTAGACCTTATCTGGCTTTGGATTCAAATAAATTTTTAAAATAACATAAAAATCTATTGACACTTATGAGACAACTGTCAGTTTGAACACTGACAAAGTATTTGATAGTAAGGGATTACACTGTTCATTATTTTTAGGTGTGATGCTATACTTACCACTCTTTTCAGTCCTTATTTTTTTAGATATGTACTGAAATATTTATCAATGAAATCAATTTTCTTATGATTTGCTCCAAATTTGCTGAGGGATCACATGAGGGAAATGAGTAAAACAAGATCGTCATGAGCTGACGATGGTGGAAGCTGGTGACGGCCCATGGGGTGCATTACCCTATTCCATCCACTCTGCATATGTTTACAATCATTCGAAAAAAAGGTAAAAAGAAATGTCATTTGGCATCGTACAGCCAATAAAGACTTCAATACTAAGGGTAAAAGGATTCTGATATGAAATTCAGTGAAAAAAGGCAGGAAACAAAATATACATTGTGATCAAAATTCTATAAACAGACATTTGCATACAAATGAAGGAAGAGGGAAAAAAATGAAAAGAAAGATTTGTCCAGTATGTATTTCTGGGTAATTCTCCTTTATTTTAAAAAATGTTTCATATGGTCCTCATAATATTGATTGACTAGTGTCTACTTTTGAAAATATCATAAATCATTTCTAACATTTTATAATCCAATTTCAAATATCTGGAATAAAGCCTCCATCTTAAGGCTTTCATTGAATTTTTTGCCCAGACCACATTCTAGTCACTGTACAGTGTCTCAGGATATCTCAAGTTAGAAAACAAAGGTCATCACTCTGGGGCCAAAAAATAACATCCCTACTTATCAGCAAAGGACCTTTACCAAACAGGCTGAAAATAATCTAGTCCAGATAGTTCCAAACAATGTGCCTTTGAAGACTCCATCTATGTTGTTGTTACGGTCTGCTTTATGTCATCAGATTCTTGAAAATCAGAGGGAGCTTCCTCAGCGAATCACAGCAGAAAAAGCCAAGGGGAGAGCCTCAATTTTCTCTTTTTGGCTCCTGTCAAATCCAAACTGAGAATCTCTGTTGAGTTCCATCTCCCAAACTTTCATCCCATCCTTACTTTTAGAGGACAGCAGTGTGAATCCATGGCCACAGGCGGCAGGTGAAATCTGAAAAAGAGTTCCCATAAAGCATTCACTTATCTGGGACATCCAGTTTTTCCAGAAATAAATGGCAGCTTGTTTACCCATTCCAAGAACACACACTATTAACACAGCAACCAACACTTATGGAATGTTTGCTACATGCTAAGTGTTTGAGATGCACTATCTCATTTCATCTTCACACTCACCCAAGGATCTAGTTATCAGATCCTCCCCATTCACCAAGACACAGTCTCACAAAGCAGTAAAGTTGAACATAACCTTCGTTTTAATATTCGCAACGCCAAAGGGTCTACAGCTGGTAGACTCTGACCAGTTGTGTGACCTGACACAGACTGCTTGACCTCTCTGTGACTCTTTCCCTCTATGTGAACTGGAGTTCAGAATAATATCTCTCTTATTGGGTTGCTGTCAGGACTAAATGAGTTAATAGAGCTAAAGCCCCTACAGTGAATAGTGCCTGACTTCATGTGTAAGAGCGACGGCACATACTCACTATCATTACTGGTGGTAGTAAGAGGAGTAGTCGATAGAGGAGAAAATCGAGGCTCCTAGAGATTAAGTAACTTGCCTAATACAGTCACGCGGCTAAGAAGTGGAGGCTGTCTGATTCCAGAATGCACCCTCTTGACCCTGATGCTGCACTGTGACATTCTCAAAGACCTGCCATGAAGAACCATTCATACCACAGCCACAACAAAAGTAACACATTCACAGCCCAGTGACTCTGTTGGGTGTTTCACCCAAACGCGATGTGATGTTATCAATCCTCCCTTTCACGGGCCGCAGGAGCAAACTGAGGATTTGGTAGGGCTGAAGCCAAAGGCAGCTTGGCTTTAGAATCGGCTCCTTTCCCATAAAACCCAGAGTGAGCACCTTACCCGGGTGGCCTGGGGTAGTCCTAGCTTACACCTGATGTCCCAAAGTTCACTCTCGAACAAACTGGATGACAAATTCTATGGTAACCCAAACGACGCCCCACTGTCTGTTGGCTGTTTAGAGTTTATCACAGGCCTCTGTAGTCAGTCTCAGAGACTATATATAAACCTAATCCTTAGGAAAAGCCAGCTGACCAATAAAGAACAAATGTGAAGAATTTTCTTGGCGGGGGTGCCGGCCCTGTGGCCTAGTTCCCAGTGGGTGAGTTCGGCACGCTCTCCTAGGGCGGTCTGGGTTCGGGTCCAGGATGCAAACGTATACCACTTGTCAGTGGCCAAGCTGGGGTGCGACCCACATACAAAATAGAGGATGATTGGCACATGCGTTAGCTCAGGGTGACTCTTTCTCAGCAAAAAAAAAAAAAGATTATTTTTTTAATTGCATCACGGCCTGAAGAAAGTTAGCTAAATATTTCCTTTAAATTTGACCTGTTGGTGACTTGTTTCATCAAGTCATCCCAAAGTGACATATCCTTCCTTTTGCCCTGTGATATTTTCTCTCCTCACATTCACAGGGAACATATACACATGCATCCTTGTGTGAGTCAAAAAGGTCAGTTCCTTGGCCTTTGGGAACGGCTCTAGCTCCACAGAAACGACCCACTGGGGAGGCTGGACACAGCCCCGGACCACACGGCAGGAAACATAGAAAAGAAGTGAGTCCACAAAGGATGTCCAGCACTCTATGCTTTTTCTCATTGCTTGTAGTAGCTGTTGATTCAACACTCAACAAATACTTGGTGAGCACCTACTGTGTTATTAAATCTCCTAGTATGAGAAAAGGCTTCGAACAACACCTGACACAGAGTCAGCATTCAGTAATGTGTGTTATAATAAAGTGCGAGCAGAGCACTTCCAACTATGGTGGAGTGAAGAGGTTAGTGAAGCTCTCACCAAAAAAGAACTACAAAAATGGACAAAATTATTTAAAAAAAATCACTTCACAGCCTGATAAATCAATAAAACACAAATAAACTGAGGAATTATTCACAGAAGACTGCAAGAACTACAGGTAAGAACAGCTGGAGTCTTCAGACTTCTTGTCTCGTGCTGTTCCGTCTGCCCCAGCTCAGTTAGCACAGAATTTTGAACAAGGCAGGGCTGGCCATGAAATCCTTCAGCTTTGTTGCCAGAAAGCACAGACTTACATTGGATGCTGAAACTGGAAGGTGCAAACTCATGCCCATCAGCAAACTAGTAGGAAACAAACAAGTACAATGCACACCTCGATGAGCCTGATTGCAATCCTGATTGGGGAAAGAGGAGAGGCAGACCAGCCAGAAATTTCACGGGAAGATGCTAGAAAGGAGAGAGTGACAGAAGCCTCTGCCCACATCCACGGCTGAATGAGAAACTGAACGAATGGACAGATGACACCTGAGCACCAGTGGAAAGTAAAGATGAGGAGACTGGAGAACAGGCTGAACTTTGATGTGGTTCCAACCTACATACAATCAAAGGTAGAGGGTAGAAACCTTAGAAGCTCAAGGTGTTTGAGCACAACCTCAGCCCAAATCATTGGCTGACCACAAAGGGATGCAGACTGGGGGTAACCCTCAGGAAGTCAGGCTAAAAAAATAAGAGGGAGGGGGACAAAACAGGAACCGAGCAAAGACATCAGTGGCCAAGCACAGTCCAGGAGGCTGAGGCTATAAATCAAGTCAATAAAAATTCAAAAAAAGAAAAAAAAAACTCAGTATGAAAAATATCAGAATACAAAGTTGTTATTATATATCATGAAAAACTCCAATTTTTAACAAAAAACATTCGATAATTAAGAAAGAGTGACATATACCGGGGGGAAAAAAGCAGCCAACAGAAACTGACATGCAGTTGACCCAGATGTTAGATTTATCAAAGATTTCAATGAACTGTTGTTCAAAGACTATTTTAAGACCATGTTAAAAAACCATATGAATACATGATGACAATGACTTGACAAATACGGACGCTGAATACAGAAATACAAACACAAATATCCTAAATAGAAATTCTAAAGTTGTAAAGCAAAATAACCAATAAAGAATTCACTATATAGGCTCAACAGCAGATTTGAGATGGCAGAAGAAAGAATCAGTGAACTTGAAGAAATACCAATAGAAAGTATTCATTCTGAAAAATAGAAAAAAAAAAAGACCGAAAAAGAAAACGAATGGTGCTGCAGAGACCTGTGGCACAACATCAAGTGTATTGACATTCAGGAAATGGGAGTCTCAGAAGGGCAAGAGAGAAAGAAAGTAGAACAAAACACTTACAGAAAGAATGGCAGAAAACCCACCAAATTTTATGAAAAACATAAACCTACAGATCACAGATGCTCAACAAAACACAGTTAAGCCGTTAAAAAACAAACTCTGGAAAGCATCCAAAGAAAATGGACTCATCAGGTACAAGGCAACAACAATCACATTCACGGCTCACTTCTCATCAGAAGCTATGGAGACCGGAAACGAATAGAATGACATATTCAAAGTCTGAAAGACAAAAACTGTCAACCAAGCATTAATTCTATATCCAGCAAAATTACACTTTAAAAAAAATTGAAGCTGGAATAAAGACATGACCAAACAAAGACTGACAGAATTCACTGAGAGCAGACGTGTCTGAACAAGAACTAAAGAAGTCCTTCAGGCTGACAGGAAATGACAGCAGATGGTCAGTAACAATCACAAGAAGAAATGAAGAACATCAGTCAAAGTAATTATAAACGTAAATATAAAACACTGCACAAATATATTTTGTCTATCTTCATCCCTTAAGAGATTTAAAGGACAATCGCACAAAATCATAATTATAAATTGCTTTGCTGAGCTTCAAATGTATAAAGATGTGGTATATATCAGAACAACCACACAAAAGAGAGAGGAGGAAATGGAGCAATGTTGGAACAAAGTTGCCTTAGTTTCCTCAGGATTAGGTCACTAAAAACCGGAAGTAGATTGTGATGAATTAAGACATATATTTTAATCCCAAGAGCAACTACTAAAAAAAACAAACGAAATATAGTAAAACACCCAACAAAGGAATTTAAAAGGTCCGCTAGAAAAATACCTATTAACCACAAAATAAGGCCTCAAAGGAAGAGCAGAAAGATAAAAACGACATAAAGAAACAAACAGCAAAACGGCAGATGTGATCCGACCACATCCGTAACTACATTCAAAGGATATGGATTGAGCAACGTCAGTAAAAATAGTGGAGCAACAAAAACACGGGGAAACTGTCAAAATCCACTTTTCAAAACTCTGACAAAGAACCAAAGACTTCAAGCAATCTCGGGGAGGTTCACTCCAGAAAGCAGCTGACTCTCAGTCAGAACAGCAAGCTTGGTCGCATTTTAATCTGACCTATTCCCATCCACCTCTCCTCAACTCTGCAGGAGCCCTCAACACCAACAGCTCACAATTTCAGTGGAAATCAACAATCTGGCAGCCACGGGGGGAGGCAGAAAAGGATTGGAACAACTGGAAAGCCCTACTCCCAGAGAACTCGCATTTGTTCTGCCTGGTGGTTCCCTGCAAGACCACATTAACAAGGCTCTATTTTTCTGACCTGATGCAGATATCACCAAGAGCAAACAGCCTTTCCTCCTGGGATGGTTGCTGAAAACAATGAGAGGCTAATGAGGAACACTGAAGCTGCCTGGGTGGTGCATAATAGTAGGAGCAAATAATAGATTAACCCAGAAACTATCAACAAACTTGACCTGACATCTCTAGAACACTCTATCCAAACAACAGCAGAATCCACATCCTTTTAGAGAACACATGGAACATTCTTCAGGATAGACCATATGCTAGGCGAAAAAACAAAATCTCAATACATTTCAATGGATTGAAATTAAAGTATGTTCTATAACCACAACAGAATGAAATTGGAAATCAAACAATAAAGAAATTAGGAAAACCATCAATATTGGGAAATTAAACACTTCTAAATAACTCCAGGGTCAAAGAAGAAATTCCAAAGAAAACTGAAAAATACTTGAAGGTGAATGAAGACAGAGGAAATACAACATATCAGAATTTATGGGCTGCAGCTAAATAGTGCCTAGAGACAAACTCATAATTTGAGCTTTAAACTGAAGTTTAAAGCTTGTAATGTAGCTTCCAATACCTACATTATAAAAGAAAAACGACCTCAACACTAGCCAAACCCTTCACCTTAAGAAACTAGAAGAACAAACTAAAACCAAAGCAAGCATTACAGGAAATAGTAAAAATTGAACTATAAATCAATGAAACAGATAATAGAAAATCAATAGTGAAAATGAATTCACCAAAATTTGGTTCTCTTAAAATGTTAATAAAGTTGCCAAATCTTCAGCTACACTGACCAAGGAAAAAAGAGAAAATGCAAATTACCAAAATCGGGAACTAAAGAGAGAAGATCACTACCAACCTACAGAACTGTGGGAGATCAGAAGTGAATACTACAAACAACTTTATGCCAACAAATTAGATAACTAACAAGGAAAGAACACATTCCTGGAAAGACACAAATTACCCAAGCTGACTCAAGAAGAGACAGAAAATTTTAATATACCCATAACAAGCTTAAAAAAATTAAATTAGTAATAAAACTAACTCTTCTTACCAAGGAAAGTCCAGACCCAGATGACTTACTTCCCTGGTAAATTAACCCAACATTTACCTAAGGAATAACACCAATTCTTCACAAACTTTTCCAGAAACTCATTCAGTGAGGCCAGGAATATCTTCATACCAAAACCAGTCAAAGACATCACATGAAAAAAATCCTCAATAAGATGTTAGCAAAACCAACTCAGTGGAAAAAGAATTATTGTCCATGAACAAGAGGAATTTCTCCCAGGGATGCAAGCTGGTTTAACATCCAACAATCAACTAACGTAATATATCCTATTCACAGAATAAAGGACAAACATCACATGATCACCTCAACAGATATACAAAAAGCATTTGACAGAATCTAGTCCCTATTCAGGATTTTAAAAAAAGAAAAGAAACTCCGCATAAGGTAGGATAAGAAGGGAACTTCCTCAACTTGAGGAAAGGCATCTGTGAAAACTTTACAGCTCGCATCACCCGCAATGGTCAAACACTGAATGCTGTCTCCCTAAGATCAGGAACAGAACACGGACAGCACTTCAATTCAACACTGTACTGAAGGCTCTACCCAGTGCAATTAGGCAAAAGAAAGAAACAAAGACATCCAAATTGGAAATGAAGACGTGAAACTGTCTTGATTCACAGACAACCAGACAACACGATCTTGTATGTAGAAAATCCTAAGGAATACACAACAACATATAAAACTAATATACAAGTTCAACAAAGTCAAATGATAGAAGGTCAATATACAAAAACCAAAGGTATTTCTATATACTAACAAGGAACGCTCCAAGAAATAAGTTGAGAATACAATTCTATTCAAAATACCATCAAAAAGGATAAAATGCTTAGGAATAACTGTAACAAAAGAAATGCAAGACTTGTAAACTGAAAACTACAAAACATACTTGAGAGAAATTAAAGACCTACTTAAATGAGAAATTCCACGTTCATGGATTGGAAAACAAAAGAATTTTTAGAGGGCATTTGTGCCCAAATCAATCTACAAATTCAACATAATCCCTACCAAAAGCCCAGCAAGTACTTCTGCAAAAACTGACAAGCTAATCCTAACATTTATTTGGAAAATCAAAAGACTCAGAATAGACAAAACAATTTTTAAAAACAAGAACAAGCTGGAGGACTTACATTTCCCAATTTCAAAATTTATTATAAAGCTACAGTAATCAAAAGAGCATAATTTTAGCATACGGTTAGACATATAGATCAACGGAACAGAACTGACAGTTCAGAAATAAACCCTTACTGTTACAGGCAACTGACTTGGACGAAGGTGACAAACAATTCAATAAGCAAAGGCTAGTCTTTCAACTAAAGATCCTAGGACAATGGGATATCCACATGTAGAAAGGCCCCTACCCCACACCATACACAAATACCAGCTCAAATGACTGGCTCATAGACCTAAACAGAAGAACTAAAACTATGAAGCTCCTACAAGAAAACATAGGAAAACTATCTTTGTGATCTTGGGTTAGGCAAAGACTTCTTACACATACCAAAAACACAATCCACAGCAGAAAAACTGATCAACTGAATTTCATTAAAATTTAAACATTTGCCTCTTCAAAGGACACTTAAGAAAATCAAAAGAAAAGCCGTGGACTGGCAGAAAATATCTGCACATATCATGTATATGATAAAGGACCTCTATCCAGCACACATAAATAACTCTTACATCTCAATATTAAGGAAAAAACAATGCAACTTGTCATTCCTCTGGAGCTTCAATGGTCCGTTTCTCTTGAACTCCCCTTTTCAGTTCAAGATCACTTGTTACCCTTGACAGACAAGTCAGAAGCCAAACTGGTCCAAACTGCTGCTTTTTCATCCTTCATCGAGATTCCCACAAGCATCCCCAACAAGAACCTATCCTAAGTACCTTGTTTTGCTCTTCTGACTGTTGGCTCCAAGAGAAGCCACCGCAAGTCGCCCTCTGCTGCCATCTTTTCAAACCTGAGTCAAGGCAGACGCCTCCTGTGCAAACACCCTAGTGTGTGCGGACCTCCGCTCCTCCTCGCTCATCCCTGTACCTGCTCCAGTTAATGCTTCCTTTCCCACTGGTCCACCGACACGAGCCGGCCCGCAAGGTCCCGGAGCTTTTGCAGCCGGCTGTCCTAACATCAGAACCCCCCGGGGCCGACCGCCCGAGTGCGGATCCCACTGTACGTACCACTATCAGCTGTGGGGCCTGGGGCCTGTCCCTTGACCTGTCTGAGCCTCCCTCTGTTCCCTGATCTGTGGGGACAACCCCGACCCCCTGGGGAGGTGCGGATGCAGCGGGCCGCCACAAACCCGCCATTTCTGGGCCTCCATCAAGGCGGGCAGCGCCCCTCTCGCCTCCCCCTCTCGTGCCTGCGGCCGCTCGAGGGGCGCCCTCCCAGAGTCTCACCCTCCAGCGTGGCAGCTTCTCAAGGGAGCAAGGGCACGGGGAGGAGCAGTGGCGGCGGCAGGCAGAACTCGCGGAGGGAGGGGCAGCCCACTTCTTCCGCTCCAGCTCCAGGCAGGATGGCAGCAACTCCACCCGGCGGTGCATCCGCGAGACGGGGCTGGGCTAGGCCCAGAGCTGGGCAGCATGAAGGGGGGGCGACCTGCGCCCCGAAAAGATGCAGCCCCCACGAGGGTGCAGTCGGCGCGGGCTGCGCGCTCGCCAACCTACAGGCCCACGGCGCGCCCTGGCCTCTGCCGCCTCCTGCCTGCTCCACTAGCACACCGCCGCCTTTCAGGGCCCTCGCCCCGGCCCAGGGCAGCCCAGCCGGCGCCCCAGCCAGGCCCTCAACGCCGGCGCCATCGCACCTTCAGGCCACCAGGCTAGGCCAACTTGTGTGACCCCAGGCCCTGGCGAATGCGCCGCCACCAGGTTTCCTATTGGCTGAAGGCAAAGGCGCTGAGGGCCCCCAGTGGCGCAGACGGGGGGGTGGCTGGGCTGAGTGGAGCCAGGGACCTGCAATCCTCAGGGTGGTAGATGGGGCCCAGGTCCTGGCCATGCCACCTGGTGCACGACCTTCCTCTGAGCTCCAGCTCCCCCTGAGCACTGTCCCCTCCCCACGCAGCGCACGTTTCCCAAGCATCTGCCCTGTTCGGGCAGGCACAGGGCGCTTTCCTGTCATGAGGCCCTTTGCCTCTTGGCATCGGCCTGGGAAACGCTGGAGGGGTGGTGCCCTCCGCGCATATCCAGGTAAGACCTTCCCCTGTCCTGTGTACTCCCTTTGCCACTGTCCATCGTCATCTCTTCCCTGGCCTTGTTGGGGGCGTTCCTGGGCCCCAACAGCTACTAAGCCACTCAGTCCCTGCTCCACCCACAGTGAGCTAGAGGGTAGCTCTTCCTATTGGCATTCACTGCTAAAACCCCTGCAGGCATTCCCCGCTGTCTTCCACAGTGCATCGTCCTCCCCAGCTCTCACCTCGCTCCTCAGCACTTCATCCACTCGAGCAGAGGGCTTCACTTGTGCCTTCTGATCCCAGCGCTGTTTCAGGCCTCCCTACTTTGCAGGCACTGCCTCCAATGCCCTTCAGATGTCTGGCAAATTCCTAGTCATCCTCTAAGATCCAGCACAAGCACCTCCTTTGAACTTCTGTGAAGGCAAGAACTTCAGTTCCTTCAGGTTGTCCTCACCAATGTTGTCCTCCTACAGGTTGGCAGGCAGCCAGGAACAAGGGGTGCCCTCCTGAATGAATGACCAGGAGTCTGGGGCCCTGGGTTCTAGTCCTGGTTCTGCCACTGTTGAGTTGTCTCCCTTTTCTGGATCTCCTGTCTGAAATGAGGGGACGGGTTAAAACAAAAGTCAATACATGAAATGCATTTTTGTAAATGAATGAGCTGTTTTGACTTTATGGCTTGTAGGATGTCTTGCAGCCAGTTATGATCCCTGATGGGCATGGCCAAATACTAGCCCCAAATGCTGAGGGCCAACGCCCTCTGTCTTCCCTCACTTGCTTCCTTCTCTCTCTTTCTCTTGATATTGCTTGATCCCTAGAAGTAATGCAGTTTTAATCTACTCCGAACACCAGTCCAGATTACTTGTTGTCCTGGAATGTGCCTTGTATCCAGTCTGAAATGTGTTTTTACTGTTTCCTGGTGAAATGTGGTTGATGTTTTACTGTTCTGTGGGGCTGTTTTGCAGAGAGTGATCAGGGAAAATTGACTGATAAGATATGGTATCCAGGAGACTGCTCCTCGAAGGCCTCCACCTGCAGCAAATGTAATTAGCCAAAGCTATGAAGTCAGTAGTCTGCTGAGCTATGAGATCTATCCTCTGTTTGCACTGAGGTCGTGATTCCCTTGGACTGCTCCAAATCAGTGAGTGAGGCAGCGATAGACACTCAGGCAGACCTGTTCCTGGGAGGCATGGACTCTTCTGCTGATCTGCTTGTGCTCAAGGACTCCCCAGTGGCATTCTTAAGCCTTCCTTAGACTATACAGCAGTGTAGGACACTTGGACGCATCCTTCCCTCTATCTCCCCCTCATTTAGATTCAGACTTGCATCATGGCCTGATGACTCTCCCACTTTGCCAGGCTCCCCGACCCCATTTTCTGTTACAGAAACATTTCCCCTCATAAAATCCTTGCCCGTTTAATCCTGTCTTGGTATCCACCTCTCAGAGGACATTTGAGCCAAGGCATGAAGAAATGAAGAGTGAGCCATTTACACATCCTGGGTAGAGGTTCTAGGCAGAGGCTACCTCAAGTACAGAGGCCCAGAGGTGAGAGACTTCTTGGGGGTGTGTGCTGCAAACCAGCCCAAATACCACCAGCTAACCCAAAATAGTCCTGCCCAACTTTTACATTGCTTTTGGTAGAGAAGAGAGCCAGCAAAACTTTGCCTTGCTAATGGTTAGCTAAATCCCACAACCTCATTACCAGGTTATAATGCAAGCGAGTCTCACCTGAAATGTTGTCATACAAGCACACATTTACTTAAAAATATTCCTTAGGAATCAGGGAATGAAAGAACTCGTAAATCCTATTCTGTAAGCTAAGCAAAGTCTCAGCTCTCTGTCCTTTTAGATGAACCAACCAGCCACATGCTTGCAAGATTTTCTTAAGGCAAATAGCACAGTCCAGAAACAGAATTTTTGTTTCCTTTTTCACAGCAGTTGGCATTAAGCTTGATAGAGCTGCTTGGCGATCAAACCTCAGGCAGACCTGTTCCTGTGAGTCATGGACCTGGTTCTGCAACCTCCTCTTTTCACTCAAAACTACATTGGAGATACTTTTGTAACAATTTGCTTGGACCCATTCTTTTTCACTGTTACATGTTAGTATGAGTAAACAACATCTCCTTTGACTGTTTTTCTTTTGGTGCACATTTGGGTTGTTTCCAGTTTTTGCTATTACAGTATTAAAACTCTTGTTTTAATTCTCACGTCAACAAATGTCCTTTTTCTAATCTATGGAATGCTAAGTTTGTCCCGTTTTGTGCTTCTCCTTGGTGCTTTTGCTCTTTAGAATGGCCCTCAAATGTAGTGCTGAAGTGTTGTGTAGTGTTCGTAAGCACAAGGAGCCTGTGATGGGCCTTTCATAGAAAATGGTTGTCTTAGATGAGCTTCCTTCAGGCATGAGTTATAGATAGTGCTGTTGGCCGAGAGTTCAACTAATGAATCAACAATCTATATGAAATAAGGTGTCTTTCAAGAGACACACAAAAGACAAGGTTGTGCATTGAGAGGTTCCCAAACATGTCACGACCAGAGGCTGCAGAAACCTCACCTTGTCCTTCCCCTGGGAGCACTGGTTCATTCTTGCTCATGCAGTGTCAGTGAAGAATTGACAGAACATAACTCTTCCAAATAAGGAGGATCAATGGTAACAGAATGGAGATATTTTCAAACCTCTCTTTTAAAAACCATATCTACAAAGCAGGTACCTTCTCAACTAACTGTTGAACTGTTGTCTTTACTTTGAAAGGAGAGTGTTTTTAACAGTATTCACTAGGATGCATATCTTTGATGGCCACTTATAGCAAAAACCTCAGCAAATTTGGGACGATTGTCTTTTTGCAAAAGACAATGTGCACAGAATACATATATTAACGTCAAGACGATAGTTACCTCTGGGGAGGAAAGAGAGAGGGAAGAAAATGGTGTCGTCCACTGTGTAATATTTCTTAAAAAACGACATCAATAAGGTGTGCTCTGTTAAATCTCAGCAAAGAGTAAATGGTTTCTGTTATCCTATTCTCCTTCTAAGTATATTTAAAATCAATATGTAACTGGAACTGAGATGAAATAACACTACTGTAATAGATGCTCTTTGCTGGAGTTCTCCCACCATCTGATGGACATGTCATGATGGGTTGATGATGTCACTGACCCCATCTAAAGGTCAGGACACGTTGTTTACCAGCTGTGGAGCTAGAGAAGGCTCAGTCACCAACAGCAGAGCCAGAGTTACCTCAACCTACAAAGTTAGAGCCACATAGCACCAGATCCTGCTCCAGCTGTGGACTAGTGAGAGCTCTGGTGCCAGCTCTAGAGCTCAGTTGTGGCCAGATCAAGAACGAGAGCTCCCTCCAGCTCCCACACTTGACCAGCTCCAGAGCAGCAGCCATTTCCATCACTAGCTCCCGCACCAAATCTGTCAACAATGCAGAGCTAGAGTCCGTCTCAGGACCGGAACTAATTCTAGAATCAGGTCAGGCACCATCGCCTGAGTCAGACCGAGCTCCAGCCCCAGATCAGGTCCAGCTCCTGGGCCAGTTGCACAGCCAGAGCTGGTGGGATCTCCAGCATCAGCCACAGCAGTGGATCCAGCGCTAGAGCAGCTGCAGCACCGCCCTCATCGCCAGCAATTAAGGCCTGGCCGGCTCCAGCTCCACACCAGAGCTGTCCTTCACCTTGCCTGTGAGGGCAGGATGTCTTTTCCCTTTTCAATGTTTTATAATTTTTTATGTTCTATGTGTTCAAATTTAGATTCAATAAAGTTTAATGTTTTCTTCACATAAATTTCTACATTTCAGAGCCGGCCATTAACTACATTCTCTATGCTGTGTACCGTCACTGTTATCTAGTTCCAGATCATTGCTTCGCCCCACCAGAACCCCTGTACCCATGAAGCAGCCATGCCCCCATATCCACTCCCCCACCTCCTGACAAGCACTGATATGCTTCCTGTCTCTGTGCATTTCCCTGTCACTGGTGTGGCTGTCCTGAGAATAGCCAACCCTCCTTTGGCCCCTCACCCCCATGCTGAAGACCCCTGAGGATGCCAATGTGTTCAGTACCATGAACCCGAAGCCTAGTATGAATTTGACTTGAAGAAGCCCACTGTCGCCAAGGGGGTGAGGTCAGGCATGGAGCCAGCTCAACCCGGCCTCACATGAAGAGGAGGGACTCGATATTGCCAAGGGCAACTTCTCCTCAGTCCCTAGTGCTGTTCAGCCACAGGGCCACACTCCCCAGGGTCTGGCTAGCTGGGGAGACGAGCACGTACATACTAGAGTGACAAAAACCAGGTGGCCATCTTTTCTGTCCAACCCGCTGGCCCAGGCTACCCAGGAGCAGTTTCACCATGAACCTCTCGTGCTGCAGGCCTGATGTCTGCCAGTCAGCAGGCTGTCCTGGCCTCCCATGGACCACTGGCAGCCCTAGGTGCCTTCTGCTCTCCAGGGTGCAAAGGAGTAGCTGACCTTTGCCAAGGAGTTCTGCCCATGGGCATAAAGCCCTGCCTGCCACTGAGGCACTGCCCTCTGTGCACCTCCCTCACACCTTCCCAGGTGCGGGTCACTTGCATCTGTGACTTCAGGTGTCCCAGAGTCCCCACTCACCCAGTGGGGGTGACCTCTGCAAACGCAGCCCTTCCATCCAGCCTCCAAGACTCCAGGCCTCAGCAACCTCCCTGTCTCCTGCAGGAGCCTGTGCAGTGGATGGCTCTCACTGCATAAAGGCTGGAGCCTCAGCTGCCTACTGGTCTCCTGCAGGAGAAAACAACATTGTTTTCTTGATTTTTTTGGCGTGTAGTCTGATAGAGCAATGTTACTTCCTATTTGGTAAGCTCTATAGAATTTAGATTATGACTGCTAAGTTTCCCCTTTAGCATTTTCAGCTGTCCCAGTAAGACATTTGGATACGATACAGATTCTAGAACACTTGACTCTACTCTCTGCCAGTGAACTTATACCATATGCAGAAGTATTAACATCCAATATGAACCACCTATTGAATTCAGGGGTTCTGTGGAGAATGCTTCAGTCAATAAACTATGGATGGTTCTTAATACCGTGATGCCTAGAAGGTAATTTCAGTGTATTGTTACACGTAATAGATAAGTGTATAGCAGTGATTATATACAATAACCTAAACTGAATGATTGAAAAAAATTGTTGAGTGTTTAACAATATAAATCCCCTCTGAAGACTACTAATTAAAGAGTCATTATAACTTTCAGAAAAAGCATAAATTTGATCTTAAGAAACAGAGAGAAACTATAAAGTATTTCCAACTTGAGAAACTTCTTTAAAAGTGAGTTCTCCTCTATAGACATCTGTCATTTGTGGCTAATTGTGATTTAGATCACTATTGTGTCTTGCATCATTGTGGTGGCTCCAAATTTTGATGCACATTAAAATCACATGGAGAGCTGTTAAAACTCTTGATCCCCAATTGTAACCCATGCCAATTAAGTCAGAATGTCTGCGGTTGGGAGTCAGGCGTTAGTATTTTTTTTTAAGATTCCCCAGTTGATTCCATTATGCAGCAATGTTTAGAGAACACTTGATTAGATATTTCTTCTTTAGTCAAATGGGTCTCTGCTGGTCCATAGATTGCATCAGAAACACCTGGTCAGCTCTGAAAAACAGGATACTGGGCTGGCCTTCCCTGAGATATCAGATGCTTAATGTCCAATCAAGTAATTTCGATGTGAAAAATAAAAGCATACACTTAAAAAATACTTTAAGAATATTCATATTTTTAAACAAGGCAGTTTTGTAGTCTTCTAAGATTAAATACAGCGGTCCTGTGTTCTTTTGTTTTGTTTTATTTTAAACTGAGGCTTTGGAATATTTTATGTGAGTAGGAAACCTCTAGGAGTTCAAAAAGTTGAAATAAATGGTTTCTAACTAAATGCAGCGCACATTCTTGGATCAGTTTTCAAAGGCTGGTCAAAACCTGCTGTGTTTAAATAACAACATGCTGTTTTTCATCACATTCGTTGATGATGTAAACAAAATGTGTAACTTTATTAGTAAATGTTAAGATTCATGTATTTTAAGTTAAGCTTACAAAATTTGTCACAATGTGATTTTTTTATTCAAGTGAAAACAGATGTGTGCAGCTATTTTGAATATTGGTTTATAAACATTCATATTCTTTATCAAATGAACTTGTAGTTTTTTGTGTTTTCTTTCACTACTGTTCACCTGAAAGGAACAGTTAAAGGGACTGGAATCCAGGACTGTCTGGCTCCAGAGCCTACGTGTATCCATTTCTGTTAATGCCACACACGTCAAATGGCCATACAAGGCTAGAATCGGTTGAGAGTCTTAGGAATTGAGCGGAGGAAAATCGAAAATCGTAGCAGTTTCCCTGGAGCAGTTACTTAAACGATTTGATATTTAAAAAAATTGTAAAAGCAGAATAAAAATTTTAAGATATTTTTAAGTATTGATAAATTATCCTTCATCCCACTGTTTTAACAGTAAGTTATATTTTTTATACTTTCCATCTTTCTTTATGCATATATATTTTCACATAATGGAATTCATAAGACCCAGTAGGGAGTCTGCTTTCTTTCATTTAACTTTATATGAAACTTTTTGCAAGTTGTTTACTTTTTTTTTAAAGATTTTATTTATTTTTCCCCCCAAAGCCCCCGTAGACAGTTGTATGTCATAGCTGCACATCCTTTTAGTTGCTGTATGTGGGACTCGGCCTCAGGATGGATAGAGAAGTGGTGCCTCGGTGCGCGCCCGGGATCTGAACCCGGGCCACCAGCATCGGAGCACGCGCACTTAACCACCAAGCCACGGGGCCGGCCCGAAAGTTGTTTACTTTTGATAATTATTTTATTGGCTTCCTAATGATCAAACTGATGTATCATAACCGTATAGGGTGCTATTTCTAGACCGGGAGGTTGATGACTTTTTTCAGGATTACAATAGGCAATGTTATCAATTTAGGTATTTTTACTTTTTCTTTCTTTTAGATTACTCATTTAGGATAAATTTTTGAGCCTGAGATTACTAAATTAAAAGGTAGAATTTATTTTTAGCACTGTACATTTTGCAATTGGGGAAGATGCAGTAAAACTGAAAGGGAAGCAAACAAATCCACTCTCCTCCCGCTGCTCCCCCTGCAGCAAACCTCTCCCCAAACTAGGTGCTCAAACTTGAGAAACTGTCTCACGTTTTACTTTTTTGAGACACTCGTATCGGAGCCAAGCTTAGGCTATTCAGAAATTGACAAAATCACAATTTGGAGAGATCACGATTAACTCCCTACCTTTGAGGAAACTGAAATGTTCTTCATGGCAAAGAATAACAACCCGGTTTTAGGAGGGACAGAAGGCGGATGAGCCTTGATGGAGCAGAAGTGACTGGGGCGAGAGCGCTCTACAGATTCGCTCTGGTGGAACTCGCTATCCGGGGAAGCCTGGAACATCCTGAGGTTCTGCGGCCACTCGTCAACCAGCCTTGTCCTCTGGCCAGGCTCAGGCATTTGGTAGTTCCCGCCTCCGTCTGTGCGACACCCGGGCCGCCATGAAGTTCGGAAACGTGAGCTGAGCGGCACTGACCGGCGCTCTGGGAAGAACCTGGCAAGGCTTCAAAGGGTTTCCTTTCGATGGTCTACAGACCTGAAGAATGAGACTGCGAGTTTCCAAGGAAACGGTTGCACGGGTTAAGTTGCCGGTTTCAAAATCTCAAAACGGAGAAGACTTTTCCTTTAAACCCTGCGATCTGCTCGCGTCCCTCCCTCTTCAAGCGTTCGCCTCAGGGCCACGAAATACTTTGCGTTGGTTTTTATTGCGGAGGCTTCCCTCGGGGGCCAGCGTTCTCGCCCCCAAACCTCACGCCGGGATTGGTTGGTTGGTTTCTGTTCTGGTGGGTGATTGGGTGCTGGGAGTCGAGGGGGTGGGAGGCGGGAATTCGTCCGCAAGAGCGCTTGCGCGCGGCCTGGAGAGAGCGGAGGAGGGAGCAGGTGAGGAGCCAGAGTCCGCGCTCAGCCAGGGAGTGGCAGCCCGGTGAGGAGGCGAGAGGTTTGGGGCCTCTCCTCTCTGCCAGGCTCCGCAGTGTGTGCTCGCAGATACCATTTCCTTTTCTCCCAGGACTCGGAGCCCAGGCAGCGCTGCCTCGGTTTTCCTCAGAACAGGCCAGCCTGTCTCTCCTGGGGCTGCGTGCAGCCTGCCCGAAGAGAGCCTTCTGCTCTCGCCTGGCCGCCGTGCGGGCCGTCGGGGTGACCGCGTCCCCGGGCCTCGGGGTTCTGAACACGCGGAGGCCGGAGGGAGCCTGTCCCGACCCCTGGGGAGAGGCCCCGGGCCCCCTTGGCCCTCCGCTGACTCGTGGCGGCGGGGACGACGGCGGGAGGTGGATGGGGGCTCGTGCTTTATCCACTGGGGGATTGCGGTGACTTGGGGGCGGGATGGATTTCTAGGCTGTATCTGAGGAACTAGCCGGCGTTGCGTTATTGGCTTCGGTGAAGGGGTTAGAGTCCACCAAATCTCTACTCAAGAGTTGCACAGATAGAGTCACAGAATATTAGAACTGGGAAATACCTCAGAATAGTGGTTATTAGCTTGTTTTGGAACACAGGCTAGGGGTCAGGGTATAATTGGCTTCATAAGCTGTTGAATTACCCCTTTAACCATCCCTCCATCCCCAGGTCGAATTTACCGTTTTTTTCCACTATTGCAAGGAAGTCCTCAGTTGATAACAGTGCATATCAGTGTCCCCTCTGTTTTCAGTTATTTTATTAGGATATAGTTCTGGGAATGAGAAATCCACGGACTTTCTCTTCAGAGAAACGCAGTCATGTACCAAGACTTCTGCACGCAATAGCAAGAGAGCACAGTCTCTGACTTCCGTCTCTGGATCCTAGATTAAGCACAGGTGGTTTAGAAGAGGTGGGGATTAAAGTAGATCACCTCATCTGTGTCAAATACTGGAGTTTAGGCACGTTCTATCCATTACCTTACTTAATTCTTAACTCAATGCCTGGCTAATTTTCATCAAAACTCTATCAGGTAGATAATCTTATCTCCATTGCACAGATGAAGAAACAGACTGAGGTTCAGTGATTCACACAGTGGGACTCACACTTAAGCTTGCTTTACTCCAAAGCCCATTTTCTTTTCATTATACCCTTCTGACCTTTAAATCAGAATTATCAAGCACCTACTGTGTGCCGAGGCATTTTCTTCCTTACAACAGCTTTTCAATTAGGGATTATTACAGATAAGGATCTTAGTCTAGAGAAGTGAAGACATGATCAAGGAAACACATCTGAGTTGTGGGAACCTGATCTAGAACTCGTACTTCTACCTCCTGGTCCACAGCTTTGGCAGAGTAGGGATACAAATCCGGATTTGTCAGATTCTGAGACATGTTCTCAACCACTGTGATGGTTAAGACTAGGAAATTTTTTTACTTGCATTTGTTTCGTTTATACATTTAGGAATCCCCTTTTTATTTCTAGACTTCTGTCCTAGTCTAGTTGGGTATCTGGTTTTCTTTGAATGGCATTGTTTCAGTCTTGATTTTCGTTTCTGCTGCAGTTAGGAATCTAAGTAAACAAGAAAGCATGACTCTTCAATATGGTCTGAATATACAGTTGGTGGGGTGAAGATGAACTTTCCTTGTAAAGCTTGTCCATCATAGCTTGCTATAATGAATTCTGCAAATATTTTTCATACTTAAGTCTTCGTTAAGATAAAGATGCTGATAATTCATAACGTATACTGAATCTGTGACTACATTCATTTTCTCAGATAGTAAATGGATTGAAAATATTTGCTGGGTTCATGGAAGAACATGTAACCTTTCAAAAAATAATCCTGATTGCTATAAACTGTATATGGTTAGGAGGCAAAGGGGAATATTCTGAAAACTATTCTCAGCTCATTTGGCACTTCTATTTACTTTACGGAATTACTACCTTCTACAAAGTATTTACTGTCTTTTACACAGAATACTATATTTCTCACAATATTTTTTGAGATGTTTCAATCATATAGAAAATTAATAGACAAATGAGTAAGCCAACTTTCCAGAGTTGTTCAATCTTAATCTTTTGCCATATTTACTTTATACCTTGTTTGCAAGTAACATTACTAGTATGCTGAATTTATTCTTTTTCTTTCCTAGACGTGTTGTTATACTTTTGTTACATACGTATGTATCCGTAAACAATATAGAGCATTACTTTACCTGTTTATAAACTTTGTACAATGATATGATACTGTACCTATATTTGTTCAGAAGTGTTTTTAGTTGCTTAACATTATTTTTAAGAAGTAGCCTTATTGATTGTTCATCTATTTTAATTGCTGCGTAGTATTCCATTGTATGAATATACCAGAAATTTTTTATCCATTTTCCTTTGACAGACATTTAAGTTGTTTACATTCTTTTGCAATTATAAACAATGCTGCTATGAACTTTCTTATGCATGTTTCCTTATGTTCCTGTGGGACAGGTTTTGGATATATACATAGGACTGGACTTCCTGGTGTTGGGTATCTTCAACTTTGCTAGAAATTGTTAATTTCTGTCCAAAGTGGCTGTAGCGATTTACACTCCCCCTAGCAGTATCCTCCATTAAGTTTTCATCCATGATATTAGTGTACTCTAGTTTTACAGAAATGACGGTGCTTGCATCATTAAGGTACAAATTGCTTTGTTCATTTCTTTTATGCCTATATGCTTTTAAGTCCAACATAATTTTAGGGAGAAAGATAAAGGCATAAGGTCTAGATTGAACTAAATACTAATTCTCCCTTCTGCTATTGCTATGTTCCCTCAAGTACAACCTTACTTCTTGTTGTGTTTGTACTTGTGATGGAGACAGACCCTAATGAAGTAAATTGTTTACTGATTATTTTTTTATTGTTTTTGTGTCAATAGATTGTCCGAGGATTAAAAAGTAAGCAGCACTGTTTGTTGGAGAGCCCTACAGAAAGTGGGAAAAGCTTAGTTTTACTTTGTGCTGCTTTAGCGTGGCAACAGTCTCTTCTTCGTGGTAAGTATTTGGTTGATATATTCAGCTTGATTATTGGGACTGGAAAAAAATATAATAAAGTACTTTTTATCCAGAATGATTCATTTAAAGAAATAGCAGTAACTAAGAATATACTTTTGGTCTTTCTTTTAATCCTCCCTGCTTGATATTTTAATAAGTCTGAATATAAACAAATACTCAAGTGGTTGTGCCTTTATTACATTATTAATTTTTGACTATTATCTTTTTGTAAGTTATGCAAATTGATGATAATTTCTCTATAAATGTCTCTGACATCATAAGTGTTTCTCTCCTGTCCTAATTTGATGCTACAGATAGGGTGACCAACTTGTCCAGATTTGCCAGGTACTTTCCCAGGTTTAGCACTGAAAATCTTACAGCCTGGGAAATCTCCCAATCCTGGGCAAATTCGAGTGCTTGCTCACTGTAGCTGCAGAGGATGATTAATGTCTTTTGAATTAGAAATATTATAAATAGAGGTTCTTTCACTTTTAGGGAAGCCAGCGGATGAAAGCTTAAGCAAAAAAGCTGAAGTACCATTGTCACGTGGTTGTACGTGCCATTCAAAGAATTTTACAAACGATGACGAGGACCGAGGAACTTCACGTCATTTCAGCAGTCCAAGTACACCACCTTCTGAAAGAAATGGCACTTCATCAACTTGTCAAGGTAGGTTATATTTTTGCCTGGGTCTGTTGGTATCTGTAGTAGGAACCTTCATTACTGTTGTTATGAGACCTAATTTGATAAATTTGATGAGCATAATTGATTAGGTACCTCCATATAATTTCTCTGGAATTATTTTTAGAGAACACAAGAGTGGTCAGAAATCCTTGGACTACTTTATTCTTGGCTTGGCTTTTAATTGATTTGGACATTTTGCTAGCTTAAATCATTTTTTGAAGCAGGCAAGGCAAAATAAATGATATTCAGAAATTGATGTTATTTGTAGGCAGGATTGTTAATTATAGGTTAGAATTTTAGAAAACATTGATTTGTATTGTAAGACAAAATCTAGTTAGCCTCATTCATTCTTGATAAGTTTGCATGAACTTCTGAAGCCAGTATCCTGTATGAGGATGAGATATGTTTTAGGTATGATCCTTGACTAGTTCTAATTAGGTTTATTTAAGAGAAATATATTAAGACTAACATAAGACTATTCATTTTTAAAACATATTTCTCTGGCTTTGACTATATGGAAAAGATTGATCGTTATTTGCCTAAGCCAGAAACCTAGGAGACATCCTGTACACGTTGCTCTACCTTATTTCTCCATGCAAATCTCTATCTCCATTGACAACTCCCTGGTCCAAACTACCATCTCTTGTTTAGCGCATGCAACAACTTCTTTTCCTGCTTTCACTCATGCCATTCTTTAACTAATCACTGGCAGGGAGAAAAGAGGTGGCCATGACTGACTGAAGTCTCAACAGTATCCACTTCCTAAAATCAAGAATGGAGTCATCTTGCTCTAAAGCACATGACTATGTGTGGATGAGGGTGTCTGCTGGAACCCAAGTGTGATTCTATTAGGAGTGAGGAAGAGGAGATGGAATAGTTACTGGAGAGGTGACCAATAGTGTTGTCTACACTGTTTTGACCCTTATCCCTTTTGACTTCCTTGCCATTCCTTCAAAGGGTCATGCTTTCTTCTGCCTCAGAGCCTTTGCTTGTGTTAGTGTCTCTTCTGAGGAAAGTTACATCTTCAACTTGTTATCCTCCTCTTCCATTAGGAGTTGCTTAAGTGTCGCTTCTTTGAGGGAGCCATACTGACCATTCCGTTAGATCAGATTTGGTTTCCCTGTTATTTTGTGTCATCTCACTGTGTTTGTCTCCTTGACAACACTTGTCTGTGAAGTATTTATTATCTATGTGTCTGTGTGCATCTTTTATTAATCTCTGCTTCCCCTAGCAGACTGTATTCTCCATGAGGTCAGGAACCATGTCAGTTTGTTTACAATTGTAACCCTGGAACCTAGCAGAGTGCTTGGCATATAGTTGGTGCTAGATAAATATTTGTTGTGTGAATGAATGGAGTTGATTTTGAGCTAATTATAAGAACTATGGTTTACACTATTTATATACAAACTGTATTATTTTTAGAAAAGCTTTATTGAAATATACTTGAGAAAACAAACTGCATTTATTTAAATGGTATGCTTTGATAAGTTATGACCTCCACCATAAGTTGTACCTCCATGAAACATTCAGTCAGTGTCAAGATAGTGAACATATCCATTACATTCAAAAGTTTTCTCATGCACCTTTGTTATCCCTCCTTCCCACCCCTCTGTGACTTACTCTTCCCAAAGAACCACTGATTTGCTTTCTATCACTATAGATTAGTTTGCATTTTCGAGAGTTTATATAAATGGAATCAGACAATTTGTACACTGATTTTGTCTAGCTTCTGTCACTTAACATGATTCTTTTGAAATTCACCCATGTTGTGTGTATCAACAGTTTGTTCCTTTGTGTTGCTGAGTAATGTTCTGCTCTGTGGATATACTACAAATTGTTTATCCAGTCACGTGTTGATGTATATGTGAGTTGTTTCTAGTTTGGGGCTATTACAAATAAAGCTGCTATGAACATTTGTATGTAAGTCTTTGTTATGGACATGTGCTTTCTTTTTTATGGGCAAATACCTAAGAGTGGAGTGAGTGGATCACTTATGTTTAACTCTTTAAGAAACTTCCAAACTGTTTCCCAAATTGTTTATACATTATAACATTTTACATTCCCAACAGCAGTGTCCGAGAGTTCCCATTTCTCTACATCTTTGCTTACACTTGGTATGGTCAGTCTTGTCAGCCATTCTAATAGGCATGTAGTGTTGTATCTCATTGTGGTTTTAATCAGCATTTCCCCGATAACTTATGATGTTGAGCGTCTTTTCGTGTGCTTATTAGCCATCTGTATATCTTCTCTGATAAAATGTCTGTTCGAATATTTTGCCTGTTTTTTTTTTATTGTTAATTTTTGAGAGTTCTTTATATATTTTGAATACAAGTGTTTTTCTATCAAATATAGTTTTAGTTTTTACCGTTAGGTCTAAAATCCATTTCGAGTTATTTTTGGTATATGGTGTCAGGTATGGATCCAAGTTCATTTATTTTGCCTATGGATATCTCATTGTTCAGCACCATTTATTGAAACGGCTACCCTTTATCCACTGCATTGCCTTTGTGCCTTGGTAAAAAATCAGTTGTCGATATATACACAACTTGCATTTTAACATCATTGTGAGTTTGGGCTGTTTAGAATAGTCTCTTGAAGCATCAGATGCAGTAAATCAGGGTTGTATTCTTTATATTTTTAAGCAAATTCTTTAATAATATATAAGCTAAATACAGAAAAGCATGAAAATCCTAAGTGTATAGCTTGATGAATTTTCACAAAGTAAACACAGTCATGTATCTACCACCTAGATAAAAATAGGACATTCCCAACACCCTGCAGCCCCTTCTCATGCTCTTTTCTAGTCACTCTCCTTTCTCTGCGCAGGTAATTGCTCTCCTCCCTTCTGTCACCATTGATGAGTTTTGCCTCTTTATAGAAATGGAGTGATATCTGTACTCTTGAGTCTGCATACTTTTGCTTAACATTGTATTTTGGGGATTCATTTGTGTTGTTGCATATAGTAGTAGTTCTTGTTGTGGTATATTATTTCCTTCTATGAACATATCACAGTTTATTAATCCGTTCTGCAGTTATTAGACATTTGGATGGTTTCTCCTTTAGGCTTTTAATGTTTTTATGAGCATTCTTGTTCATTCTTTTGCAAATAGGTAAGTACTTTCTGTTGGATATATCCCTAGGAATGGCATTGCTGGTCATAGTGTATGGATATGTTCAGCTATAGTAGAGACTGCCAACATTTTCCAAAGTGGTTGAACCAGTTTATGCAACCCCTTCACTACATCCAGTAGTATATGGGAATTACTTTGTTCAGCAGTCTTGTTAAGACTGCTTGATATGTCCAGTCTTCTAAAATTTTAGCCATTCTGGTGCATGGATGGTGTTCTTGTGAGTTTGAATTGGTATTTCTCTGGTGACTAATGAGGTTGAGAATCTTCATATATGTTTATTGGTCATTTGAATATTCCTTTTAGTGAATTGTCTATACAGATTGCCCATATTTCTATTGGGTTGTTTCTTACTGATTTTTATGAGTTTTTTTTTTTAATATATTCTGGCTATGTCTTGTTTCTTTATAACTTTGTATTTTAAAGACTTAACCCCTCCAATAAGCTTCCTGCAAATGTCCCTGCTGTAGAGAACAGGAAGATAAACCTTTTGGCCTATGCAAATAATATGATTTTTTTTTTTTTAATAAATTGAGGTGAATCTCATTTGGCATATGGCAGTTCAGTTTTTCTAAAACTAAATTATTGTTTCTGGTAGATGTTCCCTGGCCTTCAATGGGCCCATACCAATTTGCCCCTTGATTTATTTGGGACAGGGTTTCTCAAAAGTGACACTATTAAAATTTGAATGGGATAATTCTTTGTTGTGGCAGCTGTCCTGTGCACTGTGGGATGCTTAGCAGCATCTCCCAGGCCTCAACCCACTAGAGGCCAGTGGTACCTACCCCCCACTTTGTGACAACCAAAAATGTTTCCAGACGTTGCTGAATGTCCCTGGGTTGGGAGGTGAGGGTGTTAAAATTGCCCTGGTCGAGAACCACAGATCTAGATTTGTTTTGTGGGTATTTTACCAGTTTGCCAGGAAATTACAGAGCTGAAAACTACGTGTGTTTTCTAAAATACATATGGAAATACAAAGGACTGAGAATAGCCAAGATATTTTTTAAGCAGCAGGTCAAGGTGAGAAGACTTGATCTATGAGATATCCTGATTTATTATATATAAAGCTATAGTAACTAAAGCACTTTGGTATTAGCACAGTGTTAGACCAGTGGAAAACAGTAGAGAACCCAAATCCAGTTCCACGTGTATCCAGAAACTTGATTTCTTTTAATAGAAGTTCTCTTACAGAGCAGAGGGCAAAGGAGGGGCGTTTCTTTAAGTGGTCCAGGGACTATTAGATATCAGTATGGAAAAAATTCAAATTGGAACCCTACTTTACTCCATATACAAAAATCCATTCCAGGTAGACTAAAGACCTAGGCATAAAAGGCAAAACTATTAAGATGTTTGAATATAGTGGTTTTCAAATGATGTTCTTAAGAGTCTTAGAAAAAACATGGCTTGTAGTGGGAAGGGGACAGTGGATCAGGGAAGTTCTAGGTCTTGCGTGCTCTTTTGGAAATTTTAAACGCTATTTCTTAAAAAACTGTAGTCCTCCTCAGAAAAGGCTTGAAAACCCGTGCTGTGTGGCACAGATAGCCTTCTATGTTTGTGCAGAATCAAACTTGTTTTTTTTTTGAAAATAGTATTGGATTTGCTTATAGGGCTTTCTGCGCTAGTAGTCTGTAAATCCTTCAAGACCAGGGGCTGGTTTCTTTTCATTGTTTTTCCATGGGGTCTGGAATTGTATGGACTCAATAAAATAAATGCTTGTTAAATGAATTCAAACACTGGGAGTGGAGGGAATGTATAGAGAAGAGCAGAGAGGAAGGAAGGTTCTTTGAAGAACACTCTCATTTACAGAAAGGGTGAAACCATTGTATTGGAATAGTTAAGAACCGTGTTACAGACATTAAGGAGAAAGCAAATGCATTTATTCTGTTGCAAGAATACAGAGTGTTATGTTTGGCTGCATACCTAGAGGTTATGCTTATGGATTTTAGAATCAGACAGCAGGAGTCAGTCATATCTAGGCTCTGCCTCTTACTAGCTAAACAATATTGGGCATGAACTTGACTTCTTTAAAACCTAGTATTCACACTTATAAAATGGGAATAATATTATTCGGTGATTTAAGAGGTCAGTGATGACCTTGAGATAGAGCTTTCTGCATTGCGGGATTAAAAGCTAGATTATAGGAGCTTGATTCTACTATATTGTTAAGCCTAAAGAACATTGAGAAGCTCAGTAGGAAACAAACATTGAGACGCTGTAAGGAACGATTTTTATAGAAATGAAATACATTTTCTTGAGAGAATCTTACAGTTATATTTTTTAAGCCACGTTATTGGGAGTGGTCTACAAAAGCATAAAGCTACAATTGGACTTTCCTGTTGAAAGTATATTTCTCAAAATGTTTGCTATATCTTTGTTAAGGTAAACTGAGTGGTAAAGTGCTTTTAAACATGTTGAGCATTTCATGTTTTAAAGTATGTTATGAAATTTTTAGAAATAAATTATACATCTTGATTCCAATTTTTTTCTAGAAACTTTTCCTGGAGCAACCCCTGATGGCCTAGCGGTTAAAGTTTGGCACGCTCCACTTCGGCGTCCCAGGTTCAGTTCCCAGGCACGAGCCACACCACTCGTCTCTCATTGACTATGCTGTGGCGGTGGCTCGTGTAGAAGAACTAGAAGGACTTACACGTAGAATATAGAACTATGTCCTGGAGCTTTGGGAAGGAAGAGAAAAGAGAGGCAGATTGGCAGCAGATGTTAGCTCAGGGCAAATCTTTCCAAGCAGGGAAAAAAAAAGAAAAAAATTGCCTAAGTGTAAGTTATTTATACTCATTTTTTATGACTTCTTATATAAGACTCTCCTGAAAAAAACTATACTGGCTGCAAAGCTATCTGCCATTAAACAGGTATCTGTATGGAGAGATGAAAATGGTGATTTTCAAGTAGAGAAGAATTCAACCCTTATAAACTACACAGCAGGTAAACAGAATTTGTTGGCAGTGAAATATTCCCGTTAGTTCTAGTAGAAAAAGGTAGCCAAGCATCAATCAAGATTTCAGTGGTGCTTGTAGAGAGTAGTTGAGTCATGTCACAGACGTAAATTGTAAATTATTGTAACTTCATTTTATATAGTTACTCATTACAAAGGAGTTTATTATTATACTAGATTATTGAGGCTAACATCATTAAAATGAAACTGCATGGTGCTTTCTTATATAAGAGGAATTTGACAGTAAACTATTTACTTAAGGCATATACTGATAGTATAGCTACTTTGTACTTTTAATTCTTCTGTTGTTTTGATCTAATAATGGCATTTTGGGGGGTCAAAATAACTTTTTTTAGAAACCTTGATACAACCATATGCTGTCTTCAAAATCTTACTTCAAATAAAGCAATAGAGGTAAGTTGGAAGTAAAAGCATGGAATACATAAAGAAATAATAAGGGAATTATGGTGCCAGTTATCAATGGATTGCCCCTGTGTAACAACGTCAGACTGTTGGCCTCTGTTGTCTGTTCTGCAATAATGGAGCTGCACCCAGTAGACATTTCTCTTTTGCACCTGGCAGGGGTTAAGCTTTGTCAGAGAAAGTTTAGGACAAAGGGCCTTCCTTCCTAATTCCAGGGTGCTTCCATTCTTTCCTTTTTCTTTCTCCTGCAGTACAACCAGCAGTGGCACAATTCAGGGGTGTTTACAGGGACTCACCCACAGTGGGTGATCCACAGTGGATTCAGTGGATCCCCTTGGATGGCTTAATAAGGAGAATGAGTGGCACCTCTACAAGTGGAATCCCAGTGAATCCAGTAGGCATCCCAGCCTCAGCCTACCTGCCCCTGGGAGGGGACAGGGCTTTCCTGTTTGCCAGTCACAGCCTGCTGTTCCCTACCTGCTGAGCTCTGCCCTGATCAGGGACCGGTACTGGCCTTGGGAAACATGACAATCTTCTCCACCATCCCTGTGCTGCAATCATTCCTTCTCCAACAAGGCCTGAAGGCAGCCTTGGTGAGGGGGTCCTCTCCCAAATTTGTTTCTTTCTTAACTACTCTACTGTAATTCTGGGCTATTCTCTATAGTTCCCTTTAAAGGTTTATGGTTAATTGTTCATTATATAAACTGTCCCTGCTCAATCAATGGGTTGGTTTCCCTGTCCTGAGTGAACACTGATTCTTATCATTATATATTATTTTATAAGGTGTTAGTGTTAAGGGGAAAAATGAAAGGGGAACAAGTTGGATAGGGAGTGTCAGGACAAGAGGATAGTTTATATTTTAAATGACATGGTCAATACAGCCTCACCAAGATGACATTTGAACACAGAATTACAGATAGTGAAGAAGATGAGGCATGAAATCATCATGTGGAAGAGGATTCCAAGTGGAAGGAACATAGAGTGCAAGTCTACAGATGGGAGAGTGCCTGGCATGTACCAGGAGCATAATGGAGGGCAGAGGTACAGGGGATGACTGGCCAAAGATGATGTCAGAGAGAGTGTGGGACCAACTGTATGGGGCTTGAGGTCCATCATAGGGACTTGAACTTTCCCCCTGAGAGAAATGGAGAGCCCCTTGAGAGATTTCACAATGTCAGGGTGTGACATCTGGCTTTAAAGGGTCACTCCAATTGGTGCATTGGGGATAGATTGCGGGTCAAATATAGAGGCAGAAAAACCGGTTAGAAGGATACAGCGATAATCCAGGCCAGAACAATGGTGCAATGTGCTCCACCCAGCCATCAGGGAGTAACAGGGTGTGGACTTACATACCCACCACAAGCAAAGAAAAAACTAGTCCAAATACCTGATATGATTATTTCGCTAATGATCAGTCTACATATGCAGTGGGTGAAAGTCCACAAGGCCAGAGAAAAGCAACCTTCGTGTAAAGAATAATTCTAAGGAACTGTAAGTCACACCACCTGCAAAAACCACAGGTTCTAGAATTATTTGAGATGCCAAGACAACGAGAAGGAAATAATCTTTTCAACAAGTAGTGCTGGGACAGGTGGATATCCACATGTGAAAGAATAAAGGTGAACCCCTACCTCACACCATATACAAAAATGTTACATCTTCTTACCATGAAAGATGTAAATGTAAGACCTAAAACTGTAAAACTCTTGGAAGAAAACATGGCCCTGGATTAACCAATGTTTTTGTAATTATGGCACCCAACACAAAAGCAACCAAAGGGAAAAGAGATCAATTCAGCTTCATCAAAAGTAAAACTTGAGTGCGTTGAAAGAAATGATCAAGAAAGTGAAAAGACGACTCACAAAAGGGGAGAACATGTTTACAGATCTTTACATATCTGATAAGGGTCCACTATTGAGAATATATAATACGTTCTCACCTCTCAACAATAAAATACAAATAGCACAATGAAAAATGGGCAATGCATTTGGATAGGCATTTCTCCACAAGAAATATATGCCTGCCTGGTGGTGTGCTGTGCTGTCCCTGCCTGAGGCTGCAGTTCCTGTGCTGGCCATCAGGTGGCAGCCTCCTGTGTCAGTGGTGCCCACTGACCTTTGCTGGAGCAATTGGAAAAAGGAGGAGTCATGCAGAAGTCATGCTGACCCTCCGCCTGCCTCGGAACCCACTTGCACTTCCTATTACTAGTGTTCCTCTTCACCATCTGAGTGGAGCAAAAGCAGGAAGGAGGGATCCAAGATGCCCCTATTTGTTCATTCAGCAGCTACGTGCCAAGCCCTCACCCTGGGCCAGGAGCCCTGGTGGGCCCAAGGGTGGTGCTGAAATCTACCCAGCAGTCCCTGCCCAGCAGGAGCTCAGTCTGGAGGCAGATGGACAAAAGCACAAAATCAGAGACACGTGAAAGAGAAGAGCATGAACTGGAATGAAAATAAAGAGTGTCCTGCAGGGAGGGCTGGGGTCTCACTGGGTAGGAGGGTCTGAAAGGCCTGACTGAGGTGACGTTTGCTGTGATCAGAATGACAGGAGGACCCAGCGCTGCACTCACCTGTGATCAGCGTGCCAGGGAGAAGGCACTGCTGGTGTGGAGACACCCAGGCAGAAGTGAGTTTGGCCAGAGGAGGTTAGAGAGGTGGGCACTGTGGCTGCGGAGAGCCTGGAGGGGAGAGAAGGGAGAAGGGCAGGCCAGAACCGGGAACTGGGAGATGGTGTGGGGTGTCTCCTCCTCTCTGACAACACCGCTCCCCACCCTGCATCTTTAAACCACAAATATTCGCTCTCTCTCCATCTCTGTGGACCAGGAATCCTGCACAACTGAGCTGGAGCCTCTGCTCATCGCGTCTTCCAGGTTGGGGCTGTGGCCTCCACTGAGGCTGGACCAGGATGAGATGTGCTGTCAAGCTAACTCCTGTGGGCTCGGTCAGGATCAGCTTCACTGACAGCCCGGCTCCTTTCTGTCTGTTGGCCAGGGCACTCCCTTGGTTTCTTCTGTGTGGGCCTCTGCATAGGGGAGCTCAGGACATCCATGTATTTCCCCAGGTCCAGGGGTCAGACAGACTGAGAGAGGGGAGCAATGGGAGAGGTTCAAGGGAACACAAGAGAGTGAGTGAGAGAGAATGACAGCCTCGGTGGTGGAATGTGGGAAGGGTCGTCCTGTCACTTGTGCTGGGTCTGCTGGTCAGAAGCCAATACCTAAGCTGTCGTTGGTCCACAGGGACGTATAGAACAGGCAGGGAGATCATCCCTGCAGGGGCACGCTGACCTTGACTCGATTGTCGTGGTGGTGAAAGGCTCCCTTCCTACCTGGGCTCATCCTACGGTGAGCTCAGATCCTCCTCCTTGGGAGTGTTGCTTGTCAGGGCCCAGTTGTGCTCTCCCAGGTACCCTGGGCTCCTGTCCCCTCCAGGAGGGAGATGTACACTGAGGGGGCTGAGCCCAGAGCAAGCAGGGACCAGTCTACCCTCCCAGCTCATTTGCTTCCTTCCCCAGGTGGGCCAACTCCTCAGGAGCCTCTCCTCACTGCTCACCATCTTCTCTGCTTTGAGAGCACCTCGTTTCAGCCTCTGAAGAAGACCTGGGGAGAAGTTTGCAGGTGGGAAGGCCTCTCTCCATGGGAGCCCCAGAGTGGACAGGGACCTTCGACAGGGCTGGGCATTGTCCCCTCAATCAACTTGGACTTCCTGGGAGGCAGCAACCCCTGGGGGCAGGGCCTAGGCTGGTGGCAGGTCTCTAAGCATCCCCACAATGCCCATCTTCCTGTTCTCTCCTGATTCGGAACAGGCCTGCACAAGCACACAACATTTCAGAACCCCTGGGGTTAAGTGCAGCCCATCAAGGCCACTGTGTCTGTCTCATTGTGTGGTTGTCCGTCTCACCTTCCTGGCTGATTCGCTGCTCTTTTCTAGATCCAACCTCAGGCGGCTGCAAAGTTGACTTTCCACGTCAGCTTGCCACTGAGATGGCTACTGTTTCCAGAGATGCTTAGGGGCTGGGCTTTGTCCACCCATGGAGACATCAAGTGGGCAACTTCTGACAGTGAAGCCACCCCCCTTCAGGCTTGCGTGGCTCACAGGTCCATCACTCTGATGGGGTGGGGACGGGAGGTGCCCCGGGCAAAAACACCACGACTCTCACTGTTCTTCCCTCAGCTTCAAATGCTCCTCAGTTGGTTGAATGTCTTTGGTCTCTTCCCAGAGTTTGTTTCTGACAGCGCGTACGGTGTGATCATGGCTTCCGGGAAGAGGATTGGCTGAATTCCTCACTCCATCATTCGATGTGTCCTGCCGCCCCACGCCGATCACTTTCTTAAGGCGCATCCTTTCAGCAATCTGAGGACCCAAGATTGTGAGTCTGTGTCCTGGAGGGATTTTGAGAAGAGCTGGTGGGATGGCAGTATTGCAAAGCATAAGGTCTTGCTTCCAGAAAGCTGTCTGGGATCCTCAGCATCTTGCTGTTTTGGAGTCAAAGCCCTGAGATCTTTAAAAAGCCAACAATGTTGGAACATGGGCAGGGCAAACAAAAGTCTCTGGGCTCCAACAGCAACTAAAATATTCTGAATTTCTAGTAACCTGAGATGATTGGAAAAGAATTGGGGGTGTGGAGTGGAGGGGCGGTTTGGGCCTACTACACATCTGGGAGGAGAAATGCCATGCAGAGCAGCCTTTCTGGGTGCATAAGTGTGGGACATGTGTGCAGGTCCCCCTTTCAGACATTGCTGCTGCTGCCCTTCAGTTCCCTCGGCCCACTTGAGTCCCTGCAGTCCCTGGGAGCCAGTCCCCAGCAGGCCCACAGTGTCCCCCTGGAGCACCTGCATCCACTCTCTTCCTGAGGGCTCTCTCCCACACCGGGAGCTTCCTCTCCTGCAAGCCTGTGCCAGCCTGTAGCACAGAAGCCTTCATGACCCTGGGGTAAACCCTCCACCCACGGGGACAGAGCCAGTCCGGGTGGGATCTCGTCTCCCAACAGGACTAGGATGGATGCTCACCTCAGTGCTCCCTCGTCAGCCACCACACTGGCTCTCCTCCTCCATGTTCCCTTCCCCTTGGCCTCCTTCGGACCTCCTCCATCACCTGCAAACAAACCACTTGCCATACATCCTTGTCTGCTTTGGGCCCAAACCCTGCCGAGGCTCCACGCTGGCTGTGACTTGGAGCAGGTCGTCCAGCCTTCTGGACTTGAGCTTCCTCATCTGTAAGATGGGGATTAAAGGCCTGCCTCCCGGAGTCGTCAGAGGAGACACAGCATGGGAAGATGCAAACCGCTGCAAAGAAGGATGCCAGGTGATCACCCAGTGAAAACACCAACCTTGCCAAAGAAACAGGAGCTCGTGAGGCTGAGGGAGGAACGCGGAGAGCCTGTCCAAACAACGTGGAGAATCACTGACGAGTGTGGACGTGCAGGGTAGGCCCCCGAACAGTGGAAGAGCCATTCGACAAGGAGGGTGACAGGGCAGAGGCTTCCAAGGAGAAAGATTTAAGTGTTGGAGGATCACAGAGGCCTTAGGAAAATCGTGAGGCACTGGAACAGTTTTACTGAAATGCTATTATTGGCTGGATAAATGTGTTACAAATACCCAGTCCACTCTGGATTACTTCTCATTGGTTGTAGGAATGAGTGCACACTTGTGATTAGAACCCACATTTTGTTAAATATAGGATATTTTTATTTTTCTTAACTTTTAATTATTTTTTTTTGTCGATGAAATGCCAAGCATGGGTTTTCTCCGTTGTTCTCTTTGCATGGGTGGCCTCTACTTTCAGAAGTGTATTCCTGGTGTTCATCACCCCTGCTAACTGAGGGACAGCCCTCTTTCAGGTCACACAGTGGATGTGAGATCCAGGTGGGCAGGGACCACGTTGGGTCATACTCACTGGTGAAGTTACAGTGCTCAGCCCATGGCAGGGACCAGATCGTATTGGCTGAATGAGTGAGTGAAACAATGAACGAATGCATGAATGAGTAGATAAGTGCGGGAGTGAGTGAGTGAAGGAATGAGTGAAGGAATGACTGGGTGAATGAAGCAATAAGTGAATAAACCACAGAAGCTGGATCCACACAAGAGGAGCCTTTATCTGTGGCGGGCTCACAGGGGGTCACAGCACAAGCCCTGGACGGTGGCATGGAGCATGTCCAGCTGTCCTTCCAGAGCTGAGCCTCCGTCACCCTCAACACAGTGTTCTCCTGGATCTTCTTCAGCTCCTCCTCAAAAATTGTTGAATGTTCCAGGGAGTAGGGCAGCAGGAAGGGAGCCTGAAGAGGGACTTCCCAGACCCTGTGCCCTGGAGGACCACTGTGACAGCCTGGCAGGGGGCTCTTAACACGCTCCAGGCACCAGGCTAGAGATGCTCAAGCCATTCCTCAGGGAAGTCTCCCAACAGCCTATCAGGAGGCCAAGTTATTTCCTCATTGTACAGAAGGGGAAACTGAGGCTGAGAGCCTCACCTGCATCAGCAGCTGGAAAGAGGCTGAGCAGGGACTAGGACCCCTATTTCTCTGACTTTGGATCATTCCAAACCACTGTCCTGCACTGCGGCCTCCTCGGGTTCAGGGGTCCTGGCCTCCCTGGGGCCTGCACCCTTCTGGCCTCCAGCCATCACTGAACTAAAGGGACAGGGCCACTCCGCCTGCCTTGGGCTGGGTATGGTGACCAGGGAATGGCAGCCGTGGGCGCTGTGGGCTCTCCCAGTACCAAGGACCAGCCTATCCCACCGCAGAGTGAGGTCTCTCTGGGCATCAGGACCAAAAGTTCTCAGAACTTTAGGGAAAAGAGGTCCCTCCCTCAGCATGGGGGAGCCCTTCTCAGGCAGGCCCCATGGGGTCTAAGAGGCACTGGGTTCAAATCCCAGCTCTGCCACTCTGCAGGGCACAGAGGGGGCAAGTCTCTTTGAGCCTCAGTTTCCTCATCAGTGAAATGAAGACAATAATTGCTCCTCCCGCAAAGAGTTGTGGGGAGGATTCAAGGAGATAGCTCAAGAGGAGAACAGAGGCCCCGGTAAGTGCTCATCACCGTGAGCTGTTCCTGTTGATGTCACCCCACTGAGAGCCCCCTGGGGCCCTTCGCTTCTGCCCACTCTGATCTCCCACCAGGCATGCCCTACTCGCTCTGACTCCGCTGTTCCTCTGGAATGCCTTTCTCCACCCCATCTCGTCCCACAGCAGTCAGCCAACCAGGTCTGGATCCAGGACCCAGCCCTATCTCTCCTCCCGTGATTCCTCTTCATTAGAGCTAGTAGCTGTTGAGATCTGAGAAGGTGCAGGGCACTCCAGGTGCAGCCTCAGCGAACTTGTCTAACACCACCATGAAAGGTCGGCTGCCACCCCACTTCACAGGTGAGGAAACCGAGGCTCCAATGGCAGTGCCTCTCCGAGGTCACCAGGGCTCTTTCACTCGTCCCAACTGAGCAGGGCCCCTCCATCGCAGAGGCTGAATGTGCTGGATATGTGGGCTGGGGCTGGCACAGTGCCTGAGGCAGCCATCACTCCTGGAAGACCCTGAGGTGTGCTTTGGGCACAATGACCTTCTCCAAAGCCTCCACCCCTGTGCTCTGACATTCTGGCACCTTCTATGACACCTCCACTGTGTCTTGTCAAAGTCACTTCTGCTCACACAAGCTCAAGTGGGTCCTGCTGTTGCAACTGAGAACTCCCCCTGGAGGGAGCATGTTCAAGGAGGTCCCTGTGACTCACTGCACTGCCCTAGATGTGCTTTCCCTACTGAGGATGGGGCTCTCTGCTTGGAGGGAGAGGGAGCAGGCAGGAGTGTCCAGACCCTCATCATCATCTGTCCTGGATGGCAGGCCAGGCTGCTCAGCTCAGGTGAGTTAGGGAGCAGGAGGGGCATGGGCAAGGCCAAAGTAGAGTCAGGTGTGGTACGGGCGGGGCCCGGGGTGAGGGGAGTGGTAGGGACAGAAGCAACAGGAGCGGGGCCTTCCAGGTGGGCAGGTCACCCCAAGTACCTTCATCCCCTGCATCCTAGCTGCTCCTCCTTCTCCCTCCCTCCCTCAGGTCTCTGCTTCAGGGTCTCTGGACTCCCTGTTCCCAAACAGGATCACAGGGTAGAAGGAGACCTTGGGTGTCAGAGACTGTGAGCAACACCTTAACATCGCGTTTACATTATGAGCCAGAATCTCGACCTCTAGCGATCGGTCCTAAAGAAGTAGAGATTTATGGGTGCAGGCGTTCCTTTCAGCACACTGACGGGAGTGAAAAATCAGAAATGATCCGTGTTGCCCAGCAGGGGCTCTTAGGAAATTCTGAGGCCGACGCAGAGGAGGAAGAGGATTGACTGGCCAGGGTCCAGCCCTGGGGAACAGGTTCCAGAAGAGCACACTCCCTGCAGTCCTTCCCACACGATAGACGCAAGTGCACACCCACACACACTTGCACATAGACATACCCATGAGCATACAGATGCACATAGCTGAATGGGCACGTGCACACACGTGCACACACACGTGCATACAAAGGCAAAGGACTGAAACGGTGAACACTGCCTATTAAGGGCACTCCTCAGTTTCCACTTAATTCTTAATTCCCTTAGAATTCATTCTTTTACTATAATAAACGTTCATTGTCTTTGTAATAAAAACCTTTACAAAGAAAAACTAAATAATGTACTTCAGTCCAAAGATGAGTGATAAATGGATAACATTAACCATGTGATTTTAATCTTGTTAGAATTATAAGAGGAATAGAGGCACATTCTATCAAGTTGAAACATCACGCAGGCCCCTAAAGGAGAAGAGAAGCAAGTGGCAATTCCCATCCCCAGTGGTGAACCCCATGGATGATTTGGTGTGTATCTCTCTGGCTCTGTCTCTGTCTCTGTCTCTCTCTCACACACAGATTCATTTTCATAGATGCGTGTCTCCCGGCTGATATCACATAGTGGTCTTACAGATGGGACGGATGGATCCCATCACCTCGCCATGGACAGTAGCGTTCCTTCCAATTGCTTGCTATTGCAACCAGTGCTGTGATGAATAGTCTGGAAAATCCATCTTTGAAAAGTTGGTCAGGAATTTCTGTGGGATGAAGTCCTGGGATCAGCACCGCCAGCACAGATGTGCCCCTGGGGACAGCGGTGTGTCCTGCAGGCTGGTCTCCAGAGAGGAGTGTCCTTTCACACTTGTCTCTAGGGGTCTGCTGGGGCCTCTGCTTCCTCACATTGTCACCAGGGCTTGTCATCACCACACTGGAACCCTGCCCGTCTGATGGGGACCAGTGCCCTCTCCACAGTGTCTCCGTGTGCCCGTCTCCTCCTCGGGGAACTCGCGCATCTCTGACACATGCTGCCCCTGCGTAGCGCCTCTCGTTGGCGTAGAATGTGTTTGCTCTTTATCTCTTTTTAAAACTCTGACTTTCGAGCGTTTTTTTAGACCACAAGGATGCGTAACCTTTCCCTGGCCTTGTGTTATGAGGAATACATTCCGGTTTATGGTTTGTCTTTCCAGCTTTCAACCTTTTTCTTGTTTTTGTTTTTTCCGCACGAAGAACAACGCGTTTCGTGTGTGGCTTCTGGCTCTGGTGTCCCACTTAGAACAACAGTCTGTACCCCAAGATTATGCACCTATGTACCAAAAGGGCTTTCTTGGATACATAAAATCTAGACTCATCTGGGATTTTCCTATCAAATTAGAGAAATTCTATTTCAAATAAAAACAGAAAGGAAAACCTATCAGGCCGTGTGAAAATGAGTGGGCAGACACAAATGGCCACCTACGGCATGATTTCACTTATAGGAAACATCCAGAACAGATTAAAAAAAAAAAATACCGTGACCAAAAACAGATTAGGGGTTGCCAGGGCCTGAGGGAGAAATGGGGAGTGAGTGTTTTTAGAACAGGGTTTCCTTTTGGAGAATGAAATATTCTGAACCCAGACAACGGTGATGGATGCACAGCATTGTGAATGTACTTGATGCTCATGAGGTGTACAATTTAAAATGAAAAACAATAAATTGTGAAAAGATGAAAGTTAAATTTATTTTAAATATTAAATATATAGACAATAAAAACAAAGCAATAAAAGGAACAAGGAAGGAAACAAATACAATAAACAGGGTAGGGAAGGATATTTGTGGTAAGGGAGCAGGTGGAACAGGTGGGACTGGAGGTGCTAATGAGGGAAGTTCCTGAGCCAGCGCTCCCAGGCCACAGAGATTGGCCTCAGCTGCCTCCCTGTCTCCTGCAGGCGCCTGTGCAGGGGATGGCTCTCATTGCACGGAGGCTGGGGCCTCAGCTGCATCAATGTTTCCTGCAGGTGCCTGTGCAGGGGATGGCTCTTCCTGCACAGAGGCTGGGGTCTCAGCTGCCTCCTGGTCTCCTGCAGGAGACTGTGCAGGGGATGGCTCTCCCTGCACGGAGGTTGGGGCCTCAGCTGCCTCCTGTTTTCCTGCAGGAGCCTGTGCAGGGGATGGCTCTCCCTGCACAGAGCCTGGGGCCTCAGCTGCCTCCCTGTATCCTACAGGAGACTGTGCAGAGGATGGCTCTCCCTGCACGGAGCCTGCGGCCTCAGCTGCCCCTTCGTCTCGTCCAGAAGACTGTGTAGGGCTTGGGTCTCCCTGCACAGAGGCTTGGGCCTCAGCTGCCTCCTGGTCTCCTGCAGGAGACTGTGCAGGAGATGGCTCCCCCTGCTCGGAGGCTGGGGCCTCAGTTGCCTCCTGGTCTCCTGCAGGATCCTTTGCAAGGGATGGCTCTTCCTGCATGGAGGCTGAGGCCTCAGCTGCCTCTTGGAGTCCTGCAGGAGGCTGTGCAGGAGATGTCTGTCCCAGCACGGAGGCAGGGATCTCAGCTGCCTCCTCGTCTCCTGCAGGAGGCTGTGCAGGGGATGGCTCTACCTGCACAGAGGTTTGGGCCTCTTCTGCCTCCTGGTATCCTACAGGAGCCTGGGTAGGGGATGGCGCTCCCTGCACGGACGCTGGGGCCTCAGCTGCCTCCTGGTCTGCTGCAGGACATGGTGGATATAATTTTTCTCCGGGGATTGAAGCTGGGTCCTCTGGTGGCTCTGAAGGTTTTATCACTGTCACTGCAGACCCTCTCCCGGTAGCTGCTGATTCAGTCCTGTGGGACACCGGCCCCTCCATCTGGGAGATGGATGGAATATCCTCTTCCACTAGCTCCACGCTGTCTCCTGTCTGGAGCTCTGCAAAGACAGTGACTGGCTCCGTCCCAGAGGCATCAGAGCCCTGCCCAGCTGTCCTTGCTGCTGCTTCTGCCCTCTGGACCTAATTCTCCCAGATCAGGCACACACCTGTGTCTGCACAGTATTCTACCCCTGAGGAAAGACCTACACCTCAGGGGCTTGGGATAAACCTCAGGCAGAAGGGCGCCACCCCCGCACTCCACGTCCCACCCAGCCGGCCTTGACCTGGGCTTTGAACCTGACCGACACCCCCAGGCTTCTAACACCTCACCGACTGCTCCTGCTCCTGCTCACGGTGGTCTACCCACATGAACCCGCCCTTCCAGGCACACATGGGGAGGGGATGTAGGGCTACCCAGATGGGACCACAGTGGTAGCCTGGTTTGGAATGGCCTTCCTTGGGCCTCCCGGTGTTACCTTTCCGTCCCTCCGGGTAAACGGCAAGAGCTGTCGGCCGTGAGAGGAGCACCAGCATCTGCATCAGTCTTTGGGGGCTTTCCTGGGGCTCCGGCCCCTGGTCATTGGGAAGCAGCAACTAAACATGTTGCTCCTTCTAGACAAGTGCTAGACAAGTGAGCTCGCTTGGGGGCTGTGTTTAGGATGTGGGTGCCTAGTTACCAGGGTTCCAAGTTCTGTTGGGCTCTGTGAGGTCACTTCCTGGGATCCTCTTACCTAAGCTTTCTCCTCACACAAGACCTTCCTAAGGGACCCCCGGGCTGCTGACTGCTCACTCTCCATCTCCATACCCTGTCCAGACACAGTCACACCAACACAGTCCACCCCACAGCCTCTGGGGAGGTCTGGACGCAACCGGGGCCCCAGCTTTGAGGACACAGAGTTGACTTCAGTCCCGCTCCTGCTTCTTGCCAGTGATGTCACCCTGGACAACCCTGCGCCTCTCAGGACCTCTCAGGGTCTCTCCTGTGTTCATGTCCCTCTCTGTGTAGTGGGGGTCATTCTAGCATCTACTTCCTAGGGATGTCATCAGGTGTATAGACCTAGAGATCCCTTCAGAGTCTGTGAATCCCGTGGGCTGCTCCCACACGTAGCTCCTGCACAGACTTGGCAGTGCAAGGATTACAGAAAGGGCTGTCTGTAGCAGAGAATACAACACAAAGAGGCTTGGGTCTGCTGGGCGTCTGGGAGAGGCACTTCCCCTCTTGCCTGTTTCCCAGTGTCCCTAGGGAGGGTTGAAATGAAATGACGTTCAGACATCATCTCCTGGCTCGCAACCCTCCAGGGCCTCCTGTTATGTTTAGACTCAGTTCCAAGTGCCTGAGTGGCGGTCATCTCAGCCTATGTGGTGGGAAGCCCCCTAATGGCTCCCAGTGTTCCCACTTACTAGGCACACAACCTATGTAATCCCTGCTCCTCAATGAGAATGGACTTTGCGGCTGGCTTCTAACCAATAGAATAGGGCCGAGTGATGGGATGTCACTTCCACGGTCGGCTTAACGAAAAGTCTATGACTTCTGCCAGGTTCTGTCTCTCCTGTGTTCATTCTATCTCTCTGTCTCTGTCTCTCTCTCTGTCTCTGTCTCCCTGTCTCTGTGTTTCTGGCTGTCTGTATCTCTCTTGGTCTCTCCCTGTCTCTCTGTCTCTCTCTTTGTCTCTCCTCTCTGTCTCCCTGTCTCTGTCTGTGTCTCCTCTCTTTGTCTCTCCTACCCATCTTTCTATCTCTGTGTGTGTCTGTCTCTCTTTCTCTCTCTCTTTCTGTCTCTCTGATCCACTATTCAGGAGAAGCCAGATCAGATATTATGAGCTTCCTTCCCTATGGCACCACCTAATGCAAAGAACTGGCAGAGGGTCCAGGCCCACAGACAGAAAAGGCCTGAAACCCCCCATCCAAACTGAATCCTACCACTGCCCCCATAATTGTGAATGATCTCCGAGATGGTTCTTGCCTCTATCGAGCTTGAGTTGAGAACACAGCCCAAGCCTCCTGCTAGACCTTGACGTGGAGCCTCCCAGCTGACCTGAGCCTGGACCCTGGTAGAGACACTCTCAGATGCTCAATGATAGGTCTCATAAGTGCTAAGTGAGGCTAATGCTGTCACCCAGCATAGACAGCTAGTACCTCCTTCCAAGCCTGGGTCTGGCCCTACCATCCTATCTCCCTCACTTCTCTCCTCCCCAGCTCACTCTAGCCACACTGGCTCTTTTCTCACCTCCTCTCTCGTCAAATTCTCTTCTGCCTCCAAGTCTCTGTGCCTTTGAGCTTCCCCCCAGCACGCTGTTTGCAGACAGATGCAGGGCTGGTTCCTCTTGTCCCTCTGTTCTTGGCACAAATGTCCCCAGGGGGGCCTTTTCCACCCAGCTAGGGGCTCCATGCCCTCCCTCCTCCAGCACCCTGCTTCATTGTCCTGTAGCACCTGCTCTTCTTTTTCGCATGGATTTGTTCATGATTTTGTCCCTTCCACCTCCAGGCTGTGAGCTCCTGGAGGACAGGGACCATGTGGGTGCTTTCAGCACTGCCCTCAGGACTAACATGGGCCCTGCTCAGGGTGAGTGCTTGGACCACAGTAGCTGACAGAATCATGAGAGGCTCTCAGAGTCCCCTCCCGCCACTGAGCAGCTCCCATTGTGGACGTGGATGCCAGTAATCAAAAGTGCCTGTTGCCTTGGACAGGGGAACACCCAGAACGAGCCCTGGGCGTCCCTTCCCTGCTCCACTTGCTCCATTGAGCACGAGTGGACACAGGACACACCTGGTGGTCAGCCCTAGCCTTGCAGCCCCAGGCAGGAAATCAGAAAGCAAAACACACACATTTCTTTGTTTGGGGTCCTCAAGGTAGTGGTTCCACCAGGGCCGAGGGCGCAAAGGAGCAGGACCTGAGGGCTCCAGGAGGGACGTGAGGGACCTCAGAAGCCTCTCTTGCTCCCCACTTTCCTTACACTGGCGCTGGCATGTCCCGTTGATTCACAAGGCCTCCTCACCCCAGCAAGGGCAATGACTCCACCTCACTTCCAAAGCAAGACCCCGAGGCTCCGACACGGATGGCCTTGTCCCTGGTCCCCAGACAAGTCGACCAGTTTTCTGCCATGTTCTGCACTGCCCCGGGCCCCAGTCCCCAAGCTCTCAGGCTGCCCTCTGCTCAGCAAGAACTCGAGGGATTGGAATGCATTTTACAAGGACTCAGAGAACAGTGGGTCATAGATGGAGAACGAAGGTCAATAGACTCTTCTACAAGCCTGTGGGACCCTTAGAGTCACCCCATCTATGCACCCCAATTACAGAGGTCGAAGATCAGGCCTTCTCTCCTGTAGCCCCTCCCCCCTAGGGGGTCACATCCTAGTTCCCGGTGCCCAGAGTGGTGGACACAGGACGCCAGACCTGGTTCTCTGCAGGCTGCTCTAAGGATGGCTCCAAACCCTGCATCCCCCTGAGCACCTTGGGGACCCCCTGCCCATAGTCTGGCATCTCTCCCCTTCACGCTATGGGCCTGCGCATGTTGCTAGGGGACCGGATGCCCCTGCCCCATGGCAGAACTGCCTCCAACCTCTTTCTTCCTTGCTCCTGTCACCTCCCCAGTGTGCACTTCATTTCTGACACAGGGCTGGGCAGTCAGAGTGTGTGTGTATGCTTGTGTGTGTGAGTTTACCCATACTAACATGTAACAGTGAAAAAGAATGGCATAGGTCCAAGCAAATTGTTACAAAAGTATCTCCAATATAGTTTTGAGTGAAAAGAGGAGGTTGCAGAACCAGGTCCATGCCTCACAGGAACAGGTCTGCCTGAGGTTTGATCTCCAAGCAGCTCTATCAAGCCTAATGCCAATTGCTGTGAAAAAGGAAATAAAAATTCTGTTTCTGGAATGTGCTATTTGCCTAAAGAAAATCTTGTAAGCATGTGGCTGGTAGATTCATCTAAAAGGACAGAGAGCTGAGAAATTGCTGAGCTTACAGAATAGGATTTACGAGTTCTTTCATTCCCTGATTCCTAAGGAATATTTTGAAGTAAATGTCTGTTTATGCTACAACATTTCACGTGAGACTCGCTTGCATTATAACCTGGTAATGAGGTTGTGGGGCTTAGCTAACCATTACCAAGGCAAAGTTTTGCTGGCTCTCACCTCTACCAAAAGCAACCTAAAAGTTGGGCAGGACTATTTTGGGTTAGCTGGTGGTATTTGGGCTGGTTTGCAGCACACAACCCCAAGAAGTCTCTCACCTCTGGGCCTCTGTACTTGAGGTAGCCTCTGCCTAGAACCTCTACCCAGGATGTGTAAATGGCTCACTCTTCATTTCTTCATGCCTTGGCTCAAATGTCCTCTGAGAGGTGGATACCAAGACATGATTAAATGGGCAAGGATTTTATGAGGGGAAATGCTTCTGTAACAGAAAATGAGGTGGGGGAGCCTGGCAAAGTGGGAGAGCTATCAGGCCATGATGCAAGTCTGACTCTAAATGAGGGGGAGATAGAGGGAAGGATGGGTCCAAGTGTCCTACACTGCTGTATAGTCTAAGGAAGGCTTAGGAATGCCACTGGGGAGTCCTTGAGCACAAGCAGATCAGCAGAAGAGTCCATGCCTCGCAGGAACAGGTCTACCTGAGTGTCTAGCCCTGCCTCACTCACTGATTCGGAGCAGTCCAAGGGAAGCACGACCTCAGTGCAAACAGAGGATAGATCTCATAGCTCAGCAGACTACTGACTTTATAGCTTTGGTTAATTAAGTTTGCTGCAGGTGGAGGCCTTCGAGGAGCAGTCTCCTGGATACCATATCTTATCAGTCAGTTTTCCCTGATCACTCTCTGCAAAACAGCCCCACAGAACAGTAAAACATCAACCACATTTCACCAGGAAACAGTAAAAACACATTTCAGACTGGATACAAGGCACATTCCAGGACAACAAGTAATCTGGACTGGTGTTCGGAGTAGATTAAAACTGCATTACTTCTAGGGATCAAGCAATATTAAGAGAAAGAGAGAGAAGGAAGCAGGGAGGGAAGACAGAGGGCGTTGGCCCTCAGCATTTGGGGCTAGTATTTGGGCATGCCCATCAGGGATCATAACCGGCTGCAAGACATCCTACAAGCCATAAAGTCAAAACAGCTCATTCATTTACAAAAATGCATTTCATGTATTGACATTTGTTTTAACCCGTCCCCTCATTTCAGACAGGAGATCCAGAAAAGGGAGACAACTCGTCAGTAGCAGAACCAGGACTAGAACCCAGGGCCCCAGACTCCTGGTCATTCATTCAGGAGGGCACCCCTTGTTCCTGGCTGCCTGCCAACCTGTAGGAGGACAACATTGGTGAGGACAACCTGAAGGAACTGAAGTTCGTGCCATCACAGAAGTTTAAAGGAGGTGCTTGAGCTGGATCTTAGAAGATGACTAGGAGTTTGCCAGACATCTGAAGGGCATTGGAGGCAGTGCATGCAAAGTAGGGAGGCCTGAAACAGCGCTGGGATCAGAAGGCACAAGTGGAGCCCTCTGCCTAAGTGGAAGAAGTGCTGAGGAGTGAGGTGAGCAGGGGAGGAGGACGCACTGTGGAAGACAGCAGGGAATGCCTGCAGGGGTTTTGGCAGCGAATGCCAATAGGAAGAGCTACCATCTAGCTCACTGTGGGTGGAGCAGGGACTGAGTGGCCTAGTAGCTGATGGGGGCAGGGAATGCCCACGACATGGCAGGGAAGAGATGACGACGGACAGTGGCAAAGGGAGTACACAGGGCAGGGGAAGGCCTTACCTGGAGATGCACGGAGGGCGCCACCCATCCAGGGTTTCCAAGGCTGATGCCAAGAAGCAAAGGGCCTCGCGACAGAAAAGCGCCCTGCGCCCGCCTGAGCCAGGCAGATGCTCGGGAAACGTGCGCTGCGCGGGGAGGGGACGGCGCTCAGGCGGAGCTGGAGCTCGGAGGAAGGTCACGCACCAGGTGGCAGGGCCAGGCCCGGGCCCCATCCACCACGTGTCAATGTGGTAGTGCAGACACATAGGATGTCTCCTGACTCAAACCAGGAGTTCACCATGAGATTCCCTCTGAGTTGTTTAAGGGACGCTGCACTGAAAAGTCCTGACATGCAGAGATCATAGAGCGGAGGAAGTACAACTGGGTAAACAGAAGTTACCAAGTACAGAAAGAATAGGCAGAGCGGGGGACAGAAATGGTTGAAAGAGAAGCTGATGTCTTGGCAGGAGAAGATGCCTCTGAAGTGGGGTCCGGGAGCCAGGGGGATCTGGTGAGCCAGTTGTCTTACAGACAATCTTTTGTAGGGTCCAGGTCAAAGGGCATCTGAATCCTTAAAGTAAGCCCTATTGTGAAGGCCACAGGAGCCTCCCTCTAGACCACAGCAGAGGGGGACTGGAGCACTGTGGGCTCACAGTTCACCTCTCGTCTGTTTACATTCAGAGTGCAGTCCTTGGCTGCGTAGCAGTGTTTGTTGCTCTTCATATAATTATCATTATTTCATGTCCTTATCTTGCTCGTGAGTTCCCTGTAAAACCAACCAAGATCCATGGTGTCAGCAGTTTGATTCCAGGTCCTTGCTTCAAGGCCTGCAGAGGGAGCGTCGTGCTCATAACCTCCTGTTTTTATCTCAGTCTCTTTAGGGATGCATTGACCTCTTTCTTGTCTGCACTGTGGCACGGAATGGGGGCCCACACCCAACCCTGCGTCTCCTCCTTTTAATATCTCATGCTTTGGAAACACTGCTTACTGTTCACTCGCTGGACTATACTCCTTGACATGAACAACGCACGGGAGAGAGGAGGTAGGAAACACTGATCCACGTAGGGCTCTGAGTTGACCATAACACAGAGTACAGTTGATCAGAGGCCAAGGTAGACTTCCTTAACGCAACGATCTGCCGAGATGAGGGTGTTCTAATGTCACACCACCTGAAAATAAAGCAAACACATAAAAGCATATGTAGTGGTCAAAGAGAAAGCACACAACTAAAAGAATTGATCCCATGAAATACACTATTCTATTTGTTTATGTATCCAATGACTGATGGGAAATAGCCAGGTATAGAGATAGTAGAATTGATCAATGTCATAGAGAATTCTCTTAACAGTTGTTCATACCTTGGGTTTTACATCATTGATTGGGGTAATATTTCCATCTTTTCCTTTCCTAGTGTCTCCACCTTTCTCAACTTTTCCAAGAGATATATTTTCATTATCCTCTAAAATTTTAGGGAAATTTGAAAATAGTTATGACACATTTTAAGTTGTTGATTTTGTATATGGGAGGAGCACTAGATTGCAAGTGAATTAGTGATCATTAGAGTTTTAGTTTGGTAAAAGGTGGTAGTTGGAATTGATACCAGGATGTTTGTAACCCAGTTTTTACTTCATTATTTGATGTACTTTTCCAAATGCCAGAGCCGGTCATTCTTAATGTAATAACTTGTCTCATTTTAAAATATGTGTCCTTGGAGAGGGTGATGCAGGTAAGTAGAAAATAGTTTAAAGTAGTGACTTGTTTTTCTCCAATGGATCTGTTATAAACCTAAAAGCCATATAGCATTCTTTTGTCCAAATGACCCGATGGCAGTTTCTTAACTTTTCTTGCTGTGACTCTAGCAATCTAGGGTCACACCACCTTTTCTCTCCTAGTCATGCTTTCAGTTGTAAGAGTGACATTGTCAATAGTACAGTGAGCAATTGGCACACACTCTACTCTTTTCTAAAAAAAAACTATATATATATATATATATATATCAACTGCAAACTTTGGTAACGTAATTGTTAAGGAATGAACTATTTGTAGTGCCCTTAACAACTGATGGCTACACATGATTGTGTAGCGACATCATGGTTCAAACCATGCTGTGCAACATGTGGCCCCTTTGAATTTTATTTTAAAGGAATGGGTTCAATGACTTTTTTCTTTTGGAAGAAGAAAGACTTGCGTTTCCATCTTAGAAAATTGAGAACTGGTTTTTTGCCTTTATTTTATTGTCTTCAGCTCTTCTTCCTACGGGTTACTAATTCACATGTCCAGTTACTTCAGATTCGTGGTGCTACCTCCTCTGCCTTTTTCACGGCTCTCACTTTAATTTTACCATCATCCCTTCTGTGAAGGAGGTTTCTCTCCACGCTCATCTAGCGAGGAAGGAACCGACCCTCCCTGATGTGAACTTGGAGACAGAGGCCAAGGTGAAGCCTCGGTGCCCCTCCCCACCAGTGAGCTGCAGAAGGGCTGCAGAGTCCTGTGAATCTCTGGCTCCCCTCCTGGCTCCCTCCAGAGTTGGTAATGTCTGCACGGAGGAACCCAGCTCGTTACAATCGAATTGTTGAAGTCTCTAGAAGCCGGCTGAAGGATAAGACTGGCCAGAAAGGACATCAGCAAGCAGTGTGCTCCAAAAGTTGGTGGCAGAAACATTCAGAAGAAGAAAACCTTTCCGTTTCTCTTGTTTTCTCTTTATCTTCTCTCCCTTCCTCCTCCTTTACTTAGATGGTACAAAGCCTGTCCATCCCCCATGGTAGTTGTTTTTCTCCTCAGAGCCCCAGTACAGAGCTGTATCTCTTAGTTGTAGGTCAACCCACGGGGGTTCTTTTCCTGGAGTCCCACGGCAGTTTATTCATATCTCTTTCATTCAAATTATTTCTGTAGTGTAATTTATCTGTTTAGACATATCTGTCTTCCTTGCAGACCCCCAACATTTCAAGACCTTTGGGCACACAGTAGATACTTAAGGACTTGAGTGAATCAGTGAAGATCTTTTGTTGAATAAGTTCTAAATAAATACAATACCTACTCAGCACATGAATGCAAGCACTTGAGAGAGAGTTTTGTGTCTGCTGAAGCAGGCTGTGGACCAGTTTAGGGGCTCAGTGCCATAGTGACTCAATAGATTTAGACCAAATGAACGAGATAATTAACTTCAATTTTACAATTCATGGAGAAAAGGAGCAGGATATCTAGGTGTGAATCCGGACTTGATCATTCTTGTTGCATCTTTGGAAAACCCAGTCCTTTTACTTTCTATGGAAATTTGACTCATCCCAAGCAGCTGCCTTATTGGTATTTATGGGAAGATCAAATGAAAAGAAAACCCAGAAAAGTATAACGGCTAGCCTTAGGGAATCTCTTAATAAAATGAAAGAACAAAAGTCGGAGTTAGAACAAAGATTGAAAGTCAAATTTACTGAAAATTCCCTGTCTCCTCCCTCCTACACTCCCTTATATCCCCAACTCCCTGTCCCTGACTCCCCAGAAGATCTTTTGGATTTCTGGGCCCCTGTCCCAAATCCTCCCCCTCAAGATTTATCTCCTCAGCCACCTCCTCAACCAGTTCCCTTAGGTCCCAGGACTCCAACTTCTCCGAAGGGCATTCAGCTGCCTGTTTTAACTTCTCTCACTGTTGAAGACTTACAGGGGGCGCTTAGGCCTGACCTCCAAGCAAGGGGCATACAGGTTACTTGTGTAAATGGTGAAAACCAAGAAATAAATTTAGTAGAAACATCCAGGAAGGGCAAGAAGGTTCGTTTTGCTGTGTCTTACAACTCCTCTTACTTTCCAGGGCTCTGTAATCAGGCTCTGTCAGCTTCAGACATTCCTATGCAGTATCCATTGAGGATGTATCCTGGACCTCCGCTGCAGAGAGTTCATGTCTCCTGGACAGCAGCTGATCTTTTAAATTATAAAACTCTCCTGCCTCCATTGTCAGAAGACCCTACTAAATTTAGAGAAGAATTAGAACGATTAGTGGCTATTCATAGCCCCACCCACCGAGACCTTGACTGGCTGCTAAGGGGCGTTCTTCCATCCCATGACTACACTGTAGTTATCAGACAGGTCAGACGGCCCCCTAGGAAAAACCCCCCTCATAGAGGAAATAGATGGCCAGACCCTATCCCAGGCCCTCCTGCAGATGACCAGGAAGTGGCACAGCTACAGGCTGATATTCCAGGTTTAATAGGAGCGATTCTAGAGGCGTTTCCTCCTAAACTTAATCGGTCAAAAATTGAATTATGCACTCAGAACGAGGGGGAACATCATAAAGCTTTTGTTGAACGGTTTATTCAGACTTTCCAAAGACACACTGCATTGAATCTGGAAGCTCCAGAGCATAAGAATCTCCTAATTTTTGCTTTAGTTGGAAATTTTCTTCCTGATATAAAGAAACAAATTCAAAACAGTGTGGTTGGTTGGGCAGGGCAACCATTAAGTGTAATAATGGAAGTTGCTACACAATTCTTTGAAAATTGTCAGCAAGAAAGCAAAAAAAAAAAAAAAAAGAATTAAAGGCAACTCTTCTTGCTTTGCAAATTGAATCTTTGAAAAGCAAAAATTCAACCCTGAAAGTAAACTAAAGCCCACTCAGAGGTCTCCCTATTTGCCTTCGGACAATTGTAGGTATTGCAAGAAACCAGGGCAATGGAAAATGGCATGTGCCGCTCTTAAGAGAAGGGAAAGTTTAAAAAATGTTCCCCCTTGGCCCCAGCACCCCCAAAAGGCTCATTTTTCTCTACCTGAGGGGCATTTCTCCCTCAAATGATGGGGTCAGCCGATCCTTAGTCGCACCCCTGAGCCTACAGTTAAACTTAAAATAGAGGATCGGAAACTGGATTTCTTAATTGACACTGGTACGACACTCTCTGCTATCCGTTCAAAGGATTTATCTCTACCTGTTACCTCTGATTCTATCAAGCTGTTAGAGTCTCTGGACAGCCTATTTCACTGCCTATATCTAAGCCCACTTCAATATATTTAGGCCCCCTTAACACTCATCATGATTTTTTAGTTTCTGACTGTTCACCAGCAAACCTCTTTGGCCGAGATTTGTTATGTAAATTCAATGCCACTATAAATTGTAATGAAAAAGGTGTTTTTATCTCCTTGTCTTCTGACCAAGCCCCAAGTCTCCTACTTTCCATGATGGAAACTTGTCCTGATTTAAATCCTTCTGAGGAAGATAAGTCTTTAAAGAATGTTGCAACCAGTCTTTGGGTTACACATGCAAATGTCGTAGGATTGTTGCTTAGTGCTGAGCCCGTGCCCGTTACTTGGAAAAAAAAAATAAACCGTTTCCATCAGTAGCCCAATACTCGCTCTCTAGAGATGCCGAGCGAGGAATTCAACCCATAATAGACTCCCTTTTGCAACAGGGTGTACTAGCTTTTACTTCCTCGCCCTGTACCACTCCAATCTTGCCAGTAAAAAAGGGAGGCAAATTTGACTCAGACGGGAACCAAATCTATAGATTTGTACAAGACCTCAGAGCCATAAACTCTTTTGTAATTCCTCGGCATCCTGTGGTCCCTAATCCAGCTGTCATCCTGACCTCAATATCTGCTGATGCAGCCTGCCTTACAGTAGTTGACCTCTGCTCAGCTTTCTTTTCAATCCCATTACACCCTGACTCACAATTTCTTTTCACATTTACATTTAAAGGGAGACAACTAACATGGACTGGAATACCTCAGGGATATTGTGAGTCCCCCTCAATATTTTCCCAGGTCCTTAAAGCTGACTTGGATTCTGTAGTCTTTACTCAAAGCTCCACTCTTGTTCAATATGTTGATGACCTTTTACTCTGTAATCCAACTAAGCAGGGGGCTCTTACAGATTCTCTCATTCTCCTGAAAGCCCTAGCTGAACGAGGCCATAAAACCTCCAGGTCTAAACTTCAGTGGGTGCAAATGACTGTTACCTACTTAGGGCATGAGATATCTCAAGACATTCTAAAGCTAACCCCCAAACGCCTTGAGTCAATTTTATCCATCCGTCTCCCCAAAACAAAGAAACAGCTACGTCAATTTCTAGGAGCTGCTGGTTACTGCTGCCAATGGATTCCTAATTTTGCAGCCCTTGCTAAACCTCTGTATTCTCTTCTCCCAGATATCGCCCCAGAGCCTATTTCCTGGTCCTCAGAGGCATTAAACTCCTTTGTGGCCTTAAAAATAGCTTTGTCCATGCCTCTGTCTTTTGGCATACCTAATTTTGACAAGCCTTTTCATCTATACTGTCATGAAAATAATGAAATTGCTACAGGCATTCTAGGGAAAACTTTTGCCTCTCTAATGCGTCCTATAGCATATTTCTCATGCCAACTAGACCCTGTGGCATCAGGCATGCCCCCATGCTTACGTGCGGTGGCTGCAGCTGCCACCCTGATTGATAAGGTCAGTACTCTTACATTAGGCTCTCCCATTCACCTCTATGTCCCACATTCTGTGTCAGCTATTTTGCAAGTTCATAGGACACAACACCTCTCTACACGTCAACAGACCACCTATGAGCAGGCTCCTTCCATCATCTTACATCGTTGAAACACTTTAAATCCAGTTACTTTACTGCCCCTTCCTGATAATGGAGAGCCCCACTCCATTCCACATGATTGCCTTGCAACTATAGAAATGGTCTCAAAGCCACGAGAGGATCTCTCAGACATCCCTTTAGACAATCCAGACCTACTTCTGTTTTGTGACGGCTCCTGTAAACGAAATTCCCGGGGAAGCATAATAACTGGTTATGCCATAGTTTCCCCACATGAAACTCTTGAAGCTTATTCTTTGCCCACCATAAGATCAGCCCAAGCTGCTGAACTCATAGCTCTTACTAGGGCCTGCACATTAGCAAAAGAAAAAACTGCCACTATTTACACAGACTGCAAATAGGCTTTTGGAGTCTGCCATGTTGTTGGCACAATTTGGAAATCCCGTAGATTCTTAACCTCTGCAAGAACTCCTATTGCTAATGGACACTTAATTACAGCCTTATTAAAAGCTATTCACTTTCTTTCAAAAATTGCCATTGTTCATTGTTCAGCCCATACTAAGGAGACTAATGTCATATCTTTAGGGAATGACAGGGCTGACAGAGCTGCTAAATATGCAGCTCACTATGGACCCCCTTATCCGATTTCCACCCAATTTTTAAACCTTCCTTTATCCCTGACTGATGTTATTAACTATCAGACAAATGCCCCACAATCTGAAAAAGACAATTGGATACAAAAGGGTGCCAAACAATTATCAGATGGATTATACATTGGACCAAATGGACTTCCAGTAGCTCCTTTTCTTTTGACTTTTTGGCTTGCACTTATCTCCCACCAAATGGGACATATGTGCAAACAGAGGATAGCTAAAGAACTAAAAAACAATTGGTTTTGCTCTGGCAGCCATAAAATTTCTGACCAAATCACCTCCCAGTGCACAACTTGCAAATCTTACCAAGTTTCTGGGAGAAATCGGTGTGATCCAGGAAGTCCTCCCAGGCCCACGCTGCCTTTTGCGGCACTCCAAATGGATTTTATGGACTTGCCCTCAGCTTTAGGTTACTCTCACTGTTTGGTTATTGTCTGCATGTTTAGTAGATGGACTGAATGCTATCCGACCAGACATGCAGATGCCACAACAGTGGTAAAGAAATTAATAACTGAAGTTATTCCTCGCTTTGGCATTCCTTTATAGATTGAATCAGACCAAGGAACTCATTTTACAGCAGAGAAAAAACACTTGCTTGCAAAAACTCTGGGGTAGTCATTAAAATTTCATACCCCATATCACCCTCAGTCATCAGGGCAATTGGAACATAAAAATCTAGATATAAAAAGAACTCTAGGAAAAGTCTGTCAAGAAACTGGACTTAAATGGCCAGAAGCTCTGCCCTTGGCCCTTATGAAGATTCAAAATACTCCAAATAAAAGGCATGGACTGACTTCTTTTGAAATAGTTTTTGGACATCCGATGCCTACTGGCGTCTCTAAACCTTCAATTCCTGGATTAAATGAATATTATGGGAACTTAAGTGAACAATTTGATGCTATGACTAGTTATATACAAAAATTAACTAGTATACTTGAAGCATATCGTCAACAGGTAAAAGAGGCGTGGCCCCCACCTTCTGACAAGCCTCGCCATCCCTTTCGACCAGGAGACTGGGTGTACATCAAGGTCTTTAGAAGAAAACACGCACTGTCACATCGCTGGGAACGACCTTATGAAATCTTACCGACGACCTGCACTGTCATCAAAAAAAAAAAAAAATCTTCCTGGATCCATGCAAGCCACACCAAAATAGACCCAGAACATCGCTCTCAAGACAACTGAGAGATAATCCCCACAGGTGACCTTAAACTAAGGATTTCGAGGGCCAAAACCCAGGCCCCAGAAGCAGCCGACATCACGAAGTAGACAGCTTTTCCCAAGATCACGGATCAAGAAAACCTACTTTGACCCATTTCCTCCCCCTTGCTTTAAAACTCAGGATATATATACACACTCACTCACACAAAATATTAGTGGATGTATATATACATATTTTTTAATCATTTATTAGAAAGCTGACTGGAGAGTGCTGGTCTCTATCTGTCCCTCTTCCCCTCTCTAAGTCTCTGCTATGGGCTCTTCTCCGATCTGTGTCTTGCTTTTACTAACCCTCTCCTTTTCAACAGGTCGGGCACAGACCAAACACCCCCTTATGCCAGTTTACCAAGCCCTAGCCACGCTAACTAATCAATCTGACTGTTGGTTATGTCAACAGCTAGACAGTGCAAAAGAACCTGAACTAGTCTTTGTTCCTGCTGATATGAACACCTGGTGGACTAAGTACGGAAAATGGATGAATAACAGAGTATGGTATCCGCAACAAAGGAAACTTCACTCTGCTTCGTCTCCTGGTGAGTCACTTGGGCCCCAGAAAGACTACTTAGAAGGTCAAGGATTGTCCCTTGCCCAAGTACAAGCAATAAGTGAAAGTTTTTCCCTCTGCATTGAAAGTAAACATGGCGCTGGACCTTTCCTGGGTGACATACCGAGACAATATTGCAGTCAAACTCTGTGGTTTGATTCCGCAGGTGGCATCTTCAGAACTCTCAAGGGAATTGTAAGTGACTCTATCACTACTCCCTCTGGCACAGACATTTGCCAAATCACCAAGTGCTCTGGATGGCTTCCGAGCCACCCGTGTGCAACTTGAGGTATCGCAGCTATCCGCATGGTTAAGCTGCCCAATGCCACAGACTATATATGGGTGGATCAAAAATCTGGACTCACCTGGTCAGGTGACAAGACCAGGCTTTATAGCTGCCAAAATCAGACTTCAGGCCTCCTGTACCAGCTATTCTGCAATCTGTTCTGTTCTCGCAGACTGACAGGAGCTCATGGGAAATGGAGATGTTTAGGTAGTAACAGTGCAAGTGACACAGATCATGAAATAGTCCAGATCCTGGGAACTATAGACTCAATTCTAACCTTGTCTTTAAACTACACTGCTCTTTTCATTTTATGCGGCAACAAAGTGTATAAAGGATTCCCACCTAACTGGTCAGGACAATGCGGACTTGGATACCTGGCTCCTTCTGTCACCAAGCACTCCACCTGAAATGCCAGCCAAATTGCAAACTTGGGTTCGTTTGTTCATAAGATTGTGCCACATAAACGTGCCAGTCGAGAAATCGTGAAAACTCCACTTGTATATCACAACTCTAAGTTCTTTCAGCCTTGAGAGTCCTATTCCCCAGCTTTGGAGATTATGAGTTGGAAAAGGCAATCTTAAATCTCTCTATGGTAATGGAGCAAGAGTTCAACACCACCATGCAAACCTTGAACATACTCCAGTCAGAGATTAACAGCCTAGCATCTGTGGTGCTCCAAAATCGATGTGCTCTGGATGTACTCACTGCCCAGCAAGGAGGAGCATGTGCAATCATTGGAGAAAAATGTTGCTTTTATGTGAATCAAACAGGTCAAGTAATATCTAACTTAAATCTATTAAAAGAGAAGATTGACATTTTTCATCAGATAAACGAAGCTCACACATTTTATTGGACTGACTTATTTCCAAGATTGGGGGACTGGTTTAATGGAGTGTGGGGAAATGTGCTCCGATTTGTTCTTTTCTGCTTGTTCATCCTCATTCTAATCTGCGTTCTTTTCTCTCTTTGCAGACTTCTTATCACTCGGATACTACCAGGATTTCTCTCTCCACAGTTACCAGCTCAGCTTTTAATATGTGAAACTTCTAGGGAAGTTTCAGAGGAGGGAACTGATGGTGCTCAGGGCAAGCTACCCCAGGAAGCACCGCTGTGGTATGCGGATTATTTCCAGCTGAAGACAATAAGGACTCAGAGAACTCAGGAAGAATATTTGAGTTTCCCCGCCCAAACTGCCTAAAGAATTTAAAACAAAAGATCTGTTTCAGGAAGGAGTTATTATCATGACTGCTATAAAGATAATGTAGGATAGAGGTTACAATAGAAAAGGCACCAACAAGCCCATCTTATCGGAAGTTCTGTCTCTATGGCCACAGGCTCTGGATGGCCCTGCAAGGAGTTACCAGACAATCATTTACAAGGGAAGTCTCCATTTGTAAAAGTATCTCCCTCTCTGTATTGGGAAGTGGAGGGACGACCTCATTTCTAGAGACTTATCAACGTAGAAGGTGAGGCCTTAAAACTGCATAATAAATCTTACTCTTGTTTACAGTGCTTTAGTGATAATCTCCTGTAACTAACACTCCCACCCCCAACATCCTCCTTGTCTTTGGTTGGACATGGTATTTAAGATGAGAATCTGCTATTGTGTTGAGAAAGGCAGTGTCCCTGCTTTCTCCCATATATACATGTTATTAAACTTGGTATTATTTTCTCCTGCTACCCTGTCTTGTTAATTATTTGGCCAGTCATAAGAACCTTAAGGAAAAGGGCAGAGGGAGATTCCCCCTCTTCCCCTGACAGTGGTGATGCAGGTGGGCTCTCAAGGTTACACCTATATTGTGGAAGCAAGCAATCAAGTATTTAATGGAAGCATTTCTATGTAAATGAAAGAAAAACAAGGTTAATGGTTGGAGCAAGGTGTAAAGCAGTTTCTCAGTATAGGGGACAGCTAGTTAAGAAGATTTTTAGATGTCAGCATCAAAGCATCTTTTGCAGTTTAAAATGTCTCTGATGATGTCATTGGGTAATCTCTTAAGTTTATATCAAGTCCATCAGCTTCAGTTTCTAAGGCTTCAGGAAAAAGGGCAGGTTCAGTTTTTAGTGATTCCAAATGAAAATGATGGAAAAAATGAAAAACGTTAGTTTGGACATCTGTAGCCAAATATTTTAGGAGACTAGAAGAAATCAGGATCCAGTCCAGTCAACAGATATAAAACAAAAACCTTAACAGACAATTAACAAAACTAGGATCTAATATCCGCAAATGTACACTATAGTTTTTACTGAAATATAATTTTTCTTTCTAAGATCACCCTCATTTTTATCAAAGATAGACAAATTAAAACTAGTTTGCAAAATAAGCCTAGTTCCAATAGTGTTGGCCCAATTATTTACATAAGTACAGCAAGAATAGCAATTGATCACATAGGCTCTTTTAAATCTGCTTTGCTGGAACTTTTTATAAGGAATCTCAGATTGAACTTTAAAGGCCTCTCCAGGCCAGAAAAGCCAAGCCAAGGATTTTGTCATCAGACTTTGCCTGTAATACCTACAGATTTGGGTGAATTCCTTTCTTCCTAGGTTCCCCCAAAATATTTCGAGGTTCCTTGTGTTTGCCAGATAAGTGACATTCTTTACTTATCCTGGGAAGTGCTGCTTGGAACATAAGGTACCAGGCCAGTATTTCCACGTGGCTTTCTTCCATAAAGTCCAATCTTCATTCCTCAAAACCTGTATGGTTATATCACAAATATGATCTTCCAGTCACAGCCTTCGTAATATAATCAGTGTTTCCAATTACGTCCTGTTATAAGGAGAACAGATTCTTATTGAACTTATGCAAATAACTATATTGCCATGAAAACAACAATACTCACTTACTAAGAGTTTCCAAATTCGAGGGATCAGATAGAGAGAAATAGAGAAATATTTCAATTTTACTTACAAAAATATCATTTACCAAATTGTTATGTCATAGCTAGCTCAGGAGAAAAGAGAAAAAGTTTTCCTTAACTCTGAAAAAACAAAACATTAAAAATTCAGCAATACTTCAAATGAAAAATCATAAAAATTATAATTATCCTTATTAGTTCATTCGGTCCTGTGTAATCCATTCTTGATCCCAGTCTTTCTGTTAGCAGCTTCATGAAGTTATCAGTCTTTCCATCAGATTTCTGTAATTTCTTACCAAGTTCAGTTTTATGATCAGAAAGTTTGTCGGAAACCTGTACTCCAGTGTAAATGTCAGAGTCCTTTCCATGAATTTTTCTGAAGTCGAAATATTTTGCAAAAGCATTAGAGCAAAGAAATAAGTCTGTAAACAACAAGAGCTCAAAATGGCAATTGACAGAGAAATTTGGTTAATTTTGTGACATACAACACTTTAAAATAATAATAACCAGAATTATGACTGATAATCAGGACAGATCAGAATTTCAGTAATGTTATACAATTTTAAAACACCTATGTCAATAACATTTGCCCACATAACAGCACCTAAGCAGACATATCATCACTTGTCTGACAATGCTTTCCATGTAATTTAACATACTGAATAAGCCTAGTAAATTTAGTATCTTTCCCCTTATAGGAAGAGAGCAAATTTCTTTGAGAAGTTCCAGGGCCTTTTGAAAATTCTCAAAGAAAAAAAGTAAAAAAATGACTTTATTTAAGATATGAATTTTGGGGAGCTTGTCAAAAATAGAAAACGTTAAAGCAAACAGAGCATTAACAGTCCAAAAACCTTAATAGAGAGACCTCAGTCTTTTGAACACAGGAAATTATTTTAACAGTTTTTTTTTTTCTGTCTTTTAGGGAGACTTACCGAAAGGTAAAGAAAAATCTTTTATAACCTCTTTATCAAGTTCAAGAAAATTATCCTTTTAAGAGAAAGAAGACCAAATTATAATTTTGTACCTGCTTCCTTCTGATATTAAATTCATTTACTTTATTAAATTCATTTCAATCTTAGCCAACTTGACCATACAAAAACTCCTTTTCCAGAATTTCTCTTCCACACACCTATAACTTTCTTTTTACATTCAGAATTTGTCCCATGTCTTTCTTTTCCCTCCTAGTACTTGAAGACAATTTTATCTTTCTTAATCAATCAAATAAAATATTTCCATTCTTTGTTCCTTCTTTATCCATCTTACTTTCCTTGTACACAGACATATTTTTTCATTATATTTAGTAGCTTCAATCACATATACTAATTAGAAATTTTAACTCTTAGTAACCCCAATGTGTAAGTAAAAACTAAGTAAACCATTATAAACTTTCTTTTACATTAGTATATTGTGGCTTGGAAAATTTATAAACACTTCATAACCTCTAGAAATATGTTACTTTATAGTACAATCTTTTAATAAAACACATGTTTACCAATAGACCCAAAACACCTTTTAGTTTTCCTGTAATGAAAAGCCAAATGTAACAAACGTAAGTTTAGTAATCAATGTCTAATATCTTATCTTATTTGGAAATGATGATACTCAGTGAATTTTTATCACAAAATTTAGCAAAACTCTAAAGTTTTAAGTCACCAAAAAGATTTTGGAAGCTGTAACCACCATAATACATAATTATTATTTAATGTTCACCCAACATTCATCTTTTTCACAACTATTTAGTTACTTGTTCCCAATAATTATTTAGATTGCCTATAAGACTTCATAAGACATTAGATAAAATTAGCCATCATTTAAATTACTATTTTTGGTAACCAGTTCTGTAATAGAAATAACTTAATTTTTTTGTACAAAAGTTCATGTAAATTTCATCACCTCTTATACCTTTAAACATAGTTATCATTAAGATTTTTATCAATAGGTGTTGGTCTTCTAATTTTGGACAAGGGAAGCATTCCCAGTCAGACATTTTAAAACATACACAGGCAAAGTTGGTGTAACCTCTTTATATAAAATTAGCTCAAACATTCCAACCTTTATAATCTTATCAACACTTACACTTTTACCTGTTCTCAATTCAATTGTAACCTGAGTCAAGGTCTTAAGGCTATTTAAATTTTTCCCTTCCTTTTTCTGGCCTTTTTTTAGGTACCAATTAAACAATTGTGTGAGAGCTCTCAAAACATATTTTTTTTCCCCACTTTAGAAGTTTTCCAATTCAAAGTATCTGTCGTCGGGCCATTGACGAGTAGGATCTTCATTTGTATATTTATTCCAATAGTGACTTGATCTAATAAGCCTTTTGAAGGAAAGACCCGGTGGTAACTTTCCCATGCTTTGAATAAATCTTTACCATGGACGCAAGAGGTGTCCCTGGTGAAGGCGCAGATGATGTAGCCCCCATGATCCACAGAATTCACTCCCAAAGATATTCAGAGAAAGTAAAGTCCTTCGTTGCACAGGCAGTAAGGATGGTGTAGTGAAAACTGTGTCTCCAGTCTCCCACCATAGTGTGGGACGCCTCCCGTCACAGACCCGCTAATCTGTGATACCGGGCAGGCAATACTGGAATGGGATTTTTCCAGCTCTAACAAGCAACGAAGGTTAAGATGACAAAAGTCCTTATAGACTGGGCCCTTTATGACAAACTCCCCTGAGAGCTTGGCACAGCCAGAAAAAGAGACAGTTCAGAACCCCAGTCTACTCAACTGGCCACCAAGGGGCACCCCGGTAAATGCACCTTCCGTATGGTGGAGACCAAGGAGAATATTCTCACTGGTCACAAAGCCAAGTTGTCTCAGGACACAGAACAAAACAGAAGGAAAAACCTCATCCGGTTTTTTTGTTATGTGCACAATGACAGTTTTAGCCACGCCGTAGGTCTCTTGGAGTCAGAATAATACCTGGGGGAGGAGGTGCCACGGGGTTGGGGACTGTTGGCTTTACAGAGTACCTCGTCGTTGCATGGACATTTTCTTGCAGTTGGCGTGGGACCTGTGTCATCTACCCCGTTCCGTGACCCAATTTATCCTGTCACAGGAGTCTTCTGAAAGTGGCGAGCGCCCTAATGGCTCTTAACTGCTCGAACCATGCCCACCAGATTTGCGGCCTTTTTGGCTTCCAAGATGCCCTTGGCAATGGCCTTCACTTCATGTGCATATTAACCCACAGCAAAGTTTGTCTAAATAGACGCCAGTCTGGTAAGACCCGCAAACTCACCAGTCTGTGGGGCCGGCCCAGACAGTAGGCTTATAGGGCCTATGCTTGCGTCCTACCCTATGGTATTTCCTTCTTATGACACACGATACAAAAGACAGAGACAAAAGAGAAAAACAGAGACTATCTCTGGGAGGAAAAGGGATCAAGATCAAAACCAAGAGTACTCTACCAAATTTACCAGCGTCACTAAAAGCACAAGAAACTAGTTTCCCAAATATTTTCTCCTGTCAATCTAAATTTTGAAAGAGAATAAATTTCTCACCACTTCATTCCACCAGACTCCACAGGTAGAGATTCCAGGAGGCTGACGTGGTAAGAAGTCTTACATTTTGCCGGCTTTCATCAGGAGTTCCCATATTTCATCCCCTGCAGTAATGCAGGGAGAAGGCATTTCTTCCAGCCAGAGAACGCAACTTACCAGTCAGTGTAGCCCCACGTTGGGCGCAAAAACTGTTGAGGGAGTGAGAGAATCTCCCTCTTCCATTTTCTTAAGGTTCTCATGGCTGGCCAAATAATTAACAAGACAGGTTAACAGGAGAAAATAATACCAAGTTTAATAACATGTATACATGGGAGAAACTCAGAAATGAGCAACTCGTCCCTCTGTCTAAGCTGCCCGCTTAAGTATTGTAGCTAAAGAAGAGGAAGGTGTTGGGGGTGGGTAGTGGTCTAAGACCACAGAGGGCAAGAAGACAACTCACATGGAGATAGAAATGCAAATGTTTGCCTGACAACTCTTCTAAGGGTCATCTATAGATAATGTGGTCAGGGAGAGATAGAGTTTTTGATAAAAGGGGCTTGGTGCCTTTCCTATTGTAACCTCTAGCCTATGTTATCTTTACAACCATCATGATAATAACTCCTTCTTGATACAGATTTTTTGTTTTAAATTCTATAGGCAGTTTGGGAGGGGAAATTCAAATATTCTTCCTGAGTTCTCTGAGTCCTTATTGTCTTCAGCTCGAAACAATACACACACCAGGGTGGTGCCTCCTGTGGTAGCTTGCCCTGAGCACCATCACCTCCATTTATAAGGATGCACCCATTATATAGATTCTGTACAAAATTGCAAAGATCACTTTTTCCTTTTCAAAATTTATTTGTTTTAACTTATAATAGTGAGAACCTTAGTGTTGGGGAAACTGCTGCACAATTACTGGAAATGCTGAGAGTGTTTTTGAAAAGTGTAGAAGTCTAAAGATAATGAAATGTACATTTCTCCAATGTCAAGTCCCTTGATGATCTCATAAGTGTCTGTCTAGTTGTACCCGGAAGAGATGGAAGATTGAACACCAGGACAGCACACAAGGAAACAGGCTGCCAACTTGAGGGCTTCCCATGGACCACAGAGTGCCTAGCAGACTCTTAGAGATTAAATCTGGGCTTTGTCCATGGGTTGGCGCTGAGAGGAAGATTTTGCTTAAATGACCAGAGAATAGACAACGTATTTTTTTGATAATAATTCTTACCATGTAAATTTCTTTATAAATCTCTGAATAAAATAAAAAAGTATAATCCTCATAAAAATCAACTCTTACTGACAAGCCCCACAGCCTTCTCTAGAGAGCTCAACAGAAAATGTCTCCACTGACTGTAAATTGCTCTTCTCTGAAAGCCAGCCAGCACTTCACTGATAGCCCTGGATAAGGAAGGCCAGATACGATTCTTTGAAGATATTTAGCTGAATTCAGAACCAAAAATCCTACCTCCAGTTGGCTCCTCTGTGAGAATGGATGGCCGGCCTTGTTTCACAGCCTGAGCTGTTGAGGTTTCATATGAGATAAATTGCTCTGTTCTCCAGGGATGGAAAAGCTGGACTGTGACATAGATTCAGGGCTGAGATTTTGCAAGTAAAGATAGGGTCATAGAGAGGAATAAAGATTTCAGCAAATTGGTTTGTTGTTCTCTAAAGTGGAAATAATTTAAGAAGCAGATAGTCTCTCACTCAAACTTCTCTTCTCTGTTCTCTATCTGTCATATCACTGTAAAAATTCTCTCTATGAAAATTTCAGTCTTTTTTCTTTGTAGTGTGTTTATTATCATCTTTATGAATTCTTTGACTTCACCACCTTCTTGGCACCACAAAGCTAGCCATTGAGATATTATTATAGATTCAGTTTTGCAACTTCATCCCCTTATCTCTATTTCCTCCGTCATTTCGTAGTTTTAGTTCTTATTGTATCTTATGCTTGAAAACATTTGAAGCTTACAGTGTGTATCAGTTCCTTATTTTCTCAAATTTTTATCTAAGTGCCCTCAACTATCACTTTTTTAGAAAAGAAGTGAAATACATAACAGAACAGTACACTGTAATAAATTGACCACTTACAAAATTAAGTTCAACCTGAAATCCCTCCCCACTTAACAGAGACAAACTTTTATTATTCACAATGCTTTAGTGTGGGCAGGGTCAGTTTATCAACGATTTTTGGATGTTTTAAACCACATGAGATATATACAATGTAAGGTAAAACCGTTAATCTTGCAGAAGTTGTAGAATTTCCTGATGCTTAGGGAAGTTGGTGGTGGAGAACCTGTATCATATGAAAAGTAGTTGATTAATTAGCACCTGAGTTTGTTAATTTGGTAAGGATGATGATAGACATACATGTTGAAAAGATAACTTTGCATATCAGAGTACTGTCAGAGGCCACTGGCAAAATTCATAATATTCTCAAATACTACAAAAAATGACCATTTTTTCATAAAAAATGTCATACATGACGGCATGATATACTTCTGTCAGAATACTTGCAATGAAGAAAATTAACACGAGTCATTTTAATTCTAACAATTTGTTCATGCTTACTAGTAGGTTAAAAAACTATTTAGAAATAAAGTGATAAGTGATATACTTACTTAATTTTTAAATTTTCTTAGTAAAAAACTTTTTCATATTTTTAAAAAATATTTATTTGTATTTATTTTATGCTGAATTTATTCCTGGGCCCAAAGACTTTTTTTTTTAATTAACTAACACCAATTCTTTTCAAGCTCTTTCAAAAAGTTGAAGAGGAGAAAATACCTGTAAAGTCATCCTATGGGATTAGCACTACCCTGATATCAAAGCCAAAGACACTCAGAGAAAAGAAAACTATAGGTCAATATCTTTGATGAATATTGATATAAAAATCCTCCAAAAAATACTAATGAACTAAATTCATCAGCATGTTAAAAGGATTATACAGCATTTTTAAGTGGGATTTATTCCTGGAATACAAGGATGTTTCAATATATGAAAATGAATTAATGTAATAAACCACATTAACAGAATAAAGGAAGAAAACACATGATCATCTCAATGGATGCAGAGAAAGCATTTAACAAAACTCAACATGCTTTCATGCTAACACCACTAAAAAAACACTCAGAGTAAAAGGAAACAACTTCAACATAATAAAAGCCATATATAGAAATCCACAGAGAACATCATTTTCAAGGGTGAAAGACTGAAAGCTTTTTCTCTAAGATCAGGAACAAGACAAGAAGGCCCATTTTCACCACTTCTATTCGACATGGTATTAGAAGATCTAGCCAAAGCAATTAGGCAAGAAAAAGAAAGAAATAGCATCCAAATTGGAAAAGAAGAAGTAATATTTATTTGTTTACAAATAGTATCTTATATGTTGAAACCCCTAAAACTTCCACCAAAAAATTGTTAGAACTAGTAAATTCTGCAGAGTAGTGGGACACAAAATCAACATGCAAAAACTAGTTGTTCTTCTATACATTAATAATAAGTAATCTAAAAGAAATTTAAAAACTTTACAATTTTATTTACAATAGCAACAAAAAGAGTAAAATACTTATGAATCAACTTACTTAAAGAGATAAAAATTCCAATGATGGTTTTGCAAAAATAGAAAAATCTATCCTAAAATTCTTACGGACTCTCAAGGGACACTGAATAGCCAAAACAATCTAGAAAAAGAAGAACAAAGTTAGAGAACTCACACTTCCTGATTTCAAAACTTCCTATAAAGTGATCAAAACAGTGTGGTACTGGCATAAATACACACACTATACTAATGAAATAGCACAGAGACCCCAGAAATAAAACTTTGCATATATGGTCCAATGATTTTTGACAAAGGTACAAGGATCATTCATTGGAGAAAAGATCAGTTTTTCAACAAATGTTGTTGGGAAAACTGGATACCCACATACAAAAGAATGAGGTTGGACCCTTACTTTACACTATATACAAAAATTAACTCAAAATGGATCAAAGATATAAATGTTAGAGTTGAAGCTATAAAATCCTTAGAAGAAAACACATGGTAAAAGCTGTATGTGATTGGGTCCAAATGCCATTGCAAAAATGATTTCTTTAATATGACACCAAAGCCATAAGTAACAAATAAATAACAAATTGGACTTCATCAAAACGAAAAAGTTTTCTGTATCAGAAGATACTATCAACAGAATAAAAAGGCAAACCATAGAATGGTTGAAAATATTTGCAAATCACAAATCTGATAAGGGATTAATATCTAAAATAAATAAAGAACTTCTACAACTCAACAATAAAAAAACTCAATTTAAAAATGCACAAAATACTTGAATAGACATTTCTCCAAAGAAAATATAAAATGAACAGGAAACACAAGAAAAGATGCTCAACATCGCTAAGTATCAGGAAAATGTGAAATAAAAGCACAATGAGCTACCTTTTCACACCCATTAGGATAGTTACCATCACAAAATCAGAACATAAGTGTTGGCAAGGATGTTGAGAAATTGGAACCCTTGTGCTCTGAGTGTGAGAATATAAAACTGTGGAAAACAGTATGGCAGTTCCTTCAAAAATTAAAAATAGAATTACTATATGATCTAGAAATTCCACTTATGGGTTCCGAAATAATAAAAAACATATTTATCGGCCTCTGCGTCCAGTTCTTGGCACAGAGTTCCTAAAATCTTTGTAATTTCCCCAGTGATAAGAACACTAAGAGAATCTTTTGTTCTACTGAGGCAACTCTGGGTGGGCTCCTGGATGGCTCCTGGATGGGGAATGGTCACCAGAAAGACCAAGCCCTGATTAGAAGCTTCGAATTTTTAGCCCTACCCTTTATCCTTCAGAGAAAGGAGAAGGGCTGGAAACTGAGTTAATAATTGATCATGCCTATGTGAGAGAGCCTCCATAAAAATCCCAAGAGAAGGCGGTTCAGAGAGCTTCCAGGTTGGCAATGACAAGGACTGCTTGGAGAGTGGTGCACGTGGAGATGGCATGAAAGCTTCGTGTACTATCTCAATACCTTTCCCTATGCACCACTTCCAACAGGCTCTTCTTGAATTATATCCTTTTATAATAAACTGGTGATCTAGTAAATATTTCTCTGAGTTTTGTGAGCCACTCTAGCAAATTAATCAAACCCAATGAGGAGGTTGTGGGAACCTCTGGTTTATAGCCAGTAAGTCAGAGTACAGGTAACAACTTGGGCTTGTAACTGGCATCTGAAGTAAAGGTGAGGTTGGGTGGGTGTGCAGAATTATAGGACGGAGCCATCAACCTGTAGAATCTGATGTATCTCTGGGTTGTCAGCATCAAATTGAGTTGAATTATCTGGCAACCAGCTGGCATTCCAAGAATTGCTTCTTGGAGGTGTGGTGGACCCTGTTATATGTGAAAAAGTGAATCTGAGAACACCATTTATGGGTATACACCCAAAAGAACTGAACGCAGAGGTATAAAGACATATATGTACACCCATGTTCTTAACAGCATTATTCAAAATAGCCGGAAGCTGGAATCAAGCCAGATGTCCTTCAGTGGATGAAGTGACAAAAAAATGTATTGTATACACATAGTGGAATACTATTCACCCTTAAAAAGGAAGGAATTCTGACACATGTTATGACATGGATGAACCTTGCGGACTTTATGCTAAGTGAAATAAAGCCAGTCACAAAAGGAAAAATACTGTATGATTCCACTCATATAAAGTAATTAGTGTAGTCAAATTTATAGGAATAGAAAGGAGAATGGTGGTTCCCAGGGGCAAGAGGGAGGGATAACAGGGATAACAGGGAGTTGTTGCTTAATGGGCACAAAGTTTCAGTGTAATGTGAATATAGTTCTGTGGATGGTTGGAGGTTATGGCTACACAATTATGTGAAGGTATCGAATGTCGCTGAACTGTACACTTAAAAATGGTTACAATTTTATGTTCTGCATATTTTATGACCATTAAAAAATTAATTATTTTCAACAAATGAACAAACACTAGCTACAAGTAATAGCATGGATGAATATCATAACCATAATGCTGCATAAAAGAAATTATATTCAAAAGGCTATATATTTTATAATTCCATTTATATAAAATACAAGAAAGAAACAAAACCGAGGTCTGGCTTCTACTAATGGTGGAGTAGCTTGTTGAACTAACACTCTCACAGATAACAATGATAAAATCTGCACAAAATATTATATATATTTATACAGACTCGTGTAGCTATATGTAAAACACATATAATAAATGTGTATATGTGCGTATGTTTAAATCACTTCCACAAGCTAGCTGAACCGAGAGGGATTCTTCCCTTAAATGATGGCAATTGCACCAGGAGATATTTGCAAGCTTGAATCTGTTGCCTCAAAGCATTCGAAAATCTGTACATGGCCTAGACAGGGGAAAAACTACAGTCTTATTTGTAAAGTTAGAGGATGAATTTTTGGGCTGGCAGAGTAGCTGGAAAGTTAGGGGAGAAATTCTGGAAGGGAGGGAGACACAAAGAGGAAAATTGCAAAATATATACGTAAGTCTCTCCCCCCCACACACCAAATTGGCAGATCTTTGAACAACACACATACAGGGTAGGTCCCAGAAGGCCTAGTGTAAAAACAGCAGTTGGAAGATGAAAGAACTGACTGAGGATTTCAGCTATGCCCACTGTAAAGGAGATAGGATTGGAATTTCAGTCCAGCCAAGTTGATTCCCTGCTAGAAAACTAACAACACTCTTCAAAGAAATACAATAGAATCCAGATCCTCTATACCTATCTTTCATCATTTCCAGTACACAATTTAAAAGAATCATGAGATTTGAAGAAACAGGAAAATGTAATCCATATGTGACCAAAAGCAGGCAGTAGAAACTCTCCCCAATGTGTTCCAAATAGCAGTCAAGAATACAAAAGCAGCTATTATAAAGATGATCATGGTGGTAAAGAAAAATATTCCCATAATGAATGAACAGATGTGGGAACTCAGCAGAGAAGTGGAAATTACACAAAAGAACCAAATAGGAAGATGAAATAAAATAAATACTTTTGAGTTTACCAGTAGATTAGAAACAATAGAAAAAACATGAAGATACAGCAATAGAAATTATCCAGTCTGAAGAAAAGAGTGTAAAAATTTTGAAGAAAAATGAAGAGAGCCTTATGACCTGTGAGATGATTGAGTCCCCAGCAGAGAGGAGAAAGACAGAAAAATTAAATGAGGCAGAAAGGCAAATCAATAAGTAATAGCATAAAATTTCCAAAATTTGGTGGAAAATCTAAAATTTTAGATCCAAGAAAGTCAGCAAACCCACAAAATAAAATATAAAATAAAAGCATACTTAGGTAATTGATAGTCAAGCTACTAAAATGTAAAGATAAAAAGAAAATCTTGAAAGCAGTCAGGGAAATACATATATACAGGGGAAGACATTACATACAGGGAGAAATAAGGTGAATGATGGATGATATATTATCAAAAACAACAGAGACAACTCAACAACAAAATGACATCTTTCAATGCAGAAAGAAAACCCAAAAGTCAACACAAGATTCTATATTTAGCAGAACTCACTTTCAAAAATGAAGCAGAAGCCACAATAAGATACTGCACGCCTATTAGGTGCCTGAAATAAAAAATAAAATTGCAAATACCACATGAGGAGGTGGGTGAGGAGTAGGAGCAATTAGAACTGGGAATGCAACATGATAGTTGCATTCAGAAAACAGTTGAGCAGGTTCTTATAAAGCTAAACATACACTTATTTTATGACTCAGATATCCCGCTCCAAGGTATTTACTGAAGAAAATTGAAAACTAATGTTTAAACAAAAATCTTTGTGGGAATCTTTATAGCCATTTCATTCATAATTGCCAAAAGCTGGAAATAAACTAAAGGTCCTTCGTCAGGTGAATGGAGAAAGAAACTGTGATGCATCAGTACATTAGAATACTACTTGGCAATCAAAAGAATAAACTGTTTTTTTGTGTGTGAGAAAGATAAGCCCTGAGCTAACATCCATTGCCAATCCTCCTCCTTTTTCCCCCCAAAGCCCCAATAGATAGTTGTATGTCATAATTGCACACCCTTCTAGTTGCTTTATGTGGGACAGGGCCTCAGCATGGCCAGAGAAGTGATGTGTCAGTGCGTGCCCTGGATCCGAACCTGGGCTGCCAGTAGGGGAGCGCATGCACTCAACAGCTAGGCCACGGGGCCGGCCCCAGGATAAACTCTTGATTCACACAACAACATGGATGAATCTTGGATGCATTTCTCTAAGTAAAAGAAGTCAGATTCAAAAGGCTGTATAGTACATGATTCCATTTATATGACTTTCTAGAAAAGGCAGAATTACAGAGATGGAAAATGATCAGTGGTTGCCAAGGGATGGAGTAGGGGAAGGGGTTGAATACAAAGGGATAGCATGAGAGAACTTTGGGGGTGAAAAACACAACTCTGTATGGTAGTGTGGATATGGATGCATGACCATAAAGTCAAAACCCATAGAACTGTACACCACAAAGAGTGAATTTTACTCTGCAAATTTTAAAAATCAATCAGGATGCTGGGGAACTCAGATGGAATGCAGTGACAAATGAATCTCACTGTATTACAAGCATGTGACCTAACCAAACAGAAAGGGTGGGGATGAAAGGTCCTGACCTAAGTTACTTTGGAAGACAGTGATTTGACGGGATACTGTAGAACTAAAGTACTGGACACAAACACTCTACTCTAGGTGGTAAATTTGTTTTTCATAAGGGTATGGATTAGCAATTCTGAAACTAGTTGACACATTAGGAAATATATTGTAGCTAACTGGAGTTAAGTTTCTCACTGTTGGTGAAAGAAGTTACAAATAAACAAAAGGAGAATGCTAGAATAAACTCTGTGGTGCTGGATTGGAGCTCGAAGTATCAGTATGAATCCTTGTCTCTTTTAATATATCTATCCAAATAGATAGATAGACTGATATATAGATGGATAGATCGATAGACAGATGTGTCTACCTGAGTTTATATTCATACATACATTTCCAAGCTCTGCTGAGAGGGTCTAGAAGCAGTGACACTCTAGTATTAATGAGCACACCTAGCTCCCAGATCTTGTTTTCTAAATATCATTCTCCAATAAAATAAAGCAGATTTTCTTGGAGAAATGGCTAATTCTAGGGCTGGAGATGGAAAATAGAAGATGAGCCTTTATCATCTTGTAGTGCCAGAAAGTATGAAAGTGCTTTCCAAAAAAAAACACACACAGAAAATGATGGGACGTGTCAAAAGGAATCAATCTGAAAGACTTTCCAATGACTCAAGCTGGAAAACTCTGAGCAACGAAATAAATAATGGTTGCATTGGATAAATACTCAGAGAATAAAATAAATATCCACGAGGCTATACTGATATAAAAAAGATTAAATAAGAAAGGAAGGGAAGGAAGAAAGAAAAAAGGGGAAAAAAAGAATGAGAGAATGAGAGAAAGAAAGGAAGAAGAAAGGGGGGGGAGAAATCTTGCTCACAGAATTCCAAATAATAAAAGCGCTAGATAGCATGAAATAGAAAATTGCCACTTTAACACTACAGTAATAATTACTGTTGGAAAGAATGACTGATGAATGCAAAAACTGTGGATGAAAGTTAAAGAAGAAACAGTACATTTGCAGAGTCTCAAAGTATTTCCTTTCCAAACACTTATTTCTCTTATTTCTTTTTTTATGATTTTATTTATTTATTTATTTATTTTCCCCCCAAAGCCCCAGTAGATAGTTGTATGTCATAGCTGCATATCCTTCTAGTTGCTGTGTGTGGGACACGGCCTCAGCATGGCTGGAGAAGTGGTGCATCAGTGTGTGCCAGGGATCCGAACCCAGGCAGTGAGCAGCAGAGTGCATGCACTTAACCGCTAAGCCACGGGGCCGGCACCTCTTATTTCTTTAAAATACCTATGACTATCTAAAGCGAAAATTATAACACTGTATTGTGGGATTTATAATATGAGTAGATGTAAAATTTATGACAGCAATAGCACAAAGGACAGACAGAGGTAAATGGAACTGTTCTGTAGCAAGGCTTCCATATTTTACATTGATTAAACTGGTGAACTATTAAGTCTAGGTAGGATGTGATAGCTTAAAGATGCATATTGTAATCTGGACCACCCAGTAAGAATGCAAAGGTGTGTCACTTAAACGTTAATAAAGGAATTAAACGGCATGTCAAAAAACGTTTTTACAAGACTGTTCGCAGGAGCTGACCGGCATGTCCCCAGGAGGAAGATGAGCGCACTTTGGGACATCCACAGAGCAGAACGCCCACAACCGTGCTGAGGATTAAACGCTGACACACACATGCTGAGAGAGACTCATCAATCTCGTGCTGAGGGAGGCAAGCTAGACAGAAAACAACACACATGAGATGATTTCAGCCAAGATGAACCTATGCTGAATAAAGCAGAACAGGGGTTGCATTGGGGGAAGGATAAAATTGCCTGGGAAGGAACAGGAAGGAGTTTTCTGGGGGTGATGGAAATATCCTATTCTTAAAGGGATGAAAGTTATATGGGCATGTTTATTTGCCAAAACTGTACGGTTGAGAGTTGTGCCTTTCAGTGTGCATACATCTTACTCACCACACACGCACAAAGGCTTAAAAGAATAATAAAGTGAGGTGGGAATGTGATGGAGTGTGGATGAAACAAAAATGGCAGATGATTAGTAGTTGTTGAAACTGGGTGACGGGCCTACTGTGCTATTTTGTATATTGTTTAAATTGTTCTGTAATAAAACACTTGTATAAGAAGACACACTTAACATACAGTGTTCGCTGGTAAGATATCAGTTACCTTTGGGGAGGAAATAGGGAGAAAGAGATTGTCGGGGCCTGAGTAAAGCTGGTGCTAGTTCTTGGTCACACAAGTGTGTTCACTTTGTAATAATTCTTTGTGATTTACGTGGATGACTTCTGCATATATTTCTGTACACATATTATATGTCAATAAACATTTTAAATCCTGCATATTTGCACAAAGATATCTCAGATCTCAGAATAACAGCAGTGTTTTGTTTTAAAGTGGAACACACTCACTCATGACACCATTAGATGGATTTTAATACACCCATGTATCTATTAATGCCCTCATCCTTGCATGGTCCCCTGGGTCTTTCCATTTTTGCCTCAGTTTTGTAAGTGGCATGGATTTGAGATTTTATGATGTCATGGTTCTCCAGCATGGTCCACCCCCATCACGATGCTCACCAAGGCCTCGACACCCAGCACAGTGCCGTGTTCACAGCATGCACTCAAGACCTGAGGGACTGGGTTGGAAGGAACAAAATGAGGAGCACACGATGTTCGTAACTTATGTCTAGGTGCCATATTGTGACTTAGGAAATTGGTAGAGTTTTTCGATAGATTTGCTATGCCTTCTAAATTTTCCTATTTAAAACAATGGGAAATAGGGTCTCAGAGATCTTTCTCAGAGAAAGTCTGACATTTCAGGCACAGATTACTGACAATTATTAATGGCATATGACTTTCCCACCTCATCTTAGTGTTAAGTTTTTAATTCCTTACCCTGGAAATGACCTAACTTTGCTTCTTCCAAATCTTGTAGTAATACTGATGCTCCAGAAAGTCAGGCCACGGATATTCTGCTGTTGTGTGTTCTCCCTGGAAAGAAGTGGAGCTGTGCATCCACCAGTCTAAGAAGCGTGTGGTGCTGTAGTATTTGGAGTCAATCAGAAAAGCTAAATGGAAAAACGACTTCAGAGAATTATCACCATAACCCTCCACAGCAACAAATTATTTTGCTTAATAATTTTGTGATTCTGCAGGTATATTTAAACAGGGATATTAAAACTAGTTCCCAAGGAGCCAGCCCTATAGTAGAGCAGAAATTGCATATTACCTTCCTGCACAAACTTGCCTAACACTGTGGGAAGGACCAATGGGAACTTTCGGTGTTGTTGCCTATGTTAACGACGCCAAGAGGTCCACACTGGGATAAGGAAGTCCAGTGAACCTGCCTGTGTGCAGCGTGGGAGTAGGGGCATGCATGTGTTCCCCTGAAGTGGCTTAGGGTCACTTACCAGTGCACCTGAGTTTCCTGTCTGTATAATGCAGGAATTGGGGCTGTCCAATGTGATGTTTTCTCCTTTTTATGACATGGCTCAGGGCAGTCCTTCGAAGACTCCTGATCAGGTATGGGCCCTTCAGGCAGATTGGGTCCAAAGGGAGGATCTCTGCAGCGACACTGACCAAGGGTTCCAGAGGGAGGATGATGGCAGCCTGGAGAGATGGGTGGGATGGTAGGACAGGTGGCATTGAAAGGGCAAATTCCAGGATCCCAGGCACCCGATATTTCCATTTTAGATATTGAATTTACATTTCAAATACTGGCCAGGGGGCTTCCACCAGGGCTGCAAGCAACCTCAGCAATAGCCAGGCTGGTGAGCCCCACCCCTACCTGAGTACCGGCCTCAAGGGACGCAGCCCAACCACACTGCGCATACTCTGGGGGGTGGGCAGGGCATAGAGATTGGGCGTGGTATAGAGAACAGGTGGGGAAGAGGGTGGGATGGAGAAGCAGAGGGGTGGGGCCCAGGGGCCTAAGGACAAGGCAAGTGTTGGGGCCACGAGCTGTGCATTCTGGGAGCTTTTCTCTCTTAACCGCTCCCAGCTGGCAACCTGTAGGGCTGCAGGACTAGAACTCCCAGGATGCTCTGGGCACAGGGCGGTGCCTGGCCCTGGGGGGAGGAACAGGGTGCTGTGAGCTTGGCCGAGCGCCAAACCATTGACTCAGGACTCAGGTCCTGCACCCGCTCCATGTGGACTGATTCCCAGAGTGATGTGACGGGACGAAAGGGACCAGGGAGTTAGGAGGGTGTGGCAGCTTCATGGGAAGCCGTGGGCCTGCAGCGTGCAATTGCTTTTGTCCAAAATTGAAGCCCAGACTGGCTCCTCTTCCCCACCGCCTCCATCCTTTGCTTGACTCCTCCTCCCCCCTGTGTACCTGTGGGTCCTTCCACAGCCTCCTACCTAATCCAGGGCCAGGTGCTTCTCTAAACTGCTTATGGGAACTGGTTAGACATCCCAGAAACTTTCCACTTTGCCTGCTGCCCTCTGCCTTCTCCAGCCAAAGTGCCATCATTTCATCTGCTTTTGGGAGAAATTCGCCCTTGTGGTCCCTCTTGGAAGCACAACTTTGGAGTTTTGCAAGGTGGTAACATTAGCTGTTGCTTGCCTTTTTCACAGATGTGGACATTAAGGCATCCGTGAGGTTAATCATTGGTTTCCCCAGGATCTGCTAAGGGCAGAGGAGAACAACACAGTTCCCAGGCAAGTTCCCCTTTTTCACCAACCCATTCCAGTGCAGAGGCCTCCAAAACAGCATCGTTAGGATGAGAATAGCTTAAGCATTTTGCCCTTCAGATTGATCACCTAATCTCAGCTCAGGCCCGAGTGGCCAGTCTCTCAGGGACATAAGTGATGACTCTGATCCCTCAGGAAGAGACTGGTGGTCCGGCTTTGGAAGAGGCATGTTCATAGTAGACAGCACCTGGGCAGCATTTGAAACCCGTCAGCTTTAACATCTCTGCTTTGGATTCCGGCAAGGTTCCAGGATAAACATGCCCAGGGATAGTCAGATGTAATGTATTCTTTAAAAATTGATTACAGCACTGAAAGAAACAGAGCATAAAATATCCTGATTATTTGCAAAAGATGAAATGCAAGCAAGACCTTCTTGTTAATTTTTTTATGCTCATTCTCTTGGTTGTATTGTACGCTTGAATGCAGAAAAAAAAATTGAATTGAAAAGTTATCTTTTCCTGAGATTGGTAAATTAACTTAAAAGTCTTAGTGAAACCTGTGGAGGAATGGTTAGCAGCTTTCACGATTTATGTCTTCCCTAAAACTTTGGGTGTTGATCTCCATGAAAAAAAGTCCTTGTTTATATTACACATCCAAATAGGTTACATTTCCAATACCTGAATGTGGGATATTATCAAAACAACTGAATAAGCTGGTCATGGAAACTGGACCCTGTCACTGTGTGAAGAATTTGCCTCATTATGAATCAATGACACGAATTCTTTAACATTTTTTTAAAGAACGGACGAGAAACTCTGCAGTGTCTCTGAATGTGGCAAGACAGGGAATTCTCGTTAGACTACATCCTCGGGTTATTCTCTCATGTTCAATAGACCCAGGTGATAGTCCGTGTTGTCAGGTGCAATGCCGCTCCCCCAGCCCCCAGTGTTCCATCCTACTCTGGTCTGTGACCTCTTAAGGGTGTTCTGATGACACTCGTCCACAAGGGTTAGAAGGAGACATTGGAACATGAGGATAGGCATCATCTTGAAACAAGGATTAATGGAGAGGAAAGTCTCGGGGTCTGTGTGCTCCGATGCAACTGCTGTTGGGGTGTGGCTGTGGTGACCACTGTGCTCCCAGCAGTCCCCACAATGGCTGTCTCAGACGTTTGATCTCCTGGTGCAACCACAGAAGCTGTTGACAGAGCTGAGCGCTCGTGGTTCAGTGTCTTCCGTCAGATTTTGTGGCTCTGACCCTCCTATGCTCGCCCCCTTCCCATCCCTATCTGCTGAGTTGATTGCTTTGTAGTTCTTTCCTAGGAGCAACTGTGTGTAACTGGATTTCACAGTGTCTTTAGGGACCCACCCTCACTAAACGAGTCACTGTACAACAGCGACTTACCCTGGTGTAGCTCGTGTTCATCGTCTCCAGTGGAGCTGTGAAGAACCCTGCTTTCTCGGAGCTCCTCTCATTCTCATGCTGCTGGGGCTGCTCACGAAGTTGAGCATCCTGTCTTTGGTCTCATTAACATTATTCATTGATTATTTTGAAGTCGGATATGACTTTGTTAATAATGTGACACTGGCTGTCACAGGAACTTTTATATATCTTCCCCAACCGCTCTGTGAAGTAGACCTGTGATCCACACATTACAGGGGGGACACTGAAGCTCAGAGAGATGGAGTAGCTTCCTTCACTTCACAGTTTCTTGGTACATTTTGTGTCTCCACCTGGAGCTCCACCTCTCAGGTGTGTGCACTTAGCTGGTGTTCCACATGATGCCTCTCTGCCAGCCGCCCCAAAGTCACAAGCCCCATCCTGAGTCCATTGTCTGCTTGATGGCAGTCACCCTGCAAAAACAGGCTCCGTGCAGGGAGTGGCCTAGCGGGCATGGTCCTCTGGCTTACCCTGGGCAGGTTCTAGGTTCATAGCGAGAGCTGGAGCAGTGGAAGATACTGACCGCCACTCACCTGGAAGGTTTGTTATGGAGAAATACTCCACTGACTTTCTGCAGGTGTCGTTTCTTCTTTGTCTTCATTGCTCCTCTGGGCTTTCTCCTACAGTCCATGCTGTGCAGTAACATAGAGAACAGAGACTGGTGAACATAATACTGTTGCCCTGCACCAAACGGTCACATCACTCATTTTCTAATTATGAAACAAGTACACACTGTAAAAAAAGTCAAATTGCACTGATCTATGTAGAGGAAAGTGAAACATTCCCCTTTCCTGCCCTTCCCTGAAAACTCACTCTCCTACTCAGAAGGAACTATTGTTAAGAGGTTGTGGCTTATTCTTCTGGAAATTTCTTATGAATTTATAAATACACAAAGTTTTTTTAAACATAAATTACATAACTACATCGTTTGGTTCAAAAATTCAAAGTAATGAACCCAAGATAGGAATCTATAACTTTGGTTCTTAATAAAGAATTTCCTTTGATATCCTTAAGTCCCTGTCATTACTTGTAAAAACTCACCTATGGGTGAAGAGATGTGGTTCTGCTGGCAGTGTCTGGCTGAACATCCATAGTTGATCCTGCCACATCTGTAGGTAGATTAGACTTGACCTCTTGATGACCTCTGCCCTTGGTCTTTGAGCTGGGAAAAATAAGAATTTAAAAAAGCTGCAGTTATTAGCACTCAATGCTAGAAACGCCCATTAAAGAGTGAGTTTTGTTTGGTAAACCAAAGGGAGTATAAACAGAACAAAGTCTTTAATATCTATAAAATTTCAAAAAAATTCTAATTTTTAAAAATATAACTCTAGTTTTGCCACAGTGCAAACTGTGTATATATGAATGAAGTATCCCTCTGTCCATTTCTTAAGTTGTTCCCATTGATTTGATGGATTTATCTTCTAACCTGGATTCCAAGTGTGAAAGAACATCTTGGTCCTTCAAAGAAAAGAAACCATTGAAATTTAATTTTCTTTTAGCTCGGCATGCCACAGGTTTGAGGAATAAATGATCAGGTAATGATACAATGATTTTGAAATCTAATTGTTAATTAGGGGGGGTGTAAGGGATGATTGAATGGTGGTTCATCCCCATGGTCAGGGGTATTGTACACATGGACGTGTAAACACGATTCAGGAAGCTGCTTCAGCTCCATGAGATCCCTAAGAACCACAGTGCAGGAGGATCTAGGTACACAGCTGTCTGCCTCGCTCTCCTGGGTTACATGTAGATCCAAGGGTCTTGACAGTGGCTTCAGAGCAGCTAACTTTTATCTATTTCTCCCCTTCCTTATCTCCAGTTTATCTCAAACAGTCCTGACTACCATATTTTAAAGTAAGACCAATTGTAGTTATCTACATGAGTTTCTTGTTCATTATTGCAGAGTAACAATCAAGGATACCATTAAATATCATTTAATTGACCTTATTAAATTTGTTGTACCTTATAATTGATTAGAACACTGCGTTTAGTTCGGCGTTTGATATTCACCAAGCGTGTTAATCTGCTTACAACTGCTATGTGCCTCATTCCTATTAGAAGTGTATCTTTGGCCCAGCACAAGATTTTAATGACTCAAATCATCATAAATTAAGATAATGTACTGTCTTTTGGATGATAGGGAGGCATGTGGGTCCATTTTGGAAATATGCCCATCTGTCTTTGCTCCCCATGGGAAGTTTCTGGTCACTAGGTCTCCAGGAAATCATTCTTTCAGATCCAACCCATAACAGTTTCATCATTTCCTCTAATAAGACAATTTCAACTTAATAAATAAAACCAATAGCATCCCTTACGTATGAATAAAGTTAGTGAACTTTACAGAGAAAAGAGCATATTTGCACAATCTCAGTAAAGGAAACAGAAGAACTGAATGATGATCAAGTCTCATTCAAGCTTATCTTTGAAAGTCAGTAAGACCAGGTTATCATTTCAAGGATGTGTGTAGAGCTGTGAGCCTTGGAAGATAGAAATAGTGGCCTCCTCTGGAGCAAAGCTGGCTTGCACAAGCCCTAGGTCTCTAATAGCTTGGTGCCTCTCCTTCTAATTGGGGTAGAAATAAGAGAGATCAGAGAGACTTATTAAAGTTTTTGTTGCATGAAGTCTTCTATGAAGACCATCCATGCATATTGTTCTGGATAGCTCTCTGTTCCTAAGACTACTAGTTACTTTAAGAGCTTGTCGGGAACTGTGAAAGGTCTGCTATTTTACCTTTCCTGCAAGCTAATAAGTTAGCCTACAATGGTTTTACAGATGCTGGCAAAAGACACGAGGCCCATGGGTCAGAGACAAGGACTTAATGACACAACAATAGCAGTGGCCAGAGTATCAGCATTTGCACTGGTTCACTAAATCCCATTTCCTACAGGGTGATACACAGTGGTCCAGGGGACATGCAGAGAGATGCAAGATGTCAGAGCCTATGGAACTCAAATCTTTGATAACGGTCAGGATTTCTGCTAACCTTTGTCCTGATGGGGTGTTATTTTTATTATACTGGGCAGTAAGCAAGCCTACCCTTTGCTCCCGAGGAGGCCACTATTTTTATCTTCCAAGGCTGACAGCTCTACACACATCCTTGAAAAGACAGCCTGGTTTTACTGGCTTTCAAAGATAAGCTTGAAAGAGACTTGATCATCATTCAGTTCTTCTGTTTCCTTTATTGAGATTGTGCAAGTATGCTCTTTTCTCTGTAAAGTTCACTAACTTTATTCATACATAAGGGATGCTGTTGGTTTTATTTATTAAGTTGAAATTGTCTTATTAGAGCAAATGATGTAACTGTTATGGGTTGGATCTGAAAGTATGATTTCCAGGAAAAATGTGAAAGAAGATTAGTACGCACAGAACTTTGCCACAAGGAGCTGATAGCAACTTAAATGATTTTAATTTGAATACTGTTTTATACAACTTTCTTCCATTTACTTCATCCTCTCTGCTTCCTTTAACTCTCATATGGGAATGGGGCACTTTCAGGGATTCACTGAACTCATTTACAATATTCAAATGGTTTTGTCTGTTGTGGTTTATTTTATTGAGGTAAAGTTGACATACAATATTATATCAGTTTCATGGGTACAACGTAATGATTCAATGTTTGAGTATATATTGAAATGATCACCACAATAAGTCCAGTAAACATCCGTCCATACATAGTTACAAATATTTTTCTCTTGTGATGAGGACATGGCATATTTCAAGGTGCAGAAGAATCAACGATGGTGTCATACTTTTCTATATACATCTTGATGAATTTGGACATAAGTATACACCCTTGAGACTGTCAGCACCGTCAAGGCCACAAACATATTCATCACCTTCCAAAGTTTTCTCTCACCTCCTTTATTACTATCATTCTGTGGTAAGAACTCTTAGTATCTACTCAAGTAGCAAATGTGACGTATGCAATAGAGTTTTGTTAGCTGAAGGCACTACGCCATATCCTACATCTCCAGAACTGATTTATCTTGATAACTGAAACTTTGTATCCTTTGATAATCAGCTCCCCATTCCCCCATCCCTCCAGCCGCTGGCAACCACCATTCTAACCTCTGCTTGTATGAGTTTGACAATTTTACATTCCACATATAAGTATTTGCCTTTCTCTGTCTGCCTTATTTAGGTTAGCATAATATCTTCTAGGTCCCTCATATTGTCAAAAATGGCAGGAATTCCTTCTTTTTTCAAGGTTGACGAATATTCCATTTCTTTATCCATTCATCCATCAATGACATTTAGGTTACTTCCATATCTTCGCTATTGTGAATTAGCTGCAATGAACATTAGAGTACAGGTATCTCTTTGAGACCTTGATCTCAATTCCTGTGGGTATACACCAGAAGTGGGATTGCAGGATCATATGCTAGTTTTCTTTATTGGAGGAACCTCCATACTGTTTTCCATAATGGCTGTACTAGTTTATATTCCCACAAGGTTTCCTTTTCTCCACATCTTCACCAATATTTGTCATCTTTAGTTTTTTTGATAATCGCCATCTTAACAAGTGTGAAGTGATACCTCATTGTGGTTTTGATTTGCATTCCCTGATGGTTAACGATGCCAAACACCTTTTCAGACACCTATTGGCCACTTGTATGTCTTCATTGGAAAAAGTCTATTGTGGTCTCTTGCCCATATTTTAAATTGATTTGTCTTTTTGTTATTGAGCCAACAGAAAAAAAGGAGAACACAATTTCCAGGCGTTATGGGTGCTTCCCAGTTGATGCAGACAGTTTTGTGTTTACAGTGGTACCAAAAGGTCATGTTTCGTGCTTTTTCTTGAGCTTGTTATAAGACCAGCAGTAGCTGCGGCATGGCAGATAATCGGGATCTTCTGGGGTTGGAGGGTTACAAAATAAATGAGTGGTAAGGAATTTTGTATGTTTCCAAGTAAATTATTGTGATCGTAGTCCATGGAATCCAGGATTAGATAGGTGTAGGAGGAAATTAAGGTGAGGATTGGTTGATCTGGCATTACTTCTGATCTTGAGGGACAGGTATCTACTATATGAGTGTTTGAATAAAAATATTAGAGATCAGGAATTTGTGGTGGGTGAATATGTTTTCTGAATTATTTACTTTTGAACATAACCACTAGGATAATGTGAACATCTGGGAGATTGGAGGAAGTCGTTAACACGGGGTGGTTGATAATATCACTATTGATTTAACCTCTATGAACACCCAGTGGTCAATGGATTAAGCAAATGAGTAGACAGAAAACACAGAAATGGTAAGATTTGGGTTTTAGTAAAGGACTGGGGACTGACTGTCCTGAGTGGGAGTGCCAGGACTTGTGCGGTTGAGAGTGACAAGGACAAGAAGAGAATAGAATCACACTGAAACAAGGAGGGGGTGTTAACAGGATGGAGGGGGAGAAATGATCTGGAGTAGCCTTGAATTTTGACCTTGAGCTTTCTGTTCTTGATGCAAATCTGCCTGATGACATCCCAAGACACAGGTCAGATCTATCCCCAGAGGATAGAGGCGGGGTGGAAGTACAAAACAGCCAGGATAATTGTCCTAAAAAGACAGGCTTCTTTTACCTTTTGACCCACTTTCATGATTGGTTTTTGTAGGGTAAGAGGAAAAGAAGGATGATAAGAAGGATGACAGTCACGTCTTCGCAGAGGAAGCAGCATAACTGTGAAAAACTGTCCAAACCAAAGCCTGGTTTAATCATCTCCATCCCTTTGAGGATGTCCAGTGACATGTTCAAGAGGACGGTGACTAGAATCCCATCACATCCTGGCAATGACGGGTATCTGGGAGGATTCCTTGGACCAGCCCCACCAAGTCTGCTGGGCCGAGAGACGGCAAGGACTCCAGGCCTGCAGCAGTGCAGGACAACTTGTAAGTCCTTTCAATCTTGCCAAAGCATTGCAAAATCTTGCACCTAGTCACACCGTTGAATACCTGTCAGGTGTGATCGCAGGTGGTCTGCATTCCAGGTTTTTGCGCACTCCTGCTGGTCTTCAGATTTGGCAGAGATGATTCCAGGAGCTGATATGGGCATTCCACAGCTCGACTGCCAACAATTTCTGACGACTGAGGAAGGTATCAGGAAGGAGGAAAGAGCAGTGAAGAGCACAGGAGCGAGACTGGTGATAGCACTCATGGCGGACAGACTTGCTAGCGAGGCAGAGAAAGTGAGGGGCCAAGAAGGCCGTCCTGACAACAGATGAAATGGAGCAGGCACCTCAGTGAGGTCTCATGGCTGCGTCCCTAATGTTTCCTTGCTTTGAGCTCTTGAACTTTGAAAATATACCAATACTTTTCTTTTATTAAACTCTGCTGCGTGACAAAGAAAATAGAGATAGCGCTTTCTTTCTGAGGTGAGAGGTTGAGTTTCAGGTGAGGAGAGAAAGATCTTCCCTTTTCATGCTCTTTTCTCATGTTCCTTTACTATGTACAATATTTATTTGTACTTTAAAGTCAGCAGCCAGTTATCAACGTCACGGGATGATTCAGCTTTTCCCATCACAGTCACAGTAAAACCTCCATAAAGTGGATTATTCTTTTTGTGTAATATTCCAATAGACTCCAAAATATTATTTCAAATCACTTTTGTGTCTATGTTCTCAAATTAGATATTTACTTCTAGGTCTCCATTTTTCTGTTCTCTGTTGCATGCTACTTCAGAGTTGCATGTAAGGAAATACCAGATTTCCCTCAGTTTTTTAGATCCATATGTGTTGGAAATGTGATTCATGAAAATTTACATGGCAGTTGGGGGATAGTGCTATTATCAAAAGAGATCGTTTCAGGATCAGTAATGCTGAAAGAACCCACTGCTTGTTGGGATTTAATTGTCTATTTGAGGGATCAAGCTTTCACTGTTGGCACTTCTCTTTCTCTTTGGAGGGAAAGTATGGCCTTCTCAGTATTTTCATAACCAAATCACTTTCCTTGGTGGCTGTGCCGTGTCAGGAAGGTCTTGAGATGACGGGAACCAGGGTTCATCCTCAAATTCTGGCTGTTCTGACAAGGCTTCCCTGGCAGAGTGCAGCCTGTGTGTCTGAGTGACACTTGCAGCCATCAGAAAGGAGGGGATACCTCACAAGTGCCAAGCGATTCATCTGTCCCTTGTCTTACAGGGTGTTCCCAAGTGATGAGGTTCAAAATGCCACTTGGTAACCATTTGAAATCTCCTAGACATGGGGTGGGTTCTCTGTGTGAGCTCAGAGCAGTGTCTGTTCACCACCAGATGGGAAGCATTTCAGTATTTTAATTGGTAAGGCTGTGTTCATGCACGTCCATGGACCATGAGTTCAGTGGCATTCCCTGTTGGAGCCCCCCACACCCCTGTCATACCCCATCTTTCAAAGCTCCAAACAGCCTTCACACCCCAGGAGGTTGTGGTAATGTAAGCACAGAACAGGATTGGGGAAAAAAACACAACCACCCAGGGGTGACACAGTTTAAGGGCTCGGGCCCAATTGCCCCATTTGGACGAGTTGGTAACACCAACACTTAGTGTGTAAACTGGATGATAGTCCAAGATCATGGACCTAAGAACGACACGGGCTCATATGTCACCTTGGACAACAAGGGACAGTGTGGGGTCACTCACTGGCCAGGATTATGGTCGCTTATACTGGCAAAGTAGAGCTCACCGGGGATCCTCTGGCCAAGCCAGAGAGGAGGCTTGGGAAGTTCTAGGGAATTTCTGTCCTAAAGGGAATTGTTTAAGGAAGGCAGGGGTGCTGAAAATCCTAGTTGACAGGGAGCAGTCTTGTTTATGGAACGAGGCCCAGCGGTAGCCTTAAAAGCTGCGTCACAAATCTTTCCTCCTGGATACAAAACAAGCAGGAAAAGGAATTCAGAGTCTTGGACAAGGATCACAGCAGGATTCAAATCCGGGTCAGGGGTGAACAGGGAGCCTCTAGAGGGGCCTCAGGAGCGAGGTCCTTCCTGCCTTTAGTCCATTTGCTAATGAGCTTCCTTGGTCCTTGTCCTCTCCAAGTGCACGTTTTGATCTTTTTACATTGTTTTCCCCACTTAGAGCTGATGCAATTCCAGAGATTGAACTAGAAAACTACAAGTTCCTAAAATTTAGTCAAAAGAAAGCTCAATAAGGGAAGCAGAAAATGTTCCCTGTTCCTCAAGAATGTAGAAAGGCAGCCCCTGCCTGTGGCACGACATGGTCCCGGGTAGTGCTGTTTTAAAGACACCCACATTTCAGTGGTTGTTGCTCTGCCTGTGAAAGTACCTTCAACATTTAAATCCCAAGAGAACAGGCAGGGGGACACGTCTGCTCCTGGAGGAGCTGAATGATACTGAAATGAACTGGTCTTCGGAATTAGGGGAATTTGGGGGTTCCCCACTAACGAGGGAAGGGGCTGGCCCTTCTCCCTTCTCCCACATACAATAAGCTGATGACCCAGAAGAATTCGTGATTCAAGGAGAAATGTGAGATTCAGTGTCTCACTTACATGCCTACAGAAAGCGACAGAACCACATCACAACTCCCAGACCGTAAAGGGAACAGGACTTTAATATATTATTCAAATATGGCATTTATTGTTTACAACAAATAACTTCTGTGCCTCCCCAGTGGGTGAATAGTTGCTGGGGTAGAGACATCAGGGAGCTCAGGTGGGTGTGTCCCCTCTCTCTTGGGCATCAGGGGTCGCAGGAATCAGCTTACAATGCTCCCCTTCCAGTCAGGAGGTAGGAGCTGGCCCAGTGCATGGGAAACCTCCCAGCTGAGTCCCTGCTGCTGAGGATGGGGCTGTGATGGGTCACTGGTACGGGGCTCAGTGTTGGGACCTGGGGACTGATGAGAAGAGTCCTGTTATCTTGGTGGCCTGGAAGAATCATGGCCCCCACCCTGTCCCCACTGCACTGGGTGCTCCAGACACTGTGCTCAGTGCTGTCAGCCACCAGTACCCCATTTGTCCCTGCCATGCGAACGATCATTTAGTATCACCTATTTCACAGAGAGGGAAATGGAGTCTCAGGAAGCTGAAGAGAGTCACCCCAATCACAGGACTGCTCAGTAGTGGAGCTGGGATCCCAGTGCCAGCTGTTCGACTACCCAAGGCCATGCTTAGCCCGAAGCCTTACTGAACCACTAGGAGTCAGTCACCGCGGCCCAGACACTCACTCACCCCTGACCTTGATGATGGCGGGTTCTTCTTGGCCTTGAGTATTCTGCTGGCCACCTAGGTCTGGAGGTTCAGCTGGCAGGAGAGGCTGTAGCTCCAGGACAGAGAGGCTCCTGTGAACCTAAGAGAAACCACAGCTCACGTTTCCCCCCACTGCCTGCCCAGCAGCTGGAGTCTGGGTGTCCCAGAGGTCGCCATGCAATAAGGCCTGGGGCTGAGTGGAGGGCCACGGAGACAGGACCTCTGGACTGGCCAACAGGGAGAGTCCACCCCTGCCCTCACCCAACTCCTGCCCGGCCTCACCTATCAATCTCGTTGAGCAGCTCCATGTCCTGGAACCAGGCCCCAAATCGCTCCTCGGGCTCTAGGTTGTAATTCTTTGTGGCCACCTGGATCAGCAGGATCTCCCTCATGACTGGGTATTCCTGGGACCAGAGGGAAGGAGAGGCTGCACTTAGGGCCTGGGTGAGGGATGCTGCATGGGACTTGTCGGGTGTCAGGGGTGGGGAGGGGACCAGTCCTGGGAATCCTCCTTCCCTCCAGTTCCTACCAGGTTTTACCTGTTCTCAGAATGGGAATAAGCAGCCCCTCCTCCAGGACTTTTTCCTAGATGCCATCCTCCCCTCAACCCACCTGCCAACTGGATGGGTCTCTCACTTCTCTGTTATCAAACTCTTCCACTCAATGTAAGATACAGGGGCTGGAGACAGGGACTGTTCTGCCAAGAGGGTCTCTGAATTCCTCTTCCTTCCCCTCCCCTGAAGGGGGTGCGGCAGCTGTTCACTTCAGTCCTCTTCTCAGGTTGATCTCATTCCCCTGGAAGGCAGACAGCCAGAGTCCATCAGACAGAGCAGCCTAGACTGACTAGCCCCCTATGCCCAACCCTTCTCAAGTTGCACTACTGCCAGGTCCCCAGAGGGGGCCAGGCAGGCAGAGAAAACAGGACTTGGACCCAGGCCTTACTCTGGGCTCCAGAGAAGGAGGACATGGGGGAGAGGCCAAGGGACCTGGCAGCACAACCCTCTCTGATGACAGACTTGGAGGCTGAGGCCTCAGGCAGAGGAGACTGCTCAGCCACTTAAGTGCTGCCTGACTTGGAGTGGCCCGAATCCTCTCTCCCTCCATGGGCAGCATGGGAGGGAGAGGCTGAGTCCAGCTCAGATAAAACCTGACGCAGCTGTGCCATCAGGCAGCTCTGAGCTTCCCCAGCCTGGGGAACCATAATGGGTGTCTCAGGTAGAACCTCTGTTCTCTCATCCCTAAGATGTGCCTGATGTCCCAGCTCCCACAGGCGGCTGTGAGGCTCTCATGAGAGATGTGCCAAGTGCTGAGAGCTCAGAGCTCAGTTCAGGGGCTCCCACATCCCAAGGCTCAGGATGCTGCTACTCAATGCCTGGTCCTCAGGTGCACCCACCTCGAGATTATCACACATCAGCCAGTGCAGCAACAGCAGTTGACCAAGGAAAGTGCCAATATAGGGGATGACACTCTGTGACATCAGAGTGTGGGTGGGATGAGCCCTTGCTCTCAAGTCGGGCCCCTGCAGACTCTCCCCTGAAAAGTCCTCACCCTCAGCCTCCTGGCACACCCCAGGGTTCCCACGGGGAGCAGCCTAGGACCCTTAGCAGCCTCCCCTCAATTCCTCCTCCTTTCACACCCCACGAACACCACACTCCTCCTCCTCACCTCCCAGGGCTGGTTTCTGGCAAATCACAGAGTATGCGGTCCCTGGCCCTCCCCACAACAATAATCCTGCACCAGATCTCCCAGGTCCTCCTCCTGGTCACTTCTACTGGAAGATTCAGGCACTGTGGCAGCAAGAGGAAGGGCCGTCCTCTCTTGATTTGAGGCCTCCAGCTGGGAGGGCAGAGCCCCTCCCCCACAGGCACACTCACCTGCTGCTGCTGCTGCTTCTCCTGCACCCTATGGGGGCTGGTCTGCGAGGGGGCAAACGTGGAGGGCCCCTCCTGCCAGTGTCGAGGAGAGTGTCAGTAAGGCCATAGTCCCCTCACCACATTTCTCTCCAGCACCACTGGCCTCCGAACCTGGACATCTGACTCGAGTCAACTGGTACCAATGCCAATACATCCTCCAAGATGTTTTGATTCTAGAACAAGCTCAGCTCCAACTTTCACTCTGGGTGTGAGCTTGGGCTTTTGGTCGGGCTTCCCTGAGCCTCTTTTCTCATATGGAAGGTGTGAGAACTCCAGCTACCTCACAGGTACTCCTGAGGACTCAGTGTCACATGGCTGTCATCATTGTGCTCGCCCTCACCCCTCCAGGTGGAGCAGGCAGAAAGCTCCCACAGTCCTTTCCTCCCTCTTAAATCATCATCACCGTGTGAGGCCTGCACCACACAATCACCATCCCTCCCTTCCCTGATGAGGAGACAGAGGCCCAAACAGGGGCAGTGAGTTGCTCAGGGGCCCAAAGAAGAGAGGCCGCTTGCTCCTCCCAGCCAGATGCCCTGTTCCCACATCCTCACCTAACCCGCAGCCCCACCACTGACAACAGTCCTGTCCTCTGAGCTCTCACAGCTTGGTCCTGGGCTGAACAGTGGAGAGGACGGGGTGTCTTGGGAGTCTGGTTGCATGGCTCCTGCCTGCCCCAGTCTCGTGGAGTGTCTGGCCCCCAGGCTGGGCCACAGGCCATGCCAAAGCCTTCTCCTCACCAAGGAACCCCTCAGGACATTCCCTTGCCCTGAACTCTTTCTTTATCCACTCAGGAACTGAACCCCTAATGTGCCACCTCTGATCCACAGGGAAGGTGGTGACAGGACGCTTTGCTTCCTCATTTACGTGAAGCTCCTAACGTCCTTTCAGCAGGATCCACTAAGAATCCATGAGTTGCCTAGACCATTCTCATAAGCCCCTGGGGGCATATGTCATTGCCAACCAGGCACTCAGATGAGACTCTTGTTGTTGACTCGAGTGACTGCTCTAGGGGTCCAGGGGTGTCCCCGAAAGCACACACATCTGTCTCTGGTCCAGCCGTTCAGGCCCAAGGATGAGCAGCCTGTTTGTCCACCTGGACCATGGGAATCCTCTGCCATGCATGTCCCTGGCACAGGCACGGGGCCTCCCCTTGGAGACATCGTGAAGACAGAAGGAGCAGCAGGGACCTGGCTTCCTGATTACAGGTTTAGGCTGAGGGCTAAACCCACCGCAACAGCTTGGAAGAAGCTACATCCAGCACGATGGACGTGCACGGAAGCCAGAGACCTGCTGATAGCACCAGCTCAGCAACTCCTCCTGGAACAGCCCAACCAACACCACTGTGTACCATGACCAGGGCCTCCTGCCCAAAAATGGCACCCTGGTGCCCATTAGCTGAACAGATCCCTCTGCTTGTTAACCTGGACAAGATAGACTGGAATGTTTCAGAGAAAGTTCAAGTGAGAAACTATCAAAACCACAGCCTGCCCAGTACCCCTGTCCCTTTCCCCCCTCCTCTCTTTCCAGACCCACAACCTCCACTCTATCTTGGTCATCAGGTCTCTGCTCAAGGACTCATCTTGGCTGTAGAGCTCCTTAAGTTTTTCAGAGATTTACCGGAGGGCAGGGGAAAGAGGGAAGGATAAATTTAGGGATAATGTGAGGGGTCTGAGTGCAAATCCCTTTTCTTTGACAACCCAAGAGATTCAACCTGCCTGGAGGAGTGTTCTCACTGGGATCCTCTGAGCGCTAAGGTCTCATGGGACTTGGAGGGGGCTCTCCTGTGGCTCACTGGGGTCTCCACTCCCCAGCTCTACAGAGCAGCTCTGTTTTGACCACTATGTGTTTCAACTGGCCATAGAGTTCTGTTGTTATAAACACTTGAAAATCTCCAATGTGGCTCAACCCAATAGCTGACATTTAGGGAAACCGAGTCCTGAAGCAGAACTGGTGCACTAAGGACACCAGGAGACTTAGAGACCAACTACGCACTCCCAGGCCCTGTCCCCAGCATTTGCTGCCTCCCAGGATTTCCCGGCTGACTGAGGCGCCAATGGCAGACATACAGGAGATCCCCCATCCATCCTGGTCCTCCTATGGAGAGAGGCCTACCCACAGGGAAACTTACCCCCGTGTGTTCTTCAGGTGGCTTGTGGAGGTTTTCTGCAGAGCAGAGATGAGAGTGCGGGGCGAGGAGAAGTTCTTCCAGATCTCGCACTCCTGGGGAAGGGAAGAGAATGAGGTGTGAGGTTGGGCACTGGAGCCCCGCTTGCTCTAGCTTCAGTCCCCTTCTATTTAAATCTCCCCTCCTGGATGAGACAGATGCTCAGGGAGCCCCAGAAGGACATTTAGGACCCAGAAAGTAACACTCACAAGGAGGAGGAGTTTAGCTCAACCCAGGGAAGGAGCCAGGTAGGAAGTGAGCATCCTCCCACTGGGACCTGGAGTCAAGGTCAGCGAGGACCCTGGCAGGAAGGGCCTAGGGACTTGCAGCAGCTTAGACTACACACTTCAATCCTGGGAACTGATAAATGTGGAGAGGCAGTTCCCAAGTCTCCAGAGAGGGACTCTACTGGGCCTCCCACGGCACACCTGGGCCACCTGGTATAGTCATCCCAGTGGAACCACTAAGTAGTTAGTAACTGGATTCTTAACATAATAACAGCCAAAGTGATGGGATGTCTTGTCTAAATTATAACTAAAACAGTCTCTCACTTCCTCTTACTCCTTCTTTCATGTTCCATCTCTCTCTCTCTCACTCTGTCGAATCCCTGTAACTGAGGAATCAAATACCAGTGTTTTAGGGCTGCCCAATGTGGACGCCTAGATAGGAGTGAAGCACGAGATTGCCCAGGCAAACAGACAGAAAGAAACTCAGGTTCTCAGTCCAAACTGAACGCTAAAATCTGAGAGCAAACTTGGGGGCCAATCCTCCTCCAGTTGAGCCTCAGTTGCAGGCCACACAGGGTGGTGATGAGGTAAGAGGGAGGAAAGGACTGTGGGAGCTTTCTGCCTGCTCCACCTGGAAGGGTGAGGGCGAGAACAATGTCATGTGACACTGAGTCCTCAGGAGAACCTGTGAGGTAGCTGGAGTTCTCACAAATTCCAGATTAGGAAACAGGCTCAGGGACTCCTGGCCCAAAGCCCAAGCTCACACCCAGAGTGAGAGTTGGAGTTGGGCTTGTTCTAGAATCACAACATCTTGGAGGATGGAGTGTTATTGGTACCAGTTGCCTGGAGTCAGATGTCCAGGGTCAGAGGCCAGTGGTGCTGGAGAGAAATGTGGTGAGGGAACTATGGCATTACTGACACTATCCTTGACCCTGGCAGGAGGGGTCCTCCACGTTTTCCCCCCCGCAGATCAGCCCCCATAGAATGCAGGAGAAGCAGCAGCAGCAGCAGCAGGTGAGTGTGCCTGCGGGGGAGGGGCTCTGCCCTCCCAGCTGGAGGCCTCAAATCTAGAGAGGACGGCCCTTCCTCTTGCTGCCACAGTGCCTGAATCCCCCAGTAGAAGTGACCAGGAGGAGGGCCTGGAAGAGCTGGTGCAGGATGGTGGTTGTGGGGAGGGCCAGGGACCGCATACCCTGTGATTTGCCAGAAGCCGGCCCTGGGAGGTGAGGAGGAGGAGTGTGGTGTTCGTGGGGTGTGAAGGGAGGAGGAATTGAGGGGAGGCTGCTAAGAGTCCTAGGCTGCTCCCCGTGGGAACCCTGGGGTGCGCCAGGAGGCTGAGGGTGAGGACTTTTCAGGGGAGGGTCTGCAGGGGCCCGACTTGAGAGCAAGGGCTCATCCCACCCACACTCTGATGTCACAGAGTGTCATCCCCTAGATTGGCACTTTCCTTCGTCACCTGCTGATGCTGCACCTGCTGATGGGTGATAATCTCGAGGTGGGTTCACCTGAGGACCAGACATTGAGGACCAGCATCCTGAGCCTTGGGATGCGGTAGCCCCCAAAGTGAGCTCTGAACTCTCAGCACTTGGCACATCTCTCATGAGAGCCTCACAGCCGCCTCTGGGAGCTGGGACATCAGGCACATCTTAGGGATGAGTGAACAGAGGTTCCCCCTGAGACACCCATTCCGATTCCCCAGGCTGGGGAAGCTTAGAGCTGCCTGACGGCACAGCTGCATGAGGTTTTATCTGAGCTGGACTCAGCCTCTCCCTCCCATACTGCCCGTGGAGGGAGAGAGGATTCGGGCCCCTCCAAGTCAGGCAGCACATAAGTGGCTGAGCAGTCCCCTGTGCCTGAGGCCTCAGCCTCCAAGTCTGTCATCAGAGAGGGTTGTGCTGCCAGGTCCCTTAGTCTCTCCCCCATGTCCGCCTTCTCTGGAGCCCAGAGCAAGGCCTAGGTCCAAGTCCTGTTTTCTCTGCCTGCCCGGCCCCCTCTGTGGACCTGGCAGTAGTGCAACATGAGAAGGGGTGGGCCTAGGGGGCTAGTCAGGCTAGGCTGCTCTGTCTGATGGACTCTGGCTGTCTGCCTTCCAGGGGAATGAGATCAACCTGAGAAGAGGACTGAAGTGAACAGCTGCCGCACCCCCTTCAGGGGAGGGGAAGGAGGAGGAATTCATAGATCCTCTGGGCAGAGCAGTCCCTGGATCCACCCCCTGTATCTTACATTGAGTGAAATAGTTTGATAACAGAGAAGTGAGAAACCCATCCAATTGGCGGGTGGGTTGAGGGGAAGATGGCATCAAGGAAAATGTGCTGGAGGAGGGGCTGATTATTCCCATTCTGAGAACATGTAGAGCCTGGATGGAACTGGAGGGAAGGACTGTTCTCAGGACTGGTCCCCTGCTCCACTCCTCACCCCCACAATGTCCATGCAGCATCCTCCACTTAGGCCCTATCTGCAGCCTCTCTTTCCCTCTGGTCCCAGGAATACCCAGTCATGAGGGAGATCCTGCTGCTCCAGGTGGCCACAAAGAATTACAGCGTAGAGCCCGAGGAGCCATTTGGGGCCTGGTTCCAGGACATGGAGCTGCTCAACAAGAATGATAGGTGAGGCCGGGCAGGAGTTGGGTGAGGGCAGGGGTGGACTCTCCCTGTTGGCCAGTCCAGAGATCCTGTCTCCGTGGCCCTCCACTCAGCCCCAGTCCTTATTGCATGGCGACCTATGGGACACCCAGATTCCAGCTGCTGGGCAGGCAGTGGGGGGACACCTGAGGTGTGGCTCCTGTTAGGCTCACAGGTGCCTCTCTGTCCTGAAGCTACAGCCTGTCCTGCCAGCTGGACACCCAGACCTAGTTGGCCAGCAAAATACTCAAGGCCAAGAAGAACCCGCCATCATCAATTTCAGGCGTGAGTGAGTGTCTGGGCTGTGGTGACTGACTCCTATTGGTTCAGTAAATCTTCGGGGTAAACGTGCCCTTTGGGAGTCGGACAGCTGGCACTGGGATCCCAGCTCCACTACTGAGCAGTTCTGTGACTGGGGTGACTCTCTTCAGCTTCCTGAGACTCCGTTTCCTCCTCTGTGAAATAGGTGATACCAAATGATCGCTCGCATGGCAGGGACAAATGGGGTACAGGTGGCTGGCAGAATTGAGCACAGAGCCTGGAGCACTCAGTGCAGTGGGGACAGGGTGGGGGCCATGATTCTGAGGGAGGCCCCCCAGGATAACCCGACTCTTCTACTCAGTTCCCAGGCCCCAACACCAACACCCGTACCAGTGGCCGACCACAGCCCCATGCTCAGCAGCGGGGACACAGCTGGGAGGCTTTCGACGCACTGGGCCAGCTCCTACCTCCTGACGGGAAGGGGAGCATTGTAAGCTGATCTCTGAGGTCCCCTTAAACCCAAGAGAGAGGGGACGGCCCCACCCCAGCTCCCTGATGTCCCTACCCCAGGACCAATTCACACATTGTGGAGGGACAGTAGTTATTTGTTGTAAACAATAAATGCCATATTTGAATATTATATTAAAGTCCTGTTCCCTTTACAGCCTGAGAGTTGTGGTGTGGTTCTGTCGCTTTCTGTAGGCATGTAAGTGAGACACTGAATCTCACATTTCTCCTTGAATCACAAACTCTTCTGGGTCATCAGCTTATTGTATGTGGGAGAAGGGAGAAGGGCCAGCTCTTCGCTGGCTAGTGGGAACACACCCAAGTCCCCCTAATTCCGAAGACCAGTTCATTTCAGTGTCATTCAGCTCCTCCAGGAGCAGACATGGCCCCCCCGCCCATTCTCTTGGGATTTTAAGGTTGAAGGTACTTTCACAGGCAGAGCAACAACCACTGAAATGTGGGTGTCTTTAAAACAGCACTACCCAGGACCATGTCTTGCCACAGGCAGGGGCTACCTTTCTACATTCTTGAGGAACAGGGAACGTTTTCTGCTTCTCTTTTTGAGATTTCTTTTGACTAAATTTTAGGAACTTGTAGTTTTCTAGTTCAATCTCTGGAATTACATCAGCTCTAAGTGGGGAAAACAATGTAAAAAGATCAAAACGTGCACTTGGAGAGGACAAGGCCCAAGGAAGCTCATTAGCAAATGGACTAAAAGCAGGCAGGACCTAGCTCCTGAGGCCCCTCTAGGGGCTCCCTGTTCACCCCTGACCTGGATTTGAATCCTGCTTGGATCTTTGTCCAAGACTCTGAATTCGTTTTCCTGCTTGTTTTGTATCCAGGCAGAAAGATTTGCGACGCAGCTTTTAAGGCTACTGCTGGGCCTCGTTCCATAAACATGACTGCTCCCTGTCAACTAGGATTTTCAGCACCCCTGCCTTCCTTATGCAATTCCCTTTAGGGCAAACAATCCCCAGAAGGCCCCAAGCCTCCTCCTTTGCTTGGCCTGATGGACCCCTGGTGAGCTCTACTTTGCCAGTATAAGCGACCATAATCCTGGCCAGTGAGTGACCTCACATGTCCCTTGCTGTCCAAGGTGACTTCTGAGCCCGTTTCATTCTGAGGTCCATGTTCTTGGACAATCCTCCAGTTTACACACTAAGTGTTGGTATTACCAACTCGTCCAAATGTGGCGATTGGGCGCAAGCCCTTAAACTGTGTCGCCCCTCGGTGGTTGTGTTCTTGTCCCCAGTCCTATGCTGTGGTCACATTACCACCACCTGCTGGGGTGTGAACACTGTTTGAAGCTTTGAAAGATGAAGCATGACAGGGGTGTGGGGGCTCCGGCAGGGAATGCCACTGAACTGATGGTCCATGGACATGCATGAACACAGCCTTACCAATTAAAATACTGAAATGCTTCCTATCTGGTGGTGAACAGACACTGCTCTGAGCTCACACCGAGAACCCACCCCATGACTAGGAGCTTTCAAAGGGATACCAAGTGGCATTTTGAACCTCATCACTTGGGAACTCCCTGTAAGACAAGGACCAGATGAATCGCTTCGCACTTGTGAATTGTCCCCTCCTTTCTGATGGCTGCAAGTTTCACCCAGACACACAGGCTGCACTCTGCCAGGGAAGCCTTCTCAGGACACCCAGAAGCTGAAAATGAATCCTGGTTCCCGGCATCCCAAGCCATTCCTGACATGGCACAGCCACCCAGGAATGTGATTTGGTAATGGAAAGACTGGGAAGGCTGTACTTTCCCTCCAAGGAGAAAGTACCAACAGTGAAAGCTTGATCCCTCAAATAGACAATTAAATCCCAACAAGCAGTGGTTTCTTTCAGCATTACTGATGCTGAAAAGATCTCTTTTGATAATAACACGATCCCCCAACTGCCATGTCCATTTCCATGAATCACATTTCCAACACATATGGATCCAAAAAACTGAGGGAAATCTGGTATTTCCTTAGATGCAACTCTGAATTAGCATGCAACAGAGACCAGAAAATTGGAGACCTAGAATTAAATATCTAATTTGAGAACATAGACATAAAAGTGCGTTTGAAATAATGTTTTGGAATCTATTGGAATATTATACAAAAAGAAGAATCCACTTTTAGTAGGTTTTACTGTGACTGTGAGGGGAAAAACTGAATCAACCCTGACGTTGATAATTCACTGCTGACTTTAAAGTACAAATAAATAATATTCATAGTAAAGGAAAAGGAGAGAACAGCATGAAAAAGGAAGATCTTTCTCTCCTCACCTGAAACTCAAGCTCTCACCTAAGAAAGAAACTGTTGTCAATATTTTCTGTCTCGAAGCAGAGTTTAATAAAAGAAAATATCGATATATTTTAAAGTTTCAAGAGCTCAAAGCAAGGAAACATTAGGGATGCTGCCTAGAGACCTCACTGATGTGCATGCTCCATTTCATCTGCTGTCAGGACGGCCTTCTTAGACCCTCGCTTTCTCTGCCTCGCTAGCAAGTCTGTCCGCCATCAGTGCTATCACCAGTCTCGCTCCTGTGCTCTTCGCTGCACTTTACTCCTTCCTGATACTTCCACAGTGGAGCTGTGGAATGCACAGATCAGTTCCTGGAATCATCTCTGCCAAATCTGAAGTCCAGCAGGAGTGGGAATGGGACCTGGAATGCAGACCACCTGGGAGCACACCTGGCAGGGATTCACCTGTGTGACTAGGTGCAAGTTTTTGCAACGTTTTGGCAAGATTGAAAGGACTTACGAGTAGTCCTACACTGCTGCAGGCCTGGAGTCCTTGTGGTCTCTCGGGCCAGCAGATCTGGTGGGGCTGGTCCAAGTTGTCCTCTCAGAGACCAGTCATTGCCAGGATGGCATGGGATTCTAGTAACTGGCCTCTTGAATATGTCACTGGACATCCTCAAAAGAATGGAAAGGCTTAAACCTGGCTTTGGTTTGGACTGGTTCCCACAGTTACGTTTCTTCTTCTGTGAAGATGTGACTTATCATTCTTCTTTTCCTCTTACCCTATAAAAACAAATCATGAAACTGGGTCAAATAATAAAGGAGGCCTGCCTTCTTAGGACAATTATCCTGGCTGTTTTGTACTTCCACCCTCCCTCTATCATCTGGGAATAGATCTGACCTGTTTCCTGGGATGTCATCAGGCAGATTTGCATCAAGAACAGAAAGCTCAAGGTCAAACTCAAGGCTCCTCCAGATCATTTCCCCCCTCCATCCTGTAACACGCCCTCCTTTTTTGAGTGTTAGTCTATTCTCTTCTTTTCCTTGTCACTCTCAACAGCACAAGTCTTGGCACTCACTCTCAGGACAGTCAGTCCCCAGTCCTTTACTAAATCCCAAATCTTACCATTTCTGTGTTTTCTGTCTACTCATTTGCTTAATCCATTGACCACTTGGTGTTCATACAGATTAAATCAATAGTGACGTTATCAACCACTCCCTGTTAGCAACTTACTCCCATATCCCAGATGTTCACATAATCCAAATGGTTATGTTCAAAAGTAAATAATTCAGAAAACATATTCACCCACCACAAATTCCTGATCTTTAATATTTTTATTCAAACATTCATACAGTAGATACCTGTCCCTCAAGATCAGTAGTAATGCCAGATCAACCATACTCACCTTAAGTTTCTCCTACACCTATCAATCCTGGATTCCATGGACTATGATCAAAATAATTTCCTTGGAAAAATAAAAAAATTCCTTACTATTCATTTATTTTGTAAATCTCAAAACCCAGAAGATCCCGATTATCTGCCATGACGCAGCTACTGCTGGTCTTATGACAAGCTGAAGAAAAAGCACGAAACATGATCTTTTTGTACCACTGTAAATACAAAGCCATCTGCATCAACTGGGAAGCACCCATAATGCCTGGAAAATTTGTTCTCTTTTTTTGTTTGGCTCAAAAACAAAAAGACAAATCAATTTAAAAAATGGTCAAGGGACCAGAGTAAATTTTTTCCAGTGAAGACATACAGGTGGCCAACAGGTGTATGAAAAGTTGTTCAGCATCACAAATCAGGGAATGCAAATCAAAACCACAATGAGGTATCATTTCACACCTTTTATGATGGCGATTATCAAAAAAACTAAAGATGACAAATGTTGCTGAGGATGTGGAGAAAAGGAAACCTCGTGGGAATGTAAACTAATACAGCCATTATGGAAAACAGTATGGAGGTTCCTCCAAAAATGAAAACTAGCCTATGACCCAGCAATCCCACTTCTGGTATACACCCACAGGAATTGAAATCAGGGTCTCAAAGAGATACCTGCCCTCTAATGTTCACTGCAGCAAATTCACAATAGCCAAGATGTGGAAGTAACCTAAACGTCACTGATGGATGAATGGATAAAGATATGGAATATTCGTCAACATTGAAATAAGAAGGAATTGCTGCTATTTTTGACAACATGAATGCACCTAGAAGACATTGTGCTAAGTGAAATAAGGCAGACAGAGAAAGGCAAATATTTCCTTATTTGTGGAATCTAGAATAGTCAAACTCACACAAGCAGAGGTTAGAATGGTGGTTGCCAGGGGCTGGGGAGATGGAGAAATGGGGAGCTGATGTTCAAAGATACAAAGGTTCAGTTATCAAGATAAATAAGTTCTGGAAATCTAGGAGACGGCATAGTGCCTAGAGCTAACAAGACTGTATTGCTTGCGTTACATTTGCTAATAGAGTAGATATTAAGAGTTCTTGCCAGAGAATAATAATAATAAAGGAGGTGAGAGAAAACTTTGGGAGATGATGGATATGTTTGTGGCCTTGATGGTGGTGACAGTCTCAAGTGTGTATGCTTATGTCCAAATTCATCAAGCTGTATATGGAAATGTATGACATCATCGTTGATTCTTCTGCACCTTGAAATATGCCATGTCCTCATCACAAGAGAAAAAATTTGTAACTCTATATGGGGACAGATGTTAACTGGACTTATTGTGGTGATCATTTCAACATATATACAAACATTGAATCATTATGTCATACCGCTGAAACTAATTTAATGTTGTATGTCAACTTTATCTCACTAAAAAAACCACAACAGACAAAACCATTTGAATACTGTATATGAGTTCAGTGAATCCCTGAAACTGCCCCATTCCCATATAGGAATTACAGGAAGCAGAGAGGATGATGTAAGATGGAAGAAAGTTGTACAAAACAGTATTCAAATTAAAATCATTTAAGTTGCTATCAGCTCCTTGTGGCAAAGTTCTGCGAGCACCGATCTACTTTCACATTTTTCCTGGAAAAACATACTTTCACATCCAACCTATAATAGTTTCATGATTTTCTCTAATAAGAAAATTTCAACTTAATAAATAAAAAGAAAAGCATCTCTTATGTATGAATAAATTTAGTGAACTTTACAGAGAAAAGAGCATATTTGCACAATCCCAATAAAGGAAACAGAAGAACTGAACGATGATCAAGTCTCATTCAAGCTTATCTTTGAAAGCCAGTAAAACCAGGCTGTCTTTTCAAGGATGTGTGTAGAGCTGTCAGCCTTGGAAGATAGAAATAGTGGCCTCCTCTGGAGCAAAGGGCAGGCTTGCTTACTGCCCAGTATATTAAAAATAACAACCCCCCAGGGCAAAGGTTAGCAGACATCCTGCACGTTATCAAAGATTTGAGTTACTTAGGCTCTGATCTCTTGCAACCCTCTGCATGTCACCTGGCCCACTGTGTATCACCCTGTAGGAAGTGAGATTTAGTGAACCGGTGCAAATGCTGATATTCTGGCCACTGCTATTGTTGTGTCATTAAGTCCTTTGTCTCTGACGCATGGGACTCGTGACTTTTGCCAGCATCTGCAAGACCATTGTAGGCAAACATTGATTTGCAGGTAAGGTAAAACATCAAACCTTTCACAGTTCCTGACAAGCCCTTAAAATAACTAGTAGTCTTAAGAACAGAGAGCTATCCAGAACAATATGCATGGATGGGCTTCATAGAAGACTTCATGCAACCAAAACTTTAATAAGTCTCTCTGATCTCTTTTATTTCTACCCCAAGTAGAAGGAGAGGCACCAAGCTATTACAGACCTAGGGCTTGTGCAAGCCACCTGGAGACCTAGTGACCAGAAACTTCCCATGGGGTGCAAAGACAGATGGGCATATTTCCAAAATGGACCCATGTGCCTCCCGGTCATCAAAAAGACCGTGCATTATCTTAGCTTATGAGGACTTGAGTCATTAAAATCTTGTGATGGGCCAAAGATACACTAATAAGTGGAGTAAGGCACATGGCAGTTGTAAGCAGATTAACACACTTGGTGCATATCAAACTCTGAACTAACTTTAGTGTTCTAATCAATTAAAAGGCACAACAAATTTAATTAGGTAGATTAAATGATATTTAATGGTATCCCTGATTATTACTCTGCAATAATGAACAAGAAGCTCATGTAAATAACTATAATTGGTCTTACTTTAAAACATGATAGTCAGGACGGTTTGAGATAAGCTGGAGAGAAGGAAGGGGAGAAATAGACAAAAGTTAGCTGCTCTGAAGCCACTGTCAAGACCTCTGGATCTACATGTAACCCAGGAGATCGAGGCAAAGGGCTGTGCCCCTAGATCCTCCTGCACTGTGGTTCTCAGGGATGTTACGGAGCTGAAGCAGCTTCCTGAATCGTGTTTACATATCCATGTGTACAATACCCCTGACCCCCTGACCATGGGGATGAGCCACCATTCAATGATCCCTTACACCCCTCTAATTAACAATTAGATTTCAGAATCATTGTATCATTACATGATAATTTATTCCTCAAACCTGTAGGATGCCGAGCTAAAAGAAAATCAAATATCAATGGCTTCTTTTCTTTGAAAGACCAAGATGTTCTTTCACACTTGGAATCCTGATTATAGGATAAATCCATCAAATCAATAGAAATAACTTAAGAAATGGACAGAGGGATATTTCATTCGTATATATACATTTTGCATTTTTGCAATAATAGAGTTACATTTAAAAAGATTAGAACTTTTTGAAATTTCATAGCTATTAAAGACATTGTTCTGCATGTACTCCCTCTGGTTTACCAAATCAAACTCACTCTTTAATGGGCATTTCTAGCATTCAGTGCTAGTAACAACAGTTTTTTTAAATTCTTATTTTTCCCAGGTCAAAGAACAAGGGCAGAGTTCATAGAGAGGTCAAATCTAATCTACCTAGGGTTGTGGCAGCCTTAACTATGGATGTTCAAGCCAGACATTGTCAGCAGAACCACATCTCTTCATCCATAGGTGAGTTTTTACTAGTAATCACAGAGACTTGAGGATATCAAAGGAAATTCTTCATTAAGAACCAAAGTTATAGATTCCTATCTTGGGTTCATTACTTTGAATTTTTGACCCAAATCGTATATATCGATTGGACCATGTTCAATTCTGTGATCTTTAGTTGATGCAGCCTACAGCTGAAGAGAAACAGATACAACACCAACATCTTATCCTCTCTGAAGCCCAACTGAGAGGCCCTGGAGTTAGAACTTTTCAAGACAAGAAAAAGTCATCCTTCTTCTGAACAAAGACTGAAGAGGCTATACAAACATTCAACTTTATTTATTTTGCTTTTTATTTTTGTTTTGTGAGGAAGATCTGCCCTGAGCTAACATATGACAATCCTTCTCTTTTTGCTGAGGAAGACATCCATGCCCATCTTCCTCCACTTTACATGGGACGCCGCCACAGCATGGCTTGACAAGCAGAGCGTCGGTGAGTGCCCGGGATCCGAACCTGCGAACCTCAGGCAGCCGTGAACCCCAGGCCGCCGCAGCTGAGCATGCGCAATTAACCGCTTGCACCACCGGGCCAGCCCAAACATTCAACTTTAAATTGTTAATGTGACTAGTTAGAATGTGATGCCGCAAGCATAATACCTTCTAAGTTTCATGATTTTTCTCCAGAATACTGAGATGGTTGACCTTGAAGTCAAGTTTCCCCATAAATGTATTTATTGAGATAAAATTAACTTCCCTATAAAATAATTCCCATAAAATTGTTACAAATATATCATAGTCTCTGATTAAAAGGGAACAAAGCAAATTGAGCAGTTGAATAGCAGTGTAATAAATTCCATACAAGGATCTTACTGCAGCATTATGTATAATAGTGAAACTGGAAATAACCCCATTTCTATCAAAGAAGAAATAAACAGATCGTGGTATTCCTGTTCTTTGGAGTAGCTCCAAAACTTCTAAAAAGCTAAGTTAGAGTGACGTGCACTGATAAGGAGAGACGTCTATGATATATGTTTTGGGAAACAGCAAGTTGCAAAACGATGTAGTTATGTAATTTATGTTAAAAAAATCTTTATGTGTATTAATAAATTCATTGGAAATGTCCAGAAGAATAAGCTGCAACCTCTTAACAATAGTTCCTTCTGAGTAGGGGAGTGAGTTTGCAGGGAAGGGGATAGAAGGAGAATGTTTCACTTTACTCTACATAGATCTGTATAATTTGACTTTTTTTTTACAAAGTATGTAATTCTTTCATAATTAGAAAAATGAGTGATGTGACCGTTTGGTGGAGGGCAACAGTATTATGTTCACCAGTCTCTGTACTGTATGTTACTGCACAGCATGGACTGTAGGAGAAAGCCCAGAGGAGCAATGAAGACAAAAAGACATGACAAGTGCAAAAAGTCAGTGGAGTATTTCTACATAAGAAACATTCCGGGCTAGTGACGGTCAGTATCTTCCACTGCTTCAGATCTCACCATGAACCTAGACCCTGCCCAGCGTAGGCCGGACGACCACGCCCTGCTACTCCACTCCCCACCCAGGGCCTGTTTGTGCAGGGTGACTGCCAACAATCAGACAATGAACTCAGGATGGGGCATGTGCCTTTGGGAATCCTGGCAGAGAGGGACAAAATGGAACACCAGCTAAGTGCACACACCTGAGAGGCAGAGATCCAGGTGGAGGCTCAGAATGTACCAAGAAACTGTGTGAAGTGAACGAAGCTACTCGACCTCTCTGAGCCTCAGTGTCCTCCTCTGTAAAATGGGGCTCACAGGCCTACTTCACAGAGCTGTTGGGGAAGATACATAAAAGTGCCTGTGACAGCCAGTGTCCATATTATTAACAAAGTCATATCTGACTTCAAAATAATCAATGAAAAGAATAATGTTAATGAGACCAAATGGGCCAAAGAGGCCCAGCTTCGTAACAGCGCCAGCAGCGTGAGAATGAGTGGAGCTCCAGGTATCCAAGTAAGAAGGGCTCTTCACAGCTCCACTGGAGACGGTGAACACGGGCTACACCAGGATAAGTGGATGTTGTATAGTGACTCGTTTAGAGATCGTGGGTCCCTAAAGACACTGAAATACAGTTACATACAGTGGCTCCTAGGAGACAACTACAAAGCAACCAATGCAACAGATAGGAATGGGAAGGGGCCGAGCAGAAGAGGGTCAGAGCCACAAAACCTGATGGAAGACACTGAAGCACAAGCGCCCAGCTATGTCAACAGCTGCTGTGGTTGCGCCAGGAGATCAAACGTCTGAGGCAGCCATTGTGGGGACTGCTGGGAGCACAGTGGTCACTGCGGCCACACCCCAACAGCAGTGCATTGGAGGACACAGACCCCGAGACTTTCCTCTCCATTAATCCCGGTTTCAAGATGATGAATATGGTCAAGTTACATTGTCTTTTTCCAACCTTTGTGGACGAGTGTCATCAGAACACCCTGAAGAGGGCACAGGCCAGAGTAGTATGGAACACTGGGGACTGGGGTGGCGGCGCTGCATCTGACTACATGGATTATCACCTGGGCCTATTGAACACGAGAGAAGAACCCAAGGATGTGGTCTAATGAGAATTCCCTGTCTTGTCACATTCAGAGACACTACAGTTTCTCATCCTTTCTCTACAAAAATGTTAAAGAATTCATGTGTCATTAATTCATAAAGAAGCAAGTTCTTGACAAATTGACAGGGTCCAGTTTCCGTGACCAGGTTTTTCACTTGCTTTGATAATATTCCTCATTGAGGAATTGGAAAGATAACGTATCGGGATGTGTAATATAAATAAGGACTTTTCATCATGTAGATCGAAGCCCAGATTTTTAGGGATGACATAAATCATGAAAGCTGCTAACCATTCCTCCACAGGTTTCAATAAGACTTTTAACTTAATTTACTAATCTCAGGAAAAGAGAATTTGGCAATTCAAGTTTTTTGTTTCTGCATTCAAGTGTACGGTACAGGCAAGAGAATGACCAGAAAAAAGTTAACAGGCAGGTCTTGCTTGCATTTTATCTTTTGCAAATAAGCAGCATATTTTATGCTCTGTTCTTTTCACTACTCTAATCAATTTTTAAAGAATATCATACATCTGACTATCCCTAGGCATTTTTATCCTGGAACCTTGCAGGAATCCAAAGCAGAGATGTTAAAGCTGATGGGTTTCAAATGCTGCCCAAGTGCTCTCTACCTTGAACATCCCTCTCCCAAAGCTGGACCACCGTTCTCTTCCTGAGGGATCTGAGTTGCCACCCATGTCCCTAAGAGACTGGTCGTCCACTCAGGCCTGAGCTGAGATTAGGTGATCAACCTAAAGGGCAAAATGCTTAAGCTATTCTCATCTTAAGGTTGCTGTTTCGGAGGCCTCTGCACTGGAATGGGTTGGTGAAAACTGCCTACTAGATACTTGCCTGGGAAATGGGATTTTATCCACCGCTCTTAGCGGATCCCAGGGAAACCAATGATTAACCTCACAGATACCTCAACTTCCACATCTGCAAAAAAGGCAAGCAACAGCCAATGTTACCACCCTGCAAAGCTCTTAAGTTGTGCTTGCAAGAGGGGCCACAAGGGCGAATGTCTCCCAAAAGCTGATGAAATGATAGTACTTTGGCTGGAGAAGGCAGAGAACAGCAGGCAAAGTGGAAAGTTTCTGGGATGTCAAACCAGTTCCCATAAGCAGTTTAGAGAAGCACCTGGCCCTGGACTAGGTAGGAGGCTGTGGAAAGACCCACAGGCATGCAGGTAGGAGGAGGAATCAAGCAACAGAGGGAGGCGGTGGGGAAGAGGTGCGAGTACGGCTTCAATTTTGGACAAAAGTAGTTGCACGCTGCAGGCCCCAGCTGCCCATGCAGCCGCCACCCCTTCGTAACACCGTGGTCCCTCTCGTCCCATCACATCCCTCTGGAACTCAGTCCACACAGAGCAGGTGTAGGACCAGAGTCCTAAGTCAACGGCGGGTTGGCCCTCGGCCAAGCTCACACCGCCCTGCTCCTCCCCACAGGGCTAGGCATCATCCCGTGCCCAGAGCATCCTTTGAGTTGTAGTCCTGCAGCCATGCAGGCTGCCAGCTGGGAGCGGTTAAGAGACAAAAGCTCCCAACATGCACAGCCAGGGGCCCCAACTCCCGCCTTGTCCCCCTGCCCCTGGGCCCCGACTTTCTGCTTCCATATCTCAAATGGAAATACCAGGTGCCTGCGATCCTGGAATTAGCCTTTTCAAGGCCACCTGTCCTACCATCCCCTCCATCCTTCTAGGCTGCCATGATCCTCCCTCTGGACCTCGTGGTCAGGGTCGCTCCAGGGACCCTCCCTTTGGACCCCACCCACCTGAAGGCACCATACCTTGGTCAGGCGTCTTAGAAGGACTGCCCCGAGCCATGTCATTAAAAGGAGAAATCATCACAGTGGGCGTCCCCATTCCTGCATTATACAGACAGGAAAACCACGTGCACTGGTAAGTGACCCCTAAGCCACTTCAGGGGCCCACACGCACGCCCCTTCTCTGAGGCTGCACACAGGCTTGTTCACTGGGCTTCCTTATCACAGTCTGGACCTCTTGACCTCATTGACACAGGCCACAGCACTGAAACTTCCCGTTCGTCCTTCCCACAATGTTAGGCAAGTTCGTCGAGGAATGTAATATGCAATTTCTTGTCTACTATAGGGCTGGCTCCTGGGAACCAGTTTTAATATCCCTTTTTAAATATACCCTCAGAATCATAAAATAATGAAGCAAAATAAGTTTTTGCTGTGGGGGGTTATGGTGATAACTCTCTGAAGTCATTTTTCCATTTAGCTTCTCTGATTGACTCCAAATACTACAGCACCACACGCTTCTCAGACTGGTGGATGCACAGCTCCACTTCTTTGCAGGGAGGACGCACAACAGAAGAATATCCGTGGCCAGACTTTCTGGGGCATCAGTATTACTACAAGATTTGGAAGAAGCAAAGTTAGGTCATTTCCAAGGTAAGGAATTAAAAACTTAACACTAAGATGAGGTGGGAAAGTCATATGCCATTAATAATTGTCAGTAACCTGTGCCTGAAATGTCAGACTTTCTCTGAGAAAGAACTCTGAGATCCTATTTCCCATTGTTTTAAATAGGAAAAATTAGAAGTCATAGCAAATCTATTGAAAAACCCTACCAATTTCCTAAGTCACGTTATGGCACCTAGACATAAGTTATGAACATCATTGCTCCTCGTTTTCTTCCTCATTCAACCCAGTCCCACAAGTCTTGAGTTCATGCTGTGAACACGGCACTGTGCTAGGTGTTGAGGCCTTAGTGAGTATCATCGTGGGGGTGGGCCTTGCTGGAAAATGATTGCATCATAAAAACTCAAAGCCATGCCACTTGCCAAATTGAGGCAAAAATGGAAAGACCCACAGTGCCGCACAAGTGTGAGGGCATTAATAGATACTCGGGAGTATGATAATCCATCTAATGGTGTCATGAGTGAACGTGTTCCACTTTAAAACAAAACACTGCTGTTAGTCTGAGATATTGAGTTAGTATCCTTGTGCATATATGCAGGATTTAAAATGTTTATTGATGTATAACATGTACAGAAATATATGGAGAAGTCATCTATGTAAACCTCAAAGAATTATTACAAAGTGAACACACTTGTGTGACTAAAAACTAGCACCAGCTTCACTCAGGCCCCAACAATCCCTTTCTCCCTCCTTCCTCCCCAATGATAACCAGTATCTTACCAGTGAACACTGTATATCAAGTTTGTCTTCTTACACAAGTGTTTTATTACAGAACAATTTAAACAATATACAAAATAAACAAAATATCATAGTAGGCCTGTCACCCAGCTTCAACAACTACTAATCATCTGCCATTTTTGTTTCATCCACACTCCATCCCATTCCCACCTCACGTTATTACTCTTTTAGTCTTTTGTGTGTGGGAGTGGGGTAAGATGTATGCACACTGAAAGGCAGAAATATGAACAGTGTAGTTTTGGCAAATAAACATGCCCATATAACCTTCACCCCTTTAAGAATACGATATTTCCATCAACCCCAGAAAACTCCTTCCTGTTCCTTCCCAGGCAATTTTTTCCTACCCCTGAAGCAACCACTGTTCTGGTTTTTTCACCATAGGTTCATCTTGGCTGAAATCATCCCACGTGTATTGTTTTCTGTCCACCTTGCCTCCCTCGGCACGAGGATGGTGAGGCTCACACAGCATGTGTGTCAGTGTTTGCTCATCTGCACAGCTGAGGGCATTCTGCTCTGCGGATGCCCCGCAGTGGGCTCATCATCCTCCTGGGGATGTGCAGGTCATCTTCTGCGAAAATTCTTGTATAAACGCTATTTGTATGCTGTTTAATTCCTTTATTAGCATTTAAGTGACACACCTTTGCAGATTTTAGTGGTTGGTCCAGATTACAATATGCATCTTTAACATATCACAGTCTACCTGGACTTAATAGTGCACCAGTTTATTCAATGTAAAATATGGAAGTCTTGCTACAGAACAGTTGCATTTACCTCTGTCTGTCCTTTGTGCTATTGTTGTCATAAAATTTACATCTACCCATGTTATAAATCCCACAATACAGTGTTATAATTTTTGCTTTAAATAGTCATAAGTCTTTTAAAGAATTTAAGAGAAAAAAGTTAATTATTTGGAGGGAGATGATTTGAGGCTCTGCAAAGGTACTGTTTCTTCTTTAAGTTTCACCCACAGTTTTTGCATTCATCAGTCAGTCTTGCTCACCGTAATTATTACTGTAGCATTCTAGTGGCGATTTTCTATTTTATGCTATCCAGCCACATTTATTATTTGGAATTCTGTGAGGAAGATCCCCTCCTTCCTTCTTCCTTTCTTTCTCTCTTTCTCTCATTCTTTTTTTCCCCTTTTTTTCTTTCTTTCTTCCTTTCTTATTTAATCTTTTTTATATCAGTATAGACTCATGGATATTTATTTTATTCTCTGGGTAATAATCCAATGCTACTGTTATTTATTTTGTTGCTCACAGTTTTCTAGCTTGAGCCACTGGGATGTCTTTCAGATTGATTCCTTTTGACACATCTCATCATTTTCTGTGTTTTTTTAAAACACTTTCTTACTTTCTGGCACTACAAGATGCTCCAGGCTCACCTTGTATTTTCCATCTCCAGCCTTAGAATCAGCCATTTCCCTAAGAAAATCTGGTTCTTTTTATTGGAGAATGAAATTTAGAAACTAAGATCAGGGAGCTAGGTATGCTCATTGATACTAGAGTGTCATTGCTTCTAGACTCTCTCAGCAGAGCTTGGAAATGTATGTATGAATATAAAATCAGGTATACACATCAATCTATAGATCTTTCAATCTATCTAGCAATCTATCTTTCTATTTGGATAGATATATTAAAAGAGACATGGATTCATACTGATACTTCCAACTCCAATCCAGCACCACAGAATTTATTTTAGCCTTTTCCTTTTGTTTATTCGTCACTTCTTTCACCAACAGTGAGAAACTTAACTCCAGATATTTGCAATATTTACTAATGTGTCAACTAGTTTCAGAATTACTAATCCATACCCTTATGAAAACAAATTTACCACCTAGAGTACAGTGTTTGTGTCCAGTACTTTAATTCTACAGTATCCCATCAAAACACTGTCTTCCAAAGTTACTTAGGTTAGGACCTTCCATCCGCAGCCCTTCAGCGTGGTTATGTCACATACTTGTAATACAATGAGATTCATTTGTCACTGCATTCCATCTGAGTTCCTCAGCATCCTGATGGATTTGTAAAATTTGTAGAGTAAAATTCACTGTTTGTGATGTAAGTTTTACGGGTTTTGACAAATTTATGGTCGTGTATCCACCTCCACAGTACCTTACCGAGCTGTTTTTTTCACCCCCAAAATTCTTTCATACTGTCTCTTTGTAGTCAACCCCTTCCCCCACTCCATCTCTTGGCAACCACTGATCATTTTCCATCCCTTTAAATCTGACTTTTCTAGAAAGTCATGTAAATGGAATCATAGTACATAGCCTTTTGAATCTGGCCTCCTTCACTTAGAGAAATGCATCCAAGATTCATCCATCTTGTTGTGTGAATCAAGAGTTTATCCTTTTTACTGCCAAGTAGTATTATAATGTCCCAGTGCACCACAGTCTATTTCTCCATTCACCTGATGAAGGACATTTAGTTTATTTCCAGCTTTTGACAATTATGAATAAAATGGCTATCAATATTCACACAAAGCTTTTTCGTTTAAACATTAGTTTTCAATTTGCTTCAGTAAATCCCTAGGAGTGGGATATCTGAGTCACATAATAAGTGCAGGTTTAACTTTATAAGAACCTGCTAAACTGTTTTCCGAATGCAACTATCATGTTGCATTCCCAGTTCTAGTTGTTTCTAGTCCTCACCAGCACTTGGTATTTGCAATTTTATTGCTTTTGCAATTTTATTTTTTATTTTAGCCAACTAATAGGTGCCCGGTATCTTATTGAGGCTTCTGCTTCCTTTTTGAAAGTGAGTTCTGCTAAATATAGAATCCTGTGTTGACTTTTGGGTTTTCTTTCTGCACTTGAAAGATGTCATTTTGTTGTTGATTTGTCTCTTTTGTTTTTGATAATATATCATTCATCATTCACATTATTTCTCCCTGTATGTAGTGTCTTCCCCAGTATTTCCTTGACTGCTTTCAAGTTTTTCTTTTTATCTTTGGATTTTAGCAGCTTGACTATCATGTGCCTATGTATGGTTTTATTTTGTATTTTATTTTGTGAGGTTGCTGACTTTCTTCGATCTAAAATTTTAGATTTTCCACCAAATTTTGGAAGTTTTATGCTATTACTTGTTGATTTGCCTTTCTGCCTCATTTAATTTTTCTGTCTCTCGCCTCTCTGCTGGGGACTCAATCATCTCACAGGTAAGGCTCTCTTCATTTTTCTTCAAAATTTTTACATTCTTTTCTTCAGGTTGGATAATTTCTATTGCTCTATCTTCATGTTTCTTCTACTATTTCTAATCTACTGGTAAATTCAAAAGTATTTTTTTATTTCATCTTCCTATTTGGTTCTTTTTTGTAATTTCCATTTCTATGCTGAGTTTCAACATCTGCTCATTCATTATGAAAATATTTTTCTTTACCACCATGATCATCTTTATAATCGCTGATTTCTTATCCTTGTCTGCTTATTGCAACACGTTTGGGATAGTTTCTAGTGCCTGCTTTGGGTCATATACTGATTACATTTTCCTATTTCTTCAAATCTCATGATTTTTTAAATTGTGTACTGGAAACCATGAGTCATAGTTATAGAGACTCTGGATTCTATTGTATTCCTTTGAAGAGTGTTGTTATTTTTCTAGCAGGGAGTTAACTTGGCTGGACTGAAATTCCAATCTTCTCTCCTTTACAGTGGGCATAGCTGAAATACTCATTCAGTTCTTTCATCTTCCAACTGCTGTTTTTACACTAGGCCCTCTGAGGCCTACCCTGCATGTGTGTCGTTCAAAGATCTGCAAATTTGATGTCTGTGTGTGGGAGACTTACACACATATTTTGAGATGTTTCCTCTTTATGGTTCCCTCCCTTCCAGAATTTCTCCCCTAACTTTCCAGCTACTCTTCCAGCCCCAAAATACATCCTCTAACATTACAAGTAAGACTGTAGTTTTTCCCCTGTCTGGGCCATGTACAGATTTTGGAATGCTTTGAAGAAGAAGACTCAGGCTTGCAAATATCTCCTGGTGCAATTCTCATCATTCAAGGGAAGACTCCCTCTCAGTTCTGCTTGCTTTTGGAAGAGATTTATACATACACACTTATACACATTTATTGTATCTGTATTACATATAGATACATGATTCTATATAAATATATATATTTTATGCATATTTTATCATTGTTATCTGTGAGAGTGTTAGTTCAACAAGCTACTCAACCATTACTGGAAGCCAGATCTCAGTTTTGTTTCTTTTTTGGATTTTATACAAATGGAATTATAAAATATATAGCTTTTCGAATATAATTTCTTTTATGCAGCATTATCGTTGTGATATTCATCGATGTTGTTGCATGTAGCTAGTGTTTGTTCATTTGTTGAAAATAATAGTTTTAATGGTCATAAAATATTCATAACATAAAATTGACCATTTTAACCATTTTTAAGTGTGCAGTTCAGTGACATTCAGTACATTCACATTATTGTGTAAACCATAACCTCTAACCATCCACAGAACTATTTTCACCTTGCACTGAAACTCTGTGCCCATTATGCAACAACTCCCTGTTGTCCCTCCTTCTTGCACCAGTCTCCTTTCTGTTCCTATAAATTTGACTACTCTAAGTACCTTATATGAGTGGAATCACAATATTTTTCCTTTTGTGGCTGGCTTTATTTCACTTAGCATAAAGTCCTCAAGGTTCATCCATGTCACAGCATGTGTCAGAATTCCTTCCTTTTTAAGGGTAAATCGTATTCCACTGTCTGTATACACCACATTTTTTTTTGTCAATTCATCTATTGATGGATACCTGGCTTGCTTCCAGCTTTTGGTTATTTTGAATAATGCTGTTAACAACACGAGTGTACATATGTCTTTCTTCCTCTCTCTTCAATTCTTTTAGGTGTATACCCATAAATGGTGTTCTGAGATTCATTTTTTCACATGTGGGAGAGTACTTCACACCTCCAACAAGCAATTCTTGGAATGCCAGCTGGTCATCAGATAATTCAACTCAATTTGATGCTGTCAACCCAAAGATACACCTGATTCCAAAAGTTGAGGGCTCAGTCCTGTAAGACTGCACACCCACCGCAACCTCACCTCAACTTCAGGTGCCAGTTACAAGCCCAGGTTGTTACCTGTACTTCTGACTGTCTGGCTATAAACCAGAGTTTCCCGCAACCTCCTCCTTGGGCTTGATTAATCTGCTAGAGTGGCCCACAAAACTCAGAGAATCATTTACTAGATCACCAGTTTATTATAAAAGGATATAACTCAAGAACAGCCTGATGGAAGTGGTGCATAGGGAAAGATATGTGAGAAGGGGCACAGAGCATTCATGCCATCTCCAGGTTCACCACTCTCCAAGCACTCCCTGTCATGGACAACCTGGAAGCTCTATGAACTTCCTTTTATTAGGATTTTTATGAAGGTTCCCTCACATAGGTATGATCAATTATTAACTCAGTTTTTAACCCCTCTCCCCCCTGTGATGGATAAGGGGTAGGGCTAAAAATTTCAACCTTTTAATCAAGGCTTGGTCTTTCTGGTTACCAGCCCCCATCCAGGAACCATCCAGGAGCTCACCCAGAGTTGTCTCAATAGAACAAATGATTCTCCTAGTGTTCTTATCACTTAGGAAATTACACGTGTTTTAGGAGCTCTGTGTCAGGGATGGAGTCAAAGACAAATATTAGAGCAAGAGATGCTCCTAGTGTCCTTATCGTTTAGGAAAGTACAAGGGTTTTATTAGCTCTGTGCCAGGAATTGGAGGCAGAGACCAATAAATATATTTTCTATTATTTCAGAACCCATAAGTGGAATTGCTAGATCATATGGTAATTCTATTTTTAATTTTTGAAGGAACCGTCGTACTGTTTTCCACGGTTTTATGTTCTCACCATCAGAGCACAAGCGTTCCAATTTCTCAACATCCTTGCCAATCCTTGTTATTTTCTGATTTTGTGATAGTAACTATCCTAATGGGTGTGAAGAGGTATCTCATTGTGGTTTTATTTTGCATTTTCCTGATACTTAGTGTTGTTGAGCATCTTTTCATATGTGTACTGGCCATTTTATATCTTCTTTGGAGAAATGGCTATTCAAGTCCTTTTTGCATTTTTAAATTGTGTTTTTTTTAATTGTTGGGTTGTAGGAGTTCTTTATATATTCTAGCTATTAATCCCTTATCAGATATGTGATTTGCAAATATTTTCAACTGTTCTGTGGGTGACCTTTTTACTCTGTTGATAGTATCTTGTGATACAGAAAACTTTTGCATTTTGATGAAGTCCAATTTGTTATTTTGTTGTTCTTGTTGCTTATGGCTTTGGTGTCAGATGAAAGAAATCATTGTTGGCAATGTCTTTTGGACCCAATGACATGCAGCTTTTACCCTGTGTTTTCTTCTAAAGATTTTATAGCTTCAACTCTAACATTTAGATCTTTGATCCATTTTGAGTTAATTTTTGTATGTGGTGTAGGGTAAGAGTCCAACCTCATTCTTTTGCATGTGGGTATCCAGTTTTCCCAGCACCATGTTTAGAAAAACTTATCCTTTCTTCAGTGAATGGTCTTTGCACCCTTGTCAAAATTCATTTGACCATATATGCAAAGGTTTATTTCAGGGCTTTCTATGCTATTTCATTACTATATTGTGTGTATTTATGCCAGTACCGCACTGTTTTGTTTGCTTTGTAGTATGTTTTGAAATCAGAAATTGTGAGTTCTCTAACTTTGTTCTTCTTTTTCTAGATTGTTTTGGCTGTTCTGGTCCCTTGATAGTTCATATGAATTTTAGGATATATTTTTCTATTTTTGCAAAAACATCATTGGAATTTTATCTCCTTGAGTAAGTTGGTTCTGAAGTATTTTACTCTTTTTGGTGCTATTGTAAATAAAAATGTAAAGTTGTTAAAATTCTTTTTCAGATTACTTATTATTAATGTGTAGAAGAACAACTAATTTTTGCATATTTATTTTGTGTCCCACTACTCTGCAGAATTTATTAGTTCTAACAATTTCTTTGTGGAATTTTTAATGGTTTCAACATATGAGATATTATGTGTGAAAAAATACAATGTTATTTCTTCCTTTCCAATTTGAATGCTATTTCTTTATTTTTCTTGCCTAATTGCTTTGGCTAGATCTTCTAATACCATGTTGAATAGAAGGGGTGAAAGTGGATCTTCTTGCCTTGTTCCTGATCTTAGAGGAAATACTTTCACTCTTTCACACTTGAATACATTGTTCTCTGTGGATTTCTACATATGGCTTTTATTATGTTGAAGTAGTTTCCTTTTACTATGAGGGTTTTTTGGTGTTTTTAACATCAAACCATGTTTACTTTTTCAATCACTTTTTCTGCATCCATTGAGATGATCGTGTGTTTTTTTCCTTCATCCTGTTATTGTGGTTTATTACATTGATTCATTTTCATATATTGAAACATGTTGAATTCCAGGAATAAATCCCACTTAAAATGGGCCGGCTCCATGGCTTAGTGGTTAAGTGCACGTGCTCCAGTGCTGGCGGCCTGGGTTTGGATCCCAGGCGCGCACCGACGCACCGCTTCTCCGGCCATGCTGAGGCCACGTCTCACATAGAGTAACTAGAAGAATGTGCAGCTATGACATACAACTATCTACTGGGGATTTGGGGGGAAAATTAAGTAAATAAATAAAATTATTTTAGAAAAATGATGCATAATCATTTTAATATGCTGCTTAATTTGGTTTGTTATTATTTTATTGAGGATTTTTGTATCACTCTTCATCAAAGATATTGACCTGTAGTTTTCTTTTCTTTTAATCGATTTGGCTTTGATATCAGGGTAGTGCTAACCCCATAGAATGACTTTAGAAGTATTCTCTCCTCTTCAACTTTTGGAAAGCGTTTGAAAAGAAAGAATTGGTGTTTGTTAATTAAAAAAAAGTCTTTGGGCCCAGGAATAAATTCAGCATAAAATAAATAAAAATAAATATTTTTTTTAAAATGTGAAAATGCTTTTTCCTAAAAAAATTAAAAATTAAGCAAGTATATCACTTATCACTTTATTTCTAGAAAATTTTTTTAACCTAATAGTAAGCATAAACAAATTGTTAGAATTAAAATGACTCAAGTGTTAATTTTCTTCATTGCAAATTTTCTGACGGATGTATATGATGCCATTATGTGTGACATCTTTTATGAAAAAATGGTCATTTTTTGTAGTTTTTGAGAACATTATGAATTTTCCCAGTGGCATCTGACAATACTCTGATATGCAAACTTATCTTTTCAACATATAAGTCTTTACCAAATTAACAAACTCTGTCAGGTGCTAATTAATCAACTATTTTTCATGTGATTCAGGCTTTCCACCATCAACTTCCTTAACCATCAAGAAATTCTACAAATTCTGCAAGATTAACCATTTTACTTTACACTGTACTTATCTCATGTGGTTTAAAGCATCCACAAATCATTGATAAACTGATCCTGCCTGAACTAAATCATGGTGAATTATAAAAGATTGTCTCTGTTAAGTGGGGAGGGATTTCAGGTTGAACTTAATGTTATAAGTGGTCAATTTATTACAGTGTATTGTTCTGTTATGTATTTCACTTCTTATTTAAAATAAAGTGATAGTTGAGGACACAGATAATAAAAAGTTGAGAAAATAAGGAACTGATATACTCTGTAAGCTTCAAATGTTTTGAAGCATAAGATGCAATAAGAACTAAAACTAACAGTTGGAAAGGTGGTAGAGAGGAGGGCGAAAGGGATAATTCGGCACATGTGTGTGGTGATGGGTTGTAATTAGTATTTGGGTGGTGAACGTGATGCAATCTATGCAGAAATAAAAGTATAATGATGTACACCTGAATTTTATAGAATGTTATAAACCAATGTTACTGCAATAAACAAAAAATTAAAAAAAATGAACTAAAACTAAGAAATGGCAGAGGAAATAGAGATAAGAGGATGAAATTGCAAAACTGAATCTATAATAATATCTCAGTGGCTAGCGTTGTGGTGCCAAGAAGGTGGTGAAGTCAAAGAATTCATAAAGATGATAATAAACAGACTGTAAAGAAATAATACTGAAATTTTTATAGAGAGAATTTTTACAGCGATATTGCAAATAGAGAAAAGGGAAGAGAAGTTGGAGAAAGAGACTATCTGCTTCTTAAATTATTTCCACTATAGAGAACAAAAAAACAATTTGCTTAAATATTTATTCCCCTCTATGACCCTATCTTTACCTGCAAAATCTCATCTCTAAGCCTCCTTTTCCATACTTGGGGAAGAGAGCAATTAAGCTCATCTGAAACCTCAACTGCCCAGCCTGTGAAATAAGGCCGGCCATCCAGTCTCACAAAGGAGACAACTGGAGGTAGGATTTTTGGCTCTGAATTCAGCTAAACATCTTCAAAGAATTGTATCTGACCTTCCTTACCCAGGGCTATTAGTGAATGGCTGGCTGGCTTTCAGAGAAGAGCAATTCACAGTCAGTGGAGACATTTTCTGTTGAGCTCTCTAGAGAAGGCTGTGGGGCTTGTCAGTAAGAGTTGATTGCTATACGGGCTCCGATTTTTTATTTTATTCAGAGACTTATAAAGAAATTTACGTGATAAATATTACTTATTATCAAGAAAAAAGGTTGTCTATTCTCTGGTCATTTAAGCAAAATCCTCCTCTCAGGGCCCACCCATGGACAAAGCCCAGATTTAATCTCCAAGAGTCTGCCAGGCACTCTGTGGTCCGTGGGAAGTCCTCAAGTTGGCAGCCTGTTCCCTTGTGTCCTGTGCTGGTACTTAATCTTCCATCTCTTCAGAGTACAACTAGACAGAAGCTCAAAGGACTTGACATTGGAGAAATGTACTTTTCATTATCTTTAGACTTCTACACTTTTCCAAAAGACTTTCAGCATTTCCAGTAATTGTGAAACAATTTACCCAACACTAAGGTTATCACTATTAAAAATTAAAATAAATAAATTTTGAAAATGGAAAAAGTGATCTTTGCAATTTTGTACAGAATCTATATAATGAGTGCATGCTTAAAAAATGGAGGAAAGATAGCAAATTTAACTGTTTTGGTTAGCTAACACAGTAAGTACTATATTGTCTATATTATCAATTTTGAGATTATTTGTATTTAAAAATACTGCTTCAAACCCTTATATCATTGTATGTGGTAGAGTCTGCCATCTGCTTTGGCTGAACAATTAAACACATGTCAGCCAAAATTCCTCCATTCCTGTATACTCTTATATGTGGGTGGTAAAGGTTAGTTCTTATAGATTGTTTGAAGACGTGCGTATCACAAAATACAAGTGGCCATTAAAAATTAAACTGTTCACCAAATACAAGATCATCTGATTCCCAGAAAAGGCTAATGTAACATTAAGGCTACAACTGTCAAAAAGGAAGCCAAGATACACTCAAGTCAAGCTTTTGCTCAAAAGTTAATTGGCTCATCTTTGAAACTTTATCATGTTTATTATGTAAGCAAGATACATTCAGAGCTTAGACTATGGAAAGTGCTTATTGGTAAGTTAACATTCTGATCATTTATTTTGTAAATGTTAGTATGAGTTATATAAATCATTTTCTACTATATTCAGATTTTCAAGTTCTGCTAAATCTAAGGCCACATTACTGGCAAGTTGGGAATATCTCTAGACATATGAAAAATATGAGTCCTACACAAAAGCTTATACATTCTCTATTAATCAGGTTCTAAATTCTAAAACTTTCTAAGGTTTTGGAACAAACCAATGGCATTCCAAATTGACAGTAAGGTTGCATGTGCCACACATGATCCTATAGGAAGAGAAATCCAGATTTTAAATAGAGGAGATTGTGCACAAAAATAAAGTACGTATTCAAGTCTGAAAGGGGATTTCAGGGAAGAAGGGATTCTCAGAACATGTGGTAAGTGGCAAGGGCTCTCTAAAGGAGAACATATTGTGGAAAAAAGAGCTTCACAGGTAGAGAGCTAAAATGGCATCTCTGGAAACCTTACGATGAAACAGATGCTGACTACTTTTTCCTAAAATTTAAAATGCATCTTATCCTCCAAACAAATACCACCTCCCTGCCTTGCAGCTTACCTGGACATGGTGACGTGTTGGAATCATTTTTCTAATTCATTGGCTCTTAAACTTGATGATCACCAGAAGCACCTGGGAGCCTTGTTGAAACCCAGATGGCCAGGCCCCACCACAGAGTTTCCAGTTCAGCAGGTCTGCAGCAGCACCAGAGAATTTGAATTTCTACCCAGTTCCCAGGTGCTGCTGATGCTGCTGGTCCAGGGACCTCACTTTGAGAACCACAGCCTGATTTATACCCTATATATGATTACAAAACCCATTATTTCATCATTTGGCTGCTTCTTTTCCTTTATGACATCAGCACCTTAGCTTTGAATATCCTCACATAGCAAAGAGAATTCTTCGAGAGTTTCACAGCTGGTCTTCATTTCCGGCTCAATTCTCCTTCTTCCTCTCAATACCACATTCACTTGTCAGGTAATTTTTCCTTAAACATGAGTTCATCATAGATCTTCCTTGCTCAAAAACTCATGGCTAGGGGCCAGCCCCGTGGCGTACCAATTAAGTGCTCACGCTCTGCTGCTGGTAGCCCATGTTCGGATCCCAGGCGTGCACCGATGCACCGCTTGTCAGGCCATGCTGTGGCGGCGTCCCATATAAAATGGAGGAAGATAGGCACAGATGTTAGCCCAGGTCCAGTCTTCCTCAGCAAAAAGAGGAGGATTGGCAATAGATGTTAGTTCAGGTCTGATCTTCCTCACCAAAAAAAAAATATATATATATCATAGCTCTTATGCTGAACACAAGACATTTTAAATTCTCTATGTTGTTCATAAGGTCTGTAATAGCCTTACTTTAATAGCAAATTATGGACACCCTGTTCCCTACACTACCTACTATAAAGGAGTATGTGAGGATTACATAAGATACAGACAGTTCTAATTATGCACAGTATGACATTCTATAAAGTCACTGTGAACACTGAATCAGGGAATATGACCCACTGTTCCTATGGGAAATGCAGTGTTAGGTTCCTGCAAGCCTTAGTCACATTTTCTTCAACTGATCAATACATAACCTTGTTCTCTGTGTTTCTCTTTAAAGTCACCTTATTTAATATATATTGTTGATATATTAACATTGAACTCACACCAACAGCACTGTAACTCGTGTCTGAAAGAAACTTGTAGAACACGCATACTTTCTTTGTAAAGTCACGTCACAGCCTCTTGCCCTGAGGAACACCAGGCAGCATTGCAGCACTACACATGGGGGACATATTAAACAGCAGAGTCACCAACACAAGGCACAAAAAGATGAGAAATGGGTCACTAAATAGGCTGCAAGAAGGACACTTGTTTACAGTATAGGCTGAAACAAGAGGGCAGAGTGTCACCTGGTTCCCCCTCAGTTGGGAACATGCACGTCGAGTGAATCAAATTTCTCATCACTTTGTGCTTATCTTCAAATGGACATGAAAGCCCCGAGAGTGTTGATTTGGGGGCTGCCAGTACATTTTAGCTAGTGGGCAAGTGTGCAACCACGGACTCCACAAATAATGAGGATCAACTATATTATGAAAGCATTTTTTCAAAACCAGAGAATTGCTCAGAAATAAGAGCAATAATGATAACATAACAGCTAACATTTTAGTGACTACTATGTGCCAGGAGCTCTTTTAAGCACTTTACATTAGTTAATGCATTTAAATCTCACTAAAACCCTATGAGACGTGAGTTCTCAGTAGCCCCATTTATAGATGTGGAAACTAAGGCTCAGAGAGTAAATAATTTGCACAGATTCCCCAGTTAAAAGTGGAATAACTGGGATTGGTGACCAGACAAACTGGTCCAAAGCCCAGAGCTTCAACTACTAATGGTAGGAATGTCAGCAAATTTTCTACCACTCCCCGAAAAGCCCCTTCTGCTCCAGTCAGTGTGGTCTCCCACATACTTATTCAGTCATCAAACATTTTCTGAGTGCACCAGAGGTGTCAAGTACTGTGTTTAGATACTGGAGGGACAAATAGAATGTCGATGCAAATAATCCATAACCAATCTATAAATCAAAATTGGGGTGAGTTTATTATGAATCAACCTTTGAGGACCATATAGACCGGGAGAGTCCTTTCATGAAGAAATGGAGCACACCAACGAAGTGAGGTGTACAGGGTCAGCCCCATGACTTAGCGGTTAAGTGCACATGCTCCACTGCTGGTGGCTCAGGTTTGGATCCTGGGCACGCACCGACGCACCGCTTCTCTGGCCATGCTGAGGCCACGTCCCACATGCAGCAACTGGAAGGATGTGCAGCTATGACATGCAACTACCTACTGTGGCTTTGGGGGAAAAATAAATAAATAAATAAAATTATTAAAAAAAAAGAAGTGGGGTGTACAGAGTGGTTATATACCATCAAAGAGCGTGTACCACATGTGATTGCAATGTCCTTTCTACAATAGCCACGACAGTGACCTGTCGGCACGTCAATTGTTGGACACGGTGGGTATCAGCTCTGCTGTTTCCATGGGCATGGCTGTTGTCGTGAGTTGGGTGGTCACAGGATGGGCACAGCAATCAAATCCTAGCTTAGGGAGAAATGCTTATCCTCAAGGAAATGCCAATGTGGGGGAAGCTGCATTTACATCTTAAGGGTATTGTTCTTGTCTTTGGGACATGCTAATTGCTTAAAATGGATGATATATAATGGATGATATATATATATATATCATGATATATAATATATAATGGATGAACAGAGGCTACAGGCCCATTTTCGAAAAAAAAAATCTAGGTCAAGCCCAACTAGTTTTACTTCAAATGGTTTCCTCATGTGCTCCAATATATCCTATTGCTTACCATTTATTTATCATTTTCCCCCTTTTGATGTATAATCTTTTGATAGAAAGCATTGATGATCAAAATATTGTCCCTCAGAGTCAGGGTAGTTGCTGCATGCCCTGGGTCTATCACGTCCCTCGGTGCCAGGCTTTTATCTCATCTATTTGCCCAGTTGTTCACTTTGGGTGGAATTAGTCGGATATTGTGGACAAGCAAAGAGGTATATATATATAAACGGAGGAAGCACTTCATGGATTTTGGATTAATTTTATGTTGTGGCACAAACATTGTATATGTGCTTTTTTTTTAAATATATATAGCCCCTTATGCTACATTGTGCACAATTATAAAACAAACACAGTAACAATGATAATAATTAAACATTTTTTTAAAGATTAGTTTAAAATGAGTTTTTAGGCATAGTCCTTATCAGAAAAGGAAATTTGTCCAGGGTTATAAGATTGATCAGCCATCTCAAGTCACCGAGCCACCATTACTCTAGTTTGCATGCCAGCCTTACAACACTAGGTAAAGAAAACTACAGTTTGAATATAATGATTAGTACAAGAATTCCAAAAAGTAATAGAAATAAGAATTGCAATCCAGATCGAAAAAGGGAACCAATACCAGAAGGGAGCCAACCAAACAAATCAAGGCTGGGTGTAGGATCATTTAAGGCATTCACCTGTTTTTCCATGTGCTTTAGTAGAGGTGACACATTGGAAGACTCGTCAGGTATAAACACACAGCATTCAGTTTGATCGCACATGTACCACCTTGGGTTGCTGTAAGAATATCTCAGGCCATTCTATTTTGAAGGACAGCTTTTCTCATTAAAGATATTTCAGTATTTAAAAAAGCTATTCTTTCCTGACTATCGTTAAGGGCTTGTTGAGTAAATTTTGTCAGAGACTCTATATGTGATATGACATCTTCCAGCCCCAAGGAAGGAGCAAATATAGCTACTAGGTGGTCATACAAGTATAACACTGAATGAGCCCATCTGGCCTTAAGGAGAGGCAGATTGGCCACAGATGTTAGCTCTGGACGAATCTTTCCCTGTATGCAAGAGAAGCCCAGAGTGCAGCGCCCTAACGATCCTGGTGACAGCCAAGGCCAGAGGTTTGTTCGACATAACCAGTGAGTTCCATTAGGACCCATCCAATAGACACCTGGTCTTCGAGACCAGTCTGTCCCAAACCAATCACTTTTTTACGTATAATAGTATTCTGACATGACTCGGTGGGTATCCAGCCCATCTTTAGAGTGTAATTTGGTAGATTTTGTTTGGAATGATTTCTCTGTTCCCAACATAAAGGTGCTGGTATGTTGAAAGATCCATGACTAGGAGTAAGCCAAACATATCTATCCCAAATTTGTGTGAAACCTTCCATGGTTTTTACTGTAATGTCTGGTTTCTTTTGTTTATCTGCAATTTGTTGAGATAATTGGATGGTTTGAGTAATAGAAAAGAATAACCGTGTCCTGTATTACTAATAGTATGGGCTATTGACCATGTTTCAGGATCATAATTAGTAATATCAGACGAAATGTGAACATTAGAACTAGATCTTTGTATCACAATAAATTGGTTTAGAGCTTTCCAATCTGTGCCTCGAAAGGGAAAGACCCACCAAGGGTCTTAGAAAGTGGAAGTTGGCCACATAGCCAACAAGTAGACTGATTTTTATGTGTAGCAAAGGAATGTGCCCATTGCACAAAAACATTGCCATCAGAGGTCCATTCAGATGTAGATTGGAAAAACAAACATAGCATTAGGGAAACGTTAAATGGCATTTATTTTTTGTAATCAACAAATGGTTTTGTAATTAGGTTCTAATCTATCTTATAAAGTTGAAGGGTAAAGCATTGGTGTAGGAAAATTGTAAGACAATCTAGAAATTGGTTATTTTAGCAATTACATAAAGCTTAAACACTACAAAGGTTTAAATGAGGAGCTATAAGGTTAGGAATACAGGCCTGGTCCAGAGTCTCAGGACAGCTGCCTACAACAGATGTCGTCTTCTTCTCATCCTGATTTGGAGATATTTGTCTTGGTCTGTCGAAGTTGGGTGTCAGAGACTGGAGTTGAAGTCCATTCAGGTGGAGAAAGCTTTTTTAAATGAGAAATGTGAATTCATGAGTTTACGCCTTTTAATTTTGCAGCACACCAATTGGTTAAAAGCACCTGATATGGTCCTTTCCAATGGGGCTGCAAAGAGTCCTTTATCAGGTGTCTTTTCCAATAAACAAAATCTCCAGGTTGTAATCCATGATCCTTAAGGTCTTCGTCTCCTGGGAGCTTACTGTGAAAAGAATTAGCTACCAATTTATCATTTCTCTTAAGAGCCTCAATGAGACCTTGACAGTAATATAAACTATCTCCTTTAAGTAACGTTGGTTCCTATATTTCTTCATCTCATTGCATTGGTCGTCCAGTTATTATTTCGAAAGGAGACAGTCGATGATTACCAAAGGATGTAGATCTAAGACTGAGGAGCACTAGTGGAAGAGCTTTTGGCCATGAGAGATTAAATGCTTCTGAAAGCTTTGCCAACTGAATTTTGATCGAGCTATTAGTTCTTTCCACCGATCCTGAGGATTAGGGATGGTAAGCGCAGTGGAAATTCTGCATTATTGGCCAAATATTACCAATGGATTTAATTATTTGTCCGGTGAAATGAGTTTCCTGGTCACTATGTAACTCGGTAGGAATTCCCCAAGCAGGAATTATTCTCTCTAATAGTAATTTACCTACTGTTAGAGCCGTTGCTCTTCTGGAAGGAAAGGCCTCAACCCAATGTGAGAACACACAGATTATTACCAAGATATATTTATATCCTTGAGATGGTGGCATTTAGACAAAGTTCAATTGCCCTCAAAGGGTCCCTTAGGAAGGGGAAAGTGGCCTTGTGACCCATGAAGTGGTTTCCCTGGATTATACTTTGGGCATATAACACAACGAGTATAAGTTTTATGGGCCACTGTGGGAAAAAGTTTCCAAAAGTATTGTTTTCCCCATAAAATCACCTTTTCAGGTGCCCAGTGGGTTAGTTGGTGTATATGCTGGAGCAGGGGCAATTGTGCTCCAACAAGTACCATGGGTTTCCTATTGGGCCCAAAACACATCTGTGAGGGGGTCTCAAAAATTCCCCCTTTTGACTGTCATATGTGTTTTTCTTCTCCCATGGTCACTTCTTGGACCTGTAGAGGAAGTCTTTTACTGGGTTAGCAGAGTTACTAGGAAGCAGCAGGCATTCTCGAGGCTGGGTAGGGCAAGGCTTCAAGGCTGCTTGTTTAGCAGCTGCATCAGCAAGCTGATTTCCTTTAGCTTCCAAAGTATCAAATTTTGGATGCCCTGGCATTTTAATAATCGCTAGTTGTCTCAGTAGCTGTATAAAATATAATAATTCTGCAACCTGTTTCCCCTTCTTTATAGGCTGATCTGAAGAGGTTAAAAACCCTCGTTGTTTCCACAGCATTCCAAAGTCATGTGCTGCTCTGAAAGGATAACGACTGTCAGTGTCGATATTTGCTACCTGGTCTCTGGTCAATTGACAAGCTCAAGTTAAAGCAATTAACTCGGCTTGCTGTGCTGACTTTATTTCTGCTAAGTAAAAACTCTCGATTACATCTACTGTGGACGTTACTGCATATCCAGCTCGATAACATCCTTGTTCATCCTTTGAGTAAGATCCACCTGTAAACCAAATTAGATAAGCATTATCAATGGGAATTTCTTGCAAATCATTCCTAGGAGTAAGTAGGTAATTAGTTAATAAATGTAGTTGTAGCCATCTTCTTCTTGGGATGCTAGAAGTAAAGTTGCAGGGGTAAGATTATTACACAGGGCTAAGGTAATATTAGGAGCAGAGAGCAACAGAACTTCATAGGAGGCTAGTCGGCTGAAAGAGTAATGCTGAGTGTGATGAGAATTTAGGAGAGATTTGACTGAGTGAGGAACATAGATAGTCAAAGGAGACCCCATCAGCATTTCTTCACTGGTCTTGCATAAGAGTGCTGCTACTGAAATGGCTCTCATACAAGGCGGAAGCCTTTTTGCCACTGAGTCTAACTGCTGACTATAATAACATATAGGTCGATGTCGACCTTCATGTTTTTGAGTTAAGATACCTAAGGGATTTCCTTTATCTTCATGTATGAAGAGGAAAAATGGCAAGCTGTAATTAGGATGTCCTAAGGCTTGTGCTTGGGCCAAAACAGACTTTAAGGTAGTTGCTGCCGTCTCTCCTTCTGGTGTCCATACAATGAAATCAGACTGCTCAGACTTTAGTAATGTATATAAGGGCTGGGCAATAAGTGAAAAGTTAGGTACCCAGTTCCTGCAATATCCAGTTAGTCCTAGGAATCCTCTTAACTGTTTCTTTGTCTTAGGGAGAGAAAAAACCAGGATTCCTTTAATCATTTCAGAATCAATCAACAGTCCATCCTTAGATATCAAGTGTCCTAGATATTTTACAACAGGCAGGCAAAAATGTAATTTGTCCTTGGACAATTTATGCCCCTTAGATGCTAGCTGTTGCAACAGATAAATTGTGTCCTTCTGAGAATCCAACTTAGTGTTTGAACGCAAGAGAAATCATCCACATATTGAATTAAAGTGCAGTCATTAGGGAATTCTATATTCACTAAGTCAGCCTTGAGTATCTGGGAAAATTAAGTGGGCGTCTCAGTATAGCCCTGTGGCATCACTGTCCAGGTATACTGGCGATCTTCCCACGTCAAGGCAAAAAGATATTGACTATTCTTTTCCACGGGAATGCTGAAGAAGGCACTGCCCAAATCAGTGACTGAGAAATAGCAGCTGTTAGTTGGAATGGCCGAGAGCAAAATGTGTGGGTTAGGAACCACAGGATGTCGGGGAATCACGATGTTCTTTATAGGTCTCAGATCTTGAACAAATGTCCAGCCTTTCCCATTCGGCTTTTTTACAGGCAAGATAGGTGTATTACAGGGACTAGGACAAGGAATTATAAGTCTATTTTCAAGAAATTCCTGAATGATAGGGCTTATCCCATTTAATGCCTCTGGTCTAAGTGGATATTGCCAGATGTTAGATAGAGGCTTAGAGTTGTCAAAGTCACCTTAATAGGAGTGGCTGATTTGATTTTCCCAAAATCTGAAGAGGATGATGACCATAATTCTCTAGGCACTTGTAATAACAGGTCATCAGTTTTCTCTTCTATTTGAGTCACTGATTTCACAATCATCAACCTTTCAGCAATTACAGTCTGGTCAGCATCCCGATTTTCTGAATCTAGAAACATTTCACCCTTTTGTGAAAAGGACGTTGTATGCTTCTAGAAGATCTCGTCCAATCAAATGAATTGGAGCACATTTAACCAGGAGAAACACATTTTTTCCTGTGATGGTTCTTAATTGAAAAATTACTGGTTCTGATTTAAAAACCTGCATTGGGAAATTCGAAACCCTTACCATTTGAACTGTTTACTCCGAGGGAGAGGGCAGTGAATAAGGGTAGGGTTGAGGACAGATAAGGTAGCCATGGTATCTACAAGGACCTTTAAAGTTTCCCCTCCAACAGTTATCTCAATTTCCCCTACGGCATTTGTGAGGAGGAGGGGAAATGCCCTCTCGTAATCTTCGGAGCAGCCCTATTGCTGTTTATTGTTGTCAACCCCTAAATCCCGTTTGAGTTTATGGCAGTCTTGTTTGAAACGACCAGGCTTTTTGCAATAGTAACAGAAACGGTGATTTCGTTTCCGGTTAGATTTTTTTTTTTTAATTTTTTGTTTATTGCGGTAACATTGGTTTATGACATTGTAAAAATTTCAGGTGTACATCATTGTACTTCTATTTCTGCATAGATTACATCATGTTCACCACCAAAATACTAATTACAACCCATCACCACACACATGTACCGAATTATCCCTTTCACCCTCCTCCCTCCCACCTTCCTCTCTGGTAACAACCAATCCAATCTCTGTCCCTATATGTTTGTTTATTGTTGTTATTATCTACTACTTAATGAAGGAAATCATAGTGTATTTGACTTTCTCCCTCTGACTTATTTCACTTTGCATTATACCCTCAAGGATACCCTTGGTTGTGCCACGAAGCTGTTGTAGCTGTATACTCATAACCATAGTGGCCTTTTTTTTTCTGGAAGGTTTTAGATAGTTTATCTGTAATAGTGACAAGAGCACTAGTGTGCATTAAAGTCCAATCCAGTTCATGTCTCTTAACTAACATTGCTAATTCCTCATCTAATCCTTCTAAGGAAATTGCATTGAAAATTGAATCATTTTAATGATCCTCAAAACATTCAGGAGCCAGCCCAGAGTGCTGTTCTAAGGTTTTCTCAAGCCTTTCAAAATAATCAAAGATAGATTCCTCGGGTCTATGCTTACATTGATGGACTTTAGCCCAATCTAGCTTCCTGGGAAAAACTACTGGAATGGCTTTGTGTAAGTTTTGAGTGACAACCCTACACTCTTTAAGGTCATGAGGCTCATGCCTATGGAAATCCTCCAGGGGGTTTCTCCAATCTGCCTCTTTTATCCATTCATTTGCTTTGTTCTCAGACACCAGCAAATGCACAAGCTGATATAAATCTGAATATCCTGTGCATATGTTCTAACAATAAAATCAAATTTTTGCGCAAACCCTAAAGGATCTTGCAAAAGGTCTGGGAAGTCCTTCGTCAAATTCTTAAATTCACTTCTAGTCCAAGGAGTATACACAAGAGCAGGCTCACCTCACCCAGTAACAGGTTTCTGCTTAAAGGCAGCCACTACAGCTTTAGGACTTTCAGTATCTGTTCCCTGAGAGTTACTCCTTGTTTTCTCTAGGGGTGGAGGAGGAGGGGAAGGTTAAGGAGGACGAGGAGGTGAAGGAGGAGGAGGAGGTGAGGGAGGAGGAGGAGGTGACGGAGGAGGAGAAGGTGGGGGAGGAGGAGGAGAGGGAGGAGGAGGAGGTGAGGGAGGAGAAGGTGAGGGAGGAGGAGGTGAAGTGGATAGGTCAGGGTATGGAAGCTCAGAAAGGAAAGGATACACGGGTGCTGAGGGAAAGGAGATGAGCTCTGAGGTGCTGAAAGCAGCGGCGGTGGAGGAGGTAGAGGAGGTGAGGGGGGTGGACAGCTTGTGACTTCTCTCTCTTTAATTCAGAAATGGTCTCAGTCAGTTTATGGTTAGTCTCCCGTAAAGAAGTCATTTTATCATTATTATTCTTTGAAGCCTCTAAGTGTCAATCATAATAAGCTTCCTCTTCTTTTGTTTTGGTTTTATTGCAGGCTTTTTCAACTTGTGTGTGCAAATACAGTAGTTTTCAGAAGTCAAACTTCACAATTTTGGCCATTTATGACCTAAGTCATCCTTAGTTAACCTTTCCCATTTAGTTAAATACTTGCAAGGATTTTTTCCGTATGCAGTATACATGAAACCAGCGGGAGTCCCCGTGGGGGGTTGTCCATCTGGAAGCCAGCAGGCTTTTGGAGCATGGTTTCCCGTTTTTAGTTCTGTTTTTTTGTTTGTTTTTTTATAAAGTCTGAACAACTTCTAGGAACTGTGTAGTGGGTCACAAGTGTGCTGCTTTGAGTGTTATTCCCTAAAGGAATGTCGTAATCACTCTCTTACCTGTCTCGATTCTCCTGCTGACAGTCTAGGACCACCGAGGGGGTTCGGAGTGCGGGTGACAAACCCTCATGTGCCAGTCCCTGGACGAAGCTATAATTAATTAATGTGAATGATAATGGAACGCCCTATAGGATCGCTATACGTCGTGAGGTTCACCTCTGACACTCCTACTGAGGATTTTCCGTCACCTGTAAAACGCCTTCTCAGCCGGGAGGAGCCATGTCTATTTTCTTCATAGGTGAACAAGGTCAGACTCTCATTTCTTTATCAAGCAGTTTTGTTCACACCTTATAAACATAATTCTTTCCAATTTTAAAGCCAAATTAAAAGGACAACCAATTCAGTTTACTCCAAGCTTCCCCTAAGGTCCCTTGGCCTAGGAAATTCCCCCTAGGTTTTTCTCCACCTAAGAAATGTACTGGTACCCTTCAAAGCCTCTAGTCTCAAGACTTTAAAACAGCTCAAATAAACTCCTGGACCATCAACTTATTTATTTTTTATTTTTATTTTTTTTTGTGAGGAAGATCAGCCCTGAGCTAACTTCTGATGCCAATCTTCCTCTTTTTGCTGAGGAAGATTGGCCTTGGATTAACATCTGTGCCCATCTTCCTCTACTTTATATGGGATGCCACCACAGCATGGTTTGAGAAACGGTATGTTGGTGCGCACCAGGATCCAAACCTGTCAACCCGGGGCCGCTGCAGTGGAGCGTGCGCACTTAACCGCTGTGCCACAGGGGTGGCTCTTCTCTTTATTTCTAAAGCTGAAATGTCTAAATCGTTCTCTGTGTTAGTTGGAGTTTCCATAAAATGAAAATGTACATTCCAGAAAAATCCTTAACATTCCAGAATAATCCTTAATATATTATGGTAAACACCTTTGCAAAATGTCACTGATTTTCAATGTCAGTGCCTCCACAAGGGTATCCTTGCATTGTCTCCCCTCCAACCACCTCTCACTTTGCCCCTCCCCAGGTTGATGGGCTCAAAGTGTTCACTGAGCAGTAAGAATGATCAGAGTCTGAAGGAGACTTCAAGGATGACTAAGCCATGTTTTCTGACACCAACCATCACTCTCCATCTCTCCTTTAACTTCTCTTTTTCTTATTCTGGTTTCTATTTTAGTTGTTTACTTGTCTTGTGAATTGTTGTTTAGCGGTTTATAATTACCATGTAAATTCATATTACTTTTCGCCCTAGAGTTTAGAAAGAACTTATATTAAACAAGGTGCTTTTCGCAGACCTTTGATGACTCTAATACCTTCCAAAGCAATTCAAGTGGCTTCTTGTTTTTATGTCTCCATCATTATTCCTTCAGAATTATGTTCATCCAACACTTTTATTCTGACCAATGCTGCTTTACTCTTTAAACTTTTCTATGCCAAGACTCACGTGAGAAATGCCTCAAGCACCATCAGGAGGAGGAAGTCAAGATGGCAGCACAGGCAGACTCTGAACTCACCTCCTCCCGCAGACACGGCCAATTTACAACTACTCGTGGAAAAATTACCGCTGAGACAGAACTGAAAACTGGATAAGAGGAACTCCTACAACAACGGACAATCCTAACTGAGGTAGAAGAGGAAGAAAGTCCCTTCTGGAGAGGAAAAATGCCACCTTCACAAGCCGCAGCGCCTCACGGCCGCCCAGGAGTCACCCAAAGGTAGGCAGCCCTCCCTCGAGGAGCGGGGCGCTGAGACGGGGAGCACCCCCACTGTGGGCATGTTGTGGACCCAGCACAATCGAGACGAGTGGCAGAATAACTGACTTTGCCTGTTACTAAAACATTAGGGAGTACGACCAGAAAAGCTGGTTCACAATCAAATTAGAAACCGGCTCTTAAAGGGCCCATGCACAAACTCACCTGTTTCAGAAAGCAACCTAAAATCACCAGAAAGAAAGGTGCACAGTGCTTTGGTGAAAAGAGACTCACCTAATAGGCCCTGTGTGCATCTTGGTGAGAGGTGAGACCTCTCCAGGGACTGGGACATTGGTGGTGAATATTGTTGTGGCCTGGTGTGGGCGTGCTGACATAGACGCCATTGGAGTTCTCCCTTAGGTCTGCTAGCCCAGGGTCTGTCCCACCCGCTAGAGCACCAATTTAATCCAGCTCAGCCAGGGCAGGCAGCCCACCATAGAGACTGGCCCCACCCAACAGCAAGCCCTCAGGCAACTTGTGGGCCTGCATAGATTGGTGACAGTATTCTCTGCAGCCTGGCAACTGAGACAATTTCATTGGGGCAGGGTGTGCACAATGAGCAGGTGGAGAGTGTGGGGCGGTGGTGGAGTGTGTGGGGTTCCAGCCATGGAGAGACTGGGTCCGCTTCGGGAGGTTGGGGTGCGCACATGGGGCAGGACTGTGTTGACAGTGTGTGTGGACCTGTGGGCTGCAAGGCTTGTCAGCTGCAGAAGACTTGTGCTTCTCAAAGACCCAGAGAGGGGGTTTGCCCCACCTTCCAAAGCCTGAAACAATTGGGTGCTCCCATGCCTGAGGCCAGCCCCACCCAGCTGCAATCCTCAGAGAGCTGACAGGAGACCTAAAGGCTGGAGGCTTATAGCAATTGTAAGGCCCTGAGCCTAACAACCTGCCACACTGGGGGCCTACTCACTTAAAAGAAATACTGCAACACAAATGTGGTGTTAGAACTTGCAGCCAACTGTGCTGGGGCTCCCCACACCTGATAAGGAGACTGAAGGGCCCACAACAAATACAAGAAGCTGAGCATTACAACAGCTGGCCAGGAGCATAACTCAGCCTCCCTGGGCGCCTACAGGGAGAGCAAACTGGCCACAAGAGAAGGACACATGTAGCCCACATAGTGGTCACCCCTGGAACATTGAGAACATAGGGAAGCACACTGCAGGCCTCCTAAGCCATCACTTACATAAGGTCACCTATCCAAGAGCAGGCGATGTAGCTGACCTACGTAATATGTAGACACAAGCACAGGGAAAGAGGCAAAATGAGGAGGCAAAGGAATACATTCCAAGTAAGGGAACAGAACAAAACCCCAGAATAAGAACTAAGTGAAACAGAAATGAGCAACCTACCTTTCAGAGAGTTCAAACAAAGAGTGTTAATGATGCTCACTGATCTGGGGAGAAGAATAGACGATCTCAGTGAGAATGCCAACTAAGTAATGGAAGATATAAAAAGAACCAATCAGAAATGAAGAATACAATACTGGAAATGAAAAATTCACTAGCGGGACTCAAAAGCAGAGTAGAGGATACGGAAGAACGGAACTGTAAGATGGATGAAAGACTAGAAGACATTACCCAAGCTGAACAAATAAAAGAGAAAAGAGTTAAGAAGAGTGAGGACAGTCTAAGGGACCTCTGGGATAACATCAAGCACACTAACATCTGTGTGATAGGTGTCTCGGAAGGAGAAGAGCGAGAAAAAGGGGCAGAGAATCTATTTCCAGAAATAATAGATGAAAACTTCCCTAACCTAAGGGACAAAAGAGACATCCAAGTACAGGAAGCACAGAGAGCTCCAAACAAGATAAACCCAAAGAAGCCCACACCAAGACACATCATAATCAAAATGTCCAGAATTAAAGATAAAAAGAGAATTCTAAAAGCTGCAAGACGAAGACAAGTTACATACAAAGGAAACCCCATAAGGCTATCAGCTGAATTCTCAGCAGAAACCTTACAGGCTAGAAGAGAATGGCATGATATTTAAAGTGCTAAAAAGGAAAAAATTACAGCCAAGAATACCCTATCCAGCAAGGTTATCATTCAAAATAGAAGGAGAGATAAAAAATTTCCCAGACAAGCAAAAATTAAAGAAGTTTATCACCAAGAAACCAGTGCTACATGAAAAGTTAAAGGGACTGATTTAAGGGGAAAAGAGAAGAAAACAAATAGGAAAAATTATTTATTTCCATCATAAGAGGGTAATGGATAGAAATGCAGAAAAAGAGGTTAGATATGATATCAAAAACATAAAAGGAGGGAGGAGGGAAGTTAAAGAGTAGAGCTTTCAGACAGAGGTCAAACTAAGGAGACCATCAATTCTGTATAGAAGAAGAAAGGAACAGAGAAGGACTACTAAAACAGTAAGGAAAAAAAGTTAAAAAATGGCAGTAAGTACATACTTATCAATAGCTACTCTAAACGTCAATGGACTAAATGCTCCAATTAAAAGGCATAGGGTGGCTGACTGGATAAAAAAACAAGACCCATATATATGCTGCATACAAGAGACACACTTCAGACCTAAAGACACTCACAAACTGAAAGTGAAGGGATGGAAAAAGATACTCCATGCAAATGGCAATGAAAAGAAAGCTGGGAGCAGTACTCATATCAGACAAAATAGACTTTAAAACAAAAACTGTAAAAAAAGACAAAGAAGGGCATTACATAATGATCAAGGGAACAATCCAACAAGAGGATATAACACATGTAAATATCTATGCACCCAATGTAGGTGCACCTAAATATATAAAGCAATTATTAACAGACATAAAGGGAGAAATAGACAGTAACACAATAATTGTGGGGGACTTTAACACTCCACTTACACCAACGGATAGATCATCCAAACACAAGATCAATAAGGAAACATTGGCCTTAATGATACTCTAGAACAGATGGACCTAGTAGATATATACAGAGCATTCCATCCAAAAACCGAAGAATACACGTTCTTTTCAAATGCACATGGAACATTCTCCAGGATTGATCACATATTAGGCCACAAAACAAGTCTCCATAAATTTAAGAAGATTGAAATAATACCAAGCATTTTTTCTGACCACAACGGTATGAAACTAGAAATCAACTATAGGAAGAAACTCAGAAAAGCCACAAATACGTGGAGATTAAACAAAATGCTACTGAACAACGACTGGGTCAACGAAGAAGTCAAAGAAGAAATCAAAAAACACCTGGAGACAAATGAAAATGAAAATATGACATACCAGAATTTATGGTGTACAGCAAAAGCGGTTCTGAGAGGGATGTTTATAGCAATACAGGCCTATCTTAACAAACAAGAAAAATCTCAAATAAACAATCTAACAATGCACCTAAAGGAACTGGAAAAAGAAGAACAAACACAGCCCAAAATCAGTAGAAGAAAGGAAATAATAAAAATCAGAGCAGAAATAAATGATGTAGAGACCAAAAAAAAATAGAAAAAATTAATAAAACCAAAAGTTACTTCTTTGAAAAGATAAGCAAAATTGACAAATCTTTAGCTAGACTCACCAAGAAAAAAGGAGAGAAGGCACAAATAAGTAAAATCAGAAATGAAAGAGGAGAAATTACAAAAGACATCTCAGAAATACCAAAGATTATAAGAGAATACTATGAAAAGCTATATGCCAACCAATTCGACAATCTGGAAGAAATGGATAAATTCTTAGAATCATACAACCTTCCAAAACTGAATCAAGAAGAAATAGAGAATTTGAATAGACCTATCACCAGTAAGGAGATCGAAACAGTAATCACAAACCTCCCCAATAATAAAAGTCCAGGACCAGATGGTTTCCCTGGTGAATTCTACCAAACATTCAAAGAAGACTTAATACCTATCCTTCTCAAACTCTTCCAAAAATTTGATGGAGAGGGGAAGCTCCCTAACTTATTCTACAAAGCCGACATTACCCTGATACCAAAACCAGACAAGGACAACACAAAAAAAGAAAATTACAGGCCAATATCACTGATGAACATCGATGCAAAAATCCTCAACAAAATACTAGGAAATCGCGTACAACAATACGTTAAAAAGATTATACACCATCATGAAGTGGGATTTCTTCCAGGTATGCAGGGATGGTTTAACATTTGCAAATCAATCAACGTGATACATCAAATTAATAAAATGAAGAATAAAAATCACATGATCATCTCAATAGATGCAGAGAAAACATTTGACAAGATACAGCATCTATTTATTATAAAAACTTTGAATAAAATGGGTATAGAAGGAAAGTACCTCAACATAATAATGACCATATATGACAATCCCACAGCTAATATCATCCTCAATAGTGAAAAACTGAAAGCTATCCCTCTAAGAACAGGAACCAGACAAGGATGCCCACTCTCACCACTCCTATTTGACATAGTACTGGAAGTCCTAGCCAGAGCAATCAGGCAAGAGAAAGAAATAAAAGGAATCCAAATTGGAAAGAAAGAAGTGAAACTGTCACTACTTGCAGATGACATGATTTTGTATATAGAAAACCCTAAAGAATCCACCAGAAAACTTTTAGAAGTAATAAACAAATATGATAAAGTTGCAGGATACAACATCAACCTACAATAATCAGTTGCATTTCTATACACTAACAACGAAGTAGCAGAAAGGGAAGTTAAGAATACAACCCCAGGGCTGGCCTGGTGGCGCAAGTGGTTAAGTGTAGGCACTCCGCTGCGGCAGCCCGGAGTTCGCCGGTTCAGATCCTGGGTGTGCAACGACGCACCACTTGTAAAGCCATGCTGTGGCGGCATCCCATATAAAGTGGAGCAAGATGGGCACGGATGTTAGCCTAGGGCCACTTTTCCTCAGCAAAAAAAAAAAAAAAAGAATGGGGGAAGATTGGCAGATGTTAGCACCGGGCTGATTTCCTCAAAAAAAAAAAAAAGAATACAACCCCATTTACAATTGCAACAAAAATAATAGAATACCTTTTACAATTGCAACAAAAAGAATAGAATACCTAGGAATAAACTTAACCAAAGAGGTGGAAGAGCTGTACACGGAAACTATAAAACATTGCTGAAAGAAATTGAAGAAGACACAAAGAAATGGAAAGATATTCCATGCTCTTGGATTGGAAGAATTAACATAGTTAAGATGTCCATACTTCCTAAAGCCATCTATAGATTCAATGCAATCCTTATCAAAGTTCCAACAACACTTTTCACAGAAATAGAACAAAGAATCCTAAAATTTATATGGAACAACAAAAGACCCCAAATAGCTAGAGGAATCCTGAGAAAAAAGAGCAAAGCTGGAGGTATCACATTCCCTGATTTCAAAATATATTACAAAGCTGTAGCAACCAAAACAGCAAGGTACTGGCACAAAAACAGAAACACAGATCAATGGAATAGAATCGAAAGCCCGGAAATAAACCCACACATCTATGGACAGGCAATCTTTGACAAAGGAGCCAAGAACATACAATGGAGAAAAGAAAGTCTCTTCAACAAATGGTGTTGGGAAAACTGGATAGCCACGTGCAAAAAAATGAATGTAGACACTTACCCTACACCATACACAAAAATTAACTCCAAATGGATTAAAGACTTGAAAGTAAGACCTGAAACTATGAAACTTCTGGAAGAAAATATAGGCAGCACGCTCTTCGACATCAGTCTTAGCAACATCTTTTCAAACACCACGTCTGACCGGGCACGAGAAACAATAGAAAAAATAAACAAATGGGACTACATCAAACTAAAAAGCTTCTGCACATCAAAGGAAACCATCAACAAAACGAAAAGACAACCAAACAATTGGGAGAAGATATTTGCAAACCATACTTCTGATAAGGGCTTAATCTCCAAAATATATAAAGAACTCATGCATCTCAACAACAAAAAAACTACCAACCCAATTAAAAATGGGCAAAAGACCTGAACAGACATTTCTCCAAAGAAGATATACAGATGGCCAACAGACACATGAAAAGATGTTCAAAATCATTAACTATCAGGGAAATGCAAATTAAAACTACAATGAGATATCTCCTCACGCCCGTCAGAATGGCTATAATTAACAAGAAAGGAAACAACATGTGTTGGAGAGGATGTGGAGAGAACGGATGTCTCATACACTGTTGGTGGGAGTGCAAACTGGTGCAGCCACTATGCTGAACATGAAGTAATCTATGCAAAAATAGAAGTATAATGATGTACACCTGAAATTTATACAATGTTATAAACCAATGTTACTGTAATGAACAAAACATTTAAAAAAAAAAAGGCACCATACTAGTTGACCCTACATTCCTCACATCTGTTTCCTTGATTTGTTTCTAAATAAAGATGTTTCTTTTTTGTGTGTGTGAGGAAGATCAGCTCTGAGCTAACATCCATGCTAATCCTCCTCTTTTTCTTTGCTGAGGAAGACCAGCTCTGAGTTAACATCTATTGCCAATCCTCCTCCTTTTTTTTTCCCCACAGCTCCACTAGATAGCTGTATGTCATAGTTGCACATACTTCTAGGTACTATATGTGGGATGCAGCATCAGCATGGCCAGAGAAGCGGTACGTCAGTGCGCGCCCAAGATCCGAACTCAGGCTGCCAGTAGCGCCACACGCACACTTAACTGCTAAGCCACGAGGCTGGCCCAAGATGTTTCTGAAACGAATAATAAATTGTACCAAGTGGTCATTGTATAAAAAGCACTATCACAGATACCTTAAAGAGAACAAATGGAAAAGAATATTCAATTCCTCAGATAGGTTTGTAATCAAATGTGGCATTGAGGGGACCAGGAGGCACTGATCAGAGCAGGATCCTAAGAGAAGAGTTTTAAGTCCATTTCAAATGAGGTTAAAACTGGAATGAGATAGTATTTTACCAGTTATCCGAAATCATAAGCATTTTTCTGACCTTTGAGAATTTATTTGCATATAAACTGTATGTGTGGGGTAGGAGAGTGCTGATATTGTTTAATTTCTTTTTATTATTCAGCACTTTGTAATAGATCTGGCTATTCATAATTAATAAATATCATAATGTGGAGAGACCCAACTTTCAACTGCCTGATATTATCAATTCTTACACAAAGCTAGAGTTTTAAAGATCAAATTTCATTCTAGTTACCTTTCAACTAGTCCATTTATATCAGAAAGATGCTGAGTTTTAGCAAAATACTTCAAAACACAAATTTTATATGTAATTTCAAAAGCAACAATTTAGTTAAAAACTGGGTGGTAACCCATATTAATCTTTAACATGGGAACAAACATTTTTTGAGAATATAATTGATATTTGCCTATTTGTATATTGTAGAATGTTAAAGGATTTACAGTTTTAATAGTATTTCAAATACCAGAGAATAAAAAAGAGAATTGTTTCAGTTTTATGAAATAGTTTTTTAGACATAGCAGATTTTCACAGCATATTATTTGAAAATAAAATAATCAGTTAGTGAGGTTTAAGCCACGTGGTTTTATTTTAAACTTTCTCATTCCATAGGAGCATCAATAAAAGCCCTCCAGGAGTAGCTGACACTCTTTCCCTCCATATGAGCACCAGCTGCGTTTGCTTTAAGCCTCAAACTCTCGGGCAACACCATAGACCTCAACTCCGTTTAGTTGAGAAAAGGCTTTATGTGTCATGTGTTTTTTTCTAGGGGTATGGAGCTCCCAGCCTTATTAACTACACAGAGAGAGTAAGAGTCAGAACACATTCAATAAACTCTAGTGTGCTCAGGTGAGATGGTAAGTGCCTGAACTCACATCTGAAGAAGAACTTAGTAGAGGATGCTTTCTGACTCTGCTTCATGCCTGACTAAACAGTCCTGGACATCCCCGTTACAGCCACGGAATAACACAGGCAGCCTTGATGGAGCAGAAGTCCTCCTATGTCCATCATTTGTACAGAACAAACTGGCTTAAGACCTCTCATTTCCTGCTGCAATGGTAATTTACAGAGATACAGAACTGCCATCTAGTGACTAGGAAGAAAACAGCAAGGTGCTTTACATGGAAAATGAATTTGTAAGTTTTTAAAAAAAGAACAGTGAAACACTAAAGTTGGTAAAGTTGACACAAAGTTGACAGAATGTGGCACACGAACGTTATAGTAAGACTAGAAAATGTGTAGGTGAAGTAATCAGCTGTTCTCTATGCCTCTAAAATATGACTTGACATTTGACTCATAAATAGTATAATTTAAATATAATAGAATAACTTTGGAAATAAACTTCTCATCTCATCTCATCCAATGCTGGTGCTAGGAGCCAGTATTAAATAGCCAGATGATGAGTACCCATGTTGAAGCACCATTTTTATCACAGTGGAGAGAATATGAGGCATAAAACCCAACAGACTGATGTTCAGATCTTCCCTTTTACCCTTGATCAATTTTGTAAACATGGTCTTTTTAAAATATTTTTTTGTGAGGAAGATCAGCCCTGTGCTAACATCTGCCAATCTTCATCTTTTTTTGCTGAGGGAGACTGACCCTGGAATAACATCCGTGCCCATCTTCCTCCACTTTATACTGGACGCCACCACAGCATGGCTTGCCAAGCGGTGCATTGGCACTTGCCCAGGATCAGAACCGGTGAACCCCGGGCTGATGCAGCGGAATGCGCGCACTTAACTGCTTGTCCCACCAGGCAGGCCCCTAAACATGGTTTTCTTTATCAGTTAAATATGAATTATAATAGTTACTTTAAAGGATTACTGTAAGAATTGCATGAGGTAATACAGTAAAGGAACAGGTGTAGAGTGATAGTTAATTCTCCTGCCCTGTCTCTCTTCTATGAAACATACACAAATCATCTAAGAATAAAACTCGTCTATACAATAAACTTATGACAAAGAGTCAATGGCTCCTGAAGTAAGGGCCACCATTGTTGAGGGCTTAACCTCAACTGCTTCCAAACACTGTTAACTCTCAATTAATTTTATGTGTTTTCGGTATTCCAGACACTGCACTGGCTACAAGGAAAGGAGAAGGTGTGAAATTTAAATTGATCTATTTCACCCTTGAATGGCCTAGCTGTAACATCAGGTGTTTTAAATCACCTAGTTCATCAGGTTTTCTGCTTATTACTATATATTTTACCATGGTTCACGGCCTGAGAAAAATAGAAAATCATTATAATTTTACACACATGAATATATATTTTGACTATTACAGCTGGAATCTTAATATATAGAGCAATGCTGTACATGTTTTGTCCTTGTTGATAGTACAGAATACTTTTGTCAAGGTTTTCTTTGGCATTATCATATATAATGAAGAACTCAGTAATATATGCTCTGGAGATAAGGATTTAGAAAAATCTAACATACTATCCTAGTCATGCCTCAAAACAAATGCTATAAAAATAATGAGAGAATATTTTGAAGGCACTATTTTTCTTAATTATTTCCAACTTTATGTCCCTTTACCTCTTTTTAATCATTCTGCATCTTATTAGCTATTGGCTAATTAACTCACAGTAATTAAATAACCCTCAGCTGAGTCCACCATGCCTCTTCAAGTGCCCCAGGCTGATGTCGGTCTCATCTCTGACGAAAAGAAGCTGGAAAACCTGTTTTGTGACAGTATTCTTAAGGATATCTTTACTCTTACAATAATACTATATTTTTGAAAGGCACCAGTGGATTATAAAATCAAGTACTCGACCAATGTTGTATCCTCATTTTCCCTCCAGGGGGAGCACAACTTTCATGTGTAATGCAGGGCTGCTGCTTTATTGTTTTTTCCTTTCAAGATATTACTTGTAAAACATGTCAACGTAAATAATCTATAATCAATCTATAAATCAAAATTGGGGTGAGTTTATTATGAGCCAACTTTTGAAGACCATGACCCAGGGCCTTCTTTCCCTAAAGAAGGAAGGGCACCAAAGAAGTGGAGTGTACAGATCAGTTATATACCATCAAATAGCATGTTTCACATCAGATTGCAATGTCCCTTTCACAATAGCCACAAGATCGCCCTGCCAGATTGCTCTGCCAGAATAGCTATTGATGGACACAGTGGGGAGGGTGTGGCTGGTGTCAGGTCTGTTGTCTGGAGCTGGGTGGTCACAGGATCGGTGCAGTAGTCAAATCCCAGCCTAGGGGGAAATGCTTATCCTTAAGGAAATGCCAAGGAGGTGGAAGTTGCATCCTTATCTTAAGGGAATTTATTCTTCTCTTTGGGACATGGCAAAGCAGATACACTATGCAGGTGACAGGCCCTTCTGGAAAAACAAACCCAGGTCGAATTAGTTTTACCCCAAACGGCTTCCTCATATGCTCCAATATATCCTATTGCTTGCCATTTATTTATCGTTTTCTCCTTTCAGATCTATAATCTTTTGATAAAAAGTATTGATGATCAAAATATTGTCTTTCGGCCACAGAGTGGTTGCTGCCTGCCCTGGGTCCCTCATGTCCCTCGGTGCCAGGCTTTTGTCTCATTTATTTGCCCAGTTGTCCACCTTGGGGGGAATTAATTAGATATAGTGGACAAACAAAGAGGTATATATATATATACTAATAGAGGAAGCATTTCATGGGTTTTGGATTAATTTTATGTTGTTGCACAAACACTGCATATGTGCTTTTTATGACTCCTGGTATTTATGCTATTCACAATTATAAAACAAGTACAGTAACAATGATAATAATTTAACATCTTTGAAAAGATTAGTTTAAAATGAGTTCTTAGGCCTAGTCCTTATCAAAAAAGGAAGTTTGTCCAAGGATCTAAGAAGAATCGGCCACCTCAGCTTTCATTACTCCAGCTTACATGACAGTCTCACAGCACTGAGTAAAGAAAACAGCAATTAGTTTAAATATTATGATTATACAAGTATTCCAAGAAGTAATAGAAATAGGAATTTCAGTCCAGATCGAAAAAGGGAACCAATACCAGAAGGGAGCAAACCAAAAAACTCAAGACTGAACGCAGGATCGCTTATGGCATTCACCTGCTTATTCATGTGCTTTAGCGGAGATGACACACTGGAAGACTCGTCAGGTATGAAAACACAGCATTCAGCTTGAATGATTGTACGTGTACCACCTTGGGATGTAGTTAAAATATCTAAGCCCATTCTATTTTGAAGGACAGTCTTTTTATTAAAGACTACTTAGTATTTAATAAGGCAATTCCTGCTTGACTGTCATTAAGGGCTTCTGTATGTGATGTGACATCATTTAGCCCTAAAAAAGGAACAAATATAGCTAGCTGCTCGGTGGTGATACCAGGGGAACACTGAATGAGTCCATCTGGCCTTAAGCAGAGGGATGTTTGCAGCAGTTGTCACTGTGAATCCTTCCCTGCATTTAAGGGAAGATCGGGTGCAGTATTTTAGCCACCAGGCCAGTAGTCAAAGGCCAGAGATTTGTTCTATATAACCATTAAGCTATATTAGGAACCTCCTGATAAATGCCTGGACTTGAAGACCAGTCTGTTCCAAATCAATCACTTTCCTTAAGTATGATAGTATTCTGAAAATATTAATTGTAACAATTTGTCGAGGGAAGAGGGAGAATCTCCCTCTGCCATTTTCCTTAAGGTTCTTATGGCTGGTCAAATAATTAACAAGACAGGTTAGCAGGAGAAAATAATACCAAGTTTAATAACAGGTATACATGGGAGAAACTCAGAAATGAGCAACTCGTCCCACTGTCTAAGCTGCTTGCTTAAGTATTGCAGCTAAAGGTGAGGAGCGTGTTGTGGGTGGGTAGTGGCCTGGGACTTCAGAGGGCAGGAAGACAATTCTTTTCAGGGTCATCTATAGGTAATGTGGTCAGGGAGAGACAGAGTTTTTGATAAAAGAGGCTTGGTGCCTTTCCTATTGTAACATCTATCCTATATTATCTTTCATCATGATAACAGTCTTTCTTGAAACAGATCTTTTGTTTTAAATTCTTCAGGCAGTTTGGGAGGGGAAACTCAAATATCCTTCCTGAGTTCTCTGAGTCCTTATTGTCTTCAGCTTGAAATAATCCCCATACCGGAGTGGTGCCTCCTCGGGTAGCTTGCCCTGAGCACCATCAAATTATAAAATAGGTATACAGTTTAAGCATAACAAAGGTTTAAATGAGTGGATTTAAGGTTGAGAATACAGGCCTGGTCCGGAGTCTTGGGGCAGCTGTCTACAACTGATGTTGTCTTGTTCTCATCATAGTGTGGAGATATTTGCTCTCTTCCTATAAGGAGGAAGATACTAAACTTATTAGGATTACTCAGTGTGTTAAACTACATGGGAAGCATTGTCAGACAAATGATGATAAACCTGCTTAAGTGGTATTTTGTGGGTAAATGTTATTGATATAGGAGTTTTAAAATTGTATAACATTACTGAAATTCTGATCTGTTCTGGTTATCAGTAATAATTCTGGTTATTATTATTTTAAAGTGTTGTATGTCACAAAATTAACCAAATTTCTTTCTCAATTGCCATTTTGAGGTCTTGTTTACAGACTTATTTCTTTGCTCTAATGCTTTTGCAAAATGTTTCAACTTCAGAAAAATTCATGGAAAGGACTGTGACAGTTACACTGGAGCACAGGCTTCTGATAAACTTGCTGATCATAAAACTGAACTGGGTAAGAAATTACAAAAATCTGATGGAGAAACTGATGACTTCATGAAGCCACTAACAAAAAGATTGGGGTCAAAAATGGATTACACAAGACTGAATGAACTGATAAGGATGATTATAATTTTTATGATTATTCATTTGAAGTATTGCTGAATTTTTAATGTTTTGTTTTTTCAAATTTAAGGAAAACTTTTCCTCTTTTCTCCTGAGCTAGCTATAACTTACAGAAATTTGGTAAATGATACTTTTGTAAGCAATATTAAAATATTTATCTTTTTCTCTCTACCTGATCCCTCCAGAATTTAAAAACTCTTAGTAAGTAAGTATTGTTGTTTTCATGGCCATATAGTTATTTGCATAAGTTCAATAAGAATCTGTTCTCCTTATAACAGGACACAATTGGAAACACTGGTTATATTACCAAGGTTGTGACTGGAACATCATTTTTGCGACATAGCCATAAAGATTTGTGGAATGAAGATTGGACTTTATGGAATAAAGCTGTGTGGAAATATTTGCCTGGTGCCTTATGTTCAATGTTCCAAGCAGCATTTACTGGATAAGTAAACAATGTCACTTATCTAGAAGGTACAAGGAAACTTGAAATATTTTGGGGGAACCTCAGAAGAGAGGAATTCACCCAAATCTGTAGGTATTGCAGGCAAAGTCTGATGACAAAATCCTTGGCTTGGCTTTCCTGGCCTCGAGAGGCCTTTAAAGTTCAATCTGAGATTCCTTATAAAAAGTTCCAGCAAAGCAGATTTAAAAGAGCTTATATGATCAATTGCTATTATTGATGTCCTTATGTAAATAATTGGGCCAACTTTATTGGAACTAGACTTATTTTACAAACTAGTTAGTCTAAATTTGGCTATCTTTGATAAAAATGAGGGTGATTTTAGAGAGAAAAATTATATTTCAGTAAAAACTATAGTGTATATTTGCAGATATTAGATTCAAGTTCTGTTAATTGTCTTTTGAGGTTTTTGTTTTCTATCTGTTGACTGGACTGGATTCTGATTTCTTCTAGTCTCCTAAAATATCTGGCTACAGATCTCCAAACTAATGTTTTTCATTTTTTCCATCATTTTCATTTGGAATCATTGAGAATTAAACCTGCCTTTTTTCCTGAAGCCTTACAAACTGAAGCCAATGGACTTGATATAAACTTGAGAGATGACCTGACGACATCATTAGAGACATTTTAAACTACTAAAGATGCTTTGATGCTGACATCTAAAAATTTTCTTAACTGGCTGTCCTGTAAACTCAGAAACTGCTTTACAACTTGCTCCAACCATTAACCTTGTTTTTCTTTTGTTTACATAGAAATGCTTCTATTAAATACTTGATTGCTTGCTTCCACAATATAGGCGTAACCTTGAGAGCCCACTTGCATCAGCACCTTCTAAAATGAACTTAATTGAACTGATATATTATCAGGACTAAGAAATATGTTCAGTGAGATGAAACAATCTACTAACTCAGCTTCTGGACCATGAAACTTCTTTAAGTTTCAAAAGGACTGTGAAACTTTTAGTTTCAAAGGCGGGACTGTGGGAGATCAAGATTTGTCCACCCTGAAATACATCTCTTTACCTTGATTGTTTTCTCTGAGGGACATTTGACCTCCCCCACTAACTGCCTAAAGAATTTGACATGGTGGCTCCTTCCAGGAACAGATCTTCTCTCATGATGGCTGTAATGATAATGTAAAATAGATCTTACAATGGGAGGGGCACCAAGCCCCTTTTATCAAAAATCTCTATCTCTCCCGGACCACCTTATCTATAGATGACCTTGAAAATAATTGTCTTCTTGCGTTCTGAAGTCCCAGACCACTATCCACCTCCAACACCTTCCTCACGTTTAGCTACAATACTTAAGCAAGCAGCTTAGACAGAGGGACGAGTTGCTCATTTCTGAGTTTCTCTCATGTATACATGTTATTAAACTTGGTATTATTTTCTCCTGCTAACATGTCTTGTTGATTATTTGGCCAGCCATAAGAACCTTAAGGGAAAGGGCTGAGGGGGATTTTCCCTGTCTCCCCACAGTACTATGGGTTTTTTTACTAGGTGCAAGCCACAGCTGTGAGGGGGTGAGAAAAATTCCCCCTTTTGACTGCTATATCTGTTTCTCTTCTTCTGTGGCGATTTCTTTCAAGTCTGTGGAAAGAAGTCTTTTATTGGGTTAGCAGAGTTATAGGAATTAGCAGGTGTGCGAGATGAGGATTTGGTCACCCTGAAATATATCTCTTTACCTCGATTGTTTTCTCTGATGGACATTTGACCTCCCCCACTAACTGCCTAAAGAATTTGACATAGTACCTCCTTCCTGCAACAGCTCTTCTATCTGATGGCTGTAATATAATGTAAAATAGATGTTACAATAAGAAAGGCACCAACAAGCCCATCTTATCAGAAGTTCTGTCTCTCTGGCCACATTCTCTGGATGACCCTTTGAGGAATTGCCAGACAAACATTTACATTTATAAGGGAAATCTCCATTTGTAAAGGTATCTCTCTCTCTGTATTGGGAAGAGGGAGCATGACCTCATTTCTAGAAGTTTATCAATGTGGAAGGTGAGGCCTTAAATCTGCATAATAGCCTTACTCTTGTTTACAGTGCTTTAGTGGTGATCTCCTGTAACTGACACCCCCCAGCCCCCAACATCCTCCTCTGTCTTTACGTAAAGACGGTATTTAAGATCAGAATTTCTGCTATTGTGTTGAGAAATGCAGTGTCCCTGGTTTCTCTCATGTATACATGTTATTATACTTGGTATTATTTTCTCCTGCTAACCTGTCTTGTTAATTATTTGGCCAGCCATAAGAACCTTAAGGGAAAGGGCAGAGGAGGATTCTCCTTCTTCCCCCACACAGGGATTCTCGAGGCTGGACAGCATATCCAGCTTGGTAATATCTTGCTTATCATTTAAGTAAGACCTATCTGTAAACCAAATTAAATACAATGCAGTCGTGGTCCTTCCTCTTGTAATGTTGGAAACAAGATAGCAGGGTTAAAATAGTGGGTAATATTTACCTACGCAGTGTAACCTAAGAAGATTTACCATTTACTTGGTAATGCTTCCCATGCAATTTAGCATACTTAACAAGCCTAATTAGTTTAGTATCTCCCTCTTTGTGGGAAGAGTTCAAATTTACTTGAGAATTGCCAGGGATCTTTGAAAATTCTCAAAGTAAAAAGTCATAAGGAAGACTTTATTTAGGATATGAATTTTGGGGAGATTGTCAAAAATACAGAGAGGTTTTAAACACTTGGTCAGACAAGATCAAGGAGTTCCTGTTCTTGTCGCAGTGAAACCATGCTTAATTAACAAACAACATTTAAACAGTCAAAAAGAACTTAATAAAGAAACCTCAGTCTTTTGAACTTAGGGAATTACCTTAACAAAACAGATCTCTGTTCTTTAGATAAACTTAACTCAAATGTAAAGAAAAATCTTTTTACGTAATAACCTCTATCAAGAGAAGATTAAGAGTAGAATAGGGCCGGCCCCATGGCTTAGCGGTTGGATGCATGCCTTCTGCTGCTGGCGGCCCTGGGTTCGGATCCCAGGTGCACACGGATGCACCACACTGCTTCTCTAACCATGCTGAGGCCACGTCCCACATACAGCAACTAGAAGGATGTGCAACTATGATGTACAACTATCTACTGGGGCTTTGGGGAAAAAAAAGAGTAGAATAAAATTATCCTTTTAAAAGGAAGAAGACCAAATTTGAATTTTGTACCAGCTTACTTTTGATATTAAAAATCATTTACTTAGTTGGATTTAGTTAATCTTAGCCAACTCGACCATGTATAAAATTCCTCAGGGTTTCTCTTCAACAAACCTTCTATAACTTTTTGTTTACATTCAGAATTTATGCCATGCGCTCCTGTTTTTTCCTTCTAGTACTTTTCAGGGCAAATTTATCTTTCCTAACCAAACAAAAATATTTCCATTTTTTATATCTTCTTAATGAAAACACACATCTTACTCTCCTTGAATATAAACATATTTTTCTTAAGTTTTTAGTAGCTTAATCACATATAAGAATTTTTTAACCCTTAGAAAGCTTAATTTTTAAGTAAAAAACTAAGTAAGCAATTATAAAATTTCTTTTACATTAGCATTTCTTGGCTTGACAAATTTAGATGGACACTTTTTATAATTTTTGGAAACATCTTACTTTATAGTACAATCTTTTAAATAAAACACAAGACATATTTACCAATAGACCCAAAACACCTTGTAATTTTTCTGTAATAAGCCAAAAGTAGATAAACCTATATTTAGCAATGTCTAATATCTTATCTTATTTGGAAATGATCTAGATACTCAATGAATTTTTATCATAAAATTTAACAAAATCCTAAATTTTTAGGTCACCAAAAAGAGTTTAGAAGCTATATACATTATAACATATGATTATTGTTTAAAGTGCACTTAATACTCACCTATTTAGTTACCTGTTCTCAATAATTATTTATTATGTTTTAAAGATTTTATTTATTTATTTTTCCCCCCAAAGCCCCAGTAGATAGTTGTATGTCATAGCTGCACAATCTTCCAGTTGCTATATGTGGGACTCGGCCTCAGGATGGCCGGAGAAGTGGTGCCTCGGTGCGCGACCTGGATCCGAACTTGGGCCACCAGCAGCGGAGTGCGTGCGCTTAACTGTCAAGCAATGGGGCCGGCCCCTCAATAATTATTTAGATTTCCTACAAGACTTTATGAGACATTAGATAATATTAGCCATCATTTATTATTTTTGAGACCAGTTTTGTAGTAAAAATAACATCAGTTTATTTAACGAATAAAAGCTGTATATCTGCATTATATCCAAAGCTGAAAACTAACAAGCTTAAATAAGCTTTTATTTACCAAAGATTATTTCATATCAAGTTAACTGGAAAAACATTTGGATTTAGAACTAACTTTTGTGAGTGCTTATTTCAAGTTAATTGAATAGACCTTTTGATTTTGACCATAAACTCTGGAGGTAAAATACCACGCACATATAACATACATGTAGAGACACACACATAAAGAACAGACAGATGCAACAAAGATTTTATAGCCGCTGTTTTAGAAAATTTAGCAGTTTCCATCTGCAGAAAGCTTCCTTCCAATTTCTTTTTTCTTTCAGTCTTAGGCCCCCTGCTGTCTCAGCACTTGCGCAAGTCTCCTGGGTTCAGATGCCAGGCAGCCCAGCCGGGAATGGTCAAGTAAACTCAATTTCCCACTTTCCTTCTCTTTTATTTTGCTACAAAGTCTGAACACTTTCTAGGGACTGTGTAGTGGGTCAGGAGTGTGCTGCTTGTGAGTGTTACTCCCTAAAGAAAGGTCATAATCACTCTCTTACATGCCTTGGTTTCTTCCGCCCGCAGTCTAGGTACTGCCGTGGGGGTTTGGAGTGTGGGTGACTAACCGTCCCGTGCACGTCCCCTGACAAACCTGTGATAAATTAACATGAATGATAGTGGAGCTCGCTATAGGAAAGAGGATTACAAGTCGTGGGGTTTGTCTCTGACACCCACGATGAGATTCTCAGTTGCTTGAGAATTCCCAAAAGGTCGGGAGGAACAATGATCCTTTTCTTTGGAGCTAAACAGATTCAGTCACTCATTTCTCTATCAAGCAGTTTTGTTCATACTTTAGAAACATAATTCTTCCCAATTTTAAGCCATATTAAAAAGTCACCCTGCTCCATTCACTCCAAAAGTTACCCCTAGGCTCCTCTGGCCTAGGAAATTCTCTCTACATTTCACTTTCCTAGGAATTCCTCCCTAGGTTCCTCTGACTTAGGGAATGTATCAGTACCCCCTTAAGACAGCTAGCCGTAAGCCTTGAAAACAGCTCAAATAAACTCTGGACCATTGACTTAAAATAAAGAGGTCCAGGTGTCAGGAGAACTCACTCGGGTCACCTGAAGAATGCAGTGATCTGGGGAGCACAATGGGCTCCTATTGGTACCAAATGCCAGTTCAGTGTAGATTCCAGGTGGTCTCTGGTGGGTTTCTCTGAAATCTTGCCATGACTACACCAACAAATGTCTACATAAATAATCCATAAACAATGTATAAATCAAAATTAGGGTGAATTTATTATGAGCTAACTTTTGAGGACCATGACCCTGAGCCCTCCTTCCATAAGGAAGGAAGGGCACTGAAGAAGTGGGGTGTACAGAGTGGTTATATACCGTCAAAGAGAAAGTATCACATAGGATTGTAATGTCCCTTTTACAATAGCCACAAGATCGCCCTGCTGCATTGCCCTGCCAGTATAGCTATAGATGGAAACAGCGTGGAGCAGGTCTGCTGTCTCGTTGGGCATGGCTGGTGCCAGGTCTGTTGTCTGGAGCTGGGTGGTCACAGGATGAGTGCAGCAGTAAAATCCAAGCCTAGGGAGAAATGCTTATCCTTAAGACAATGTCAATGAGGGGGAAGTTGCATCCTTATGATAAGGATATTTACTCTTCTCTTTGAGACAAGGCAAAGCAGATACACAATGCAGGCGACAGGCCCTTTTGGAAAAACAAACTCAGTCCGAATTAGATTTACCCCAAATGACTTCCTCATGTGCTCCAATATATCTTATTGCTTGCCATTTATTTATCAAGCTCAGGGTGTATCTTTCAAACAGAAATCATCGAGAATAGCATGAAATAGTCACTTACCAACAGATGTCACTGTGGCGACAGAATATTAACAAGTGGCCTTCAAATATAATCTTTTTCCCAAATACTGTATTTCACTGAGTTAATCCAAAAGAGATTCTTCTCTCTTATACTGACAAATCTCCACTCTGAACTTAGCACTAGAGGTAGCCAATTTTGAATAAAGACCTTTAACATCAAAGCCAGCCAATAGATCCTATTAAAGCAAATCCAAACTCGGGAAAACTTTTGTTTTCAGTCACATGCAAACTCTCTCCAACTTAAGATAAAGTCTTGGTTTTGTGCAGATGGAGAAAAGCATCTCTTCCTCTTTTTCTATTCAGATAGTGCAGGGAAGAGCCCAAAGTGTCTCCTGGTGGAACACTAACAGTTCTTTACATTAGAAATGCATGCAGTGTTTCCTAGCATCTTTTCTATGGGCCGAGACCTGCTGACCTGCCCAGAGGAGCAAACTTCTGGGCTCCAACAGTAAATAAGACTGTGTGCAGTTTACCACAACAATGAACTACAAAGATGTATCAGGAAATATTTTGAACACCTACACCTAAGCTCTCAGTTTCCCTCTGTCTAATTCCATGGCTACCTGAACTGAATTCATTCTCCATCCCCATCCCTTTCGTGATAGTTTTTATCTCCTTGAATCAGCATGTTATAACATCTAAGAGAAATTTATCAAAATACTCTCTTCAAAATAGCTAACTGAAGTATAAGAATTCTAGAGGGTCAAGATTTTAAGATGAAAGTGATGTACAGAGTAACTGTACTACAAAATAAAAAGAAAATGAATGAGAACAATAAGACAAGGAAGAAAAAAATGTTAAGGAGAAGGAATATAATAGAGTAAAAGTAAGAAAGAGATAAAAAGAAGAAAGTTGGTGTAAGAAAGAGAAAGAGTCAGGAGAAGCATGAGAAATGACAAAAAGGGGCACGAGCAGAGGGAAGACACCATGCTCAGAGCGAATGACAAGTCAACTGGCTTCTGAGCAGGGCTGAGGTCTAGAGTCATTGGGCTGCGCTTGAAAACTCCACTCAGTTCTAACATCCAGAGAATGACTACTGCTCATCCAAACTCTGATGACACTGATTACCATCGCTCTCCTCTCCCAGGACCTGCTCGAGTTTTGGGAACTCCTTCTCTCAGCACCTCTGGGACTGACAGAGTCCCCATTAAATATTCATGAAGTAGGATGGTGGTTTTTTTTAAATTACTATTTTTTAAATTTTATTTATTTATTTGTTTCTCTCAAAGGTCCAGTAGATAGTTGTATGTCATAGGTGAACATCCTTCTAGTTACTGTATGTAGGATGCGACCTCAGCATGGCCGGAGAAGCCAGTGCGTCGGTTCGCGCCCAGGATGTCAAACAGGGCCACTAACAGCGGAGTGTGATCACCTAACCGCTAAGCCATGGGGCCTTCCCAGGATGGTTGTTTTGAAAGAGTAACTCAGAGAGAGAGCTCTCAAGGGTACATATAATCCTGACAACTCCTACACTCACCCATCTGAACAATTAAGAAACTAAACTTTTTTTTTAATTACTGTGAAGAAAAGTAGGAGAAAACTTTCTTGGCAAAACTTTAAAAGTTCCATCTTTTTTGAAGTTACCTCACAAAATTCTGAGCATAATCTAAAATTCTGGGCTCCCTACAGTTCCAAATATGTTTCAGAAATGATCTCTTTATCATCACAATGTAAGCCTATGCCTTATGAAGCAAAATAAACTTGGATGAGTTTTATCTTGGAGAGAGAGGGCAGCAAGAAAAAGAGTAGGATGTGCCTCTCTGCTATGAAGGAAAATAAATAAAATCACCAAAATATATAAAATATGCCTCTAAAACTGAATGAAGAGGTCTCTAAAGAGATTTACATTTTAAGTAAAAATGCACTTATATAAAATTACACATCAGTTTGACTAAAATCTAGTCAACTTAGAAGAAGAATTCATTCAGTTTCATTTAAATAGCATGACTTATGATTAGCTGCATAATAAATGGTAGATATTTTAATTTTGGTATACCATGTCCTTCCACCAATGAAGGTTGGCTTAAACCTGTCATTTTCCTAAAAAGGGCCAACCAGATGTTCCGCTTATTTGATTACTTAATAGTATGGATCTGCTCCTCATTGCCAACGAAGGATGTCTACAAACAGGCTTTAGCTTGCATATGTAATGGGAAACGCAGGCTGAGTTTACGAAAAGAAAAATTGAAAATGGAGCATTGCCTTGAGGAGACGTGGTCAATCTGTTCAAGAACATTTTCTCACTTGATCAAGTGAAAAGCTGAGAGAGAATGCTGTTGGCCTCTTCCTTGGCCCCTTATAGAATTCTGCATTACCTCAATTGAACATGTCCTAAAATGTTTGAACTCAACTTGGAAATGAGTTGATGATACCGTATTTGCATTATGTCACACAGAATCTCTTTCATTAGGCACAATTCAAAACACTTTTTGGGACATTAGAGACCAGAAAAGTTTTGCTTCTCTGAGAGACTGTTGCTTTTAATCTCATAGACATGAGATGATAGAGAATTGTTCCCATTACCCTTTCTACTTTAAACCTGAGAGATACATTTCCAACTACCTTTAAAAACTTCAGGTCCTTCCGAGCCGGCCCCGTGGCTTTGTGGTTAAGTGCATGTGCTCGGCTACTTGCGGCCCGGGTTCGGATCCTGGGCGCGCACCGAAGCACCGCTTCTCCGGCCATGCTGAGGTCGCGTCCCATGTACAGCAACTAGAAGGATGTGCATCTATGACATACAATTATCTACTGGGGTGTTGGGGGAAAAATAAATAAAAAGAAGGAAAAAAAATAGAAAGAAAACTGCAGGTCCTTCTGAAACACTTTTCAGTGCTCTGGCTTACTTCAGCTTCATTGCATTGTTCCATTCTAAACTTCTTTCAGTTTGATCTATTTTCCTTTGTAATCCTTTTGTATACCTAGGTATTTAAAAGCTGCTCAAATCTATATTGGAGAAATGTTGGGTTACAGTACTTTCAGACAGCATGTAAACCCAATTTTTAGGGTTTATACACAAAACGTTTCTGCCATGTTTCTACCAGCTCTCCTTCCATATATTTTCCTCCAGGACTTCCTGTGACCAAATTGCTTTTCTAAAAATCAGTCCTCTGTTCATTCTCTTGGCCAGTGACATTTTCATAGAAACATAAAGGACTGGATTTTCCAAAGATGAAACAAGAATGATCAAGTCCTTATTCACACTTAGATATCCTGCTCCTGTTCTCCATGAATTTTAAAACTAAAGTTAATTATCTCTTTCATTTTATCTAAATCTATTGAGTAACTTTTGCACTGAGTCCCTAAACTGATCCACAGTCTGCTTTAGCAGCCACAAAACTCTCTTTCAAATGCTTGCATTCATGTGCTGAGTAGGTATTTTATTTATTTAGATCTTATTCAACAAAAGAGCTTAATTTATTTACTCAAATACTTAAGTATATACTATGAGCCCAAAGGTCTTGAAATGTTGGCAGTCTGCAAGTAAGACAGATATGTATAAACAGATAAATTACACTCCAGAAATAATTTGAATGAAAGAGATATGAATAAAATGCCATGGGACTCCAAGAAAAGAGCCACCATGGGTTGACATACAACTAAGATATATAGCAATGTACTGGGGCTTTGTGGAAAAAAACAACCACCATGAGGGTGTGGACAGGTTTTGTACCATGTAGGTAAAGGAAAAGGAAGGGAGAAAAGATAAAGAGAAAACAAGATAAACGGAAATGTTTTCTTCTTCTTAATGTTTCTGCTACCAACTTTTGGAGCACACTGCTTGCGGATGTCATTTCTAGCCAGTCTTATCTTTCAGCAGGCTTCTATAGACTTAAAAATTTGATTGTACCAAGCTGAGCTCCTCCCTGGAGACAATGCCAACTATGTAGGGAGCCAGGAGGGGAGCAAAAGATTCACAGGAATCTGCAGCCCTTCTGCAATTCACTGGTGGGGAGGGGCATAAAGGCTTCACCTTGGCCTCTGTCTCCAAGTTCATACAAAGGAGTGTCGGTTCCTTCCTTGATCTATAAGATGGAGAGAAACCTCTTTCACAGAAAGGATTATGGAAAAATTAAAGTGAGAGCCATGAAAAAGGCAGAAGAGGTAGCACCATGAATCTGAAGTAACTGGACATGTGAATTAGTAACCAGTAGGAAGAAGAGCTGAAGACAAAAAAATAAAGGCAAAAAAACAGTTCTCAATTTTCTAAGATGGAAATGCAAGTCTTTCTTCTTCAAAAAGAAAAGAGTCATTGAACCCTTTCCTTTAAAATAAAATTGAAAGGGGTCACATGTTGCAAATAATGATTTTAACCATGATGTCACTACAAAATAATGGGTAACAATCAGTTGTTAAATGCACTGCAAATAGTTCAAACTTAACAATTATGTTATCAAAGTTTGCAATTGATATATATATATATTAGTAAATAGTAGACTGTGTGCAAAGTTGTCACTATATTATTGACAATGTCACTCTTACTACTGAAAACATAACTAGGAGGGAGAAGATAGTGTGACCTCAGATTGCTAGAGTCACAGTAAGAAAAGTCAAGAAAGTGCCATCAGGTCATTTGGACAAAAGGATGCTATATGGCTGTTGGGTTTATAACAGATCTACTGGAGAAAAACAAGTCACTACATTAGACTATTTTCTACCTACCTCCATCACCCTCTCCAAGAACACATATTTTAAAATGAGACAAGTTATTATATTAAAAATTACTTGCTCTGTCATTTTGAAAACTACATCAAAAAATGAAGAAAAAACTGGGTTACAAACATCCTGGTATCAATTCCAACTACCATCTTTCACCAAACTAAAACTCTAATTATCACTAATTCACTTGCAATCTAGTGCTCCTACAATATACAATATCAACAACTTAAAATGTTTCATAACTTTTTTAAAATTGCCCTAGAATTTTAGACGATAATATAAATATATCTCTTAGAAAAATTGAGAAAGATAAAGACACTAGGACAGGAGAAGATGAAAATATTACCCTAATCGATGATGTAAAACACAAGATATGAACAACTGTTAAAAAGAATTCTCTATGAAATCGATCAATTCTACTATCTCTACACGTGGCTATTTCCTATCAGTAATTTGACGCATAAACAAATAGAATAGTGTATTTAATGGGATCAATTCTTTTAGTTGTGTGGTTTTCCTTGTAAAACTACATATGCTTTTATGTTCTTCCTTTATTTTCAGGTGGTGTCACATTAGAACACCCTCATCTGTGAAGATCTTTGCATTAAGGAACGCTACCTTGGCCCTTGATCAACTGTACTCTGCTTTATGATAAACTCAGAGACCTACATAGGACAATGTTTCCTACATCTTATCTCCCATGAGTTGTTCATGTCAGGGAGTATAGTCCACCAAGTAAACACCAAGCAGTGTTTCAAAAGCATCGGATACTAAAAGGAGGACATGCGGGGTTGGGTGTGGGCTCCCATTCAGTGCCTAGTGCAAAGAAGAAAGAGGTCAATGATTCCCTCCAGAGACTGGAATAAAACAGGAGGTTATAAGCACGAGGCTCCCTTTGCAGGCCTTTAAGCAGGGACCTAGAATAAAACTGTTGACACTGTGGATCATTGTTGGTTTTACAGGGAACTCATGAGGAAGATAAGGAGATAAAATAATGATAATTATAATAACAGCAGCAAACACTTCTACTGAACCAGGCACAGCAATCTGAATGTTGATTCTGTGCTTGAACATACATGAACTCCTATATCCCTCAAAATATTCTGATGTAGTAGATTTTGTTCTTCTCACCATTTTACAGATGAAGAGACTGGGTACAGTGGCTAGAAAACTCACCCAGGTTACAAAGCTGATAAATGGCAGAGCCCAAGCTCAGTGCTCTTATGTTATGCTCGTTGACTACAACTCCAAGTTAAGTCTCTAATGACTATATTTCTCTCTATAATCCAATGGGGGAAACATCAAAATTCTTAAGTCTAACACCCATGCTACCATTTAAGAAAAGTTGGTGAAGGAGAGATTTCTGAATAGTAACAATGCCCTTCTATTAACTCTTCACTTATAGATCAGACATCAATAGTCCTGCTCAGTCCACCAAGAAGAAACTGGGACTTTATTATGCCAAAAAGAAGAAAAAACAAATAATAAAACAACCAAATTCCTTTATACATCATTACACAAATGTGATTCTTAATTCCGTGTGACAAATATAAAGTGCTTTCCTGGTTTACGGCTCCATATAAAGCTGATGTTAATCTCATGCTATCTTCCCAGCCAATAACACAAAATATTTTAAAACAACAAAAGGCACAATGACAAAAAACAACCCCAAATAAAATTAAATATTACATCTGAATGCTGTACAATTTTTTAAAGACTACCTAAAAGTTAGATTTAGTAAAATTTGTATCTCTATCTTGCCTCTCTCAGTTATCTCTGAAGGTAAAGAAAAGGACTAAGAGAGGCACAAGGAAGCCAGTTAAGGAAGCGAGTCAGCGGGAAGAGGTAAGGTGGCCGCCCCTCTGCAGACGACAGACAGAAATCTCCCCTGGGAGCCGTCTCAGGTCTGACAAGATGTGGAGCTTTGACCTCGGGCAGTGGCTACAGCTGGACGCCAGCAGCAGTGTTTCTCAAACTTCAGTCTACACGGTAATAACTGGACAAGTCCAGTGTCCCCTTCCCTGGAATTCTAACTCAGCAACATTGAACTTGGGACATGAGAATTTTCCATTTAACAAGCCTACCAGTGATTTTCCTTGAGTTATCTGCAGATTATGATCAAAGGCATACCTTGAAGAGAAGCACAAACTCACTACCCAGTATGCACTGCACAGATACTTTGTGTCACACACTCTCAGACCATTCCCTGCTCCAGGGGTCCCACATGCCTCAGCATCCTTGGGCCTGTGTTCTTCATCAGGAGGTTCCGATGGTGGCAAAACAGACAGGACTCAACTGGGAAACTGCCCCTCTGTGTAATTCAGTGAGTGTGTGGGCTGCCTGCAGCCCAGGTGTAAAGTGGGTCTTGCTATATTTAAAAATAAATTTCTTTTTAATTTTATTGAGGTCATATAGCTTATAAGTGTCAATTTTAGGTCTACATTACTATATTTCAGTTCTGTATAGACTGGATCATGTTCACCACCAATAGTCTTTTTTCATCTATCACCATACATATGTGCCCCTTTACACCTTTCTCTCTTTCCCTCTGGTAACCACAATCTCTACTCCTTATCTATGTGTTTGTTTATTTTCCACATATGAGTGAAATCAATCAGTATTTTTCTTTCGCTATCTGACTTGTTTTGCTTAGTATAACACCGTCAATGTCCATCCATACTGTCACAAATGGAATGAGGTTGTCTTCTTTATGGCTGAGTAGTAGTCCATAGTATATATGTATATATATCACATCTTTATTATTTCATCCATTGATAAGTACTTGAGTTGCTACACAGTGTTGGCTATTGTGAATAACGCTGTGAAGAATATAAGGGTGCATACATTTTTTTGAATTATTGACTTCATATTCTTTGGATAAATATGCAGAGTTAGAATAGCTGGATCTTATGGTATTTTTATTTTTAATTTTTTGAGAAATCTCCATCATTTTTCCCTAGTGGCTGCAGCAGTTTGCGTTCCCACCAGCAATGTATGAGGGTTCCCTTTTCTCCACATCCTCTCCAACACTTATTATTGCCTTTTTAATAATAGCCATTCTGATGGGTGTGAAGTGATATCTCATTGTAGTTTTGATTTGCATTTCCCTAATAATTAGTGATGTTAAACATCTTTCATGTGCCTGTTGGCCACCTGTATAACTTCTTCGGAAACATGTCTTTTCATATCCTCTGCTCATGTTTTGATCAGGTCGTTCATTTTTTTGGTGTGGAGTTGTATGTGTTCTTTATATATTTTGGAAATTAGCCCCTTGTCATACATATGATTTGCAAATATTTTCTCCCAGTTGGTAGGTTGTCTTTTCATTTCGTTGACAGTTTCCTTTGCTGTGCAGAAACTTTTTAGTCTGGTGTAGTCCCACTTGTTTATTTTTTCTTTTGTTTCCCTTACCTGACAAGAGACAAAGACAGACATTATATAAAGATAAAAGGGACATTCCACCAAGAAGACATAACACATTAATATACATGCACCTAACACAGGAGCAACAAACTATATAAAGCAACTATTAACAGACTTAAAGGAAGAAATTGACAGCAACACAATAATTTTAGGGGCTTTCAACACCCCACCCACATCAATGGATTGATCATCCAGACAGAAAGCCAACAAGGAAACAGTGGCATTAAATGAAACATCAAACAAGATGGTCTTAATAGATATATAGAGAACATTTCATCCTAAAACATCAGAATACACATTCTTCTTAAGTTCACATGGAACATTCTCAAAGTTAGACATATGTTGGGAAACAAAGCAAGCCTCAATAATTCTAAGAAGACTGAAATCATATCACGCATTTTTCTGACCACAATTGTGTGAAACTAGAAATCAACTACAAGAAACGGTTGGAAAAGTCACAAATATTTGGACACTAAACAACATGCTACTGAACAACTATTGGATCAATGAATAAAGCAAAGGAGAAAACAAAATATTACTAGAGAAAAATGAAAATAAAAAACAACATATGAAAACTTATGAGATGCAGCAAAAATAGTCCTAAGAGTGAAATTTATAGCAATAGAAGCCTACGTCAAGGAACGAGAAAAATCCCAAATAAACAATCTAACACGGTACCTAAAGGAACTAGAAAAAGAAGAATAAACAAAGCCTAAAGTCAGTAGAAGGACAGAAATAACAAAAATCAGAGCAGAAATAGATGAAAGAGAGGCTAGAAAAAGAATAGAAACGTTCAATGAAACTAAGAGCTGTTTCTTTGAGAAGATAAGTCTCTTTCTTTAGAGGTAGAGATGGCATATGGGCAGAGATTATAAGATCAGAAAATCCAGACACTCAATCGGAGAACTCCCTGAAATTTAAACATCTTTTAAGCAACTTTTTAGCATCTTTAATACATTCGAATATGCTGTACCTTTAACATCTGTTTGAATACGTGTGGCATAGTCAAAGGACAGCCTATACTAGGCACCACAGGATGATAATAGCTTCCCTGCCTTCAACAACAAAAGGTCCAGGAAACTGACTTATCTTGGGTCCAAGTTGGGAACTATTTGGGAGGAATATAGTGAAAAAGTAAATAAACCAGACAAGAATATAAGAATTAGACAGGGATCTGATGGTAAAGAATACTTTTCCCAGCTAAAGACCAATAGAAACTGGACAGAATGAGAAGGCTCATAACTACACCTGGCACCATGAAGTAAAGTGGAAATCTCACAAGGGAGGCCACTTTGAGGCCTATAAACACCTTGCAAAACTACTCATTAGGATTTCAGAACAACAACATGTTTAGGATGTGTGTGTTCAATATGTGCATGTCCCGGGTTCTCCTCATGATATTTTCCTTACTTATATGTATATTTCCCTAAACCTTTGTTGATTATAAAGCAAAGTGAAGAGAATAACTGTGTGGCAGAGGTAAAGAGCAAATTAAAAACAAAAAACATACTGTAGTCATCGTGTTGGGACTATAAAGCAAACTGAATTAACTGATGGACAGGAGATGCTCTTTCTGAAAATTTTTTAACAAATTAAAAAACTCATAAAATATTCTTCAACATTGACGGTAATATACAATGCATAGATCAGTTAGTTCAAGCTTTACCTTCAGGGAGAGTCGTTGACCATAATAGAGAATTCAGATACCAAGAGTCAGCTAGTCTTATATCAGAAAGTGTCACATTTCAGACCTGGCTGTGCGTTTCAGCTATTCACGTCTCTTTAAGCTAGTCATATCTTGATAAGCACCAGAGGATTTGCTACTTAGCTTACTGAATATCAGAAATAGCTTTTCACTGGTGAAATGAGTGCTTCGTTTAATTAACATGAATTTAGAAATGAGCTCTCATTGGGGAAACTGAAGGGATTCCATATATGTGGATTGGCCGAAGCATCAGAGAATATCCTCATACTTAGAGGAAGAAGGTAAGAGTCGAGCAAGAGAGGATGTCAGGTGTGATGTCCTGACAGTGCTGCACCAGCTGCAGGTTTAGGAAAATGTCTCCTTGCCTGTTGTCAGCCTTTAGGCACAGGAACCTGCCTCCTTCACATCTGTATCATGTGAAACTTTCATGGAAGGTGTAGCCGGGCATCTATCCGGGTAGTGAGCTGCACATCCCCCGATTAAGGGACTCTTGCCTAGAGTGCTTCATCATCCTAACACAATGCCACTCAGTCTTGGACTTCACTGGCTCCATATAAAACAGGCAACACCAATAGCCAAAGGGATAAATGGTTTCACTTAGGATTCCATGTTCATCCCAATACAATGTATGCTATAAGCACTCTATACAACCCCATAAATCTATATATATATGGAAAGTTCAGTTGGTCCTCCAGGCTTTCAGCCACACCCCAGGACTCTCACATATTGCAGTGCTGTGATGTAATCTCAAAACCTCTCCTTCACCTCATGGATCCAGTAGCAGAAAATAAGGAAAACACATTTTCTTTCATGGCTTTTTAGTGTCTACACATGCCATCTCTTCAACCAGACTATCACTTAAGTTTTTCTACATGCCTCTCGTCCACCCCCCAAATTCGTCTCTCCCTGTTTCCTGAGTCAAGCTCCACTCCACTAGAAGGCCTTCCCTGGTCCTCCCCTCACAGAGTCTCATCAATCACTAAAGTCAGGTTGAAGCCCCAGCTCACGTGGACCACTCCGGAATCAGCACACAGACACGGCAAACCTGCACCCCTCGTTTTGACAATAATGTTATGCTGTCTGGAAGGGTGGCGGCTTAACACTTTCCTGAGTGTATTTCATCTCCCCTCAAATGCACTGAAAGCCTCTTCAGCACGAGAAGTGTGCACACTTGTCCTGTCAATCCACCCACTCTTGACAATGTCATGATGACTGCATAACAGCCACTTAATGTCTATTGAATGAACACGCTTCTCAGGTAGAAAAATAAATGAAATGGCTTGTCAATATGAGCAGCAGCCGTAGCTGGTAATATCATTTTCCTCATTTGCTTAAAAGGTACCAAAAGACACCGACAAACTTTGTGGGTTTCATTTGAAAAGCCAAGATAACAAGTTATCACTTATATCGAAACATAATGGCAATTACAGAAGATAAATAAAAATAGGGAGTAGACAAAAATCCTAGGATATCATCAATACTGGGGCCCAGACAGATTTCCTAACTTTACAAGTCCTCAGCGTTCTCACCAGGAAATCAGGAATGATACCTGCCTTGGCCCTGTTCATAGGGCAGGTGTGACGCAGGAGCAACTACTATGTGGAAAGAGCTAAGACAATGACAGCTGTTATTCAGAAATAACCCACCAGGAGTACCACTTGTTCTGAGATATTAAAAATCTATGTTTAGTTATAATAATGACACATTATTTCCTGTGTTTAAAAAATCCTCTTCAGGGCCGGCCCCGTGGCTTAGCGGTTAAGTGCACGCGCTCCACTACTGGAGGCACGGTGTCAGATCCCGGGCGGGCACTGACGCACCACTTGTCCGGCCATGCTGAGGCTGCATCCCACATACAGCATCTAGAAGGATGTGCAACTATGACATACAACTATCTACTGGGGCTTTGGGGAAAATAAAGGAGGAGGATTGGCAATAGATGTTAGCTCAGAGTCGGTCTTCCTCAGCAAAAAGAGGAGGATTAGCATGGATGTTAGCTCAGGGCTGATCTTCCTCACACACACACAAAAAATTTAAATCCTCTTCAGAAGAATTCAACGTCATCACCATATGTCCACATCAAGGTCTCTCCAGAACCAGTGCTCAATCTTTGCTTTATTATGAGATGCTGGTTCAGCAAACTTGAGTCTCCAGAGCTTTCTTGACATTTGTGCTGATTGTCGCTGTTTTGCATTCAATTAATAACTTTGCTGTGACATTTCCTCGACCATCGAGGCATGTCTTTTTCTCTGCTCTATTTCTGTGTAGCATTTCAGAAATGTAGTTATTTTCCAAGTAGGGTTATATGCTCCCTGCCTCCAGGCACCATATGGTATGACCCCTGTTTTCCCCAGGATATTACATATTCTATATACATAACAGACACACAATGAGTACTAAGGAACTGATAAATAAATGGCAAGCAATAGGATATATTGGAACACATGAGGAAGCCATTTGGGGTAAAACTAATTTGGCCAGAGTTTGTTTTTCCAAAATGGCCTGTCTCCTGCATTGTGTATCTGCTTTCCCGTGTCCCAAAGAGAAGAGTAAATGCCCTTAAGATAAGGATGCAAATTCCCCCTCATTGACATTACCTTAAGGATGAGCATTTCTCCCTAAGCTAGGATTTGGTTGCTGCAGTCATCCTGTGACCACCCAGTTAGAGACAACAGACCCGACCCAGCCAAGCCCATCTAGATAGCAGACCTGCTCCCTGCTGTGTCTATCAATAGCTATTCTGGCCAGGTAATCTGACAGGGTGATCTTGTCGCTATAGTAAAAGGGACATTACAATCCTATGTGATACATGCTCTTTGACGGTATATAACCACTCTGTACACCCCACTTCTTTGGTGCCCTTCCTTCCTTAAGGAAGGAAAGCCCAGGGGCACAGTCCTCAAATCTTGGCTAAAAATAAACTCACTCCAATTTTGATTTATAGATTGATTATTGATTATTGACGTAGACATTTGTTGGTGTAGTCATGGCAGGATTTCAGAGAAACCCACCAGAGACCACCTGGAATCTACACTGAACTGGCATTGGGTACCAATAGGGGTCCATTGTGCCCCCCAGATCACTGCACTCTTCAGGTGATCCCGGTGAGTTCTCCTGAAACCCGGACCTCCTTATTGTAAGTCAACAGTTCACAGTTTATTTGAGCTGTTTTCCAGTCTTAAGGCTAGGTGTCTTAAGGCGGTACCGGTACATACCCTAGGTCAGAGGAACCTAGGGGAGCATTCTTAGGAAAGAGAAACCCAGGGGGTATTTCCTAGACCAGAGGAGCCTAGAGGGCACTTTTGGAGTGAATGGGGCAGGTTGACCTTTTTAATTTGGCTTAAAATTGGAAAAAATTGTGTTTATAAGGTCTCAACAAAGCTGCTTGATAGAGAAATGAGAGACTGAAGCTGTTCAGCTGCGAAAAAAAGGGACATTGCTCCTGCCGGTCTTTTGTGCATTCTCAGACCTGACGTTGTAAAACTTCTAGAAGAAAACATAGGGAAGAGGCTCCTCGACATTGATCTTGGGAATGATTTTGTGGATATCCCACCAAAACCGCAAACAACAAAATAAAAAACCAGCAAATGGGACTACATCAAACTTAAAAGCTTCTGCCCAGCAAAAGAAACAAGCAACAAAATCAAAAGGCTGGGAGAAAAATTTTACAAACCACGTATCAGATAAAGGGTTAAATATCCAAAATTTATAAAAAATTTTTACAACCCATAAGAAAATGTATAAAGAACTCATACAATCCAATAAGAAAAAAGCAATCTAATCGAAAAATGGGCAAAAGACTAAGTAGACATCTATCCAAAGAAGACATCCAAACGGCCAACACATGCATGAGAAGGAGATCAACGTCACAAATCATCAGGTAAATGCAAATCAAGACCACAAAGAGCTATCACCTCACACGTGTAAGGATGGTGATCATCAGAGACAAGAGATATTAAGTGTTGACAAGGATGTGAAGAAAAGGGAACCCTTGTACACTGTTCATGGGAATTTAAATTGGTGCGGCCACTATGGAAAAGACAGTGGAGGTTCCTGAAAAAATTAAAAATAGATACACTTCAGTGTATTTATCCGAAGAAAATGAAAACACTAACTTGAAAAGATATATGCACCCCTGTGATTATTACAGCATTATTTACATAGCTAATATATGGAAACAACCTAAATGTCCATCAATAGATGAGTGGATAAAGAAAATGTAGTATGGGCCGGCCTGGTGGCGTAGTGGTTAAGTGCATGTGTTCCGCTGTGGTAGCCTGGGGTTCAGATCCTGGGAGCGCACTGCCTCACCACTTGTCAGATCATGTTGTGACGGAGTCCCATATAAAGTGGAGGAAGATGGGCACGGATGTTAGCCCAGGGCCAGTCTTCCACAGCAAAAAGAGGAGGATTGGCACATGTTAGCACAGGGCTGATCTTCCTCACAAAAAAAAGGAAGAAATATGCGGTACATAATTACAATGGAATATTATTCAGCAATAAGAAAGAAAAAATCTTGCCATTAGCAATGTCATGTATGGACCTTGAGGTCATTATGCTAAGTGAAATTACTGAGACAGAGAAAGACAAATACCATTTGATCTCAGTTATACATACAATCTGGCTCTTCAGTTTCTCACCAAACTGCCACTGGCAGGTCAAGTTGAGTACCGGTTTTCTTTTTTTCTTTTTTTTTTTGTGTGAAGGAGATCAACCCTGAGCTAGCATCCGTGCTAATCGTCCTCTTTTTGCTGAGGAAGACCAGCTCTGAGCTAACATCTATTGCCATTCCTCCTCTTTTTTCTTCCCCAAAGCTCCCAGTAGATAGTTGTATGTCATAATTGCACATGCTTCTAGTTGCTGTATGTGGGAAGCAGCCTCAACATGTCCAGAGAAGCGGTGCGTCAGTGTCCACCCGAGATATGAACCCGGGCCGCCAGTAGTGGAGCTTGCGCACTTAACCACTAAGCCACAGGGTCAGCCCCAACATCTGTCTCTTCTTTATATGTGTCTGTCTACATGTATGTTATATGTATTTTACCTCTGGAGGGTATGGTCAAAATTAAGAGCTCTATTCAATTAACTTGAAGTAAGTGCTTAGAAAAGTTATTTCTAAATCCAAATATTTTTCCAGTTAACATGATATGAAATAATATTTGGTAAATAAAACCTTACCTAAGCTTGTTAGTTTTCAGCATTGGATATAATACAGACGTACAGACTTTCTTTGTCAGATAGACAACCCTGATGAAGAATAAATTGATGAACTCACACTTCTCAATTTCAAGATTAATTACAAAGACAAGAGACTGTGATATTTTACAGTACTACAATAATCAAGAGACCGTGATATTTTAAAATGAATAGACACAGAGGTAAATGAAAAGCATGGAAAGTCCACACATAGACCTCTGCAAGTACAGACAAGTTAATCTTGGTCATGACAATAAATGCACTCCAACATAAAACATAATAGATTTTTAGTCTTTAGTCATTTAGTCTCTAGTCATCATCAACCATGGTGATGATACAAAAGGACGACCCTATGGAAATAAATGAACAAAGACACAAATTTTGCACCTTAGAAATAAATGTACTCAAAATCACTCATCAACTTAAATATAAAATACAAAACTATAAAAATCATACTGGGAAATAAGAGAAAATCTTCATGATTTATAGTTTGATGGTTTGTTTTCATATACAACACAAAAAGCACAATCCATGAAGAAAAGAATTGATCATGTGGACTTGGTTAAATTTAAATTCTCCAATCTGGGAAAGACAGCATTCACAGAGTGGAAATACAAACTCCTGACTAAGATAATACATTTGTAAAACACACATCTGCAGAAAGACTTGCATGCAAATTATTCAAAGAACCAGTCAAACGCTGCAACAAGAAAACAAACTCCCCAAATTAAAATAAATAGACCAAAATATGAATAGACAAGTTACCAAAAATATATATATATACATGGGAAATAAGCAAATATAAATTGCTCAACAACAAGGAATCATTGCAAAATAAAATTCATTGTGCAGTAAGAAAAAGCAAATTATAACACCAATGAGATACTCTACTCTTCCAGTAAAATAGCTAAAAACCAAAAACTGACAATACCAATTACTGGTGAGGATGTGGGACAATAGGAAATCTCATTCATTGCTGATGGGAATACACATAGTATAACCTCTTAAGAAGTCATCTTGCTAATTCTTGTGAAGCTAAGTATAGTGTCACTATATGATGCACCAATTGTACACCAGTATATTTCTCCAACTACCATGAAAATATACATCCACACACAGACCCCTAAGAACATCTAAAAAGCAACTTTATTCACAATGACCAAAACCTAGAAGGAACCATGATATCCTTTAACAGGTGAATTACACACAAGTGTGGGACACTGGGTGAAGATACTTGAGGAATACATGGGCTACAGGCACAGGGTAAGGAAACACACGAGTTCAGACAGCGCCTAGAGTAACAGTAGATGAAAACACTGGTTGTCTAGATGGGCAGGAGGCATCGAGAACATAGACAAACACGAGCTGGCATGGGCTGAAGCACAGCTGACAGGCACACTCAGGGATGGAAAGGGATGCAGACACATGGAGTGAGAGAAACATGTGAGGTCTGATATCAAATGTGGGCACAAGAGATAGAGACACTCGAGGAAAGATACGAACTGCAAGTACATGAGAGAATGAAATTAGGTGTCTGACATGGGTTTTAGAGAGATGGAATGGAGATTCATATGGGTTGGCATGGGCTACAGGAACAAGGAATGGAGACATTTGAGAGGTGGCATGGACAGAGGGGAGAGAAAACCTTGACAACACAAAATGTTAGACGTGGGCTGCAATCATATGAGATGGTGACACTGGACAGAAGATATCAGATTCAGGTAGAGGGATGGAGACACACGAAGGCTGGCATTGTTGCAGGCTCATGGGCTGGAGATCCTATGGGACAGACATGGCTTGCAGCACAGAGTTTAGAAATACCCTAGAGAAGACAAGAGATACTAGCTACATCTGTGCTTGGAAGACAATGGTGTGTAGCCTTAAATGAATGTATGAATATTGAAGACAGACAGGAAATCCATAATCTCAGCTTCTGTCTTAAGAATTTAAAGAGAATCACACTGGAAAAAGTACAGAATGGAAACAATAATAAAGATAAGAATCAATGAAATAGAAAAATATTAAAGAAACAAATCAGGCTAAAATTATTTTTAAAAACATTAATAAAGTTAATAAACCACTAGAAAAACTGATTAAGGGAAAAAAAAGAAATTAAACACAAATCACCAGTATCAGAAATCAAATAAGAATTTTTGCGCCCAAGGTGGGGCTACACTGGCTTGCAAGTTGCCTTCTCTGCCTGGAAGAACTGCCTTCTCCCTGGATTACTACAGTGGATGAAATACGGGAACCCCTGATGAAAGCCGGCAAAATCTAAGACTTCTTAGCACGTCAGCCTCCCGGAATCTCTACCTGTGGAGTCCGGTGGAAGGAAGTAGTGAGAAATTTTTTCTCTTTCTAAATTTAGATTGGCAGGAGAAAATATTTGGGAAACTAGTTTCTTGTGCTTTTAGTGACTCTGGTAAATTTGATAGAGTACTCTTGGTTTTGATCTTGATCCATTTTCCTCCCAGAGATAGTCTCTGTTTTTCTCTTTTGTCTGTGTCTTTTGTCATAAGAAGGAAATACTATAGGTTAGGACGCAGGCATAGGCCCTATGAGCCTACTGTCCGGGCCGGCCCCACAGACTGGTGAGTTTGCGGGTCTCACCAGACTGGCGTCTATTTAGACAAACTTTGCTGTAGGTTAATATGCACATGAAGTGAAGGCCATTGCCAGGGGCATCTTGGAAGCCAAAAAGGCCGCAAATTTGGTGGGCACGGGTCGAGCAGTTAAGAGCCATTAGGGCACTTGCCACTTTCAGAAGACTCCCGTGACAGGATAATTTGAGTCACAGAACAGGGTAGATGACACAGGTCTCCCGCCAACTGCAAGAAAATGTCCATGCAACGACGAGGTATTCTGTACCCCGTGGCACCTCCCCCCCTAGGTATTATTCTGACTCCAAGAGACCTAAGGCGTGGCTAAAGCTGCCATTGTGCACATAAGAAAAAAACCAGATGAGGTTTTTCCTTCTGTCTTGTTCTGTGTCCTGGGACAACTTGGCTTTGTGACCAGTGAGAATATTCTCCTTGGTCTCTACCATACAGAAGGTGCATTTACCGGGGTTCCCCTTGGTGGCCAGTCGAGTAGACTGGGGTTCAGAAGTGTCTCTTTGTCCAGCTGTGCCAAGCTCTCAGGGGAGTTTGTCATAAAGGGCCCAGTCCATAAGGGTTTTTGTCGTCTTAACCTTTGTTGTGTGGGAGATCAAGATTTGGCCACGCTGAAATGTATCTCTTTGCCTTGATTGTTTTCTCTGAGGGACATTTGACCTCCCCCACTAGCTGCCTAAAGAATTTGACATGGTGGTTCCATCCTGGAACAGATCTATCATGATAGCTATAAAGATAATGTAGGGTGGAGATTACAATAGGAAAGGCACCAACAAGCCCCTCTTATCAGAAGTTCTGTCTCTCTGGCCACATTCTCAGGATGACCTGCAAGGAGTTGCCAGACAATCATTTACATTTATAAGGGAAATCTCCATTTGTAAAGGTATCTCCCTCTCTGTTTTGAGAAGAGAGGGGGATGGCCTCATTTCTAGAGGCTTATCAATGTGGAAGTTGAGGCCTTAAAGCTGCATAATAACCTTAATCTTGTTTACTGTGCTTTAGTGGTAATCTCCTGTAACTGACTCCCATCACCCCCAAAATCCTCCTTTGTCATTGGCTGAATATGGTATTTAAGAGGAGAATTTCTGCTATTGTGTTGAGAAACGCAGTGTCCCTGCTTTCTCTCATGTATACATGTTATTAAACTTGGTATTATTTTCTCCTGCTAATCTGTCTTGTTGATTATTTGGCCAGCCATAAGAACCTTAAGGGAAAGGGCAGAGGGAGATTCTCCCTCTTCCCCCGACACTACCTAATAAGTTGAACCTAGAGAAGAACTGGAGAAAAAAAAGGCACTACAATTATTAAATATTTTTAACACAGTAAAGAAACTGAGGTTATCTAAACTGAAGAGGAAAATGCTAATAGGTGGCAATTACCATCTTCAATGTATGAGGAAGTCCAGAGAAGGCAAACTTTAAAAAGTGGATATAAAGTGAAAATTATTTAAATAACACAAAGAAAAATTTTATTATATGGCAAAGTAATATAGCAAACAATCAACCAATAAATAAAAAAAATTAATGTATATCATTGATTAGAGATATTAATAATCAACAGAACTGGTTTCTGGAGGTTGTGGAGTCTTTGTCCACAGAAACTTGTCAGAAACAAACACTAAGCCATTTGTCCTGGATAGACTTTAGACCTTCTCCTGCTGGGGCTCAAGATCCCTTCAAGTTTCTTCTGTAATTTTAATCTACTGCTAAATTAAATGAGAGAAGACATGGTGAGGTCAATTATGAGTGTGCTCTGGGGGGTTCCTTAGAGGAGTTGTGGAGAAAGAGTAAACACACCTGAGATCCCGTAGGGTTCTGAGAAGCAGAGAAATAAAAGTATGTAAAGGGCTTGAGACATATTGGGACCTTAGTAAATAACCATTGTTATCAGTAATAATTCGTTTCCAATAGTGTAGATAAAGTTAGCTATTCTGTCAAAAAAACCTCACTCAAAAATGTCTTAATTGACTGAGGATTAAATAATCAAAGCTGGCTTTGTTTTTAATATTCATTCTTAGCCAGGTAGGGCTCAAGGGAAGCAAGCAAAGGAATTGTGTGACACTTAGGAGAGTCACAAACCCTGAACTCAGAGTAATGTTTGCTTTAGCCCCTGAAAATTCAGGAGCCGCTAGATCCAAATGCCAAAACATTCAAGTTGTTGGTGAATCTTGATTACGATTTTGATAATTTTGGCTGTCTGCTCAAGCAAAGCATCCTTTGAAACCTAGGGTTTCTAAGCCGGTGGTTCTCAATGTGTGGCTGGTCAGCAGCATCACCTGGGAAACGGTCAGAGACATAAATTCTCGTGTCCCCCCATCCTGCTGGATCACAAACTCTCGGATGGGCTCAGCACTCTGTGTTGTAGGGGACCTCCACACGGTTCTAATGCACACTGGAGTTCAGGAACCACTGTCTTAGGAGAAGCCAGTACTAGGTACAACGTAGGGTTAGCAAAGATTCCTCTCTCACGAGGGCTTCTCCTGAGGCCCCATGGCCAAAATGAGGATTCCTCTTTATGACCATAGGAAGAACTCCTATGGCTCAACTCCAGGCAGCCGTCTTCAGGAATTTTTCCAATATGACCAGGAGCTCTGAAATTTGGATTCAAAAAAGAAAAAAAATATAAATAATTGATTCAACTTTCAAGAAATTTTCCTGCTTCAGATTGAGTGTGAAGTAGCTGAAATAGAGAAATTTTTCCCAGAACACCGATCTGTCATTTCTTGATGGAAACTACTGAGATCTTTCAGTGGAACTAAACAATGACCAGTAAGGTTATGGTTAGTCTGATGTGTAAGAGGAGAAAGAAAACACAAAGATAAAGAGTAAAACAAACAAACAAGCAGGAGAGAGGGAGAGTAAGGAAGGGAGATAGAAACAGGGACCATCAGTCAGAGGTAGTGAGAGGAGGGGGAAAGGAATAGAAGATGCAGAGGGAGAGAAGCAGGTGCCTCTCGGTAGGAAACATACTTGTGGACACTGTGCACGTGTGGCTTTCATAGAAAGGTGTAAGATTTCTAAAAAGCAAAGAAAATAAAAACAAATCCATCCGATTTAGTAATTTGTCTTAAATTTATTTCATCACCTCTGATCACTCTGATGTCTTCCTTCTCATTTGTTTCATCCATGTCTCAAATTCTATGTCCTGCCCTTGTCTAAGGCTTCAGAAACACACCACAATTCAAACCTTCACAAGGTGAACTTTTTAAATTATTTCAACTTCTTCTTTGCCCTTCTGCACAAAATAGATGCCCTACAGTGTTAGCTTACCTTTCGGTGCCTTTCAATAAAACTTTAAAAAACTTTATTCTGAAAAGTACAGTTTTAGATTTACAGATAATTGAACAGATAGTACATAGAGGTCCATACACCCACCGCACTGCCTGTCTCCTCTCTCCCAAGCCCCGTTTCCCCTATTATTAACACCTTGCATTAGTGTGATACGTTTGTTATAATGAATGAACAATATTGAAACGTTGTTATGAACTACAGTCTCTAGTTTAAGGGTCACACTTTGTGTTGTACAGTTCCATGGGTTTTGACACACATAGAGTGACATGTAGCCACCATTATGCACAGAACAGTCTCACTACCCTAAAAATCCTCTGAGCATCAGATTAGTTCTTAGTGGCTTTTTAATATATTAACAATTGTCAGAATAACGTAAATTTTTATGATGAAAAATGTTCCACAAGTACTAAGTTTTGTTAGTCTCACTATTATGATCACTATTAGAAATAATGAAAAAAATGAACCCCTATATAAATAGAAAAATCGTAGAATTTTAAAGATAAAAAAGATCTGGAAGATTAGGAAATCCCACATTCTTCAAGACTCTGCCCTCCAGTCTCTCAGCATTCTGTGTCATCTATCTGCCAACTCCGCTGAGGAGAAAGAAAGAAATTGATAAAGAAAAACAGAGCAAAAAACAAATTTGGGCTCTAAGTAGTCCTCCTGAGCCAAATTTAATCACGCATGGATTCTTATTTATTGCATATTTGCATCAGGAACATAATTACTAGCTAGAGCCTAATTTGAGAATATTCGTTACAAATGAAAGATGTCATATCTAAGAACAGAATGGAATTCACTGAGGTTTTACTCTTGGGACATTTGTAGGATTAAGTCAGGACATGCTGTGAGAGTGATAAATAAGTTCTATATATTTTTATTCTCCAAGACCATGGATTTCAGCCACACTTTATACCCATGTACTTTGCAACAATGAAAAACAATTAAACACTGACCTTGAATATTTTGCCCTCAGATTTATTAGTCTTTAAAATATAAATTGAGCAATTTTAATCTAGATGAGTGAAAGACCATGGAGACTTCTAGAATGTCACGTTAGGTCCTTTGGAAGTGAAGAATTGACTTTATAAAGCATTTCTATTCCTTCTCATACCTTGACAATAGTGCTACTGTGACTCTGTTTTAAAGAGGATAATGGCAGGCTTTACTTTGATTTGCACCTTTTTGTTTTTAGTACATTTACTTAATATTTCTCAGTCTCTTGAAAACTTTTATCATTAAGCTCAACCTTCATTTAAATCACCAGACCTATTTGATGAAGGCGATATGAACATTTACTAGCAAACTCCTCAGAAAATTACCAACTTAACCTTCAGATCATCCATTGTAGAACTCAAACTGGATTTTGCAGGCTCCTCAAAATGGCTCATAAGTATGTGTTTGTACATTTATCTGGGAAGATATTATCTAAGGGTAATTGTTCTTCCCAAATGCTTTCTTTACCTCAAACAGCAATATTCCCAAAGTTTTAATGAAAATGCGGCCAATTTGGTGAAAATCAAGTGAGTTGTTTGTTTTAGCATGCCAATGAGATTAAGAAAATAAGTATTTTAATTATTGTTATTGATTATAAAAATCAGAAATTAAGCAAACAATCTTCTTTGTCCAAAGACATTTCTGCGAGTGAAATCGTCAGGAAAACTGACAGCTAGCCTCCCATTTTAACCACTAAATCATAAGAAATGTAATACCATGGGCAAACACTTGAGCGTTGTCACCTGCACGAGTGCCCAACGTTATAGCCCGATCAGGGCCACAAATCAGGGGAAGGAGCCCGCAGAGGGGAGACAGCTTTGCCCTCAGCAGCCTTCCTTCCTGGGTCAGAACACGGTCCCAGCTGCTTGCTGCCTAGTTTTCTGGGGAAGCAGGGAAATCTTCTGGGGACATGACACATCAGGTGTTAAGGATGTCATCACTCTTTTTGAAACAAATGTTACTTCATGTGACGCACTTCTCAGGACAGGAGCAACCACCTCAAGGGAAGGCAGATCTTCTCCAAGAGCTGATGGTCATCCAGGGAGAGCAGAGTCAAGAGCTGCAGAGGGACAGCCCGCTCCCGCTCTCCCTCTCAAGGACATCTGAGTCCCCAACCGCTCCTGGCGCCCACCCCACGGTTCCCATTGTATCCTCGGAGACGCCCGAGCATGCGCAGGACTGGTGCTCAGAGCAGCAGAGGGGCTGGCGAGCTGGAGAGCCCCAGAGCGTGTGCACTGGAGGGGGGCGGTCCCTGGTGTGGACGTGGCTGCCTCGGAGGTTTGTGTGGGGGGATTGGCGGTTTCTGGATCCTTCCTCCAGGATTTTCAGCGCTGGGTAGCTTGCCTTTCTGTAGTGTGGAGGAACGCTGGGCAGGAGCGGCGCCGAGGTCGGTGGTGGGCAGCGGGCTCGGTGTGGAGATGTCCGCTGCAGATGGCGGGAGCGCAGTGTCGGGGGCGGGGGCCGGGGCTGCTGGCGGGCTGCTCCAAGCGGAGGAGCCCCACTTTGTCCCTTGGAGGAGCAGAGGAGTGTAGCCTGGCAGGCCGGTCCCTCTGCCTTGGTGGGGCCCCACCACAGCTGGGCCTCCTGCCCACCCAGCGGAGGTGCAGGGAGCGGCAGGGAGTCGCCTGCCCTCTGCATGATCCCTTGAGTTCCTGCCACCCGGAACCCTGTCTAGGCCAGGTTGGGATATCTCCCGGTGAACACGGCCCTTCATAAGATGGCCTGTGGTCAGCGCTCCTGTGGGATGTGGCCTCAGCATGGCAGGAGAAGCGGTGCGCCAGTGCACGCGAGGGATCCAAACCTAGGCCGCCAGTAGCGGAGCGTGTGGACTTAACTGCTAAGCCACGGGGCTGACCTACTTGTAAATTCCTAATTGATAAGAAGACTAGGAGAAGCTTTTATTCTATTGAGGCAAGTCTGGGTGGGCTTCTGGATGGCTCCTGGTTGGGGGCTGGTCACCAGGAAGACCAAGCCCTGATTAGAAGCTTCAAATTTTTAGCACTACCCCTTACCTTGCAGAGAGGGAAGGTGGGCTGGAAACTGAGTTAATAATTAATCATGCCTACGTGACAGAGTCTCCATTAAAATCCCAATAGAAGGAGGTTGAGAGAGCTTCCAGGTTGGCAATGACAAGGAGTGCTTGGAGAGTGGTGTTCTTGGATATGGCATGAAAGCTCTGTGCCCCTTCTCACATACTTTTCCCTATGGACCACTTCCATCAGGCTGTTCTTGAGTCATATCCTGTCATAACAAACTGGTGATCTAGTAAATGTTTCTCTGAGTGTTGTGAGCCACTCTAGTAAATTAATCAAACCCAAGGAAAAGGTTGTGGGAACGTCTGGTTTATAGCCACTCAGTCAGAAGTACAGGTAACAGCCCGGGCTTGTAACTGGCATCTGAAGTTGAGGTGAGGTTGGGTGGGTGTGCAGTCTTATAGGACTAAGCCCTCAACCTGTGGAATCTGATGTATCTCTGGGTTGACAGCATCAAATTGAGTTGAATTTTCTGACGACTAGTTGGCATTCCAAGAATTGCTCGTTGGAGGTGTGGGGGACCCGCCCACGTGTGAAAAAAATGAATCTCAGAACACCATTTATGGGCATACACCCAAAATGATTGAATGCAGTGGTATAAAGACATAAATGTACACCCGTGTTCTTAACAGCATTATTCAAAATAGCCAGAAGCTGGAAGCAAACCAGGTGTCCATCAACAGATGAAATGACAAAAAGAATGTGGTGTATACACACAGTGGAATACCATTAACCCTTAAAAAGGAAGAACTTCTGACACATGCTATGACAAGGACCAACCTTGAGGACTTTATGCTAAGTGAAATAAAGCCATCCACAAAAGGAAAAATACTGTATGATTCCACTCACATAAGGTACTTAGAGTACTCAAATTCATAGGAATACAAAGGAGAACGGTGTTTCCCAAGGGCAAGAGGGAGGGATAACAGGGAATTGTTGCTTAATGAGCACAGAGTTTCAGTGCAAGGTGAAAATAGTTATGTGGATGGTGGGAGGTTGTGGCTACACAATAATGTGAATGTACTGCATGTCACTGAACTGTACACTTAAAAATGGTTAAAATGGTCAATTTTAGGTTATGTATATTTTATGACCATTTAAAAAAATTAATTATATTCAACAAATGAACAAACACTAGCTACATGCAATAGCATAGATAAATATCACAATCAAAATGCTGCATAAAAGAAATTATATTCAAAAGGCTATAGATTTTTTAATTCCTTTTATACAAAATCGAAAAAAGAAACAAAACCGAGGTCTGGCTTCCAGTAATGGTGGAGTGGCTTGTTGAACTAACACTCTCTCAGATAATGATAAAATCTGCATAAAATATTATATGTATTTATATAGAATCATGTATTTATATGTAATACACATATAATAAGTGTGTATATGTGTGTATGTATAAATCTCTTCCGACAGCAAGCAGAACTGAGAGGGAGTCTTCCCTTAAATGATAGGAATTGCACCAGGAGATATTTGCAAGCTTGAGTTTTTTGCCTCAAAGCATTCCAAAATCTGTACAAGGCCCAGACAGAGGCAAAACTACAGTCTTACTTGTAATGTTAGAGGATTTATTTTGGGGCTGACAGAGTAGCTGGAATGTTAAGGGAGAAATTCTGGAAGGGAGGGAGACACACAGAGGAAAATCTCAAAATATGTATGTAAGTCCCCCACACACACACCAAATTGGCAGATCTTTGAACAACACACATGCAGGGTAGACCCCAGAGGGCTTAGTGTAAAAACAGCAATTGGTAGATGAAAGAACTGAATGAGGATTTTAGCTATGCTCACTGTAAAGGAGAGAAGATTGCAGTTTCAGTCCAGCCAAGTTAACTCCCTGCTAGAAAAATAACAACACTCTTCAAAAGAATACAATAGAATACAGAATCTCTATAACTATCATTCATGGTTTCCAGTACACAGTTTAATTTTTTTAATTTATTTTTCCCGCAAAGCCCCAGTAGATATTTGTGTGTTATAGCTGCACATCCTTCTAGTTGCTGTATGTGGGGCGCGGCCTCAGCATGACCAAAGAAGCAGTGCATTGGTGCGCGTCCGGGATCCGAACCCAGGCCGCCAGTAGCAGAGCATGCACACTTAACCGCTAAGCCACGGGGCCGGCCCTCCATTACACACTATAAAAAATCATGAGATTTGAAGAGATGGGCAAATATAATCCATATATGACCAAAAGCAGGCAGTAGAAACTCTCCCCAAGGTGTTGCAATTAGCTGACAAGGATAAGACAGCAGCTATTATAAAGATGATCAAGGTGGTATGAAAAATATTCTCATAATTAATGAACATATCTGGAAACTAAGCAGAGTAATGGAAATTACAAAAAAGAACCAAATAGGAAGATTAAATAAAAAAAATACTTTTGAGTTTACATGTACATTAGAAACAGTAGAAGAGGGCTGGCCCTGAGGCTTAGCGGTTAAGTGTGCACGCTCCACTGCTGGCGGCCCCGGGTTCGGATCCCGGGCGCGCACTGATGCACCACTTCTCTGGCCATGCTGAGGCTGTATCCCACATACAGCAACTAGAAAGATGTGCAGCTATGACATAGAACTATCAACTGGGGCTTTTGGGCAAAAAATAAATAAATAAATATAATTAAAAATAAAAAGAAACAGTAGAAGAAACATGAAGATAGAGCAATAGAAATTATCCAGTCTGAACAAAAGAATGTAAAAATTTTGAAGAAAAATGAAGAAAGCCTTACCTGTGAGATGATTGAGTCCCCAGCAGAGGGGAGAGACAGAAAAATTAAATGAGGCAGAAAGGCAAATCAACAAGTAATAGCATAAAACTTCCAAAATTTGGTGAAAAATCTAAAATTTTATATCCAAGGAAGTCAGCAAACCCAGAAAATAAAATACAAAATAAAACCATACCTGGGCACATGATAGTCAAGCTGTTAAAATCCAAAGATAAAAACGAAATCTTGAAAGCAGTCAGGGAAATACATATATACAGGGGAAGACATTACATACAGGGAGGAATAATGTCAATGATGGATGATATATTATCAAAAATAAAGAGACAAATCAACAACAAAATGACATCTTTCAAGTGCAGAAAGAAAACCCAAAAGTCAACACAGGATTCTATATTTAGCAGATCTCACTTTCAAAAAGGAGGCAGAAGCCACAATAATATTCCGCACACCTATTAGGTGGCTGAAATAAAAAATAAAATTGCAAATATCAAGTCCTGGTGAGGACAAGGAGCAACTAGAACTGGGAATGCAACATGATAGTTGCATTCGGATAACGGTTTAGCAGGTTCTTAAAAAGTTAAACATACACTTATTATATTACTCAGATATCCCACTCCTAGAGATTTACTCAAGCAAATTGAAAACTAATGTTTAAACAAAATCTTTGGGTGAATCTTCATAACCATGTTATTCATAATTGCCACAAGCTGGAAATAAACTAAATGTCTTTCATCAGGTGAATGGAGAAAGAAACTGTGGTGAATTGGGACATTAGAATACTACTTGGCAATAAAAAGGATAAACTCTTGATTCACATAACAACATGGATGAATCTTGGCTGCATTTCTCTAAGTGAAGGAAGCCCGATTCAAAAGGCTGTACAGTATATGGTTTCATTTGTATGACTTTCTAGAAAAGTCAGCATTACAGAGATGAAAAATGATCAGTGGTTGTCAAGGGATGGAATGGGGGAAGGGGTTGACTACACAGGGACAGTATGAGAGAATTTTGGGAGGTGAAAGAAACAGCTCTGTATGCTACAGTGGAGGTGGATACATGACCATAAAGTTGTCAAAACCCACAGAACTGTACACTACAAAGAGTGAATTTTACTCTGCAAATTTTAAAAATCAATCGGGAAGCTGGGGAACTCAGATGAAATGCAGTGAAAAATGACTCTCACTGTATTACAAGCATGTGACATAGCCACACATAATGGGTGGGGATGAAATGTCCTGACCTAAGTTACATTGGAAGACAGTGTTTTGATGGGATACTGTAAAACTAAAGTATTGTATACAAACACTGTACTCTAGGTTGTAAGTTTGTTTTTCATAAGGGTATGGATTAGTAATTCTGAAACTTGTTGACACATTTGGAAATATATTGTAGCTAACTGGAGTTAAGTTTCTCACTGTTGGTGAAAGAACTTAAAAATAAACAAAAGGAGAATGCTAGAATTAACTCTGTGGTGCTGGATAGGAGTTGGAAGTATCAGTATGAATCCATGTCACTTCTAATATATCTATCCAGATAGATGGATAGATTGATAGATCAATAGATAGATGTGTATACCTGAGTTTATATTCATACATACATTTCCAGGCTCTGCTGAGAGGGTCCAGAAACAGTGACACCCTAGTATCAATGAGCACATTTAGCTCCCAGATCTTGGTTTCTAAATATCATTCTTCAATAAAAAGAACCAGGTTTTCTTGGAGAAATGGCTAATTCTAGGGCTGGAGATGGAAAATACAATATGAGCCTGGACCATCTTGTAGTGCCAGAAAGTAGGAAAGTGCTTTAAATAAAACACAGCAGGACAGGCCCCGTGGCTTAGCTGTTAAGTGTGCGTGCGCCGCTGCTGGCAGCCTTGGTTCTGATCCCAGGCGCGCACCGATGCACCGCTTCTCTGGCCATGCTGAGGCCGTGTCTCACTTATAACATCTAGAAAGATGTGCAACGATGACATATAACTATCTACTGGGGCTTTGCAGGGGGAAAAAATAAATAAATAAAATCTAAAAAAAAAAAAACACAGCAAATGAAGAGATGTGTCAAAAGGAAGCAATCTGAAAGACTTTCCAATGGCTCAAGTTGGAAAAATGTGAGCAACAAAATAAATAATGGTAGCATTGGATTATTACGCAGAGAATAAAATATATATCCATGAGTCTATACTGACATAAAATAGATTAAATAAGAAAGGAAGAAAGAAAGAGGAATAAAAAAGAATAAGAGAAAGAAAGGAAGAAGGAAGGGAGAGGGAGGGAGGGAATCTTCCTCACAGAATTCCAAATAATAAATGTGGCTGGATAGCATGAAATAGAAAATCGCCACTAGAACACCACAGCAATAATTATTGTGGGTAAAGCTGACTGATGAATGCAAAAACTGTGGGTGAAACAAAAAAAAAAAAATACATTTGCAGAGCCTCAAATCAGCTGCCTCAAAATACATAACTTTTTTATGTTAATTACATTAAAAGAACTATGACTATTGCAAGCAAAAATTATAACACTGTATTGTGGGATTTATAAAATGGGACGATGTAAAATTTATGACAACAATAGCACAAAGGACAGACAGATGTAAATGGAACTGTTCTGTAGCAAGTCTTCCATATTTTACATTGATTAAATTGGTGCACTATTAAGTCTAAGTAGGCTGTGATATGTTAAAGATGCATATTATAATCTGGACCAACCACTAAAAAATGCAAAGATGTGTCACTTAAATGCTAATAAAGGAATTAAATAGCATACAAAAAGGGTTTGTACAAGAATGTTCACAGGAGATGACCTGCACGTCCCCAGGAGGAAGATGAGCCCACTGCGGGGCATCCACAGAGCAGAACGCCCTCAGCCGTGCCGAGGAGCAAACGCTGACACACACATGTTGGGAGAGACTCATCAACCTCGTGCCGAGGGAAGCAAGCTGGACAGAAAACAATACACGTGGGATGATTTCAGGCAATATGATCCTATGCTGAAAAAACCAGAACAGTGGTTGCCTCGGGGGAAGGACAAAATTGCCTAGGAAGGAACAGGAAGGGGTTTTCTGGGGGTGATGGAAATATCCTATTCTTAAAGGGGTGAAGGTTATATGGGCATGTTTATTTGCCAAAAATGTAAGGTTGAGATTTGTGCCTTTCAGAGTGCGTACTTCTTATCCATCCCACACACACAAAGGACTAAAAGAATAATAAAGTGAGGTGGGAATGGGATGGAGTGTGGAAGAAACAAAAATGGCAGATGATTAGTAGTTGTTGATGCTGGGTGACGAGCCTACTATGCTGTTTTGTGTATTTTGTATATTGTTTAAATTGTTCTGTAATAAAACACTTGTATAAGAAGACAAACTCGATATATAGTGTTCGCTGGTAAGATGTCAGTGACCTTTGGGGAGGAAGGAGGGAGAAAGGGATTGTCGGGGCCTGAGTGAAGCTGATGCTAGTTCTTGGTCACACAAGTGTGTTCAATTTGTAATAATTCTTTGAGGTTTACATGGATGACTTCTGCGTATATTTCTATACGCATGTTATACATCAATAAACATTTTAAATCCGGCATATTTGCAAAAAGATCCTAACTCAACATCTCAGAATAACAGCAGTGTTTTGTTTTAAAGTGGAACACGTTCACTCATGATATCATCAGATGGATTTTAATACTCCCAAGTATCTAGTAATGTCCTCACCCTTGAGTGGCCCTCCTGGGTCGTTCTATTTTTGCCTCAATTTGGCAAGTGGCATGGCTTTGAGTTTTTATGATGGGTATGGGCCCTTAAGGTGGGTGGGTTCCAAGGGGAGGATCTCTGCAGCAACCCTGATCACGGGGTCCAGAGGGAGGATCATGGCAGGCTGGATGGATGGAGGGGATGGTAGGACAGATGGCCTTGAAAAGGCAAATTCAAGGATCCCATGCACCGGGTATTTCCATTTTAGATATTGAATTTACATTTGAAATACTGACCAGGGAGCTTCCACCAGGGCTGCAAGCATCCTCACCAATATCCAGGCTGGTGAGCCCCACCCCTACCAAAGTACTGGCCTCAAAAGATGCAGCCCAACCACACTGCACAACTCTGGGGGATGGGCAAGGCATGGAGAGATGGCATCATATAGAGAAGAGGCAGGGTAGAAGATGGGGTGTAGAAGCAGACGAGCGTTGGCCAGGGGTGGAGGGACAGGTGGGAGTTGGGTCCCCTAGCTGTGCATGCTGGGTGCTTTTGTCTCTTAACCATTCCCGGCTGGGAGCTTGCAGGACTGCAAGACTACAACTCCCAAGATGCTCTGGGCAAGGGGCGGTGCCTAGCCCCGGGGGGAGGAGCAGTGCGGTGAAGGCTTGCCTGAGGGCCAAACCGCATTTGACTCAGGACTATGGTCCTGCACATGCTCCAACTGGACTGAATCCCGGAGGGATGTGACGGGATGAGAGGGACCAGGGAGTTAGGAGTGTGTGGCAGCTACATGGGCAGCCACGGGCCTGCAGCGTGCAACTGCTTTTGTCCAAAATTGAAGCTGGACTCGCGCCTCTTCCACACCGCCTCCCTCCGTTGCTTGATTCCTCCTCCCCCCTGTGTGCCTGTGGGTCTTTCCACAGCCTCCTACCTAGTACAGGGCCAGGTGCTTCGCTAAAGTTCTTGTGGGAACTGGTTTGACATCTCAGAGACTTTCCAGTTTGCCTGATGCCTTCTGCCTTCTCCAGCCAAAGTGCCATCATTTCATCAGCTTTTGGGAGACATTCGCCCTTGTGGCCCCTCTTGCAAGCACAACTTAAGAGTTTGCAGGGTGGTAACATTGGCTGTTGCTTGCCTTTTTCGCAGATGTGGAAGTTGAGACATCTGTGAGGTTAATCACTGGTTTCCCCAGGATCCACTAAGAGCAGAGGAGAACAAATCAATTCCCAGGCAAGTATCTAGTAGGCCATTTTCACTAACCCATTCCAGTGCAGAGGCCTCTGAAGCAGCATCCTTAAGATCAGAATAGCTTAAGCATTTTGCCCTTTAGATTGATCACCTAATCTCAGCTCAGGCCTGAGTGGCCAGTCTCTCAGGGACATGGATGGTGATTCTGATCCCTCAGGAAGAGACCGGTGGTCCACCTTTGGGAGAGGCATGTTCATGGTAGACAGCACTTGGCCAGCATTTGAAACCCGTGAGCTTTAACATCTCTGCTTTGGATTCAGGCAAGGTTCCCATATAAACACGCCTTGGGATAGTCAGATGTACCGTATTCTTTAAAAATTGGTTACATCAGTGAAAAGAACAAAACATAAAATATCCTGCTCATTTGCAAAAGATAAAATGCAAACAAGACTTTCTTCTTAATTTTTTTCTGCTCATTCTCTTGGCTGTACTGTACGCTTGAATGCAGAAACAAAAAACTTGAATTGCCATATTCTCTTTTCCTGAGATTGGTAAATTAACTTAAAAGTCTTATTGAAACCTGTGGAGGAATGATTAGCAGTTTTTCTGACTTATGTCATCCTTAAAAGTCTGGGCGTTGATCTAAATGAAAACAAGTCCTTGTTTATATTGCACACCCCAATAGGTTACATTTCCGATTCCTGAATGTGGAATATAAGCAAAACAACTGGAAAACCTGGTCATGGAAACTAGACCCTGTCACTATGTCAAGAATTTGCCTCTTTATGAATTAATGACACATGAATTCTTCAACGTTTTTGTAAAGAAAGGATGAGAATCTCTGCAGTGTCTCTGAATGTGGCAAGACGGGGAATTCTCGTTAGACCACATCCTTGGGTTCTTCTCTCGTGTTCAACAGGCCCGGGTGATAGTCTGTGTTGTCAGGTGCAGCGCAGCTCACCAGCCCCCAGTGTTCCATCCTACTCTGGCCTGTGACCTCTTCAGGGGGTTCTGATGACACTCGTCCACAAGTGTTGGAAGGAGACATTGTAACGTGAGGATATTCCTCATCTTGAAACAAGGATTGATTGAGAGGAAGGTCTCTGGGTCTGTGTGCTCCGATGCACTGCTGTTGTGGTGTGGCTGCAGTGACCACTGTGCTCCCAGCAGTCCCCACAATGGCTGCCTCAGACATTTGATCTCCTGGTGCAACCACAACAGCTGTTGACAGAGCTGGGCGCTCGTCGTTGTTAAGTGTCTTCCATCAGATTTTGTGGCTCTGACCCTCCTCTGCTCAACCCCTTCTCATTCCTAACTGCTGCATTGATTGCTTTGTAGTTGTTTCCTAGGAGCCACTGTGTGTAACTGGATTTCACAGTGTCTTTAGGGACCCACCTTCACTACACGAGTCACTGTACAACAGCCACTTATCCTGGTGTAGCCCATGTTCGTCCTCTAAAGTGGAGCTATGAAGAACCCTGTTTACTCAGAGCTCCTCTCATTCTCGTGCTCCTGGGGCTGCTTATGAAGCTGGGCATCTCGTCTTTGGTTTAATCACATTATTCTTTTCATCGATTATTCTGAAGTCAGATACAACTTTGTTAATAATGTGACACTGGCTGTCACAGGCACTTTTATGTATCTTCCCCAACAGCTCTGTGAAGTAGGCCTGTGATCCCCATTTTACAGGGGGGACACTGAGGCTCAGAGAGGTCGACTAACTTCCTTCACACAGTTCTTGGTGTATTTTGAGTCTCCACCTGGAACTCTGCCTCTCAGGTGTGTGCACTTAGCTGGTGTTCCACTTTGTCCCTCTCTGCCAGCCTCACCAATGGCACACGGCCCATCCTGAGTCCATTGTCTGCTAGTTGGCAGTCACCCTGCCAACAGGCCCTGGGTGGGGAGTGGACTAGCAGGGCGTGGTCGTCCGGCCTACCCTGGGCAGATTCTAGGTTTATTGCAAGAGCTAGAGTAGTGGAAGATACTGACCATCACTCACCTGCAAGTTTTCTTATGTAGAAATACTCCACTGACTTTTTGCAGGTGTCATGTCTTTTTGTCTTCATTGCTCCTCTGGGATTTCTCCTACAGTCCGTGCTGTGCAGTAACATAGAGTACAGAGACTGGTGAACATAATACTGTTGCCCTGCACCAAACGGTCAAATCACTCATTTTTCTAATTATGAAAGAATTATATACTTTGTAAAAAAAGTCAAAGTCAAATTACACAGATCTATGTAGAGTAAAGAGAAACCTTGTACTTCCATTCCCTTCCCTGCAAACTCACTCCCCTACTCAGAAGGAACTATTGTTAAGAGGTTGCAGCTTATTCTTCTGGACATTTCCAATGAATTTATAAATACACATAAAGAATTTTTTAACATAAATAAATTACATAACTACATCGTTTTGCAACTTGCTGTTTCCCAAAACATATCATAGACGTCTCTCCTTATCAGTGCACGTCACTCTAACTGAGCTTTTTAGAAGTTTTAGAGCTACTCCAAAGAACAGGAATACCACGATCTGTTTATTTCTTCTTTGATAGAAATGGGGTTATTTCCAGTTTCACTATTATACATAATGCTGCAGTAAGATCCTTGTATGGAATTTATTACACTGCTATTCAACTGCTCAATTTGCTTTGTTCCCTTTTAGTCAGAGACGATGATATATTTTTAACAATTTTATGGGAATTATTTTATAGGGAAATTAATTTTATCTCCGAATCAAGACATTTATGGGGAAACTGTACTTCAAGGTCATCCATCTCAGTATTCTGGAGAAAAATCCTGAAACTCAGAAGATATTATGCTTGCTGCATCACATTCTAACAAGTCACGTTAACAATTTAAAATTGAATGTTTGGGCTGGCCCAGTGGGGCAAGCGGTTAAGTGCGCGTGCTCTGCTGCGGCGGCCAGGGGTTTGCGGCGGCCCAAGATTCGAGGGTTTGGATCCCGGGCACTCACCGATGCACTGCTTGTCAAGCCATGCTGTGGCGGCGTCCCATATAAAGTGGAGGAAGATGGGCATGGATGTTAGCCCACGGCCAGTCTTCCTCAGCAAAAAGAGGAGGATTGGCAGATGTTAGCTCAGGGCTGCTCTTCCTCACAAAGCAAAAATAAAAAACAAAATAAATAAAGTTTAATGTTAGTATAGCATCTACAGTCTTTGTTCAGAAGAAGGATGACTTTTTCTTTTCTTGAAAACTTCTGACTCCAGGGGCTCTCAGTTGGGCTTCAGAGAGGATAAAATGTTGGTGTTGTATCTGTTTCTCTTCAGCTGCAGGCTGCATCTTCTAAAGATCATAGAATTGAACATGGTCCAATGTATATATATGATTTCTGTCAAAAATCCAAAGTAATGAACGCAAGATAGGAATCTATAACTTTGGTTCATTTTTAAAGTTTTTATTTATTTATTTTTTCCCCAAAAGCCCCAGTAGATAGTTGTATGTTATAGCTGCACATCCTTCTAGTTGCTGTATGTGGGATGCGGCCTCAGCACTGCCAGAGAAGTGGTGTGTCGGTGAGCACCCGGGATCTGAATCCGGGCCACCAGCAGCGCAGCTCGAGCACTTAACCGCTAAGCCACGGGGCCGGCCCTATAACTTTGGTTCTTAATGAAGAGTTTTCTTTGATATCCTCATGTCTCTGTGATTACTAGTAAAAACTCACCTATGGATGAAGAGATGTGATTCTGCTGGCAATGTCTCTCTTGAACATCCATAGTTAATGCTGCCACATCCCTAGGTAGATTAGACTTGACCTCTCTATGATTGCTGCCCTTGTTCTTTGACCTGTGAAAAATAAGAATTTAAAAAAACTGTTGTTACTAGCACTGAATGCTAGAAATGCCCATTAAAGAGTGAGTTTGATTTGGTAAACCAAAGGGAGTATAAGCAGAACAAAATCTTTAATATCTATGAAATTTCAAAAAGTTCTAATTTTTTTAAATGTAACTCTATTTTTGCAAAAATGCAAAACGTATATATATGAATGAAATATCCCTCTGTCCATTTCTTAAGTTGTTTCCATTGGTTTGATGGATTTATCCTCTAATCAGGATTCCAAGTGTGAAAGAACATCTTGGTATTTCAAAGAAAAGAAGCCACTGATATTTGATTTTCTTTTAGCTTGGCATCCTACAGGTTTGAGAAATAAATTATCATGCAATGATACAATGATTCTGAAATCTACTTATTAATTAGAGGGATGTAAGGGACGATTGAATGGTTGTTCATTCCCATGGTCAGGGCTTGTGTACACATGGACATGTAAATACGATTCAGGATGCTGCTTCAGCCCCGTGACATCCCTGAGAACCACAGTGCAGGAGGATCTAGGGGCACAGCCCTTTGCCTCGATCTCCTGGGTTACATGTAGATCCAGAGGTCTTGACAGTGGCTTCAGAGCAGCTAAATTTTGTCTATTTCTCCGTTCTCTCCAGCTTATCTCAAACAGTCCTGACTATCATGTTTTAAAATAAGACCAATTATAGTTATTTACATGAGCTTCTTGTTCATTATTGAAGAGTAATAATCAGGCATAACATTAAATATCATTTAATCTACCTAAATAAATTTGTTGTACATTTTAATTGATTACAACACTAAAGTTGGTTCAGAGTTTGATATTCACGAAGTGTGTTAATCTGCTTACAACTGCCATGTGCCTCACTCCTCTTATTAGTGTATCTTTGGCCCATCACAAGATTTTAATGACTCAAATCATCATAAATGAAGATAATGCACTGTCTTTTTGATGACCGGGAGGCACATGGGTCCATTTTGGAAATATGCCCATCTGTCTTTGTTCCCCATGGGAAGTCTCTTGTCACTAGGTCTCCAGGTGGCTTGCACAAGCCCAGGTCTGTAATAGCTTGGTGCCTCTCCTTCTATTTGGGGTAGAAATAAAAGAGATCAGAGAGACTTATTCAAGTTTTGATTGCATGAAGTCTTCTATGAAGATCATGCATGCATATTGTTCTGGATAGCTCTCTGTTCCTAAGACTACTAGTTATTTTAAGGGCTTGTCAGAAACTGTGAAAGGTTTGATGTTTTACCTTACCTGCAAACCAATAAGTTAGCTTACAATGGTCTTACAGATGCTGGCAAAAGTCAAGAGACCCATGCATCAGAGACAAAGGACTTAATGACGCAACAAAAGCAGTGGCCAGAGTATCAGCATTTGCACCTGTTCACTAAATCTCACTTCCTACAGGGTGATACACAGTGGACCAGGGGACATGCAGAGAGATGCAAGATCTCAGAGCCTAGGGAACTCAAATCTTTGATAACTGGCAGGATGTCTGCTAACATTTGTCCTGGGTGGGTGTTACTTTTATTATACTGGGCAGTAAGCAAGGCTGTCTTTTGCTCCAGAGGAAGCCACTATTTCTATCTTCCAAGGCTCACAGCTCTACACACATACTTGAAAAGACAGCTTGGTTTTACTGGCTTTCAAATATAAGCTTGAATGAGACTTTATCATCATTCATTCCTTCTGTTTCCTTTATTGAGATTGCACAAATATGCTCTTTTCGTTGTAAAGTTCACTCACTTTATTCATACATAAGAGATTCTTTTGGTTTTATTCATTAAGTTGAAATTTTCTTATTAGAGAAAATGATGAAACTATTTTGAGTTGGATGTGAAAGTACGTTTCTTCAGGAAAAATATGAAAGTAGATCGGTGCTCATAGAAATTTTCCAAAAGGTGCTGACAGCAACTTAAATTATTTTAATTTGAATACTGTTTTGTACAACTTTCTTCCATCTTACATCATCCTCTCTGCTTCCTGTAATTCCCATATTGGAATGGGGCAGTTTCAGGGATTCACTGAACTCATATACAGTATTCAAATGGTTTTGTCTGTTGTGTTTTTTTAATTGAGATAAAGTTGACATACAACATTAAATTAGTTTCAGCGGTACAACATAATGATTCAATGTTTGTATATATGTTGAAAGGATCACCACAATAAGTCCAGTTAACATCTGTCCCCATATAGAGTTACAAATTTTTTCTCTTGTGATGAGGACATGGCATATTTCAAGGTGCAGAAGAATCAACGATGATGTCATACTTTTCCATATACAGCTTGATGAATTTGGACATAAGCATACACCCTTGAGACTGTCACCACCATCAAGACCACAAAAATATCCATCATCTCCCAAAGTTTTCTCTCACCTCCTTTATTACTATTACTCTGTTATAAGAACTCTTAATATCTACTCTATTAGCAAATGTAATGTATGCAATACAGTCTTGTTAGCTGTAGGCACTATGCCGTATCCTAGATTTCCAGAACTTATTTATCTTGATAACTGAAACTTTGTATCTTTGAACATCAGCTCCCCATTTCTCCATCTCCCCAGCCAATGGCTACCACCATTCTGACGTCTGCTTGTGTGAGTGTGACTATTTTAGATTCCACAAATAAGGGAATATTTGTCTTTCTCTGTCTGCCTTATTTCACTTAGGACAATGTCTTTTAGGTGCATTCATGTTGTCAAAAATAGCAGCAATTCCTTCTTTTTTCAATGTTGACAAATATTCCATTTCTTTATCCATTCATCCATCAGTGACGTTTCGGTTACTTCCATATCTTGGCTATTGTGAATTTGCTGCAATGAACATTAGAGGGCAGATATCTCTTTGAGACACTGATTTCAATTCCTGTGGGTGTATACCAGAAGTGGGATTGCTGGATCATAGGCTAGTTTTCAGTTTTGGAGGAAATTCCATACTGTTTTCCATAATGGCTGTACTAGTTTACATTCACAGGAGGGTTCCTTTTCTCCACATCCTCACCAACATTTGTCATCTTCAGTTTTTTTGATAATCAACATCATAACAGGTGTGAAATGATATCTCATTGTGGTTTTGATTTGCATTCCCTGATGTGTGATGCTGAACAACTTTTCATACACCTGCTGGCCACCTGTATGTCTTCACTGGAAAAATTTTACTCTGGTCCCTTTCCCATTTTTTAAATTGATTTGTCTTTTTGTTTTTGAGCCAAACAAAAAAAGACAACAAAATTTCCAGGCATTATGGGTGCTTCCCAGTTGATGCAGATGGCTTTGTATTTACAGTGGTACCAAAAGATCATGTTTCGTGTTTTTTCTTCAGCTTGTCATAAGACCAGCAGTAGCTGAGACACGGCAGATAATCGGGATCTTCTGGGTTTGGAGGTTTACAAAATAAATGAGTGGTAAGGAATTATTTATTTTTCCAAGGAAATTATTGTGATCATTGTCCATGGAATCAAGGATTGATAGGTGTAGGAAGAAATTAAGGTGAGAATCGTTGATCTGGCGTTACTACTGATCTTGAGGGACAGGTATATACTGTAGGAGTGTTTGAATAAAAATATTAGAGATCAGGAATTTGTGGTGGGTGAATATGTGTTCTGAATTATTTACTTTTGAACATAACCATTTGGATTATGTGAACATCTGGGATATGGGAGTAAGTTGCTAACAGGGGGTGGTTGATAATGTCGCTATTGATTTAACCTCTATGAACACCAAGTGGTCAATGGATTAAGCAAATGAGTAGACAGAAAATACAGAAATGGTAAGATTTGGGATTTAGTAAAGGACTGGTGGTCGACTGTCCTGAGAGGGAGTGCCAGGACTTGTGCAGTTGAGAGTGACAAGGAAAAGAAGAGAATAGACTAACACTCAAACAAGGAGGCCGTGTTAATAGGATGGAGGGGGGAAATGATCTGGAGGGGCCTTGAGTTTTGACCTTGAGCTTTCTGTTCTTGATGCAAATCTGCCTGATGACATCCCAGGACACAGGTCAGATATATCCCGAGAGAGTAGAGGAAGGGTGGAAGTACAGAATAGCCAGGATAATTGTCCTAAAAAGGCAAGCCTCCTTTATCATTTGACCCAGTTTCATGATTTATTTTTATAGGGTAAGAGGAAAAGAAGGATGATAAGTCACGTCTTCACAGAAGAAGAAACGTAACTGTGGGAACCAGTCCAAACCAAAGCCTGGTTTAAATATTTCCATTCTTTTGAGGATGTCCAGTGACATATTCAAGAGACCAGTTACTAGAATCCCATCCTATCCTGGCAATGACGGGTCTCTGAGAGGACAATTTGGACCAGCACCACCAGATCTGCTGACCCGAGAGACTGCAAGGACTCCAGGCCTGCAGCAGAGCAGGGCAACTCGTAAGCCCTTTCAATCTTGTCAAAACGTTGTAAAAATTTGCACCTAGTCACACAGGTGAATCCCTGCCAGGTGTGCTCACAGATGGTCTGCATTCCAGGTCCCATTTCCACTCCTGCTGGTCTTCAGATTTGGCAGAGTTGATTCCAGGAACTGATCTGTGCATTCCACAGCTCCACTGTGGAGGTATCAGGAAGGAGGAAAGGGCAGTGAAGAGCACAGGAGCGAGACTGGTGATAGCACTGATGGCGGACAGACTTGCTAGCGAGGCAGAGAAAGTGAGGGTCTAAAAAGGCCGTACTGACAACAGATGAAATGGAGCAGGCACCTCAGTGAGGTCTCTAGGCAGCATCCCTAATGTTTCCTTGCTTTGAGCTCTTCAAACTTTAAAATATATTGATACTTTTATTAAACTCTGCTTCGAGACATAGAAAATATAGACAACGGTTTCTTTGTGAGGTGAGAGGTTGAGTTTCAGGTGAGGAGAGAAAGATCTTCCTTTTTCATACTGTTCTCTCATTTTCCTTTACTATGTATATTATTTATTTGTACTTTAAAGTCAGCAGCGAGTTATCAATGTCACGGGATGATTCCGTTTTTCCCTTCACAGTCACAGTAAAACCTACTAAAAATGGATTATTCTTTTTGTATAATATTCCAATAGATCACAAAATATTATTTCAACCGCACTTTTGTGTCTATGTTCTCAAATTAGATATTTACTTCTAGGTATTCATTTTTATGTTCTTTTCTGCATGCTAATTCATAGTTGCATCTAAGGAAATACCAAATTTCCTTCAGTTTTTTAGATCCATATGTGTTGGAAATTTGATTCATGGAGATGAACATGGCAGTTGGGAGATCTTGCTATTATCAAAGGAGATCTTTTCAGCGTCAGTAATGCTGAAAGAACCCACTGCTTGTTGGGATTTAATAGTCTATTTGAGGGATCAAGCTTTCACTGTTGGCACTTCTCTTTCTCTTTGGAGGGAAAGTACAGCCTTCCCAGTCTTTCCGTTACCAAATCACTTTCCTGGGTGGCTGGGCCGGGTCAGGAAGTGTTTGGGATGTCAGGAACCAGGATTCATTTTCAGCTTCTGATTGTCCTGAGAAGACTTCCCTGGCAGAGTGCAGCCTGTGTGTCTGGGTGACACTTGCAGCCATCAGAAATGAGGGGGTAACTCACAAGTGCCAAGCGATTCATCTGGTCCTTGTCTTACGTGGTGTTCCCAAGGGATGAGGTTCAAAATGCCACTTGGTAACCATTTGAAAGCTCCTTGTCATGGGGTGGGTTCTCGGTGCGAGCTCAGAGCAGTGTCTGTTCACGACCAGATAGGAAGCATTTCAGTATTTTAATTGGTAAGGCTGTGTTCATGCACGTCCATGGACCATCAGTTCAGTGGCATTCCCTGGTGTAGCCCCCCACACCTCTGTCATGCCTCATCTTTGAAAGCTCCAAACAGTGTTCACACCCCAGCAGGTGGTGGAAATGTAACCACAGCACAGGACTGGGGACAAAAACACAAAAACCCAGCCGCGACACAGTTTATGGTCTTGGGCCCAATTGCCCCATTTGGACAAGTTGGTAACACCAACACTTAGTGTGTAAACTGGAGGATTGTCCAAGACCATGGACCTCAGAATGACCCGGGCTCAGAAGTCACCTTGGACAGCAAAGGACAGTGTGAGGTCACTCACTGGCCAGGATTATGGTCCCTTATACTGGCAAAGTAGAGCTCACTGGGGAATCATCAGGCCAAGCGAGGGAGGAGGCTTGGGGCCTTCTGGGGAATTTCTGCCCTAAAGGGAATTGCTTAAGGAAGGCAGGGGTGCTGAAAATCCTAGTTGACAGGGAGCAGTCTTGTTTATGGAACAAAGCCCAGTAGTAGCCTTAAAAGCTGGGTCACAAATCTTTCCTCATGGATACAGAACAAGCAGGAAAAAGAATTCAGAGTCCTGGACAAGGATCCCAGCAGGATTTAAATCCAGGTCAGGGGTGAACACGGAGCCCCTCGAGGGGCCTCAGGAGCTAGGTCCTGCCTGACTTTAGTCCATTTGCAAATGAGCTTCCTTGGGCCTTGTCCTCTCAACGTGCACGTTTTGATCTTTTTACATTGTTTTCCCCACATTGAGCTGTTGCAAATCCAGAGATTGAACTAGAAAACTACAAGCTCCTAAAATTTAGTCAAAAGAAATCTCAAAAAGAGAAGTAGAAAACTTTCCCTGTTCCTCAAGAATGGAGAAAGGCAGCCCCTGCCTGTGGCACGACTTTGTCCTGGGTAGTGCTGTTTTAAAGACACCCACATTTCAGTGGTTGTTGCTCTGCCTGTGAAAGTACCTTCAACCTTAAAATCCCAAGAGAATGGGTGGGGGCCATGTCTGCTCCTGCGGGAGCTGAATGATATTGAAATGAACTTTTCTTCGGAATTAGGGGGACTTGGGAGTGTCCCCACTAACCACGGAAGGGGCTGGCCCTTCTACCAGTGCCATCTGTCCGACTACCCAAGGGCACGTTTAGCCCAAAGATTTACTGAACAACTAAGAGTCAGTCACCGCGGCCCAGACACTCACTCACCCCTAACCTTGATGATGGCAGGTTCTTCTTATCCTTGAGTATTCTTCTGGCCAACTAGGTCTGGGGGTCCAGCTGGCAGGACAGGCTGTAGCTCCAGGACAGAGAGATACCTGTGAGCCTACCAGGAGCCACACCTCAGGTGTCCCCCCACTGCCTGCGCAGCAGCTGGAGTCTAGGTGTCCCAGAGGTCGCCATGCAATAAGGTCTGAGTCTGAGTGGGGGGCCACGGAGAAAGGCTCTCTGGACTGGCCAACAGGGAGAGTCCACCCCTGCCCTCACCCAACTCCTGCCCCGCCTCACCTATCATTCTCGTTGAGCAACTCCATGTCCTGGAACCAGGCCCCAAATTGCTCCTCGGGCTCTAGGTTGTAATTCTTTGCAGCCACTTGGAGCAGCAGGATCTCCCTCATGACTGGGTATTCCTGGGACCAGAGGGAAGGAGAGGATGCAGATAGGGCCTGTGTGGGGTATGCTTCATGGACCTTGTGGGTGGTGAGGAGTGGGGCAGGGGACCAGTCCTGGGAACCCACCTTCCCTCCAGTTCCATCCAGGCTCTACCTGTTCTCAGAATGGGAATAATCAGCCCCTCCTCCAGGAAGTTTTCCTTGATGCCATCCTCCCCTCAACCCACCCGCCAATTGGTTGAGTCTCCCACCTCTCTGTTATCAAACTCTTCCACTAAATGTAAGATACAGGGGGTGGAGCCAGGGACTGTTCTGCCCAGAGGGTCTCTGATTTCCTCCTTCTTCCCCTACCCTGCAGGGGGTGTGGCAGCTGTTCACTTCAGTCCTCTTCTCAGGTTGATCTCATTCCCCTGGAAGGCAGAGAGCCAGAGTCCATCAGACAGAGCCCTGTAGCCTGACTAGGCCCCTATGCCCACACCTTCTCAAGTTGCACTACTGCCAGGTGACCAGAGGGAGCCGGGCATGAACAGAAAGCAGGACTTGGACCTAGGCCGGGCTCTGGGATCCAGAGAAGCAGGACATGGAGGAGAGGCTGCGGGACCTGACAGCACAAACCTTTCTGATGACAGACTTGGAGGCTGAGGCCTCAGGCAGACGGGACTGCTCAGCCACTTATGTGCTGCCTGACTTGGAGGGGTCCGAATTCTCTCTCCCTCCATGGGCAGTGTGGGAGGGAGAGGCTGAGTCCAGCTCAGATAACACCTCATGCAGCTGGGCTGTCAGGCATCTCTGAGCTTCCCCAGTCTGAGGAACCGGAATGGGTGTCTCAGGTGGAGCCTCTGTTCACTCATCCCTAAGATAGGCCTGATGCCCCAGCTCCCAGGGTTGGCTGAGAGGCTCTTATGACAGGAGATCTGCCAAGTGCTGAGAGCTCAGAGCTCAGTTCGGGGGCTCCCCATCCAAAGGCTCAGGATCCTGGTCCTCCTTGCCTGGTCCTCAGGTGCACCCACCTCGAGATTATCACCCATCAGCAGGTGCAACATCAGCAGGTGATCAAGGAAAATGCCAAGATATGGGATGACACTCTGTGACATTGGGGTGTGGGTGGGATGAGTCCTTGCTCTCAAGTCGGCCCCCTGCAGGTCCTCCCCTGAAAAGTCCTCACCCTCAGCCTCCTGGCTGACTCCAGGGTTCCCACGGGTAGCAGCCTAGGACCCTTAGCAGCCTCCCCTCAACTCCTCCTCCCTTCACAGGCCAAGAACACCACACTGCTCCTCCTCACCTCCCAGGGATGGCTTCTGGCAAATCACAGGGTGTGCGGTCCCTGGCCCTCCCCACAACAAACCCATCCTGTACCAGCTCTTCGAGGCCCTCCTCCTGGGGCATACAGGCACTGTGGCACCAAGAGGAAGGGGCCTCCTCTATTGATTTGAGGGCCTCCAGCTGGGAGAGCAGAGCCCCTCCCCCACAGGCACACTCACGTGCTGCTGCTGCTGCTTCTCCTGCACTCTCTGGAGGCTGATCTGCGGGGGGGAGGGGCAAACGTGGATGGCCCCTGCTGCCAGGGTCGAGGAGAGTGTCAGTAAGGCCATAGTCCCCTCACCCTATTTCTCTCCAGCACCACTGGCCTCTGACCCTGGACATCTGACTCCAAGCAACTGGTACCAATAGCACTCCATTCTCCAAGGTGTTGAGATTCTAGAACAAGCCAAGCTCCAACTCTCACTCTGGGTGTGAGCTTGAGCTTTGGACCAGGCCTCCCAGAGCCGGTTTCCTCATCTGGAATGTGTGAGAAATCCAGCTACCTCACAGGTTCTCCTGAGGACTCAGTGTCACATGACACTGTTCTTGCCCTCACCCTTCCAGTTGGAGCAGGCAGAAAGCTACCACAGTCCTTTCTTCCCTCTTACTTCATCACCACCTTGTGAGGCCTGCAACTGAGGCTCAACTGGGGGAGGACTGGCCCCCAAGTTCAGTCTCAGCTTTCAGGGTTCAGTTTGGACTGAGAGCCTGAGTTTCTTTCTGTCTGCTGGCCTGGGCAATCTCGTGCGTCTCCCCTCTCTAGCGCCCACATTGAGCAGCCCAAAATCACTGGTATTTGATTCCTCAGTTACAGGGATTCGACAGAGTGAGAGAGAGAGAGAGAGAGAGATGGAACATGAAAGAGGGAGTAAGAGGAAGTGAGAGCCTCTTTTAGTTAAAATTTAGACAAGACATCCCATTACTTTGGCTGTTATTATGTTAAGAAGCCAGTTACTAACTACTTAGTGGTTCCACTGGGATGGCTATACCATGGGTGGGGCATACTGGGTACCACCGTGGAGATTGCCCACCTCATAGGCCAAGATGAGGCACTTGGGTCGCATTCTCCATTAAACAGGAAACAATTGAATGGTTTTATGCCACAGGATGGCAGTATCTAAATTTCCATTAGTTTCAACACCCTCATGATGCTGACCTGAAAATGAGGCCAAGTTGGAAGCGACTGTTCCAATATCACATTGCTAGAACCCAGGCCTGTGTTGAGTGGTGTTTTGTGCTACTTGTCACCCCTTCTTGTTATTCTTCCATTTCTAAGTTTGTGCCATAGGTACATGTGACAACAGCCCACAGGGGTAATAGATATTATGTCATATACACCGGGTGACATCCCTAGGAAGTAGATTCTAGCCTGATACACATGGTGTAAGTTTAAATACTGGGGAGGATCTGAGAGGTACAGGGACATTCTCAGGATGAAGAACTGGTAAGAAAAAGGAGGTCTGCATTCATCTCTGTCTCCTCAAAGCTAAGACTCGACTTAGGTTTCCAGGGAGCTGTGGCTAGGGCTGTGTAGGCTCCTTGTGTACAGTTCAGGAGATGATATGGGGGAGGAGGGTTAGCAGCCAGGGCACAGGCGGCAGCTCTGGACAAGTCTGATTGAGGTAAGGGGCCCAGGTAAAGGAATCTTAAAAAATGACCTCACTTCCTTGGTCATAGACCTCAACAGATCTTAGAACTCTGGTAACCAGGCACCCACAGCCCCCCATCCAGCTCACTTGACTGAAGACAGTCAACAGGAAAAAATATTTTGTTGTTGTATCCCAACTTTTGGAGGATCTAGGCACAAAAAACCCCACAAGAGAAACTTTTTGGTCATTGGCGACGTTGGCTCAGCCCTCATCCCCGACGCCTCTGGGCGTCTGGCAGGAGGCAGTGAAGGGTAACATGGGGCAGCCCAGGAAAGGCTAGTGCAGGCCAGGACACAACTGTGATCCCACCTGATCAACCCCACACCGCTTACCCTTCACCGTGTGTGTGTGTGTCTGTGTGTGTTTGTGTGGAGGGGAGAAGGCAAGGTATGAGGGGCAGGTCATTCTTAGGCAGAAGCTGGTTGTTAGGTGTCAGAAGCATGGTGGGCCTGTCATGTTCATAGCCCAGGTCATGGCTGGCAGCATGAGAAGGTGATCTCCTCTACTCTTATGTTACTGAGCTATAGAGGTTTCATCTCTTTCCCTGCCTGACCACAGTTCTTTGCAGGGATGTCCCTCTGTGCCTGAACTGAGGAACAGACTTTCTCGTGGGAGTTGACCCCAGTGGCAATTTGCAGGCAGCCCCTGATTCCTTCTGGCTTAGCTCCAGAACAGTCTTTGCAGAACTCCAGTCAGAAGGTCATTGAGGAGCTGCCCAATGGTTTCAATTTCACCAACTCACTAGGCAAGGGGAAGGTGCCTGAGGCCACAAACACCATCCAGTGCTGCTCTGAGATGAGATTAGGAGCAGAGGGTCTCCACACTCAGGACCTTGAGATGATCAGGTTGGACTAGAACTGGGGCATGTCCAGACTGGGACTGTCCCTTTTTCAAGCTAAAGGGGATGTACAAGCAGGTAACCTTGCCTGGTTCGGAGCTGAGATGCCATGACCCTCTTACCCTTGCCCGGTGTGAGCTTCTGGAGGCCACTGAGGCAGAGGCAGAGGGTAAGGGGGACTGTAGGCTGGATATTCCTGAAAGGGAAGTGGGATCTTTCCTGTGTTTAGAAGGACACATGGAAAGTCAGCTATGTGGGTGAATCTTTCTCTTTCTCCCACTGTAGCCCCAGTTGCATAGCTCCAGCCAGTGGCAGAAGCAAAGCAGTGGGCAGTGGTGGAGGTAGAGCTGGCTACAGCTCCCTTGACACCACCCCTTCTAGTGTTGGAGCCAGAGTCACCTCCATCAGCTGTTTTGGAGCTGGAGCAAGGACCAACATTGTCTCCAGCAAGAGTGGGAGCTGCTGAGTTGGAGTCACCAGGACCATCATTTCTAGTGGGAAGTCCGTCTCCACCTGTGGCTGTTAAGGAGCATGAGAAGAAGCCCAACCTCACGGCCTTCTCTCCTAAGCAGGTGGTAGAGCAGTTGACCATGATGGATGCAGTGAGCAGCTGGGCTCTCAGGGCGGGGTGGAACAGGCCTTCCCTCTGTCATCGTTGCCCCAGTCCTGATCCAGACTCCCATGATCTGGGCCCAAATCCCAGCTCCACCCTTTACCAACCATATGACCTGGGCAACTCCCGGAACCCCCAAGTCTTTGCTGTCCACCTGCAGACCGTAGAGGTGGACACTAACAGGACCTGCTCCACAGAGTGGCTGTGCCGGTTCCATGAGGTAGAAGTGATGGAAAGCCGGGCAGGGCCTGGCCCATCAGTGGTGGAGGGGAACTCACTGTGTGCAGCCAGGTCTACGGTGGCCCAACCGTCTCAACAGCCTCAGGACTTGACACCTGATGTGTGCTTCTCTACAAGGGAGACAGACAAGGCCAGTGGTTGTAGCTGCCACGGGGGAATGTGCATCAGAATGGGGAGTGGGACCAGAGTGGAGATCAGGGTGGTGGAAGATGCTCCCTTGGGATGAGCAGAGTTGAGCCACCGTCTGGAGCTTGGAGTTAGCCAGGACAGGCTGGGTGCAAATGCCCCTCTCCCTTCCCTGCCGGTATTGGGTCCTTGGTCATCCTGTGTTGGGTACACTCGGTGGACAGAGAAGAAAACCCAGGGACTCTCACAACGCTCAGGCCACATCCTGAGCTTCCTGAGCTCCAGCTCTAAACTGTGACACCTGTGTCGGACTTTAGGGGCTTTCGGCACAGAGCTGGCCTGTCGCAGGGCTGGATGACACTCTCCCTGTTCCCCAGGAGCTCTTCTAGAATGTGGTGCCCTCTCAGTGCCTGGGATCCACCTGGCAGAAGAAGAACAAACCTGGCAGTGAGCACTAGACACCCACCATCCAGGCCACCATCGACCAGTTCAGAATGGTGGCCAGCCTTGTAATCGCCACCTGCCTCGGGGACCTGAGCATGACAGCGCAAGACAGGGCGAGGGTGGTAGAGCACTGGGTCCAAGAGGCCCAGGTGTGCCGTGGGAGGCCCAGTGGAGCCCCTCTCTGGAGACTTGGGATCTGCCTCTCCACCTTTATCATCTCCAAGGATTGCAGTGTGTGGTCTAAGCTCCTGCAAGTCCCTAAGCCCTTCCTGCCAGGGGCCTACTGACCTTGACTCCAGGTCCCAGTGGGAGGATGCTCACTTCCTACCTGGCTAATTCCCTGGGATGAGCTAAACTCCTCCTCCTTGTGAGTGTTACTCTCTGGGTCATAAATGTCCTTCTGGGGCTCCCTGAGAATCTGTCTCATCTAGGAGGGGAGACTTAAATAGAAGGGGACTGAAGCTAGAGCAAGCGGGGCTCCAGTGCCCAACCTCACACCTCATTCTCTTCCCTTCCCCAAGAGTGCGAGATCTGGAAGAACTTCTCCTCACCCCGCACTTTCATCTCTGCTCTGCAGAAAACCTCCACAAGCCACCTGAAGAACACATCGGGGGAAGTTTCCCTGTGGGTAAGCCTCTTTCCATAGGAGGACCAGGATGAATGAGGGAGCTCCTGTATGACTGCCATTGGCGCCTCAGTCAGCCGGGAAATCCTGGGAGGCAGCAAATGCTGGGGACAGGGCCTGGGAGTAGGCATTTGGTCTCTAAGTCTCCTGGTGTCCTTAGTGACCCAGTTTTGCTTCAGTACTCGGTTTCCCTAAATGTCAGCTACCGGGTTGAGCCACATTGGACATTTTCAAGTGTTTATAGCAACAGAACTCTGCGGCCAGTTGAAACTCATAGTTGTCAAAACAGAGCTGCTCTGTAGAGCTGGGGAGTGGAGACCCCAGTGACCAACAGGAGAGTCCCCTCCCAGTCTCATGAGACCTTAGCGCTCAGAGGAGCCCAGTGAGAACACTCCTCCAGGCAGGTTGAATCTCTTGGGTTGTCAAAGAAAAGGGATTTGCACTCAGACCCCTCACATTATCCCTAAATTTATCCTTCCCTCTTTCCCCCCACCTCGGGTAAAGCTCTGAAAATCTTAAGGAGCTCTATAGCCAAGACGAGTCCTGGAGCAGAGAACTGATGACCAAGATAGAGTGGAGGCTGTGGGTCTGGCAAGAGAGGAGGGGAGAGAGGGTCGGGGACCTGGGCAGGCTGTGGGTTTGATAGTTTCTCACTTGAACTTTCTCTGAAACATTCCAGTCTATCTTGTCCAGGTTAACAAGCAGAGGGATCTGTTCAGCCCATGGGCAGCAGGGTGCCATTTTTGGGCAGGAGACCCTGTTCATGGGACACAGTGGTGTTGGCTGGGCTGTTCCAGGAGGAGTTGCCGAACTGGTGCCATCAGCAGGTCTCTGGCTTCCGTGCAAGTCCATCCTGCTGGATGTAGCTTCTTCCAGGCTGTTGCGGTGGGTTTAGCCCTCAGCCTAAACCTGTCCTCAGGAAGCCAGGCCCCTGCTGCTCCTTCTGTGTTCATCACGTCTGCGAATATGTGACTATCATCCTTCTTATCATCCTTCTTTTCTTCTTACCTTACAAAAACCAATCATGAAAGTGGGTCAAATGGTAAAGGAAGCCTGCCTTTTTAGGAGAATTATCCTGGATGTTTTGTACTTCCACCCTCCCTTGATCCCCTGAGGATAGATCTGACCTGTGTCCCGGGATGTCATCAGGCAGATTTGCATCAAGAACAGAAAGCTCAAGGTCAAAACTCAAAGCTACTCCAGATCATTTCTCCCCCTCCATCCTGTTAACACCCCCTCTTTTTTTGAGTGTGATTCTATTCTCTTCTTGTCCTTGTCATTCTCAACCGCACAAGTCCTGGCACTCCCACTCAGGACAGTAAGTCCCCAGTCCTTTACTAAATCCCAATTCTTACCATTTCTGTGTTTTCTGTCTACTCATTAACTTAATCCATTGACCACTTTGTGTTCATAGAGGTTAAATCAATAGTGATATTATCAACCACCCCCCGCTAACTACTTACTCACGTATGCCAGATGTTCACATAATCCAAGTGGTTATGTTCAAAAGTAAATAATTCAGAAAACATATTCACCCACCACAAATTCCTGATCTCTAATATTTTTATTCAAACAATCATACAGTAAATACCTGTCCCTCAAGATCAGAAGTAATGCCAGATCAATAATCCTCACCTTAATTTTCTCCTACATGTAATTAATCCTGGATTCCATGGACAATGATCACAATAATTTCCTTGGAATAATAAAAAAAATTCTTACCACTCATTTATTTTGTAAACCTCCAAACCCAGAAGATCCCGATTATCTGCCATGCTGCAGCTACTGCTGGTCTTATAACAAGCTGAAGAAAAAGCATGAAACATGATCTTTTGGTACCACTGTAAACACAAAACCGTCTGCATCAACTGGGAAGCATCCATAATGCCTGGAAATTTTGTTCTCCTTTTTTTGTGTTGGCTCAATAACAAAAAGACAAATCAATTTAAAAAATGGGCAAGGGACCACAATAGACTTTTTCCAATGAAGACATACAAGTGGCCAATAGGTGTATGAGAAGGTGTTTGGCATCGTTAATCATCAGGGAATACAAATCAAAACCACAATAAGCTATCACTTCACACCTGTTAAGATGGCGATTATCAGAAAAACTAAAGATGACGAATATTGGTGAAGATGTGAATAAAAGGAACCCTTGTGGGAATATAAACTAGTACAGCCATTATGAAAAACAGTAGGGAGGTTCCTCCAAAACAGAAAACTAGCATATGATCCAGCAATCCCACTTCTGGTATATACCCACAGGAATTGAAATCAGGGTCTCAAAAAGATACCTGTACTTTAATGTTCATTGCAGCTAATTCACAATAGCCAAGATATGGAAGTAACCTAAACATCACTGATGGATGAATGGATAAAGAAATGGAATATTCTTCAACCTTGAAAAAAGAAGGAATCTCTGCCATTTTTGACAACATGAGAGACCTAGAAGATATTATGCTAAGAGAAATAAGGCAGACAGAGAAAGACAAATTCTTATATGTGGAATCTAAAATTGTGAAATTCATACAAGCAGAGGTTAGAATAGTGGTTGACAGGGGCTGGGGAGATGGAAAAAAGGGGAGCTGATTGTCAAAGGACACAAAGATTCAGTTATCAAGATAAATAATTTCTAGAGGCGTATGATATGGCGTAGTGTCTTCAGCTAACAAAACTCTATTGCATACGTCACATTTGTTACTAGAGTAGATACTAAGAGTTCTTACCACAGAATGATAGTAATAAAGGAGGTGAGAGAAAGCTTTGGAAGGTGACAGATATGTTTGTGGCCTTGATGGTGGTGACAGTCTCAAGGGTGTATACTTATATCCAAATTCATCAAGCTGTATATAGAAAAGTATGACACCATCGTTGATTCTTCTGCACCTTAAAATATGCCATGTCCTCATCACAAGACAAAAATATTTGTAACTATGTATGGGGACGGATGTTAACGGGACTTATTGTGGTGATCATTTCAATATATACTCAAACATTGAATCATTACGTTGTACCCCTGAAACTGATATAATGTTGTATGTCAACTTTACCTCAATAAAAAAAAACACAACAAACAAAAACATTTGAATATTGTAAATGAGTTCAGTGAATCCCTGAAAGTGCCCCATTCCCATATGACAGTAACAGGAAGCAGAGAGGATGAAGCAAATGGAAGAAAGTTGTACAACACACTATTCAAATTAAAATCACTTAAGTTGCTATCAGCTCCTTGTGGCAAAGTTCTGTGAGCACTGATCTTCTTTCACATTTTTCCTGGAAAAGCATGCTTTCAGATCCAACCCATAACAGTTTCATCATTTCTTCTAATAAGACAATTTCAACTTAATAAATAAAACCAAAAGCATCCCTTATGTATGAATAAAGTTAGTGAACTTTACAGAGGAAAGAGCACATTTGCACAATCTCAATAAAGGAAACAGAAGAACTGAATGATGATCAAGTCTCATTCAAGCTTATCTTTGAAAGCCAGTAAGACGAGGTTATCTTTTCAAGGATGTGTGTAGAGCTGTGAGCCTTGGAAGATAGAAATAGTGGCCTCCTCTGGAGAAAAGGGTAGGCTTGCTTACTGCCCAGTATAATAAAAATAACACCCCCTCAGGGCAAAGGTTAGCAGACATCCTGCCCGTTATTCAAAGATTTGAGTTCCTCAGGCTCTGAGATCTTGCAACACTCTGCATGTCAACTGGCCCACTGTGTATCACCCTGTAGGAAGTGGGATTTAGTGAACCAGTGCAAATTTTGATACTCTGGCCACTGCTATTGTCGTGTCATTAAGTCCTTTGTCTCTGACCCATGGGTCTCGTGTCTTTTGCCAACATCTGTAAAACCATTGTAGCCTAACTTATTAGCTTGCAGGAAAGGTAAAATATCAGACCTTTCACAGTTCCCGACAAGCCCTTAAAGTAACTAGTAGTCTTAGGAACAGAAAGCTACCCAGAACAATATGCATGGATGGCTTTCATAGAAGACTTCATGCAACCAAAACTTTAATATGTCTCTCTGATCTCTTTTATTTCTACCCAAATTAGAAGGAGAGGCACCAAGATATTACAGACCTAGGGCTTGTGCAGGCCACCTGGAGACCTAGTAACCAGCAACTTCCCATGGGCAGCAAAGACAGATGGGCATATTGCCAAAATGGACCCATATGCCTCCCTAGCATCCAAAAGACAGTACATTGTCTTAATTTATGATGATTTGAGTCATTAAAATCTTGTGATGGGCCAAAGATACACTTCTACGAGGAGTCAGGCACATAGCAGTTGTAAGCAGATTAACACACTTGGTGAATATCAAACCCTCAACTAAACGTAGTGTTCTAATCAATTATAAGATATAACAAATTTAATTAGGTCAATTAAATGATATTTGATGGTATCCTCGATTATCACTCTCTAATAATGAACAAGAAACTCACGTAGATAACTATAATTGGCCTTTAAAATATGGTAGTCAAGACTGCTTGAGATAAACTGGAAATAAGGAAGGGGAGAAATAGATAAAAGTTAGCTGCTCTGAAGCCACTGTCAAGACACCTGGATCTACATGTAACCCAGGAGATCGAGGCAGAAGGCTTTGTGCCTAGATCCCCCTGCACTGTGGTTCTCAGGGATGTCACGGTGCTGAAGCAGCTTCCTGAATCGTGTTTACATGTCCATGTGTACAATACCCTTCACCATGGTGATGAACCCCCATTCAATCATCTCTTACACTCCTCTAATTAACAATTAGATTTCAAAATCATTGTATCATTACATGATCATTTATTCCTCAAACCTTTGGGATGCCGAGCTAAAAGAAAATTAAATATCAATGGTTTCCTTTTTTTGAAGGACCAAGAGGTTCTTTCACACTTGGAATCCGGGTTAGAAGATAAATCCATCAAATCAATGGAAACAACTTAAGAAATGGACAGAGGGATACCTCATTCATATATACACAGTTTGCACTGTGGTAAAAATAGAGTTATATTTTTAAAAATTAGAATTTTTTGAAATTTTATAGATATTAATGACTTTGTTCTGCTTATACTCCCTTTAGTTTACCAAACCCAACTGACTCTTTAATGGGCGTTTCTAGCATTGAGTGCTAATAACAGCAGCTTTTTTAAATTTTTATTTTTCCCAGGTCAAAGATGAAGGGCAGAGGTCACCAAGAGGTCAAGTCTAATCTACCTACAGATGTGGCAGGCTTACCTATGGATGTTCAAGCCAGACATTGTCAGCAGAACCACATCTCTTCACCCATAGGTGAGTTCTTACTAGTAATCACAGAGACTTAAGGATATAAAAGCAAATTCTTTATTAAGAACAAAAGTTATAGATTCCAATGTTGAGTTCGTTACTTTGAATTTTTGAACCAAATCACATATATCGATTGGACCATGTTCAATTCTATGATTTTTAGAAGACGCAGCCTACAGCTGAAGAGAAATAGATACAACACCAATATCTTACTCTCTCTGAAGCCTAACTGAGAGCCCCTGGAGTCAGAAGTTTTCAAGACAAGAAAAAGTCATCCTTCATCTGAACAGAGAGAGTAGAGGCTATTCAAAGATTCAACTCACATTGTTAACATGACTTGTTAGAATGTGATGGAGCAAGCATAATACCTTCTAAATTTCATGATTTTTCCCCAGAATACTGAGATGGATGACCTTGAAGTCCAGCTTCCGCATAAATGTCGTTATTCAGTGATAAAATTAATTTCCCTATAAAATAATTCCCATAAAATTGTTAAAAATATATCATAGTCTCTGATTAAAAGGAAACAAAGCATATCGAGCAGTTGAAAGCAGTGTAATAAGTTCCATACAGGGATCTTATAGCAGCATTATGTATAATAGTGAAACTGATTGTAATCCCTTTGCTATCAAAGAAGATATAAACAGATCATGGTATGCTTATTCTTTGGAATACCTCTAAAACTTCTAAAAAGGTAAGTTAGAGTGATGTGCACTGATAAGGAGAGAGGTCTATGAGATAGGGTTTGGGAAACAGCAAATTGCAAAACGATGTAGTTATGTAATTTATGTTTAAAAAAACTTTGTGTATTTATAAATTCATAAGAAATTTCCAGAAGAATAAGCCGCAACCTCTTAACAATAGTTCCTGCTGAGTAGGACAGTGAGTTTGCAGAGAAGGGGATGAAAGGGGAATGTTTCACTTTACTCTACATAGATCAGTGCAATTTGACTTTTTTTACAGTGTGTATTTGTTTCATAATTAGAAAAATTAATGATGTGACCATTTGGTGCAGGGCAACAGTATTATGTTCACCAGTCTCTGTACTCTATGTTACTGCACAGCACGGACTGTAGGAGAAAGCCCAGAGGAGCAATGAAGACAAAGAAGTCATGACACCTGCAAAAAGTCAGTGGAGTATTTCTACATAACAAACCTTCCAGGTGAGTGACAGTCAGTATCTTCCACTGCTCCAGCTCTTGCCATGAACCTAGAACCTGCCCAGAGTAAGCCGGAGGACCACGCCCCACTAGTCCAAGCCCTGCCCAGAGCCTGTTTGTGCAGGGTGACTGCCATCAAGCAGACAATGGACTCAGGATGGGGCATGTGCCTTTGGGGAGACTGGCAGAGAGGCATAAAGTGGAACACCAGCTAAGTGCGCACACCTGAGAAGCGGAGCTCCAGGTGGAGACACAAAATGTACCAAGAAACTGTGTGACGTGAAGGAAGTTACTCCATCTCTCTGAGCTTCAGTGTCCCCCCATGTAAAATGGGGATCACAGGATACTTCACAGAGCTGTTGGGGACGATACATAAAAGTTCCTGTGACAGCCAGTGTCCACGTTATTAACAAAGTCATATCCGACTTCAAAATAATCGAAGAAAAGAATAATGGCAATGAGACCAAAGACGGGATGCTCAACTTCATAAGCAGCCCGAGCAGCATGCGAATGAGAGAGGCTCCTAGTAAGCAGGGTTCGTCACAGCTCCACTGGAGACAATGAACACGGGCTACACCAGGATAAGTCACTGTTCTACAGTGTCCCATGTAGTGAGGGTGGGTCCCTAAAGACACTGTGAAATCCAGTTACAAACAGTGGCTCCTAGGAAACAAGTACAAAGCAATCAACTCGGCAGATAGGAATGGGAAGGGGGCGAGCATAGGAAGGTCAGAGCCACAAAATCTGACGGAAGACACTGAACCACGAGCGCTCAGCTCTGTCAACAACTGCTGTGGTTGCACCAGGAGATCAAATGTCTGAGACAGCCATTGTGGGGACTGCTGAGAGCACAGTGGTCACTGAAGCCACACCCCAACAGCAGTTGCATCGGAGCACACAGACCCCGAGACTTTCCTTTCCATTAATCGTTGTTTAAGATGATGAATATCCTCATGTTACAATGTCTCCTTCCAACCCTTGTGGATGAGTGTCATCAGAACCCCCTGAAGAGGTCACAGGCCAGAGTAGGATGGAACAATGGGGGCTGGGAAGTGGCGCTGTACCTGACCACCCCGACTATCACCTGGGCCTATTGAACACGAGAGAATAACTCGAGGATGTGGTCTAAGGAGAATTCCTCGTCTTGCCACATTCAGAGACAGTGCAGAGTTTCTTGTCCGTTCTTTACAAAAATGTTAAAGAATTCGAGTCATTAATTCATAAAGAGGCAAATTCTTCACATAGTGACAGGGTCCAGTTTCCAAAACCAGATTTTTCAGTTGTTTTGATAATATCCCATATTCAGGAATCGGAAATGTAACCTATTGGGACGTGTAATATAAACAAGGACTTTTTTTCATGTAGATCAACACCCAGGTTTTTAGGGAGGACATGAATCATGAAAGCTGCTAACCATTCCTCCACAGGTTTCAATAAGACTTTTAAGTTAATTTACCAATCTCAGGAAAAGATAACTTGGCAATTCAAATTTTTTGTTTCTGCATTCAAGCATACAGTACAGCCAAGAGAATTAGGAGAAAAAAATTAACAAGAAGGTATTGCTTGCATTTTATCTTTTGTAAATAATCAGGATATTTTATGCTCTGTTCCTTTCACTACTCTAATCAATTTTTAAAGGATACGGTACATTTGACTATCCCTGGGCATGTTTATCCTGTAACCTTGCCAGAATCCAAAGCAGAGATGTTAAAGCTGACGGGTTTCAAATGTTGCCCAGGTGCTGTCTACCATGAACATCCCTCTCTCAAAACCTGGACCACCAGTCTCTTCCTGAAGGATCAGAGTCATCACTCATGTCCCTGAGAGACTGGCCACTCAGGCCTGAGCTGAGATTAGGTGATCAATCTAAAGGGCAAAATGCTTAAGCTATTCTTATCTTAGGGATGTTGTTTCAGAAGCCTCTACACTAGAATGGGTTAGTGGAAACGGCCTACTAGATACTTGCCTGGGAATTGATTTGTTCTCCTCTGCTCTTAGCAGATCCTGGGGAAACCAGTGATTAACCCCAAGGATGCCTCAACTTCCACATCTGTGAAAAAGGCAAGCAACAATCAATGTTACCACCCTGCAAACTCTTAAGTTGTGCTTGCAAGAGGGGCCACAAGGGCGAATGTCTCCCAAAAGCTGATGAAAAGATGGCACTTTGGCTGGAGAAGTCAGAGGGCATCAGGCAAACTGGAAAGTTTCTGGGATGTCAAGCCAGTTCCCGTAAGCACTTTAGAGAAGCACCTGGCACTGGACTAGGTAGGAGGCTGTCGAAAGACCCACAGGCATGCAGGTGGGAGGAGGAATCAAGCAATGGAGGGAGGTGGTGGGGAAGAGGCGCGAGTCCAGCTTCGATTTTGGACAAAAGCAGTTGCACGCTGCAGGCTCACGGCTGCCCATGCAGCAGCCACAACCTCCTAACTCCCTGGTCCCTCTCATCCCGTCACATCCCTCCGGGACTCAGTCCAGTTGGAGCGGGTGCAGGACCAGTGTCCTGATTCAATGGGGGTTTGGTTCTCGGCCAAGCTCACATTGCCCTGTTCCTCCCCAGAGGACTAGGCACAGCCCCGTGCACAGAGCATCCCGGGAGATCTAGTCCTACAGCCCTACGGGCTGCCTGCTGGGAGCAGTTAAGAGAGAAAAGCTCCCAGCATACACAGCTCGTGGCCCCAACAAGTGCCTTGTCCCTCAGGCCCTGGGCTCCACACCTCTGAGTCTCCATCCCACCCTCTTCACTATACCACGCCCATTCTCCATGCCCTGCCCACCTCCCAGAGTATGCGCAGTGTGGTTGGGCTGCATCCCTTGAGGCCGGTACTCTGGTAGAGGTGGGGTTCACCAGCATGGCTATTGCTGAGGTTGCTTGCAGCCCTGGTGGAAGCTCCCTGGCCAGTATTTGAAATGTAAATTCAATATCTAAAATGGAAATACCAGGTGCCTGGGATCCTGGAATTTGCCTTTTCAAGGTCACCTGTCCTACCATCCCCCTATCCCACCAGGCTGCCATAATCCTCCCTCTGGTCCCGTGGTCAGGGTCGCTGCAGAGATCCTCCCTTTGGACCCAATCTGCCTGAAGGGCCCATACCTTGGTCAGGAGTCTTTGAAGGACTGCCCTGAGCAATGTCATAAAAAGGAGAAAACATCACATTGGACAGCCACAATTCCTGCATTATACAGACAGGAAACTCAGGTGCACTGGTAAGTGACCGCTAAGCCACTTCAGGGGACCACACACATGTCCCTTCTCCCACGCTGCAAACAGGCTTGTTCACTGGACTTCCTTATCCCAGTGTGGACCTCTTGGCCTCGTTAACATAGGCAACAACACCAAAACTTCCCTTTGGTCTTTCCCACAATGTTAGGCAAGTTTGTGCAGGAAGGTAATATGCAATTTCTTCTCTACTATAGGGCTGGCTCCTTGGGAACTAGTTTTAATATCCCTGTTTAAATATACCCTAAGAATCACAAAATAATTTGTTGCTGTGTGGTGTTATGGTGATAATTCTCTGAAGTCGTTTTTCCATTTAGCTTTTCTGATTGACTCCAAATACTACAGCACCACACGCTTCTCAGACTGGTGGATGCACAGCTCCACTTCTTTGCAGGGAGGACGCACAACGGCAGAATATCCGTGACCTGACTTTCTGGAGTATCAGTATTACTACAAGATTTGGAATAAGAAAAGCTAGGTCATTTCCAAGGTAAGGAATTAAAAACTTAACAATAAGATGAGGTGGGAAATTCATATGCCATTAATAATTGTCAGTAGTCTGTGCCTGAAATGTCAGACTTTCTCGGAGAAAGAACTCTGAGACCCTATTTCCCATTATTTTAAATAGGAAAAATTAGAAGGCACAGCAAATCTATTGAAAAACTCTACCAATTTCCTAAGTCACAATATGGCACCTAGACAAAAGTTAAGAACATCATGTGCTCCTCATTTTGTTCCTATTCAACCCAGTCCCACAGGACTTGAGTGCATGCTGTGAACATGGCAGTGTGATAGGTGTCGAGGCCTTGGTGAGCATCGTGGTGGGGGTGGACGTTGCTGGAGAAAGATGGCATCATAAAAACTCAAATCCATGCCACTTACAAAACTGAGGCAAAAATGGAAAGACCCAGGAGCCACGCAAGTGTGAGGGCATTACTAGATACTTGGGAGTATTAAAATCCATCTAATGGTGTCATGAGTGAATGTGTTCCACTTTAAAACAAAACACTGCTGTTATTCTGAGATATTGAGTTAGTATCTTAGTGCAAATATGCAGGATTTAAAATGTTTATTGATGTATAACATGCGTACAGAAATATATGGAGAAGTCATCCACGTAAATCTCAAAGAATTATTACAAAGTGAACACACTTGTGTGACCAAGAACTAGCACCAGCTTTACTCAGGCCCCGACAATCCCTTTCTCCCTATTTAATCCCCAAAGGTAACTGATATCTTACCAGCGAACACTGTATATCGAGTTTGTCTTCTTATACAAGTGTTTTATTACAGAACAGTTTAAACAATATACAAAATAAGCAAAATAGAATAGCAGGCCTGTCACCCAGCTTCAACAACTACTAATCATCTGCCATTTTTGTTTCTTCCACACTCCATCCCATTCCAACCTCACTTTATTATTCTTTTAAGCCTTTGTGCGTGTGTGGTGAGTAAGATGTATGCTAACTGAAAGGCACAAATCTCAACTGTACAGTTTTGGCAAATAAACATGCCCATATAACTTTCATCTCTTTAAGAATAGGATATTTCCATCACCCCCAGAAAACTCCTTCCGGTTCCTTCCCAGGCAATTTTTTCCTTCCCTCGATGCAACCCCTGTTCTGGTTTTTTCAGCATAGGTTCATCTTGGCTGAAATCATCCCATGTGTGTTGTTTTCTTCCAGCTTGCCTCCCTCAGCATGAGGTGGATGAGTCTCTCTCAGCATGTGTGTTTCAGCGTTTGCTCCTTGGCACGGCTGAGGACGTTCTGCTCTGTGGATGCCCCAAAGTGCGCTCATCTTCCTCCTGGGGACGTGCAGGTCATCTCCTGTGAACAGTCTTGTACAAAGTTTTTTTGGTATGCTGTTTATTTCCTTTATTAGCATTTAAGTGACACACCTTTGCATTTTTACTGGTTCGTCCAGATTACAATATGTAACTTTAACATATCTCAGCCTACCTAGACTTAATAGTTCACCAGTTTAATCAACATAAAATGTGGAAGACCTGCTACAGAACAGTTCCATCTACCTCTGTCTGTCCTTTGTGCTATTGTTGTCGTAAATTTTACATCTACCCATGTTATAAATCCCACAATACAGTGTTATAATTTTTGCTTTAAATAGTCATATGTATTTTAAAGAAATAAGAGAAATAAGTTAAGTGTTTGGAAGGAAATGCTTTGAGACTCTGCAATTGTATTGTTTCTTCTTTAAGTTTCCTCCACAGTTTTTGCATTCATCAGTCAATCTTTCCAACAGTAATTATTACTGTGGCGTTCTAGTGGCGATTTTCAATTTCATGCTATCTAGCACATTTATTATTTGGAATTCTGTGAGGAAGATTCCACACCCTCCCTCTCCTTTCCTTCTTCTTTTCTTTCTCTCTTTCTCTCATTCTTTTTTTTCCCCTTTTTTCTTTCTTCCTTCCCCTCCTTTCTTATCTAATCTTTTTTATATCAGTATAGCGTCGTGGATATTTATTTTATTCTCTGGGTAATAATCCAATGCTACCATTATTTATTTTGTTGCTCACAGTTTTCCAGCTTGAATCATTGGGAATTCTTTCAGATTGATTCATTTTGACACGTCCCATCATTTTCTGTGTGTGTTTTTTTTTTAAAGCACTCTCCTACTTTCTGGCACTACAAGATGATCCAGGCTCATCTTGTATTTTCCATCTCCAGCCCTAGAATTAGCCATTACTCTAAGAAAACCTGTTTCCTTTTATTGGAGAATAACATTAAGAAAACAAGATCTGGGAGCTAGGTGTGCTCATTAATATTAGAGTGTCACTGCTTCTAGTCCCTCTCAGCAGAGCTTGGAAATGTATGTATGAATATAAACTCAAGTATACGCATCTCTCTATCGATCTATCAATCTATCTATTTTGATAGATATATTAAAAGAGACATGGATTCATACTGATACTTCGAACTCCAATCCAGCACCACAGCGTTTATTCTAGCATTCTCCTTTTGTTTATTTGTAACTTCTTTCACCAACAGTGAGAAACTTAACTCCAGTTAGCTACATTATGTTTACTGTGTCAACTAGTTTCAAAATTGCTAATCCATACCCTTATGAAAAACAAATTTACCACCTAGAGTACAGTGTTTGTGTCCAGTACTTTAGTTTTACAGTATCCCGTCAAAACACTGTCTTCCAAAGTAACTGAAGTCAGGACCTTTCATCCCCACTCCTTCTGTATGGTTATGTCACATGCTTGTAATACAGTGAGATTCATTTGTCACTGCATTCCATCTGGGTTCTCCAGCATCCTGATTGATTTTTAAAATTTGCAGAGTAAAATTCACTTTTTGCTGTGTACAGTTTTATGGGTTTTGACTTTATGGTCATGCATCCATGTCCACAGTACCATACAGAGCTGTGTTTTTCACCCCCAAAGTTCTCTCAAGCTATCCCTTTGTATTCAACCCCTTCCCCTACTCCATCCCTTGGCAACTACTGATCATTTTCCATCCCTGTAATGCTGCTTTTTCTAGAAAGTCATATAAATGGAATCATATTCTATACAGCCTTTTGAATCTGGCTTCCTTCACTTAGAGATATGCAGCCAAGATTCATCCATGTTGTTGTGTGAATCAAGAGTTTATCCTGAGGCCGGCCCCATGGCTTAGCGGTTGAGTGTGTGTGCTCCCCTACTGGCGGCCCAGGTTCGTATCCATGGCACGCACTGACACATCGGCTCTCAGGCCATGCTGAGGTCGCGTTCCACATACATCAACTAGAAAGGTGTGCAAATATGACATACATCTACTGGGGCTTTGGGGGGAAAAAAGAGGACTGGCAATGAATGTTAGCTCAGGGCTTATCTTCCTCACACACAAAAAAAGAGTTTATCATTTTTATTGCCAAGTAGTATTATAATGTACCAATGCAACACAATATCTTTCTCCATTCACCTGATGAAGGACATTTAGTTCATTTCCAGCTTTTGGCAATTATTAATAAAATGGCTATAAAGATTCCCACAAAGATTTTTTTTAAACATTAGTTTTCAATCTTCTTCAGTAAATACCTAGGAGTGGGATATCGGAGTCATATAATAAGTGTATGTTTAGCTTTATAAGAACCTGCTGAACTGTTTTCTGAATGCAACTATCATGTTGCATTCCCAGTTCTAATTGCTTCTAGTCCTCACCAGCACTTGGTATTTGCAATTTTATTTTTTATTTCAGCCACTTAATAAGCGTGCAGTATCTTATTGTGGTTTCTATATCCTTTTTGAAAGTGAGTTCTGCTAAATATAGAATTTTGTGTTGACTTTTGGGTTTTCTTTCTGCACTTGAATGATGTCATTTTGTTGTTGAGTTGTCTCTTTTGTTTTTGATAGTTTATCATCCATCATTCACATTATTTCTCCCTGTATGTAATGTCTTCCACTGTATGTGTGTATTTCCCTGACTGCTTTCAAGATTTTCTTTTTATCTTTGGATTTTAGTAGCTTGACTATCATGTAGCTAAGTATGCTTTTCTTTTATATTTTATTTTGTGGGTTTGCTGAGTCTCTGGGATCTAAAATTTTAGATTTTCCACCAAATTTTGGAAGTTTTATGCTATTACTTATTGATTTGCCTCTCTGCCTCATTTGATTTTTCTGTCTCTCTCCTCTCTGCTTGGGACTCAATCATCTCACAGGTCATAAGGCTCTCTTCATTTTTCTTCAAAATTTTTACATTCTTTTCTTCAGACTGGATAATTTCTATTGCTGTATCTTCATGTTTTTTCCACTATTTCTAATCTACCAATAAACTCAAAAGTTTTTTTATTTCATCTTCCTATTTGGTTCTTTTGTGTAATTTCCACTTCTATGCTGAGTTCCCACATCTGTTCATTCATTATGGGAATATATTTCTTTACCACTATGATCATCTTTATAATAGCTGCTTTCGTGTTCTTGACTGCTAGTTGTAACACATTGGGGAGAGTTTCTACTGCCTGCTTTTGGTCACATATAGATCACATTTTCCTATTTCTTCAAATCTCATGCTTCTTTTAAATTGTGTACTGGAAAACATGAAAGATAGGTATAGAGGCTCCGGATTCTATTGTATTCCTTGGAAGAGTTTTGTTATTTTTCTAGCAGGGAATCAACTTGGCTAGACTGAAATTCCAATCCTATCTCATTTACAGTGGGCAAGGCTGAAATCCTAGTTCAGTTCTTTCATCTTCCGACGGCTGTTTTTACACTAGGCCTTCTGGGGCCTACCCTGTATGTGTGTTGTTCAAAGATCTGCCAATTTGGAGTGTGTGGGGGAGATACTTACAAACATATTTTGCGATTTTCCTCTTTGTGTCTCCCTCCCTTCCAGAATTTCTCCTCTAACTTTCCAGCTACTCTGCCAGCCCAAAAATACATCCTCTAACATTACAAGTAAGACTGTAGTTTTTCCCTTGTCTAGGCCATGAACAGATTTTAGAATGCTTTGAGGCAAAAGACTCAAGCTTACAAATATCTCCTGGTGCAATTCCCATCATTTAAGGGAAGATTCCCTCTCAGTTCTGCTTGCTTTTGTAAGAGATTTATACATACACACAAATACACAGTTATTATATGTCTGTTACATATAGCCTCACGAGTCTGTATAAATATATATAATATTTTGTGCAGATTTTATCATTGTTATCTGTGAGAGTGTTAGTTCAACAGGCTACTCCACCATTACTAGAAACCAGACCTTGGTTTTGTTTCTTTCTTGGATTTTATATAAATGGAATTATAAAATATATAGCCCTTTGAATATAATTTCTTTCATGCACCATTATGGTTGTGATACTCATCCATGCTATTGCATGTAGCTAGTGTTTGTTCATTTGTTGAAAATAATTAACTTTTAATGGTCATAAAATATGCATAACATAAAATTTTAACCATTTTTAAGTGTACAGTTCAGCGACATTCAATACCTTCACATAATTGTGTAGCCATAACCTCCAATCATCCACAGAACTATTTTCACCTTGCACTGAAACTTTGTCCCCATTAAGCAACAACTCCCTGTTATCCCACCCTCTTGCCCCGGGGACCACCATTCTCCTTTCTATTCCTATAAATTTGACTACTATAAGTACCTTATATGAGTGGAATTATACAGTATTTTTCCTTTTGTGACTGGCTTTATTTCACTTAGCATAAATTCCTCAAGGTTCATCCATGTCATAGTATGTGTCAGAATTCCTTCCTTTTTAATGGTGAAGAGTATTCCATTATGTGTATACACCACAATTTTTTGTCAATTCGTCCATTGATGGACACCTGGCTTGATTCCAGCTTCTGGCTATTTTGAATAATGTTGTTAAGAACACGGGTGTACATATATGTCTTTATACCTCTGTGTTCAGTTCTTTTGCATGTATACCCATAAATGGTGTTCTCAGATTCACTTTTTCACATGTAGGAGGGTTCCCCACACCTCTAACATGCAATTCTTGGAAAGCCATCTGGTCGCCAGATAATTCAACTCAATTTGATGCTGACAACCCAGAGATACATCAGATTCCACAGGTTGATGGCTCCATCCTATAAGTCTGCACACCCACCCAACCTCACCTCTAATTCACATGCCAATTACAAGCACAGGCTGTTACCTATATTCTGACTTACTGGCTAAAAACCAGAGGTTCCCACAACCTTTTCCTTGGGTTTGATTAATTTGCTAGAGTGTCTCACAAATGTCAGAGAAACATTTACGAGATCACCAGATTATTATAAAAGGATATAATTCAAGAACAGCCTGTTGGACGTGGTGCATAAGGAAATGTATGGAGATGGTACACAGAGCTTTCATGCCATCTCCAGGTGGACCACTCTCCAAGGAGTCCTTGTCATTGCCAACCTGGAATGTCTCTGAACCCCCTTCTCTTGGGATTTTGATGGAGGCTCTCTCACATAGATCTGATCAATTATTAACTCAGTTTCCAGCCCCTCTCCTCTCTCTGGAGGATAAAGGGTAGGGCTAAAAATTCCAAGCTTCTAATCAGTGCTTGGACTTTCTGGTGACCAGCCCCCATTCAGGAGGCATCCAGGAGCCCACCCAGAGTTGCCTTAATAGAACAAAAGATTCTCCTTGTGTTCTTATCACTGGGGAAATTACAAAGATTTTAAGAGCTCTGTGTCAAGAACTGGATGCAGAGGCTGATAAATATGTTTTTTATTATTTCAGAACCCATAAGTGGAATTTCTAGATCATATAGTAATTCTATTTTTAATTTTTGAAGGAACTGCCATACAGTTTTCCAGTTTTATATTCTCACCATCAGAGCACAAGGGTTCCAATTTCTCAACATCCTTGCCAACACTTGTTATGTTCTGATTTTGTGATAGTAACTATCCTAATGGGTGTGAAAACGTATCTCATTGTGGTTTTATTTCACATTTTCATGATACTTAGTGATGTTGAGCATCTTTTCATGTGTTTCCTGTTCATTTTATATCTTCTTTGGAGAAATGTCTATTCAAGTATTTTGTGCATTTTTAAATTGAGTGTTTTTTATTGTTGAGTTGTAGAAGTTCTTTATTTATTCTAGATATTAATCCCTTATCAGATTTGTGATTTGCAAATATTTTCAACCATTCCATAGTTTGCCTTTTTACTCTGTTGATAGTATCTTGTGATACAGAAAACTTTTTCATTTTGATGAAGTCCAATTTCTTATTTCTTTTGTTACTTTTGTCTTTGGTGTCATATTAAAGAAATCATTGTTACAATGGCATTTGGACCCAATGACACACAGCTTTTACCATGTGTTTTCTTCTAAGGATTTTATAGCTTCAACTCTAACATTTATATCTTTGATCCATTTTGAGTTAATTTTTGTATATAGTGTAAAGTAAGGGTCCAACCTCATTCTTTTGCATGTGGATATCCAGTTTTCCCAACAACATTTGTTGAAAAACTGATCTTTTCTCCAATGAATGGTCTTTGTACCTTTGTCAAATTCATTGGACCATATACGCAAAGTTTTGTTTCTGGGGTCTCTGTGCTATTTCATTAGTATAGTGTGTGTATTTATGCCAATACCACGCAGTTTTGATTACTTTATAGTAAGTTTTGAAATCAGGAAGTGTGAGTTCTCTAACTTTGTTCTTCTTTTTCTAGATTGTTTTGGCTATTCAGTGTCCCTTGAGAGTCCATATGAATTTTAGGATAGATTTTTCTAATTTTCCAAAACCATCACTGGAATTTTTACCTCTTTGAGTAAGTTGATTCTTAAGTATTTTACTCTTTTTGATGCTATTGTAAATAAAAATGTAAAGTTTCTAAATTTCTTTTTTAGATTACTTATTATTAATGTATAAAAGAACAACTAGTTTTTGCATGTTGATTTTGTGTCCCACTACTCTGTAGAATTTACTAGTTCTAAAAAATTTTTGGTGGAATTTTTAGGGGTTTCAACATATAAGATACTATTTGTAAACAAATATAATATTACTTCTTCCTTTCCAATTTGGATGCTATTTCTTTCTTTTTCTTGCCTATTTGCCTTGGCTAGATCTTCTAATACCATGTTGAATAGAAGCTGTGAAAATGGGCCTTCTTGTCTTGTTCCTGATCTTAGATAAAAAGCTTTCATTCATTCACCCTTGAATATAATGTTCTCTGTGGATTTCTATATATGGCTTTTATTATGTTAAAGTAGTTTCCTTTTACTCTGAGGGTTTTTTTCGTGTTTTTAGCATGAAAGCATGTTTAGTTTTGTCAAACACCTTTTCTGCATCCATTGAGATGATCATGTGTTTTTTTCCTTCATTCAGTTAATGTGGTTTATTACATTGATTCATTTTCATATATTGAAACATCCTTGTATTCCAGGAATAAATCCCACTTAAAAATGCTGTATTATCCTTTTAATATGCTGAGGAATTTAGTTTATTACTATTTTATGGAGGATTTTTATATCAATATTCATCAAAGATATTGACCTATAGTTTTCTTTTCTCTTAGTGTCTTTGGCTTTGATATCAGGGTAGTGCTAATCCAATAGGATGACTTTAGATGTATTCTCTCCTCTTCAACTTTTTGAAAGAGTTTGAAAAGAATTGGTGTTACTTAATTAAAAAAAAAGTCTTTGGTCCAGGAATAAATTCAGCATAAAATAAATACAAATAAATATTTTTTAAAAATATGAAAAAATTTTCTTACTAAAAAAAATTAAAAATTAAGTACATCCCTTATCACTTTCTTTCTAAAAAGTTTTTTAACCTACTAGTAAGCATGAACAAATTGTTAGAATTAAAATGACTGAAGTGTTACTTTTCTTCATTGCAAATTTTCTGACAGAAGTATATGATGCCGTCATGTATGACATCTTTTATGAAAAAATGATCATTTTTTGTAGTATTTGAGAAAATTATGAATTTTCCCAGTGGCCTCTGACAAAACTCTGATATGCAAAGTTATCTTTTCAACATGTATGTCTCATCATCATCCTTATGAAAAATTAACAAACTCAGGTGATAATTAATCAACTACTTTGCATATGATTCAGGTTCTCCACCATATACTTCCCTAAGCATCAGGAAATTCTACAACTTCTGCAAGATTAACAATTTTACCTTATATTGTATTCATCTCATGTGGTTTAAAACATCCAAAAATCATTGATAAACTGACCCTACCCAGACTAAAACATTGTGAATTATAAAAGATGGTCTCTGTTAAGTGAGGAGGGATACCAGGTTGAACTTAATTTTATAAGTGGTCAATTTATTACAGTGTATTGTTCTGTTATGTATTTCACTTCTTCTCTAAAAAAAAGTGATAGTTGAGGGCACTTAGATAAAAATTTGAGAAAATAAGGAACCGTTACACACTGTAAGCTTTAAATATTTTCAAGCATAAGATACAATAAGAACTAAAACTACGAAATGGAGGAGGAAATAGAGATAAGAGGATGAAATTGCAAAACTGAATCTATAATAATATCTCTATGGCTAATGTTGTGATGCCAGGAAGGTGGTGAAGTCAAAGAATTCATAAAGATGATAATAAACACACTACAAAGAAAAAAGATTGAAATTTTCTTAGAGAGAATTTTTACAGTGATATGACAGATAGAGAATAGGGAAGAGAAGTTGGAGTGAGAGACTATCTGCTTCTTAAATTATTTCCACTGTTGAGAACAAAAATCCAATTTGCTGATATCTTTATTCCCCTCTATGACCCTATATTTACCTGCAAAATCTCAGCATTGAATTGATGTCACAGTCCAGCTTTTCCATCCCTGGGGAACAGCACAATTTATCTCATATGAAACCTCAACTGCTCAGGCTGTGAAACAGGGTCGGCCATCAATTCTCACAGAGGAGCCAAGTGGAGGTAGGATTTTTGGTTCTGAATTCAACTAAACACCATCAAAGAATTGTCTCTGGCCTTCCTTATCCAGGGCTATCAGTGAAGTGCTGGCTGGTTTTCAAAGAAGAGCAATTCACAGTCAACAGAGATATTTTCTGTTGAGCTCTCTAGAGAAGGCTGTGGGGCTTGTCAGTAAGAATTGATTTCTATGTGGGTTATATATTTTTATTTTATTCAGAGATTTATAAAGAAATTTACATGGTAAGTATTATGATGAACATAAAACGTTGTCTATTCTCTGGTCATTTAAGCAAAATTTTCCTCTCAGGGTCCACCCATGGACAAAGCCCAGATTTAATCTCCAAGAGTCAGCCAGGTACTCTGGGGTCCATGGGAAGCCCTCAAGTTTGCAGCCTGTTTCCTTGTGTGCTGTGCTGGTGTTTAATCTTCCATCTCTTCCGGGTACAACTAGACAGATGCCTATCAAATCATCAAGGGACTTGACATTTGAGAAATGTACTTTTCATTATCTTTAGACTTCTACACTTTTCAAAAAGACTCAGCATTTCCAGTAATTGTGCAGCAGTTTATCCAACAATAAGGTTCTCACTATTAAAAGTTAAAACAAATAAATTTTGAAAAGGAAAAACTGACCTTGGCAATTTTTTACAGACTCTATATAATGGTTGCATCCTTATAAATGGAGGTGGTGGTGCTCAGGGCAAGCTAACCCAGGAGGCACCACTCTGGAATGCAGATTATTTCTAGCTGAAGACAATAAGGACTCAGAGAACTCAGGAAGAATATTTGAGTTTCCCCTCCCAAACTGCCTAAAGAATTTAACACAAAATATCTATTTTAGGAAGGAGTTATTATCATGATGGCTGTAAAGATAAAGTAGGATAGAGGTTACAACAGGAAAGACACCAAGTCCCTTATATCAAAAACTCTATCTCTCCCTGACCACATTATCTATAGATGACACTGAGAGGAGTTGTCAGGCAAACATTTGAATTTTTATCTCCATGTGAGTTGCCTCTTGCCCTCTGAGGTCCCAGACCACTACCCACCCCCAACATGTTCCTCGCCTTTAACTGCAGTACTTAAGCAGGCAGCTTAGACAGAGGGATGAGTTGCTCCTTTCTGAGTTTCTCCCGTGTATACATGTTATTAAACTTATTATTTTCTCCTGCTAACCTGTCTTGTTAATTATTTGGCCAGTCATAAGAACCTTAAGGGAAAGGGCAGAGGGAGATTCTCCCTCTTCCCCCAACAACAAGATTATCTGATTCCCAGAAAAAGAAAACATTACTATAATATTAAGGCTACAACTGTCATAATGAAGTCAAGATACACTCAAGTCAAACTTTTGCTCAAAAGTTAATTGGCTCCTCTTTGAAACTTGATCATGTTTATTATGTAAGCATAATATAGAGCCTAGAATATAGAAAGTGCTTATTGGTAAGTTAACATTGTGATCATTTATTTTGTAAATGTTAATATGAGAGATGTAATTCATTTTCTAGTATATTCAGATTTTCAAGTTCTGCTAAACCTAAAGCCACATTACTGGCAAGTTGGGATACCTCTAGACATCTGAAAAATATGAATCCTAAACAGAAGCATATAAATTCTCTATTCATCAGGTTCTAAGTTCTAAAACATTCTAAGGTTTTGGAACAAATCAATGGCATTCAAAATTTACAGTAAGGCTACATGTGCCACACAGGATCCTACAGGAAGAGAAATCCAGATTTTAAATAGAGGAGATTATGCACAAAAATAAAGTACTTTTTCAAGTCTGAAAGGGGATTTCAAGAAAGAAGAGACTCTCAGAACATGTGGGAAGTGGTAAATAACTTACCACGGGCTCTCTAAAGGAGAACATATTGTGGACAAAAGAGCTTCACACCAGAGAGCTAAAATGGCATCTCTGGAATCCTTACGATGAAACAGATGCTGAACTACTACTTTCTGAAACTTAAAATGCACCTTGGGCCGGTCCCGTGGCTTATCGGTTAAGTGCACACGCTCCGCTACCTGCGGCCTGGGTTCAGATCCCGGGCGCGCACCGACGCACCGCTTCTCCGACCACGCTGAGGCCGCATCCCACATACAGCAACTAGAAGGATGTGCAACTATGACATACAACTATCTACTGAGGCTTCGGGGGAAAATAAATGGAGGAGGATTGGCAGTGGATGTTAGCTCAGAGCTGGTCTTCCACAGGAAAATGAGGGGGATTAGCTTGGATGTTAGCTCAGGGCTGATCGTCCTCAAAAATAAATAAAAATAAAATGCATCTTATCCTCCAAACAAATACCACCTCCTGCCTTGCAGTTTACCTGGACATAGTGATGTGTTGGAATCGTTTTTCTAATTCATTGGTTCTTTTTTTTTTTGAAGATTTTATTTATTTATTTTTTCCCCCAAAGCCCCAGTAGATAGTTGTGTGTCATAGGTGCACATATTTCTAGTTGCTGTATGTGGGACTCGGCCTCAGCATGGCAGGAGAAGTGGTGCCTTGGTGAGCGCCCAGGATCCGAACCTGATCCACCAGCAGTGGAGCGTGCGCACTTAACCGCCAAGCCCCGGGGCTGGCCCCTAATTCATTGGTTCTTAAACTTGATGGGCATCAGAAGCACCTGGAGGCCTTGTTGAAACCCAGATTGCCCGGCCCCACCCCAGACTTGCCAGTTCAGCATGTCTGCAGCAGCACCTGACAATTTGCATTTCAGCCCAGTTCCCAGGTGATGCTGATGATTCTGGTCCAAGGACTCCACTTTGAGAACCGCAGCCTGATTTAGACCTTATATATGGTTACTAAATCCATTATTTCATCCTTTGGCTGCTACTTTTCCTTTATCACATCAGCACCTTAGCTCCGAATCTCCTCACCTAGCAATGGGAATAAGTGGAGAGTTTAACAGCTGGTTCTCCTTTCCAGATCAGTTCTCCCTCTTCCTCTCAATACTACATTCTCTTGCCAGGTAACTGTTCCTTAAACATCAGTGCATCATAGATCTTCCTTGCTCAAAAACTCATGACTCTTATGCTGAACACAAGACATTTTAAATTCTCCACTTGGTTCACAAGGTCTTTAATAGCCTTACTTTAATAGTAAAATGTGGACACCCTGTTCCATACTCTGCCTGCTATAAAGGAGTATGTGAGGATTACATAAGATACAGTCAGTTCTCTTTATGCACAGTGTGACGTTCTATAAGGTCATTTTGTACAATGAATCGCTGAATATGACCCACTGCTCCTACGGGAAATGCAGTGTTAGGTTCTTGTAAGCCTTAGTCACATTTTCTTCAACTGATCAGTACATTACCTTGTTATCTGTGTGTTCTCTTTAAAGTCACCTTATTTAATATATATTGTTGATATATTAACATTGAACTCACGCCAACAGCACTGCAACTCGTGTCTGATAGTAGCTTGTCGAACACACATACTTTCTCAGTAAAGGCACGTCACAGCCTCTTGCCCTGAGGAACACCAGGCAGCATTGCAGCACTGCACATGGGGGACATATTAAATGGCAAGGTCACCAACATAATGCACAAAAAGATAAGAAATGAGGCACTAAATTAACTGCAAGAAGGACACGTTTACAATGTGGGCTGAAACAAGAGGGCAGAGCAGCACCTTGTTCCCCCTCAGCTGGGAAAGTGCACGTCGAGTGAATCAAATTTCTCACCACTTTGTGCATATCTGAAAATGGACATGAAAGCCCTGAGAGTGTTGATTTGGGGGCTGCTGGTACATTTTAGCTAGTGGACAAGTGTGCAAACAAGGAATCCACAAATAATGAGGATCAACTATATTATGAAAGCATCTTTTCAAAACCAGAATATTGCTTATATATAAGAGCAATAATGATAACATAACAGCTAACATTTACGTGCCTACTATGTGCCAGGAGCTCTTATAAGTACTTTACATAAGTTAATGCATGTAAATCTCACTAAAACCCTACAAGACAGGAGTTTTCAGTAGCCTCTTTTTATAGATGAGGAAACTAAGGTTCAGAGAGTAAATATTTCCACAGGTTCTCCAGTTAAAAGTGGAATAACTGGGATTGATGCCCAGACAAACTAGTCCAAAGCCCACAGCCTCAACAACTATGGTAGGAATGTGAGCGAATTTTCTACCACTCCCTAAAAAGCCCCTTCTTCTCCAGCCTGTGTGGTCTCACACATACTTATTCACTCATCAAACATTTTCTGAGTGTACCAAAGGTGTCAGGTATGGTGTTTAGATACTGGAGAGACAAATAGAATGTCAATACAAATGATCCATAACCAACCAATAAATCAAAATTGGGGTGAGTTTATTATGAGCCAAGCTTTGAGGATCATATAGCCCAGGAGAGTCCTTTCACAAAGAAATGGAGCACTCCAAAGAAGTGGGGTGTACAGCGTGGTTATATACCATCAAAGAGCATGTACCACATGTGATGCAATGTCCCTTTTACAATAGCCACGACATTGACCTGTTGGCACGGGGATTGATGGACACTGTGGGTATCAGGTCTGCTGTCTCCATGGTCGTGGCTGTTGTCTCAAGTTTGGTGGTAACGGAATGAGGGCAGCAATTAAATCCTAGGCTATGGAGAAATGCTTATCCTTAAGGAAATGCTAATGTGGGGGAAGTTGCATTTACACCTTAAGGGCATTGATTTTGTCTTTGGGACATGTTAATTGCTTAAAGTGGATATACAATGGATGAACAGAGGCTACAGGCCCCTTTTGGGGAAAAGAAAAAGAAAACAAGGTCAGGCCCAATTAGTTTTACACCAAATGGCTTCCTCATATGCTCCAATGTATCCTCTTGCTTGCCATTTATTTATCAAGAAGAAGGATCGTCTCATATTTAAGGAGCTCACTGTCTATGAGACAAGAATAAAACAACAGTTATGGAAAAGGAAATAAGTACAGGGTCCCAGAGTGGGGACATCAAAATGGGTCTCTAGATGGAGACCTCTCAGGAAATGTCTCCAAGAGGAAGGAACATTTGATATGAGTTTAGATCAAGAAATAGGAATTAAGTTGATTAATAAAGGGGGTAGGAATGCAGAAGAAACACATATAAAAAGACAGGTATAAAAGATGCTAAAGCTTTCAGAAAATGGGGGTATTGTTAAGGCTGGAACAAAGCGAACATGTAGGACACAGTGAGTGATGAGGCTGAAGATGAGGACAGCAAAAGAAAGCCTGCGTGTCCAGCTCAGGAGTCTGAATGTTCTCTCGGATGCTCTGAGCAGTCATTGAAGGAGTCTAAGCAGATATCAGATTTAAGAAAATTTGGATTCTAGAAGGTAACTCTGGAGGCATTGTGAAGGAAAAATTAGAAGAAATTAAGACTGAAGGTAAGGGACCTGTTGGAAGACTAGGCAGCGATCCAGATAAGATAGGTCTTGGCTGGCCCAGTGGCGCAAGCTATTAAGTGTGCGCGGTCCAATGTGGTGGCCTGGGCTTCGCTGGTTAGGGTCTCGGGTGTGCACTGACGCACCGCTTGGCAGGCCATTCTGTGGCAGCATCCCATACAAAGTGGAGGAAGGTGGGCACAGATGTTAGCCCAGGGCCAGTCTTCCTCAGCAAAAAAAGAGGAGGATTGGCAGATGTTAGCACAGGGCTGATCTCCTCACAAAAAAAAAAAAAAAGATAGGCCTCGGTTCAACCACGGAGTCTGCAGGTGGAGGAGGTCAGGAGGTGGGAAGCAGTGCTGGGCTCCTGCAGGAGGAAACTGAGCTGCCTCTCAGTCACGGGAAGACTGTGCCTGTCATGGCCTCCCCACCCCCATGCCCAAATGCCATGTTCCTTTCTACTTCTGTACCTTTCCTCTCTTCTCCCATCTGAAATCCTCACTCTTTCTTCCCTCCACCTGCTCAAAAGTGGTCCCTTTGAGGACTTGATCTAGTCCACCTCTCCTAAGAAGCTGTCCTTAATTACAATTTCTCAATAACATTCTCATTTTTTTAAGGTTCTGTAATACAACATACACTAAATACCTTGGCAGAATCAAATTATATCTTGCAAACAATTTCATGTATGTGGAGGAGCTTGGAACCTTATAAGTCTTTACATTTCCTTCGATACCTACCACAAATACCTTGCACATAGAGGTCAATGGATGTCCAGTAAAGTTAAATAGAGTGGAAGCACACTTTATAAGCTAAAAACTTTTATGAGTTCAGTTATTCCTTTAGATCAGCTGCTTGAACCATTTGTTTTTCTCCACAGGTCAACAGTGTTGTCCAGCACAAATGAATTTTACACCTTCTCAAACTCAATAGAGCAAAGATGGAACTTCATTCCCCTTGCACGCCTTACTGCCCCAGAGAAAAACAAAAACATGTGACGTCTAATTCTTTTTTCATATTCTCAACTCAAATTGTAACTGTTTCCCAGTTGCGAATTGGTTTTCATTATTAAGACTGACAAAAATTTTCTCATTCTTTCTTTCTTTCTTTTTTTTGTTTTATGAGAAAGATCAGCCCTGAGCTAACTTACAATGCCAATCCTCCTCTTTTTGCTGAGGAAGATTGGTCCTGGCCTAACAATTGTGCCCATCTTCCTCTACATTGTATGGGATGCCGCCACAACATGGCTCAACAAGCGGTGCATTGATGTGCGCCCGGGATCCAAACCTCTGAACCCGGGGCCGCTGTAGCAGAGCGTGCTCACTTAACTGCTGCACCACTGGGATGGCCCCTCTCTCTATTTCTAAAGCTAAAATGTCTAAATCTTTCTCTGGGCTAGTTGGAGTTTCCATAAAATGAAAATGTACATTCCAGAAAAATCCTTAACTTTACAGAATAATCTTTAATATGGTAAACACCTTGGCAAAAATGTCACTGATTTTCAATGTCAGTGCCTCCACAAGGGTATCCTTGCATTGTCTCCCCTCCCAGCCACCTCTCACTTTGGCCCTCCCCAGCCTCATGGGGTCAAACTGTTTACTGAGCCCTAGGAATGATCAGAGTCTGAAGGCGACTTCAAGGATGACTAAGCCATGGTTTCTGACCCCAATCATCACTCTCCATCTCTGCTTTAACCTCTATTTTTCTTACTCTGGTTTCTACTTTAGTTGTTTACTTGTCTTGTGAATTGTTGTTTTGTGGTTTATAATCACCATGTAAATTCATATTACTTGTTGCCTTAGAGTTTAGAAAGAACTTACATTAAAAAATGTTTTTTTCCCAGTCCTTTGATGTGTCTAGTACCTTTCAACGAAATTCAAGTGGCTTCTAGTTTTTACGTCTCCATCATTATTTAGAATTATGTTCACCCCACACTTTTGAACTGACCAATGCTGCTTTACTCTTTAAACTTTTCTATGACAAGACTCACGTGAGGAATCCCTGAAGCACCATCAACTAGGCATCCCCACATTCCTCACATCTGTTTTCTTGATTTGTTCCTAACTAAAGATGTTTCTGAAACTAATACTGAATTGTACCAAGTGGTCATTGCATAAAAAGCACTATTACAGATACCTTAAAGAGAACAAATGGAAAATAATATTCAATTCCTCAGATAAGTTTGCAATCAAATGAGGCATTGAGGGGACCTGGGGGCACTGATCAGAGCAGGAATCTAAGAGAAGAGTTTTAAGTCAATTTCAAATGAGGTTAAAACTGGAATGAGATAGTATTTTACCAGTTATCTGAAATCATAGGCATTTTTCTGACCTTTGAGAATTTATTGGCATATAAACTGTGCCGGTGGGGTAAGAGAGTGCTGATATTGTTTAATTTCTTTTTATTATTCACCACTTTGTAATAGATGTGTCTATTCACAATTAATAAATAACATAACGTTGAGAGACCCAACTGCCTCTTGTTATCAATTCTTACACAAAGCTAAAGTTTTAAAGATCAAACTTCATTCTAGTTACCTTTCAACTAGTCTATTTATATCAGAAAGTTGCTGAGTTTTAGGGAAATACTTCAAAACACAAATTTTATATGTAATTTCAAGAGCAAAAAATGAGTTAAAAATTGGGTGGTAACCAATTCTGCTGCTATATATTAAACTTTAACATGGGAGCAGACATTTTTAGAGAATATAATTGATATTTGCCCATTTATATATTGTAGAATGTTAAAGGACTCACAGTTAATAGTATTTCAAATACCAGAGAATAAAAAACGGAACTGTTTCAGTTTTATGAAATAGCTTTTTAGACATAGCAGATTTTCAGACCATATTATTTGAAAATGAAACAATCAATTAGTGAGGTTTAAGCCATGTGGTTTTATTTTAAACTTGCTCATTCCATAGGAGCATCAATAAAAGCCGTCCAGGAGTAGCTGACACTCCTTCCTTCCGCCTGAGCACCAGTTGTATTTTCTTTAAGCATCAGACTCTCGGGCAACACTATAGCCCTCAACTCTGTTTAGTTGAGAAAAGGCTTTATGTGTCATGTGTTGTTTCTAGGAGTATGGAGCTCCGATGCTTATTAAGTACAGGGAGAGAGTAAGAGTCTGAACACATTCAATAAACTCCAATGTGCTCAGTTCAAAAGACAGGTGCCTGAACTCACATCTGAAGAAGAACTTAGAGGATGCTTTCTGACTCTGCTTCATGCCTCTGACTAAGCAGTCCTGGACATCCCCGTTACAGCCACGGAATAGCACAGGCAGCCTTGATGGACCAGAAGTCCTCCTATGTCCATCATTTGTACAGAGCAAACTGGCTTAAGACCTCTCATTTCCTGCTGCAGTGGTAATTTACAGAGATACAGAACTGCCATCTAGTGACTAAGAGAGCAGCAAAGTGCTTTACATGAAAAGTGAAATTCTGAGTTTTATAAAACAGAACAGTGAAGCACTAAAGTTGGTAAAGTTGACACAATGTGGCACACGAAAGTTATAGTAAACCTTAGAAATGTGTAGGTGAACTAATCAGTTGCTCTCTATGCCTCTAAAACATGTCTTGACATCCTACTCATAAATAGTAGAGTTTAAATATAATAGAATAACTTTGGAAACAAACTTTCATCTCATCGCATCCAATGCTGTTGGCAGGAGCCGGTATTAAATAGCCAGATGGTGAGTACCCATGTTGAAGCACCATTTTTATCACAGTGGAGAGAATATAAGGCATAACCCAATGGACTGATGTTCAGATCTTCCCTCTTACCCTTGATGAATTTTGTAAACATGGTTTTCTTTAGCAGTTAAATATGAATTATAACAGTTACTTTAAAGGATTACTGTAACAATTGCATAAGGTAATACAGTAAAGGAACTGGTGCACAGTAGATTGATAGTTAATTCTCCTTCCCTGTCTCTCTTTTAAGAAACATACAGAAATAATCTAAGAATAGAAGCCGTGTATAAACTTATGACAAAGAGTCAATGGCTCCTGAAGTAAGGGACATCATTGTTCAGTGCTTAACCTCAACTGTCTCCAAATACTGTAAACTTTCAATTAATTTTATGTGTTTTCCGTCTTCCAGACACTTCACTGGTTACAAGGAAAGGAGAAGTGTGAAATTGAAATTAATTTCACCCTTGAATGGACTAGCTGTAACAACAGGTGTTTTAAGTCACCTAGTTCTTCAGGTTTTCTGCTTATTACTATATAGTTTAACATGGTTCACAGCTGGAGAAAATAAGAAAATCATTATAATTTTACACATATGAATATATGTCTTGACTATTACAGCTGGACTCTTAATATATAGAGCAATGTTGTACATGTTTTGTGCTCGTTGATAGTACAGAATACTTTTGTCCAGGCTTTCTTTGGCATTATCATAAATAATGAAGAACTCAGTAATATAAGCCCAGGAGAAAAGGGTTTATGAAAATCTAACATACTATCCTAGTCATGCCTCAAAAAAAAAAAAAGCTATAAAAATAATGAGAGGATATTTTTAAGGCATTATTTTTCTTAATTATTTCCAACTTTATTTCCCTTTACCTCTTTTTAATCTTTCTCCGTCTTATTCGCTATTGGCTAAACATCTCACAGTAATTAAATCACCCTCAGCTGAGTCCACCATGCTTCTTCAAGTGCCCCAGCCTAATGTCTGTCTCAGCTCTGACAAACAGTTGCTGGGAAAACCTGTTTTGTGGCACTATTCTTAAGAATATCTTACTCTTGGGCCGGCACCGTGGCTTAGTGGTTAAGTGTGCGCACTCTGCTGCTGGCGGCCTGGGTTCGGATCCCAGGCGCGCACTGACATGCCGGTTCTCCGGCCATGTTGACACTGCGTCCCAAATACAGCAACTAATAGGACGTGCAACTACGACATACAAGTATCTACTGGGGCTTTGTGGGAAAAATAAATAAATAAATAAAATTATTAAAAAAAAGACTATCTTTACTCTTACAATAATAGCTATATATTTGAAAGGCACCAGTGGATTACAAAATGAAGTACTTGACCAATGTTGTATCCTCATTTTCCCTCCAGGGGAAACACAACTTTCGTGCGTAATGCAGGGCTGCTGCTTTATTGTTCTCTCCTTTCAAGACGTTTTATTACTTGTAAAACATAATAGGATTAATAGTGATATATGAGTAACAATATAAACTTACAAACAGCAAAAAGATACTATTTTAGTGTCATCATTTTATGTACTGTAACAAACAGTAATATTTTCATAGTGTAATATCTTGATTGATCATCAATTTTTTCCTGGCTCATTTTTATGCTAATTCATTTATTAGATTACCAAATTTATACTTTTATGATCTTTATTTTCAATCAATATAATTGAAGGGACATCAGTTGTTCTTGGTAAGTGAAAGTTCAGAAAAATTTTTGATAATGTATAAGTTTGAGAAGGAGCTTTCTGTTTTATAAAAGAGAAGTCAGCCCTGGCCCTGTGGCTTATTGGTTAACTGCACGCGCTCTGTTACTGGCGGCCCTGGTTTTGACCCCGGGCACGCACCGACACACCACTTCTCCAGTCATGCTGAGGCCGTGTCCCACATACATCAAGGATGTGCAGCTATGACATACAGCTATCTACTGGAGCTTTGGGGGAAAAATAAATAAATAAAATTATAAAAAATATAAAAGAGAAGTCATTTAATATTTGGAAAAGTTCTCAAAAATCATCAAATTCTTTAATTTTACAGAAAGGAATACTACATTCCAGAGAGCCTAAGTACATTGTCACACACTAACCAGAAACAGACCTGGGCCTAGAACTCAGGTCTAAGTCACCTGACATCTACTAGACCATACTCAAGGGAGCACACCCTCTTCTTACTGGTAATTTCTAATACTCAGTTATTTTCAAAAGCACAGTTGAGAGAAATTGTAAATAAATAAAACATGATTTTATATAAAAAAGTAAAAACTGCGACCCACAATTTCTATTCCATATGAGTGTTTCCTTTCTTGTAGGTTTCTTGTTTTTAATACTAAGTCCATTTTGGTAATAAGAAAAAAGACATAATATTTAGTTTCTTTAGTAACATAAAAAAAGCTTCTGTGGAAATTAAAAAGACACTAACTAATGTCTCGTCTACTAAAGCAACTTAAGAATATTATTTGATTTTAAGAAAGCTCTGAGAGATTTTTTTAAAAATCATATCCACGTGACTATTAGTCCAGCCAGGCACATCTCCACATGACATCTCCTAGAGTGTCCAGTTTTCTGCTGGATCCAGCTATTGTCAGGCCCAATGCTCTGGCTGAGTAGAGAATGATGCCTCTTCTGAAAAGCATGTACTCAGTTCCACTTCAAGGTTGATTGAAGGAGACACTAGGAAAGGAAAAGATGAAAATATTACCCTAATCAATGATATAAAACACAAGATATGAACAACAGTTAAAAGAATTCTCTATAAAATTGATCAATTCTACTATCACTACGCCGGGCTATTTCCTATCAGTAATTTGACACATAAACATATAGAATAGTGTATTTAATGATATCAATTATTTTAGTTGTGTGCTTTTCCTTTTAAAACTACACATGCTTATATGTGTTTGCTTTATTTTCAGGTGGTGTCACCGTGTCAAGGCCCCGAGGGCAGGTGGGGTCTTCACTGAGGACCCCCAAGGCGCCCCCCAGGCCTGGTGGCTGTGCATGTGCCCTCGACCTCATGGGTTAAACCCAAGGCCGCAGGGTTCCCATAGCGGCCAGAGAAAGAAGGGCCCATGAGAGAGGTATGCGAGGGCCGCAGGCTGTGCCAATTTCCTCTTCTCAGGTCCCTGAGAGAGAGAGACAGAGAGAGAGAGTGAGAGAGCTAGAGAGATCCCTGACCTCTGCATTGCTGCCTCCACTGCTGGTGCCATGTCACATACCATCCCCCTTCCCCCAGCATCCCCATGCCACCTCTGGGAAGGCACCACCACTGGGAGGCCTGTTTGTGGTCACCTCCCTGTTGTCCCTTCAGGACCAGAGCCCAGTGCAGGGGAGTTGGTTCAGACAAACATTTACATGTCCCTCTCCATGAGAATTGTCTTCTCCAGTCTCACATCCCAAACCCCACCCCCAACATCCTCCTTTGTCTTATCTGAAGATAGTATTTAAGAGAAGCATCTCTGCCATTCTTTTGAGAGACTCCATTTCTCACGTGTCTCCCCTGTATACATGTTATGAGCCCAATTTAATCAGGCATGGATTCTTTTACTTGCCTATTTGCATCAGGAACATAATTACTAGCTAGAGAATTAATTAGAGAATATTCATGGTGAATGAAAGATGTCATTTCTAATAACATAATGGAATTCCTTGAGGCTTTATTTTTGGGACATGTGTAGGATTAAGTCAGGACACACTGTGAGATTGATAAATAAGTTCTATATATTTTTCTTCTTCAAGACCATGAATTTTAGCCACAGTTCATACCCATCTACTTTGCAACAATGAAAAACAATTAAACAATGACCTTGAATATTTTGCCCGCAGATTCATTAGTCTTTAAAGTATTAATTGAACAATTTAAATCTAGATGAGTGAAAGACTATGGAGACTTCTAGAATGTCACGTTAGGTCCTTTAGAAGTGAAGAATTGTTTTTATAAAACATTTCTATTCCTTCTTATACCTTGACAATAATGTTATTCTGAATCTGTTTTAAAGAGGATAATGGCAGATTTACTTTAATTTGCACCCTTTTTAAGTACATTTACCTAATATTTCTCAGTCTCTTGAAAACTTTTATCTTTAGCTCAACCTTCATTTAAATCACCAGATCTATTTGATGAAGGCAACATGAACATTTACTCGAAAACTCCTCAGAAAATTACTAATTTAATCTGTACTCTGGACCATCCATTGTAAAAGTCAAACTGGATTTGCCAGGCCCCTCAAAATGGCTCATAACTCTGTTTGTACATTTATCTGGGAAGATACTATCTGAAGGTAATTGTTCTTCTAAAATGCTTTCTTTAACTCAATCAGCAATACTTCCAAAGTTTTAATGTGGCCAATTTGGTGAACTTCAAGTGACTTTTTTGTTTTTGCATGCCAATGAGATTAAGAAAATAAGTATTTTAATTATTCTTATTGATTTTGAAAATCAGAGCTGAAGAAAACAAACTTCTTTGTCCAAAGACATTTCTGCAAATGAAATCATCTGAAAAAGTGACAGTTAGCCCCCTGTTTTAACCACTAAACCATAAGAAATGTAATACCATGGGCAAACACTTGAGCGTTGTCACTTGCAGGATTCCCCAGTACTGTTGCCTCATCAGGGCCATGGATCAGGGGAAGGAGCCAGTGGAGGGGAGTCATTTGTGCCCTCAGCATCCTTCCTTCCTTGGTCAGAACCCGGTCCCAGCTGCTTCCTGTCTCATCTTCTGGGGAAGCAGAGAATTCTTCTGGAGACACAACACATTGGGTGTTAAGGATGTCATCGTTCTTTTATAAACAGATGTTAGATCGTGTAACGGGCTTCTTAGGACAGGAGAAGCCACCTCAAGGGAAGGCAGAACTTCTCCAGGAGCTGAAGGACATGCCGGGAGAGCAGAGTCAAGGGTTGCACAGCGTCAGCCCGCTCCTGCTCTCCATCTCATGGACACCTCGGTCCCCAATCCCCGACTCCCCTCCCAGTGCCCCCCCCAAAGTGTTCCCATTGTATCCTCAGAGTCCCGCGCAAGCGCAGGACCGGTGCTCAGAGTGGCAGAGGGGCCACCGAGCTGGAGAACCCTGGGGCACATGCACTGGGGGCGGAGTCCCTGATGTGGAAGTGGTAGCCACTGGAGTTTGTGTGGGGGGGCTCGGACAGTTTCTGGATCCTTCAGGATTTTCATCGCGGGGAGCTCTCCTTTCTGCAGTGTGGAGGAGCACTGGGCAGAAGCGGCGCTGAGGTAGGCGGTGAGCAGCAGGCTCGGCGTGGAGATCTCCGCCGCATATGGCTGGAGCGCGGTGTCCTGGGCGGCGGATGGGGTCGGAGGCCGGGGCTGCTGGCGGGCTGCTCCAGGCGGGGGAGCCCAACCTCTGTCCCTTGGAGGAGCAGAAGAGGGCCGCTTGGCCAGCCTGTCCCTGTGCCTTGGCGGGACCCCACCTCAGCGGGGCCTCACATCGGCGGGGCCTCCTGCCCACCCATCCGAGGTGCAGGGGGCGGCAGGGAGTCGCCTGCCCTGTGCACCCGCCCTTGAGTTCGCGCCCCCCGGGACCCCGTCTAGGCCAGGTCGCGACATCCCTGGGTGAAAGCTTTCCTTCGGAAGAGGGCCTGTGGTCAGCGCTCCTCTGCCTGACTCCGCTCAGGCTATTGGGCTCCTCATTGCCTTCATTAAACAAATGAACGGTTCCTACACCCTTGGGACCACCTTTATAGAAAAGCCTGATCGCATTCATGGTTTCTGATAATTGACTCTATATTTGCAAGGTGAACTGTGAAGCCTGTGAATTGTTGTAAACTGCATTTAATGAAAGGAGCTTTAAACAATCTTTGGTGCAAATTGTGTAGCTTCCTAATACTAACTCACCTTCTGTTAACTTAGACTGATGACTGATCAATTGATGATTGACATAATGTGTATGGAATTTTGGTTTCAGTTGCAAAGATTTTCTTGGCAGTTGGTGTTAAAATTAAAATCGGATAAAGAGGAGGATTTTGGAACTTGTATGTAGTGTCTGTTTTGTCTCTGTACTCATTTAGAATTGTAAGAATTTAGATTTGGAAAGCCCACAGAACAAGAAGTTTGAAATTTTGATTTGACTGACAAGGGGAAAGGTCAAAAGGTCAAATAGGGTAGGATTTCATTTATATAATATTCTGGAAAAGATAAACCATAGGGAAAGACAACAGATCGTTAGTTGTCATTAGTTTTCATATTTAGTTAATCATTTAGTTTAATAGTTTAATCACTAGTTTCAATATTTCTTATTAAAAAATACATTTTAATGATAACATCCTAATTATGCTTTTGGATGATACCAGAATTTAATAACCTATTAAATTCTGCAGTAGGAAGAAATGACATGCTTGTTATTGGTGTCTTTGCAGTGTAAGTATTGGTGGTAATGAAACTTTTAAATGAGCTTTTTCGGATTCTGAACTACTGATTTTTTTACTAGATCCTGTTGGACATGGCATGTTACAAGTTTCAAAAGGCTCTTTAAATTATTGTAGCATGCTGAAGCTATTAAATTATAATGTAAGCTCTTTATAGATGAAACATGCAAAAATACAAAAAGCCATTCATCAATTTATCTTTGTTAAAATATCAAGTAAATCTTACCATACACATGAATGACTTTTGGCTAGACAGACCTGAACTTGACAAGATGGACTCATTGGTATGGGGAACTTCTTTTAGAATGTTAAAATGGGACAGGATATATAAATTTTACCTGAGGGTGACCCAAGTCAATATGGCAGGTTTAGTTGCTTTTACACTCTTTCTGAGTTATGATCTTGATTAAAAACCTGGTCATAGACATTCCAAGACATTTGGACCATTTTATGTATCAATATATTAAGATGTCTTATTTCTCTGATACTTTCTAATTTCAAGGTGTCTGGGAAAAACAGTTTCTCAACATAAGTATTTTGGAATATAATTTTTGATTGTTGACTTATTGAATCATAGAATTGTTGAGTTGGAAATAATTTTAGTGGTTTAGAGCCTAACCTCTTCAATTTCCAGGAAATGGAAAGTGAGGTTTCTTGAGTTAAGTCGTCCACAGTCAGACTGCTACTTTAGTGGCAGAGTTGGAACTAAATGCTCAGATGCTTGTCTCCAGATTCCTAGTACAGTGCTCTCTGTGCTGCGTACTATTAAGTAGACAAATCAATGAGTTACCTTCTCATATCATATACATAGCCAGCAGGGTCGATTATTTCCCATATGCATTTCTTTCCTTTCTTTTTTAAATAACTACTAACCACAATTAATTTATTCCCCTGCCATGTTTAATGACTATCCTTGTGTGTGTATCCTCGAGCACACGTGTGGACTCCCTAGAATGGACACCTGCCTGTGAGTGGATTGTTGGGCAAGAGGCTGATGTGCATCTGCATCTTGACGAGCTGCAGCCAAATCATCCTCTGTAGTTTTAACAATTTCCATTCACTCCAACAGCGTTTGAATCATCCTTGCCCTGGGAATTGTCAGATTGGCATTGTCAGATTTTTAAATTTTTGCCTATCTGATGAGTGAGAAATGAAATATTTGTTTTCCTCTTTGTACAACTGTTTTGACAAAAGCTTAGAGCTGTGCAACTCCCAAAATTGAGATACAGAATAGTTCCAGCACCCAGAACTCCCTTGAGCTGCTCTTTTGTAGTCAACTCTTGCCCCAACCTTAACCCCTGGCGGCTAATGATCTGTTGTCTTTCTCTATGGTTTGTCTTTTCTGGAATATCATATAAATGGAATCCTACAGTATTTGGCCTTCTGAGTCTGGTTTCTTTCATTTAGCATGATAAGTTTATTTGAGTGTTCACCCATGTTGTTGACTGTATCAGCAGTTCTTTCTGTTTTAATGCTGAATGTAGTATCCATTGTATGAATTTACCACAGTTTATCCATCCACCAGTTGAAGGACATTTGAGTTATTTTCAGTTTTGTCTTTTTTGACTATGAATAAAGCTGCTATAAATCTTTATGATTTGAGAAGACAAACAAGTTTTTGTATGGACATATCTTCTTCTCCTGGGTAAGCACACAGAAGTGGAATTGCTGGGTCATATGGTATGTGCATGTTTAACTTTATTTTAAAAACTCTTTGTGGTAGCAAAGTCATGGCCCACAAAGATGTCCTAACCCCTGAACCTGGGAATACATTAGTTTACTTGGCAAAGGTGAATTAAATTTGCAGACGGAATTAAGGTTGCTGATCAACTGACTTTAAAATAGGGAGATTATCCTGGATTATCGAGATTGCCCCAGTGCATCACAAAGGCCCTTAAAAGGGAAAGAGAACCAGTAGAGTGGAGAAAAAGATAGAACAAGGGAAGCAGGGCCAGAGAGATGCTGAGTTCTTGGTTTTGAGGGTGGAGGATGGGGGCCATAGGGTAAGGAATGTGGTGGTCTCTAGAAGCTTGAAAAGGCTAGGAAATGGATTAAGCTTTAAAGTCCCCCCAAAAGAATCTAGCTCTGCCAATACCTTGATTATAGCACAAAGAGACCCGTGTCAGACTGCTAACCTACAGAACTGTAAAACTATAAATCTGAGTTGATTTAAGCTATGAAATTTGTGCTAATTTGTTACAGCAGCATAACAAACTCCACTTTAAAACTGCTTTCCAAAGAGGCTGAAGCACTTTGCATTCCCACCAGCAATGGAGGAGTGTTCCAGTTACTTTCCATCCTCATTAACACTTGGTATCGTCAACCTCTTTAATTCTAGTCATTCCAGTATGTACATAGCAGGATCTCAATGTGGTTTTTATGTGCCTTTTTCTCATGATTAACGACCTTGAGCATCTTATCATGTGCTTATTTGCCATATGTGTATCTTCTTTGGTGAAGTGTCCAAATCTGTGACGATTTTAAACTTGGATTTTCTTATTGTCGAGTTTTGAGAGTTCTTTATAGCCCTGTCAGATATGTGATTTGCAAAAGTCTTCTCCCAGTCTGTGGCTTGCCTTCTCCAGCCTCCCACGAGTGTCTTTGTAACGTCTGTGTAACATAACTCGAGAGGTTTCACATGACCTTATCTTCCTTCAGTGGGAAACAGAGTGAAGTTGGAGCACCTGAGTCCAATCAGACCTTGATCAGAGTTGGGTCTGGGTCTCAGTTTTAGTAAACCCAGGCCTTCCACTTTCCCCCTGTTCCTGTTTGCGGTGTTCCCCTTCCCCGCAAAGGGGTCTGGTACTAAGTCTGGTAGATCTCTGTCTCCTCAGGTTTGGGAGCCCACAGAAAACTTATGTAGGCACGTCAGACATTTCAGCGTAGCTCTCCAGTCTCCTACCTTACATTGTTCACAATATGGCAAATTCCCAATAGGTCACACTAGCAGTATGTTTGACTTAGGCCACTTCCACCACTTCTGGAGGTTTCGCTTTGCTTTGTGGAAGATTTTGGTCTGTTTCCCCAGATTACTGTGTGGCACCAAAACTTAACACAGGTGCTGTGAGGAAGAGCAGTTATGTGTCTGAGAGCCTTCAGGTTTCCTCTGCCACACCAAACTAGAAGTTTGGCTAGTTTCTCTTTTCCCTAGCCGAGGCTCTGACTGAGCAAGCCAGATCCTCGGCAAGCACCCAGAATCAGAAAATACCTGCAGGGGAAAGAAAGATAAAAATCCCTGTTCACATAAAAGAGTTTTCTTCTTTCTGGAATTTTAGTTGGTTGATTCTGAAGTTCTCTGATGCTCCAAAAATATATTTATAATTTATCTGGCTTTGTCCAGTTTTGCAGCAAGAGTGTTTTCCTGTCCTAGTCTCCTCTAAACCAGAAGTTCCCTTGTCATTAGTTTTTAACTCCATCAGTTATACCCTGTCAATATTATTATTGTTTGGTAAAGTCATGCTTTCAATGATTTATTCAGACGTTTACCCTTTTTTATCCTCACGATCCATTTTTACATCTTAGCATTTCTTCTTCTATCAATTTCTTCTTAAAGTACATTCTTTTTCACTTTTTAAATTTTTTCCTTGAGGAAGATTAGCCCTGGGCTAACATCTTTTCCTATCTTCCTCTATCTTGCATGTGGGTCACCACCACGGCATGGCTGATGAGTGCTGTAGGTCCACACCTGAGATCCAAACCCATGAACCCAGGCAACCAAAGTGGTACGTAGTGAACTTAAACCACTACACCAGGTGGCTGGCCCCCTTAAAGTACATTCCTTCGATGTTCCTTAATGAGCATTTGTTGGTGGTAATACTCTTAGTAAATGTTTGCATAAAAATATCTTTAATTCACCCCAGTTCTTGAGATATGATTTCATTGGGTATACACTGAAAGTTATCATCTCTCTGTACTCTGAAGAATTAATCCAACTCTCTCTTGCCTTCCATTGTTAAGAAACCTGTCATGGGTCTAAATGTAAGCCTCCATAAGTGTTCTGTCACTCTGCGGGGCTTTGAATATCTTCTTTTGTATTTGGTGTTCTTTGGTTTCCCTGGATGGATCTGACTCTAGATTTATTTTTTTAATTCTGTTTGAGATGTATTCAGCTGCCTGAAGCTAGAGTAGAAGAATTTTATCAATTCTGGAAATTTCTGTTATTATGTCTGAATATTCCTTTAAATTATATATGTATTTATATTTTTTAATTCAAATATATATACACATACTTATTTATACACATTCAATATATATTCATTAATATATATTTATATTATTTAACTCAATGTATTATATTATTCAATATAATGATTTATGATATTCAAAAAATTACATATATTATTCATATATATAGTTTCCTTTACTTGACCAAACTCAAGCCAGGCTCCTTTGAGCCCTCTTCTTCACTAAGCCTTGATCTTGGCCTATAATAACTACAGCCTCTCAGCACAAATGGATTCACCGCACACACACACATTAAAGACTTAAACACTGACATAGTTTCTAACAGCTCAAATCCACATCCCTACGATAACCCTTGCCCCCTTATAGTGCCTGTGTGAGAAAGCTCAAGGCAGCCAAAAGAATTGACTGTTTGTTCTGGCCAACACTCGATCATTGGCCCCTGACATCCCTTTCTTAGAACATTTACCCAAAAGTGCTTACAACTGTGAATCTTTCCTCTGTCTTTTTGAGTTGTGTATGTGTCTCCTATAACTGCATTTCTCAAGGTCCTGAGAGCCATTCCTTGAGAGGAAGACAGGGTGTCTGTCTCCCAGACTCTGTGAGAGGAGAGAAGTGAAACTTTGATCATTTCCAACTAACAGACACAACTGGCCAGATCACACTGCACTGACCAACACTCTGTAGCTTTTCCCTCCCTCACTCTACTGAGGCCCTGCTCACCCCTCTGCCTGCTCCTTCATTCTCCCTTTCAAATGCCCAGTCACATCTGTACAAATCAAATTGAGTTCAGCCCTGTTTCCTCTTCCTTACTGCAGTGGTATACTACTGATTAAAATCTGTTCTGATCATTTTAACTAGATTCTGGCTTTGTGTATACTCTACATTTAACACACATCCTGATAATCTTATGCATATGCATATATATGAATATACCAACACAACCATGGGCCCTCCAGGACCAGTTCAGCTGACCCCCATCTTATCAACAGAGTAGTTCCGCATTTTCTTTCAGGAACTGACACCCCTCATCCAGTTCAGGCCAGTTGAGACCACCAACCCATCAACCGGACCTGCGCAAATGCTTGATAAGTGACCTTTTTGACATCCAGCTAAAAGCTCCATCCTCAGATCATGGTAACGCTGCCAATTTGTGAACACACATCTGATGAAGAGCCATGAAGCTTGACTTTGCTTGCGCAGATCATCAATTACCTCACTTCAACTTACTTCCAATCATCTACCTCCACACATCAGACCACCCTGCCCTTCATCCCATAAATTGTAAGCAAGCCCTGGATCAGGGAGACAGATCTGAGACAGACATGTGCCCCCTGTCTCCTTGCAGATCAATCTCACAAAATAAAGCTACAATTCTTTCCCCAAAAGCTAATGCCAGAATAATTACCTTTTTTAATGTAGATTTGGCAAGAGAACCTCAATATTGTGTGGTAACATCAATACATATATATATACTTAATGGATGTTTTATCTTCTTTTACTTTTTCTTTGCTGAGGAGGATTCACTCTGAGCTAATATCTGGTGCCAGTCTTCTTCGTTTTCAAAGGAAGATACACGCTGAGCTAACCTTTGTGCCAACCTTCCTCTATTTTGTATGTGGGTTGCCACCACAGCCTGGCCAACTGATGAGTGGTGTAGGTCCATGCCCAGGAACTGAACCTGGGCTGCTGAAGTGGAGTTCTCTGAATTTAACCACTAGTCCATGGGTCTGGCCCATCTCTAATTGTTTTGAAGATGTTACTAGAGATGTAATTGAAGTTTCACTATGATCTCTGGATTTCCTTGCTGCTCCTTTAGTCCCTCACTTCAGTGTATGTGTTTCTTGCTCCATCTTTCATGCTAGAGGAATTCCTCAAATATCTAGTGGTCCTTGGCTACCCATTCGTATTTCTGTGATGAGGAGGAAACAGCTGAGTATGATCTCTGTGGGCCTGATGGGGCCTGTGTCTGTCTGGACTCCGTGTTTCTTCAGGGGTGTAGAGTGTTGAAATAAACAAGCAAACAATGTTGGTACCCACGCTTATCTGTAACAACATACTTATTCCACACATTCCCACAATGACAAACATCCTCTGAACACTTGGAAATGCTGACAACACACACACACACATACACATACACACTATTTGCAAATGACCAGCAGCAATCAGACTGTAAACTACACCTGATAATGCACACTGATAATCAGAACATACACACAGTCACACACATAGAGACCACTCACTCTCTCAGAGCCAACAGTGACTTGAACTCTCTAAACACACGCATGTCAACAAAACAAACCTTCACATAGAAGCCATAATAGCCATGCACCCTGTGACCATACAGAATTGCTGAACACACACACATCAACACAACAAGGAAAGTGGCCGTGCATTTGTGGGCTTGATCAGGGGGGTTTTCACACCTCAGCATCAACATGGACACCCCAGGGCCAGACACACACACACACACACACAAAAACCCAAAAGTGCCCAGTCTAGAGGCCTGCCCCACCACCTAGTGGTTAAGTTTAGTGAGCTCCTTTCCAGTAGCCTGGGTTCGGTTCCTGGACACAGACCTACACCACTCATCAGCAGCCATGCTGTGGGGGTGACCAACATACAAAATAGAGGAAGACTGGCATGGATGTTAGCTCATGGTGACTTTTCCTCAGCAAAAATATAAATAAAGAACCCAGTCTATGGTATTTTTGTTACAGCATCCCATACTGACTAGGACACTGAGTGTGTGAATAAGTTCATCTAGATCGATGATCCTTCATCCACATGACACATTATTGCCAATGATTCCTAATTTGGTGTGAGTCAAATTTCCCTTAAGGATCGTAAACTCATTAGGGACTTTCTCCATAGTTATGTACATATTGATACGCATGAAAAGGTTGCATCAAGTGCTTTATCGATGCCTTAGTCTCACACATCATCCCATTAGCCTTCAACGAACCTCAGTGTTATAGCCAGTGCATTGAAAAATAGAGGAAATTCCCTGGACGGAAGAGGGGCTGGTATCCATCGTGCAGCTCCTGTCCTCTGTCCAGCCAGCTCCAGCGCAGGGTCAATTTATAAGATGGGCTTTCCTCCAGGCAGCTCTGTCTTTCTCCCAGCCTGTTCTCATTTAGGATGATCTCACCAAGAGCAATGAGTGGAAATTGGAATGGAAGAGCTACAGAAGGCATCTGCCAGGGGAAATTCTTTGTGGTTACATGATCTAGCATACGGACACCCGGCTGCTCTAAGGTGTCCTGAAAATGGAACCCTTCCCATGTCTGCAATATCCCTCTATGTCCTCTTTCCCCACCATCTCTCTGTTCTTGGTGGCAAAATTCCCTTGGCAACGACAATATAAAAATGCAAATAGGGCATGGTCCATTTCCAGTCTCAGAATTCTGTGAAATTTTACTGCCTATCTCCAGTCTTCCAGGACTAAGGCTCTTTTTACTCTTTTAAGATTAGATCACATTTTAATCTCCTTGAATCAGAGTTTTCTTTCATCCTTGTTATGTATATACATTTTCTAGCACAGAATATTGAAAATATTGTTTTTGGCCCTACAATTTCCAGATTAATTCATAGCTATTTTCTGATGGATGCATGCCTTTTTAATTATGTTTATAATGCCATTAACTATAGAAATTGACTACATGCTGAGTAGTAATGTAGTAATACAGGAAAATGGCCCATTTTTATTCATCATAAAGTTTCTTGTTTTCATCAAGACAAATACACGGATACTTAATTATTCAGCAAAAACTCTTACTTGTACATGTAAGCAATAATAAATCTATTGGAGTTGGTTTACCTTGTCGATTATTCCTTGTTTCTGAATTGTCCCTTCAGCGTTTCCGTGAACATTTTAGAATCCTACATCCTTATCCTACCATTTTAAATACTAGGTCATTGACAAAAGTCCACATGACTTATCCAGTTGTGTGCTAGTGTGTCCTTTGTAGGGTGTCTTTCCAGGTACGTTTTCCAATGTGAACTCCAGCTGATGGCCTTGTGACACTGACGTAAATACTGGTGTCTCCACATATCATGGGGCCTGTGGTGTGTGGTCCTTTATGGAGTCATATATAACCAAATATTTTCATTCAATCAGTGTAAACAATGCTATGGAAAGTAGATTGAGGACAATTAATAAAAGATGATTGATTATGAACATGCTGTTAGGGAGAAAAATTGAAGCTCTGGCTGTAAAGGTTTATGTTTATGCAATTAATCAGCCACCCTAACAAACCCCGTTCATAGGCAGGGCTATATACATATATATATTAGATTAAAATTATATCATCTATTAGTTTGAATGTGCTTTTGTAAAGTATGCCTTGTTTCTCTTGCCCTTTCTTACTGGGAGAAATACGGAATAGATAGAAAAAGACTGGCTTACTCTGGTCCTAACTCAGATCATGTAGGGCTTGAATCGTTGAACAAATAAGCCATTAAAGGCGGCTACACCACTGGGATTTCCTGATCTAACATCGGTTACACACCCTATTGTGGATATGGACTCTGGAAAAGGATTGTGCTGTTATCCTGAGGGTAACTTGTTCTGTTGATCAATATTTTGGATCAATAAGTGATAAAATCTAGCTGGTCTAGATTTTAATCACTCAGAGGTTATTTTCTTCTCTGAGGTCACCCCAACCAAAATTGTTAGTCCCTTTAAGTTTTGTTATCTCTTAATTTGGCTTATCTTTGTTTTTTTTTAATTAACTGAAGCTCCATAGAGTCTTCTTATCTTATTTTGTCATTCCTGCCTCTTCAGACAAAGACCAATTTCACTGTTTCAATGTAAGAGAGAGTAAAACCCTCGAGTGGCCCTTCATACAAGTTCTCATTTAGACAACAAATGATGATGTTGCCTTTGCAAGGTCTGGTCACTGCGGCTTTTACACCGTTTGACTGAGCAAGCAGTGCCTGTAACACCAGAAATGCCAGAGGAGATGCTTTAGGTAAACAGGTGTGGGCTGTGTTTGACGAGTTTCTTTTACTTTTTAAAACTTTCCTTGAATGCCTACCTGTGTTGGGTTAACAGTTAATATAATAAATAATTATTGGGTTGAATTTATTTTATTGTTAACTTTTGGTGATTATGTGTTCTGATATAAGATTATGCAAGGAGAAACAACTCTTATTCCTCATAGTAACAGTACTACTTCTATGAATTGATAGATTAATGCAGTGTTAGACTAGGAGTTAGTTTCTGTGATTGATTTTAAGTATATTGTCGAACCTGAAGGCTTTCTTAATTGGTGGCTGAATTTAGGTCAACTAGGGTATTGTTTGTACTCCCTGTCTAAGGAAGGTTGTATCCTGTATGTAAAAGGCTGTACATCTTTAGGGCTGGGTCTGGAGGAGGCAGGAGGCTGGACAAGTGTGGAGCTGGCTCTGGCCCAGAGGGATGAGCAAGAGACTCAGGGCACCTGCTGCCACACACAGCCGCAGCAGACATCACTCATCAGTCACGCCATGCTTGGCTGCAGAGCCAAGAGAGCCCCCAGTCCTCAACAAGGTGCACTCCAAAGCCACTCCCGGGCAGAGCACGGGACTGTGATGAACCCATTTGCAGTCCCTGCTCCCCTAAGACGTGCTGCAGGCCTCCTTTCCCCACTTACCTCAGCAGCTCCTCACTGTCCTCTGGACTCAGGCTTTCAAGGCCTGCCAGCAGGCTGCTCCAGCACTTCTTCCTCCTTATCATCGTCTCTCCTTTCTGCTCTCAATCTAGTTCCAGGGCAAGTTACTTGTGGCTCCTGAGTGCTGCTCCTTGTCCTGGAAGGCCCTTGCTTCACCCCATCCACGCTGTACACTCCTACTTACCCTTCAAGATTCGACTCCAGTGATGTCTCCTCGGGAAGAAATCCCTGATGTTCCATCTTCCCAGGCATGCTCTGGGCCACCACTCTGCCTCCTGACCACGTCCATCACTGCTGGGAACCTTGCTGGGCCCTTGTCTGGTCTCCACGTCCAGCCTAACCCCTAAGGGGGGGATGAAATGCTTAGGTTGAGGAAGTGGAGCAGACTCTTGGACCGTGGTGACACTGCCCACCCAAGGAGAGGTCATTCTTTGACCCACTTCCAGCTTGGGCCAAATGCAGCTCAGGGGGAACCAAGACAGGGAGGCTGGCTCTGGGCTCCACAGGTCACAGGGTCAGCCTAGAGAAAGGGCACAAGGGGCCACACAAAGGGTCTCAGGACAGAACTCCAAGTCAACAATACCCTTGCCAAAGGCAGCAGGGGCCAAAGGCAGCTGCACAGGCCTCAGGAGTTGCTGGTGAGATTTTCATCTGCTCAGAGAGGCCCAGGGCTGGATAGAAGGAACTCAGGAGGCCCGTCTGTGGTGGAGGCCACCTCGGGGGCATGTAAGCAGAAGCTGAGGTTCCCACAGCAAGTGGAATCTGAAGAGGTGACCCTCAGACCCCTGGCAGCTCTAAGGTCTCCGAGTTGGAAGTCAGTCCCCTCAGTCACAGCCTCTAGCTGCCCGCTTACAGGGCTGTGCCTCTCAAACACAGCTCCAAAGGCAAGTGGAGGCTGAGGGTGAATCACACTTCCTACCCGTGAGAACCTCTGTGATCCCGGCTTCCCACAAGGGGTCAAGGATGATGAACAAGGGACAGAGGGACTGACCCACACGACTTCCCCATGGATTCTGAACATGTTTGTGATTCACGGGGCCACTAAGTATCTGTCCTCATCTCCACTCCTTTCTCCCCAAAAGGACATGTCAGTGTTTACTATGACATCCACAGACACATCAAGGGCATCTGGGAAGTGTCATGTGTACGTCTGGTGAGAAAGGAACTGTGAAAACTAGTAATATCTGCATCCATGTGTGCAGATACTGACATCCACATACAGCAGTCACATTCCTCCAGCAGCCCTGGAATACTCCGCAATCACGCTGACAGGTTTTGACACATGGGAGCCAAACCAACTGGTGCTGTTCCCGAATGCAACCACTGCTGGAGCCTACCTTGAGATTGGGGGTAGCCTGGGTGCCATGCCCCATCTCACAAAAGTCTGGCTGTTGTCCAGGAAGGTCTCACAGCCTTTGAGGATCATGCACTCCATGGCTATGTTTTCCTGGATGCTCTCTGTCTCGTTTACTTCATTGTTCATTATCCTGTGGGGACAGAAAATAAGCCAGAGACAGGCTGCCCCCACCTCTCAGGGAGAAGGGAATGCCGGGCTTCTGGTCAGACGTAGGAAGAAGGCCTGGCACCCAGGATGCTCAGGTGGAGCCTGCGGTCATGAACGGGGAGAGAGCACGCATATTGAATACCTGCTGTGCTGGGCACTCTATGGGCATTATCACACATCATCCTTCTGACAGCCCAAGGAGACAGATGGCCTTATTTCAGAGAGACAGAAATGGAGATTAATAGCTAGAAAGCAGGTCTGATCTAAAAGTCTGAACCATGTCCTTGAGGGCACATGCTTGGGGAGCCCACTCGGGGTCCATGGCAGTGAGGGCCCAAGCTGCGAGGAAACCACACCTGGGGGCACCAGGGGCCCATGGCCGGGAGGTCCCAGGCCCTAACAGGCCCCAGCTTTGGGCTGTGCGGAGAATGGGGTTAGAGCCAGCCCCTGACCCAGTGGACCACAGGCTGTTCAGCTCCACAGAACAGGCAGTGTGGGAAGGTGAGGGGGAGCTCCGGGTCCTAAGCCCACCTCCAGGCCCTTCCTCCTGTCAGCTTAGAGCCTCAACCTCTGGGCTCTTGCCCCAGACAAGACCCTAGAAGAGGCTCCACGTTAGAGTCTGAGATCAGAAGTGTTGTGGGTGTCCGTCCTCAGCCCTGCTCTTGAGAGTGCTGGGAGCTGAGAGAACCATTCTCCATCTGCTTTGTCTCTCTCTCCCTCTCTACGTTGCTGCTCTCTCTCTGACTTGCTTCATCACTGTCTCTCTCCTTCCCCATCTTTGCCTCTGTTCCTCTCCCCCTACCTCTCCCTGCTGCAGATTCCCAGGCACATTCTGACACTGCACGAGCTCCTGGCCCACTTTTCACGAGCACATCGAACCAACAGCCTGGACGAAGCCAGGGTTAAACTGGAGGAGCTGTCTGGGTGAGCCCGGCTTCCGGGTGCCCCCACCAGTGGACAAGCCAGGGCGGAGGATGCTCCCCAGCGGGAGTTGGCTGACCCCCAGATGGTAAAAGCTCATGTTCAGGTTAGGATCCCAAGTGGTGAGGGTTGGGGGACCCCCAGCTTGCCCCACCTGAAAGCAGGCCTGCCGGAGCAATCTGAGGAGTTCACAGCTGAAGCCCAATGGGCACTTGGTGGGATGGTGTGGGTGCTGTGCTGTCCTTGGCACAGATGGGGTTCGAGGAAGGGCCCTGGGTACTCACGTGAGCCCACGTGTCAGAATGGGGAACCGCCCAGGGACTCACAGGCACTCTGCCAACTTCCTCTGTTCTCCAGTGTCAGTGTGTCACAATCTGTGGTTTAGGAGCCCCAGAGGGGGTCCTGGGTGATGGGCCTTCATGTGCCCAAGGTTGCAGTCAACAGCAGGTAGTGTCATGGGTGGAGAAGCCCATGACTAGTCCAGTGTCAGAGGCCCCAGCCCTCTGGTCAAGTCCCCTCCCCTGCCCCTCTTTCAGTCACCAAAGTACAGGGCAACCTTCCTCTGTCGGGGCAGAAGCAGAGGGGCTGGGAAGGAGGCACCTACAACAACCCAGGCAGCAGTTGACGGTGGCCTATACCAGGTGGTGGCAGTGGAGGCGAGGAGGAGGTTCAGATTCTGGGTGTGTTTTGAAGATGGAACCAACAGGAGTTTCTGATGCATTAGATGTGAGGAGAGAGAAGACGGGAGTCAAGGGTGAGTCCAGCGTTTTTGGCTGAGCAAGCAGAAGGTTGGAGTTGCTGCTAACCGGGATGGAGAAAGGTGCAGGAAGGGCAGATGTGGAAGGGGAGTCTTTCTTGCTTCACTGGAGCTTTACTGGGGGCATGTTGAACTTGAGATGGACAACAGTGGTGGAGAGGACAAGAAGGGAGGAGGGCGTTTGAGTCTGGGGTTTCAGGGTGGGAGCCATTCAGGAACCATCAGCTCAGAGATGGTATTTAAAGTCACAAGACTGGTGAGATCACCAGGGGAGTGAGTTTAGGCAGGAACGAGATGCGCACCAAGAGCTGAGCCCTGTGGTCTCCACCTTATGAAGGCCAAGAGATGATGAGCAGCCTCGTAGTCAGTGTTGGGCTGCCACAAACTGCAAAGGAATGTCAGTGTGCAGAATGTGAGGTCCAGTACCTAGCCCTGCCAACCACTCAGTGCCCTAAATGGCTTCCTGAATCCAGCAAAAGGCAGCCAGTAGGGCCACGGATCCCAGCTGGGTAGAGGGAGAACACGGCTGGACCAGGGCAGGGCACAGGCCCCGGAGTGGAGGTTCATTCAGGGAGCAAATGTAATCAGAGCATGATTGCCGACTAACAAAAACCATTGTGGGGTGGGGACCCCAGTCTTCTCATGCCCCCAAGGAGCCAAATCCTGCACACTTCCCCAAGGAGAAGACTTGGAGCTCCAGCGAGACTCCTCGTCACTGCGGGTTGCCCTGTTCCTGTTCAAGCAGGAGTGAGGAAGGCACATGAGTGCCAAGCCCTTTGTCCTAAGACCCTGATCCCCTTTCCTGAAGCCTACTCCTCCGTTGTCCCACCTGATCACCTGCACCTGGCCTGAACCCAGCCCTAGTAGCACAGAAGAGGGTTTTCCTGTCACCCTGACAGCAGCCCTTTCATCCTTCTCTCTCCTTCCCTTTGGGGACTGAGGAAGGCTCCCAGCCCGGCAAGAAGCCATCAGATAACCTATCCTCCTTGGCTGTGCTCAGAAACACTCCTCCCCTGGGGCTGACTCTCTCCTACCTCTGGCCTTCGTCCCGCTTTTTCTCCTGAACCTCATCTCTTGGGCTCACTGTAACCCAGGTCGTCACTTTCAGTCCCCCCGGGAGCCTGTGGCCCTGGGAACTCCTCCCCAGCTTCGTGGACAGTGTGGCTTTCAGTACAATCCCCAGCCTGGGCTGGCAGTAGTCCTGAGCAGCTGCAGCTGGCATTGTCTAAGAGTTAAACTAGTGTTGCTACTCTGGAATCGCCACCTTGTTTGTAGCAAATACAGCCCTCCTCAACAAAATCCTCACCCTCTTTGAAAGAAATGGTTCTGCTTACCTTTGCTAACCTCCAAAAGCGAGTCCATATCCAGGGAACTAGCATATCCTTGAAATCCTAGAACAGGGCTAGGGCCTGGGCTGCTAAGAAGAGCACTGCTTAGAGAGAGGGACTGAGGCTCCTAAGGAAGAGACCCCATCTCCATGCCCCAGTCTGATAACCAGAAACAACGGATAATAATAGTTTTATAATAACACCTTTGCAACCAGTGATAATAGCAACAGTCATCACGGCCCTTTACTCAAGCACCTTCCATGTGATGGGCCTGAGGTCAGCACGTGAAATGCGTTCTCTTCCATCCTCACTCCGACCTTCTACAGGCGAGCAAACTGAGGGTCAGGAGGGCCCAGTAATTTGCTCATCATGCTGAGTTCGTTAATCACGGATCCAGCCCCACCAGTGTCATCTCTTATTGCTGGGAGGGTTAAATGGGACAGTGTCTACGAGAGAACTTCGAAAACCATGCATATTAACCAGCCCTCTTGGTGATCTGGTCGTGGTTGTAGAATTTGAGGCATCAGCAGACAAATAAGAGGTTTTGTGCTTTTTTTGGAGTAGGTGGGGTATTTTTTCCAGACGCTCTTCCCTCAAAAATCACTAACTTCCTAAGACTCCTGAAAACCCACCAAGGTTCTTAGTAAAGTTGGCAACTCACACTTCTCTTTTTCCACCAATGCTATTTTTAAAAAGCAGTTCAATGGCTCAAACTCCTGGAGAGGAGGGCTGTTGCAGCAGTCAGAACAGGACAAATAGGAGAGTTGTCCTTATTCTCAGATTAAGGGGCAAAGTGTGTCCTGCTCCCCCCCCCAGGTGTGCTGGAGCCTACTGAAGTCAGTCTTTCCATGAGCAAGTAGGATTGCCAGGTGCTCCAAATCTAAGCCATTCCAGGGCCCAAACATTAAGGAAGAAGTGTATAAAGTACATTGGGTGAAGGGAGGAGATAACAAGTGCAAAGGCCCTGAGGCAAGATGGGTGGGTGGACTTCTATGGATGGAGATAAGGTCAACAGTGGTGTGGGGGGCAGAGTAATGAAGAAAGGTTGTTTCCTGTACACCAGTCCTCCTCCCAGTTTTGCCATCTCTGTTCGACGTGGTTCAGACTTTTAGATCAGACCTGCTTTCTAGCTATTAATCTCCATTTCCGTCTCTCTGAAATAAGGCCATCTATCTCCTTGGGCTGTCAGAAGGATGATGTGTGATCATGCCCATAGAGTGTCCAGCACAGCAGGTATTCAATATGCATGATCTCTCCCCCTTCATGACCACAGGCTCCACCTGAACAACCTGGGTGCCAGGCCTTCTTCCTACGTCTGGCCAGAAGCCCGGCATTCCCTTCTCCCTGAGAGGTGGGGGCAGCCTGTCTCTGGCTTATTTTCTGTCCCCACAGAATAATGAACAATGAAGTAAACGAGACAGAGAGCATCCAGGAAAACATAGCCATGGAGTGCATGATCCTCAAAGGCTGTGAGACCCTCCTGGACACCAGCCAGAATTTTGTGAGATGGGGCATGACACCCTGCCACACCCAATCTCATGGTAGGCCCCAGCAGTGGTGGCATTCGGGGAAAGCACCAGTTGGTTTGGCTCCCATGTGTCAAAACCTGTCAGCGTGATTGCGGAGTATTCCAGGGCTGCTGGAGGAATGTGACTGCTGTATGTGGATGTCAGTATCTGCACACATGGATGCAGATATTACTGTTTTTCACAATTCCTTTCTCTCCAGATGTACACGTGATTCTTCCCAGATGCCCTTGATGTGTCTGTGGCTGTCACAGTAAACACTGACATGTCCTTTTGGGGAGAAAGGAGTGGAGATGAGGACAGATACTTAGTGGCCCCGTGAATCACAAACATGTTCAGAATCCATGGGGAAGTCATGTGGGTCAGTCCCTCTGTCCCTTGCTCATAATCCTTGGCCCGTTGTGGGAAGCCGGGATCACAGAGGTTCTCACGGGTAGGAAGTGTGATTCACCCTCAGCCTCCACTTGCCTTGGGAGCCTTGGGAGAGGCACAGCCCTGTGAGCGGGCAGCTAGAGGCTGTGACTGAGGGGACTGACTTCCAACTCGGAGATATTAGAGCTGCCAGAGATCTGAGGGTCACCTCTTCAGAGTCCACTTGCTGTAGGAACCTCAGCTTCTGCTTACATGCCCCCAGGTGGCCTCCACCTCAGAGGGGCCTCCTGAGTTCCTTCTATCCAACCCTGAGATGCTCTGAGCAGATGAAAAGTTCGCCAGCACCTCCTGCGGCCTGTGCAGCTGCCTTTGGCCCCTGCTGCCCTTAGCAAGGGTATTGTTGACTTGGGGTTCTCTCCTGAGCCCCTTTGTGTGGCCCCTTGTGCCCTTTCTCTAAGCTGAGCCTGTGACCTGCTGGGCCCTGAGCCAGCCTTCCTGTGTCCTGGCTCATCCTGAGCTGCATTGGGCCCAAGCTGGAAGTGGGCCAAAAATGACCTCTTCTTGGGTGGGGAGTGTCACCACTGTCCAGGAGTCTGCTCCATTGCCCTGAGCCTAAGCATTTCCTCCCCCCTTAGAGGCTATGCTGGACGTGGACACCAGACAAGGGGGCCCAGCGAGGTTCCCGGCAGTGACGGACGTGAGCAGAAGGCAGAGTGGTGGCCCAGATCATGCCTGGGAAGATGGAGCATCAGGGTGGGCTTCTCGAGGAGGCATCACTGGAATCGAGTCTTGAAGGGTAAGTAGGAGGGCACAGGGTGGATGGGGTGAAGGAAGGGCCTTCCAGGACAAAGAACAGCACTCAGGAGCCACAAGTAACTTGCCCTGGAACTAGATTGAGAGCAGAGAGGAGAGAAGATGATAAGGAGGGAGAAGTGCTGGAGCAGCCTGCTGGCAGGCCTTGAAGGCCTGAGTCCAGAGGACAGTGAGGTGCTGCTGAGGTAAGTGGGGAAAGGAGGCCTGCAGCACGTCTTAGGGGAGCAATGACTGCAAATGGGTTCATCACCGTCCCCTGCTCTGTCCGGGAGTGGCTTTGGAGTGCACCTTGTTGAGGACTGGGGGCTCTCTTGGCTCTGCAGCCAAGCATGGCATGACTGATGAGTGATGTCTGCTGCGGCTGTGTGTGGCAGCAGGTGCCCTGAGTCTCTTGCTCATCCCTCTGGGCCAGAGCCAGCTCCACACTTGTCCAGCCTCCTGCCTCCTCCAGACCCAGCCCTAAAGATGTACAGCCTTTTACATACAGGATACGTCCTTCCTTAGAGAGAGAGTACAAACAATAGCCTAGTTGGCCTAAATTCAGCCACCAATTAAGAAAGCCTTCAGGTTCGACAATATACTTAAAATCAATCACAGAAACTAACTCCTAATCTAATACTGCATTAATCTATCAATTCATAGAAGTAGTACTGTCACTATGAGGAATAAGAGTTGTTTCTCCTTGCATAATCTTATATCAGAACACATAATCACCAAAAGTTAGCAATAAAATAATTTCAACCCAATAATTATTTATTACATTAATTCTTAACCCAACACAGGTAGGCATTGAAGGAAAGCTTTAAAAAAGTAAAAGACACTCGGCAAACACAGCCCATACCTGTTTACGTAAAACATCTCTTCTGGCATTTCTGGTGTTACAGGCACTGCATGTCCAGTGACACGGTGTAAAAGCCGCGGTGACCAAAACTTGTAAAGGCAACATCATCATTTGTTGTCTAAATGAGAACTTGTATGAAGGGCCACTTGAGGGTTTTACTCTCTCTTACATTTAAACAGTGAAATTGACCTTTCCCTGAAGAGGCAGGAATGACAAAATAAGGCGAGAAGACCCTATAGAGCTTCAATCAATTAAAAAAAAAACAAAGGTAAGCCAAATCAAGGGATAACAAACTTAAATGGACTAACAATTTTGGTTGGGGTGACCTCAGAGAAGAAAATAACCTCTGAGTGATTAAAATCTAGACCAGCTAGTCAAAATATTTTATCATTTATTAATCCAAAATATTGATCAACAGAACACGTTACCCTCGGGATAACAGCACATCCTATTCTACACTCCATATCCACAATAGGGTGTATGTCTGTGATGTTGGATCAGTAGATCCCAGTGGTGTAGTTGCCATTAATTGCTCATTTGTTGAACGATTCAAGCCCTACATGATCTGAGTTCAGACCAGAGTAATCCAGTCAGTTTCTATCTATTCCATATTTCTCCCAGTACAAAAGGGCAAGAGAAACAAGGCATACTTTACAAAAGCACATTCAAACTAATAGATGATATAATCTTAATCTAATATATATATGTATATAGGCCTGCCTATAAACGGGGTTTGTTAGGGTGGCTGATTAATTGCATAAAAAGTAAACCATTATACCCAGAGGTTCAATTTTTCTCCCTAACAGCATGTTCATAATCAATCATCTTTTATTAATTGGCATCAATCTACTTTCCATAGCATTCCTTACACTAATTGAATGAAAAGTATTAGGTTATATATGACTCTGTAAAGGATCTGTCTTGACGTGAGTACAGCCATGTTTGGCCGCTCCATCGACATATAGACACCAGCACACAAAGAAATACAAAGCTGCTTTCTGTGTGGTGGAAACTGGCCTTTTCCTGAGAACTGGCCTTTCTCCCATGGAGAGAGTTGAAAGTTGTAACATTTCAAGGCTCCTGGAGCACCGTAGCGCGGGATGGACTGGCCAACTGTGCCGGGCTAAGATGGTAACCAATGAGAACAATGCACGTACACAACTACTGGGCTGGGACGTTAGCTAAGGGGCTCAGTGCACGTACGCCACTGATAACCATTTTGTGCATGGGAACACTAGATGCGTGCTCTGTAAACTCTGTAACTGTTTATAAAAACTGCTGGAAATTGAGACCTGGTGAGAGTTCCACCTGTGGAAGGGACACCTTGCCCAGGACGTGTGATCCTTGCCCAGCCACGTCGATTGACAGGGCTTTCCCGGCAGTGGGGCGTGGATGTTGTGAATAATTGATTTGATGTGAAGTAATTGATTTGATATGAAGTAATTGATTTGACGTGTTCTCTTTTCGGTCAACCTGGTGTTTCTCTTTCCAGTTGATTTTTGTCATTTCTCTTCAGCCGATGTGGATGTTTTCCCTTTCCAGTCGGGCTGATGTTTTTTCCCTCTTAATATTTGACCTATTCGGATCTGTTTGCAGACTCTCGCCTTTACTATCCTCTATATAATAAAATATACCTTCAGTCCATTTGTTTGGAGTGGAAAGTGTCTTTTACATCTCCGATCGAATCCCCGAACCTCTCATAACAGACCACACATCGTTGGCCCCATGATCTGTGGAGACACCAGTATTTATATCAGTGTCACAAGGCCATCAGCTGGAGTTCACATTGGAAAATGTACCCGGGAAGACAACCTACGGAGGACCCAGTAGCACACAACTGAACAAGTAATGTGGACTTTTGTCGATGACCACGTCAAAACGTACCTAGGAAGACACCCTACAAAGGATCCGCTAACACACAACTGAATGAGTAATGTGGACTTTTGTCGATGACCTAGTATTTAAAATGGTAGGATAGGGCCGGCCTTGTAGCTGAGCGGTTAAGTGCACGCAATCCGTTGTTGGCGGCCCGGGTTTGGATCCCAGGCGTTCATTGACACACCACTTCTCCGGCCATGCTGAGGCAGCTTCCCACATACAGCAACTAGAAGAATATACAGCTATGACATACAATGATCTACTGGGGCTTTGGGGGAAAAATAAATTAATAAAAATTATAACAAAGAAAATAAAATGGTAGGATAAACATGCAGAATTCTAAAGTGTTCATGGAAATGTTGAATACACAATTCAGAAACAAGGAATAATCGACAAGGTAAACCAACTCCAATAGATTTATAATTGCTTACATGTACATAGTAAAAGCTTTTGCTGAACAATTAAGTATTCATGTATTTGTTTTGATGAAAACATGCAACTTTATGTTGAATAAAAATGGGCCATTTTCCTGTATTAGTACATTACTACTCAGCATTTAGTCAATTTCTATAGTTAATGGAGTTATAAACATAATTACAAAGGCATGCATCCATCAGAAAATAACTATGAGTGAATCTGGAGATTGTAGGACCAAAAATCATATTTTCAATATTATGTATTAGAACATGTATATACATAACAAGGATGAGAGAAAACTGATTAAAGGAGATTAAAATGTAATCTAATCGTAAAAGAATAAGAAGAGTGTCAATCCTGGGAGACTGGGGATAGGCAGTAAAATTTCACAGAATTCTGAGACTGGAAATGGGCCATTCCCTACTTTCATTCTTTTATTGTCATTGCCAAGGGAATTTGGCCACCAAGAACAGAGAGATGGAAGGGAAAGTGGACATGGAAGGATATTGCAGACATGGGAAGGGTTCCATCTTCAGGACACCTTAGAGCAGCCAGGTGTCCATATCCTAGGTCATGTAACCACAAAGAATTTCCCCTGGCAGATGCCTTCTGTAGCTCTTCTCTCTAAATTTCCACTCATTCCTCCTGGTGAGATCATTCTAAATGAGAACATGTTGGGAGAAATACAGAGCTGCCTGAAGAAAAACCTACCTTGTAAATTGACACTGCTCTAGAGCTGGCTGGGCAGAGGACAGGAGCTACACGATGGATACCGACCCTTTTCAGTCCAGGGACTTTCCTTTATTGCCCTTTGGGGAATACACTGACTGTAAAACTGAGGTTCACTGAAGGCCAATGGGATCAGGTGTGAGACTAAGGTGTCAATAAAGCACTTGACGCAACATGTTTTCATGTGTATCAATATGTGCATAACTAGGGAGAAGGGCCTTAACATCTTTATGATCCTTAAGGGAAGTTTGACTCACACCAATTTAGGAATCATCGGCAGTAACGTGTCATGTAGAAGAAGGATCGTCAATCTAAATGAACTTATTCACACACTCAGTGTCCTAGTCAGTATGGGATGCTGTAACAAAAATATCATAGATGGGGTACTTTATTTATTTATATTTTTGCTGAGGAAGATTCACCATGAGCTAACATCCGTGCCAGTCTTCCTCTATTTTGTATATGGGTCACCCCCACAGCATGGCTGCTGATGAGTGGTATAGGTCTGTGTCCAGGAACCGAACTCATGCTACAGAAGAGGAGCTCATTGAACTTAAACACTAGGCCATGCGGCAGGCCCCTAGACTGGGCATTTTTGGGTTTTGAATGTGTGTGTGTGTGAGGAAGATCAGCCCTGAGATAACATCTGATGTCAATCTTCCTCTTTTTTGCTGAAGAATATTGGCCCTGGGCTAACATCTGTGCCCACCTTCCTCTACTTTTTATATGGGACGCTGCCACAGCATGGTTTGAGAAGCGGTGCATCGGTGCATGCCCGGGATCTGAACCTGTGAACCCTGGAACCACTGAAACGGAGCACCCATATTTAGCCACTGCACCACCGGGCCATCCCTAGACTGGGCACTCTTAACAACAAAAGTGCATTCCTCACAATTCTGAAGACTGGCTTGTTCAACATCTAGGTTCAAGCTGATTTGCTTTTGGTGAGAGCTCTCTTCCTGTTTTGCAGAAGGACAGCTTCTTGCTCTACCCTCATCTGGCAGAGAGAGCTCTGGCACTCCATCTCCTTGTAAGGCCACTAATCCCATCATGGGGGCTTCACACTCATGGCCTCATCTAAGCTAATTAACACCCAAAGGCCCCAATTCCAAATACCCTCAGGTCGGGGATTAGGATTTTACCGTATGAAATTGGATTACATAGACATTCAGTCTACAGCATTCATGAAACCAACAATTAACAAATATTTATAGAAGTCATACAGCCCAAACTGAAGAATGTTCTGGAGATCATGTGGCAAATGATACAGTGTCTTTCCCTTCATAGAGTCTTCTAGTGGAGGGAGTAAAAATTAACAACAGCCAAACAAAACTTGTGATATTTAAAAGCTAACATAGATCAATTATGACAGACTGTACTTACAATTGTCTTCTGGTAAGACAGGTCTGATTATCAGAGTCCAGATTAAGCAAATTCCCCCGGGTGAGGGCATGTGTGGCAATCTCACCTATAAAGGCTCTTTCCTTTTTGAAATTTTCTTTCATCTAGTCCTGTTTGCTTCCACATCCCTTTGGTGTTTTCAAACACACAGTATTTATTAAATCAATGTTTAATTGTTGCTCTGCCTTTACCACACATGACTAGAAGCAGAAGTTACTGGACTTTGCTGGAACCAAATTTCAGTTCATTTTTCCTCCTCATTCTGTTCAGACTCTCTTCTCTCACTGTTGAAATAGCAAATGCCTTAGGGGAGAAGCCACGTGGAGATGGTGCTCACAATCTTGTGCTTCCCTAGTCTCAGAGATTGTAGACCCTCAAATCCTGTCTGCACAGGATGTTCTACAACCCTTCAAACAGCTGTTCTGTGTGCTTTGTCCAGCTATTCTAGATGCCCAAGAAAAGCTACTCAGTAAAAGTGGAACCTGAAGTAACTTTATCCTGAAATGTTTTAAATATTTTAAACCAATGAATATTTGTCATTTGTCAAGGAGTATTTTTATAGTTTTATAAGAAACATTTAAATAGGAATTTTAACAGCAATAATGGCTGTTCTTTGGCCAGAATTCCATGTCATTCATTGTTTGGAATTATATCTAAGCTTTGATGCACTGTCTTCAGTGCTTTTTAAAATAACACTGTTCCTTACTTTTAAATATCTTGTGATGGGTTTGTATCAGTCACCTCCTTTGTACCATGTCAGATCCTCTTGTGTCCTCATACCCTTGAGTCATATGTCATTTAGCAACCAGCTTTTTGGGTATCATATTTGCTTTACGCACGTGTCTCCTGACTGCTCCCCACATGTTCTCCCTGTGCCCTCTGCCTCTCCTTCTCGCCCCGGGGTGTCCATGTTGATGCTGAGGTGTGAAAACCCCCCGGATCAAGCCCAGATGTGCATGGCCACGTTCCTCGTTGTGTGGATGTGTGTGTGTTCAACAATTCTGTATGGTCACAGGGTGCATGGCTATTATGGCTTCTATGTGAAGGTGTGTTTTGTTGACGTGTGTGTTTAGAGAGTTCAAGTCACTGTGGGCTCTGAGACAGTGAGTGGTCTGTATGTGTGTGTTTGTGTGTATGTTCTGAGTATCAGTGTGCATTATCATGTGTAGTTTACAGTCTGAATGCTGCTGGTCATTTGCAAATAGTGTGTATGTGTGTGTGGGTGTGTGTTGTCAGCATTTCCATGTGTTCAGAGGATGTCTGTCATTGTGGGAATGTGTAGAATAAGTATGTTGTTAGAGATCAGTGTGGGCACCAACACTGTTTGCCTGTTACTAGTTCAACCCTCAACACCCCTAAAGAAACATTGAGTCCAGACATTCATAGTCCCCATGAGGCCCACAGAGATCTTACTCAGCTGTTTTCTTCCCATCACAGAAATATGAACAGGTAGCCAAGGACCACTTGATATTTGAGGAATTCCTCCAGCATGAAAGATGTAACAAGAAACACATACACTGAAGTGAGGGACTAAAGGAACAACAAGGAAATCCAGAGATCATAGTGAAACTTCAATTGTATATCTAGTAACATCTTCAAAACACTTAGACATGGGCTGGTCCCAGGGCTTATTGGTTAAGTTAAGAAAACTCCACTTCAGTGGTCAAGGTGCAGTTCCTGGGCATGGACCTACACCACTCACCAGTGGCCATGCTGTGGTGGCAACCCACATACAAAATAGAGGAAAGTTGACAAAGGTGTTAGCTCAGCGTGAATCTTCCTCAGCAAAAAGAAGGTTGGCAACAGATGTTAGCTCAGGGTGACTCCTCTTAAGCAAAGAGAATAAAAAAAAATAAAACAGCCAGTAAGTGTATATACATGTATTGATGTTACTGCACAATATTGGGGTTCTCTTGCCCAATGCACATTAAAAAAGCCAATTATTCTAGCATCAGCTTTTGGGAAATGAAGTGTAACTTTATTTTGTGAGATTGATCTGCAAGGAGACGGGGGCATGTGTCTGTCTCAGATCTGTCTCCCTGATCCAGGTCTTGGGGCACAATTTATGCGATAAAAGGCAGGGTGTTCTGACGTGTGGAGGTAGATGATTGGAAGTAAGGAGAAGTGAGGTAATTGATGATCTGCGCAAGCAAAGTCAAGCTTTGCAGCTGTTCATCAGATGTGTGTTCACAAATTGGCAGTGTTACCATGATCGGAGAATGGAGTTTTTAGCTCCTTGATGTCATAAAGGTCACATATAAAGCATCTGTGAACTCCCAGTTGATGAGTTGGTGGTCCCAACTGGTCTGAACTGGAAGAGGGGTCTCAGTTCCTGAAAGAAAACTCTTAACTACTCTGTTCATAAGATGGGGTCAGTTGAACTGGTCCTGGACGGCCCATGGTTACGTTTGTATATGCGTATCTAAGCATATGCATGAGATTATCTGTATGTGTATTAAATGTGGAGTATACACAAAGCCAGACTGTAGTTAAAGTGATCAGGACAGATTTTAATCAGGCATATACCACTGCAATAGGGAAGAAGGAACAGGATGAACTGAACTCAATTTGATTTGTACAGATGTGACTGGGCATTTGAAAGGGAGAATGAGGGAGCAGGCAGAGGGGTGAGCAGGGGTTCAGTAGAGTCAGGGAGGGAAAAGTTACAGAATGTTGGTCAGTGCAGTGTGATCTGGCCAGTTGTGTCTGCTAGTTGGAAATAATCAAAGTTTCACTTCTTTCCTCTCACAGCGTCTGGGAGACAGACACTCTGTCCTCCTCTCAAGGAATGGCTCTCAGGATCTTGAGAAACGCACCCCTGAGTTATAGCAGACACACCTACAACTCTAAAGGACAGAGGAAAGATTCACAGTTGTAAGCACTTTTGGGTAAATGCTCTAAAAAAGGGATGTCAGGGGCCAATGATCAAGTGTTGGCCAGAACAAATAGTCAATTCTTTTGGCTGCCTTGAGCTTTCTCAGGCAGGCACTTTAAGGTGGCAGGGGTCATCCTAAGGATGTTGATTTGAGCTGTTAGAAACTATGTAAGTGTTTAAGTCTTATAATATGTGTGGGGGTGTGAAACCATTTGTGCTGAGAGGCTGTAGTTATTATAGGCCAAGTTATTATAGGCTCAACGGAGACTGGCTTGAGTTTGGTCAAGTACAGGAAACTATTATATATAAATAATACTCGTATATTTTTTCAATAATAAAAATCACTATATTGAATAATATATATTGAATTAAATAATATAAATATATATTTAATGAATATATATTGAATGTGTATATGTATATATATTTGAATTAAATAATATAAATATATATATACGATTTAAAGGAATATTCAGATGTAATAACAGAAATTTCCAAAATTAATAAGACTTCTACTCTAGATTCAGGCAGCAGAATACATCTCAAGCAATATTAAAAAAAAAAAATTCTAGAGCCAGATCCATTCAGGGAAGCCAAAGAACACTAAATACAAAAGAAGATATTCAAAGCCCCTCAGAGGAACAGAACACTTACAGAGACTTACATTTAGACCTATGATACATTATTTAACAATGGAAGGCAAGAGAGAGTTGGAATAAATCTTCAAGGTACAGAGAGAAAGTAACTTTCAGTGTATAGCCAATCAAACCATATCTCAATAACTAGGGTGACATAAAGACATTTTTATGCAAACATTTACTAAGGGTATTACCACGAAAAAATATTCATTAAGGAATTCCTAAAGAATGCACTTTAAGGGGGTCAGCCACCTGGCGTAGTGGTTTAAGTTCAGCACACTCCAATTCCAAGGCCTGGATTCGTGGGTTTGGATCCCAGGCGTGGATCTACACCATTCAGCAGCCATGCTATGGTGATGACCTACGTACAAAATAGAGGAAGATTAGCATAGATGTTAGCCCAGGGCTAATCTTCCTCAAGGAAAAGACTTAAAAAGTAAAAAAGAATGTACTTTAAGAAGAAAGAAACTGGGCCGGCCCCGTGGCTAAGAAGTTAAGTGTGCACGCTCCGCTACTGGTGGCCTGGGGTGAGATCCTGGGTGCGCACCGATGCCCCCCTTCTCTGGCCATGTTGAGGCCGTGTCCCACATACAGCAACTAGAAGGCTGTGTAACTATGACATACAACTATCTACTAGGGCTTTGGGGGTGAAAAAAAAAGGAGGAGGATTGGCAATAGATGTTAGCTCAGAGCCGGTCTTCCTCAGCAAAAAGAGGAGGATTAGCATGGATGTTAGCTCAGGGCATATCTTCCTCACAAAAAAAAAAAAAGAAGAAGAAACAAACTGATAGAAGAAGAAATGGTAAGAGGTAAAAATGGATTGTGAGGCTAAAAAAGGGTAAACGTCTGAATAAATCATTGAAAGCATGATTTTTCCAAACAATCATAATATTGACAATGTATAACTGATGGAGTTAAAAACTAACGACAAGGGAACTTCTGTTTTAGAGTAGACCAGGACAGGAAAGCACTCGCTGCAAAACTGGACAAAGCCAGATAAATTATAAATATATTTTTAGAGCATCGGAGTACTTCAGAATCAACCAACTACAATTCCAGAAAGAAGAAAAAGAAATTTTTGTGAGCCCTGCAGCCGTTTTCTGATTCTGGGTGGTTGCCGAGGATCTGGCTTGCTCAGTCAGAGCCTCGACTAGGGAAAAGAGAAATTAGCCAAACTTATAGTGATTCTGCAGGACTGGTGTGGCAGAGGAAACCTGAGAGATTTCAGACATACAACTGCTCTTTCTCACAGCACCTGTGCTAAGTTTTGGTGCCACATAGAAATCTGGGGAACTAGGCCATAAAGCTTCCGCAAAACAAAATGAAACCTCCAGAAGTGGTGGAAGTGGCCTAAGTCCAACATACCGCTAGTCTGATCTTCAGGGAATTTCCCATATTGTGAAGCTATATCAAGTAGGAGGCTGGAGAGCTGTGCTGAGATGTCCGAAGCATGTAGCTGAATTGTCTATGGGCTCCCAAACTTGAGGAGACAGAAATCTACCAGACTTAGAACCAGACGCCTGTGCAGGGGAGGGGAGCACAGCAAACAAGAACAGGGAAAGTGGAAGGGCTGGGTTTACTAAAGTGAGACCCAGCCCGGACTCTGATCAAGGTCTGATTGGACTCAGGTGCTCCAACCTCACTCTGTTTCTCAATGAAGGAAAATAAAGTCATGTGGAACCTCTTGAGTTATGTTACACAGACCTTCCAAAGACACTGGTGAGAGGATGGAGAAGGCAAGCCACAGACTGGGAGAAGACCTTTGTAAATCACATATCTGACAGGACTATAAGGAACGCTCAAAACTCGGCAATAAGAAAATCCTAGTTTAAAATGGGCACAGGTTTGGACACTTCACCAAAGAAGATACACAGATGACAAATAAGCACATGAAAAGATGCTCAATGTCATTAATCGTGAGAAAGATGCACATAAAAACCACATTGAGATCCTGCTCTGTACCTATTAGAATGACTAGAATTAGAGAGGTTGAGCATACCAAGTGTTAATGAGGATGGAAAGTAACTGGAACACTCCTACATTGCTGGAGGGAACACAAAGTGGTTCAGCCTCTTTGGAACACAGTTTTATTTGTTTATTTACTTTTTTGTGAGGAAGATCAGCCCTGAGCTAACATCCATGCTAATCCTCCTCTTTTTGCTGAGGAAGACTAGCTCTGAGCTAACATCTATTGCCAATCCTCCCCCATTTTTTTCTCTCCAAAGCCCCAGTACATAGTTGTATGTCATAGTTGCACATTCTTCTAGTTGCTGTATGTGCGACTCGGCCTCAGCATGGCTGGAGAAGCGGTGGGTCAGTGTGCACCCGCGATCCAAACCCGGGTCACCAATAGAGGAGCGGACGCACTTAACCACTAAGCCACAGGGCCGGCCCCTGGAAAAACAGTTTTAAAGTGTAGTTAGTTATGCTGCTGTAACAAATTACCACAAATTTCATGACTTAAAACAACTCAGATTTATAGTGTTACAGTTCTGTAGGTTAGCAGTCTGACATGGGTCTCCTTGGGCTAAAATCAAGGTGTTGGCAGAACTAGGTTCCTTTGGGGGGACTATAAAGGTTAATGCATTTCCTAGCCCTTTCAAGCTTCTAGAGACCACCACATTCCTTAGCCTATGGCGCCCCTCCGCCACCCTCAAAACCAAGAACTCTGCATCTCTCTGGCCCTGCTTCCCTCGTTGCATCATTTTTATACTCTACTGCTTCTCTTTCCCTTTTAAGGACCTTTGTGATGCACTGGGCCAACCTGGATAATCCAGGATAATCTCCTTATTTTAAAGGCAGTTGATCAGCAACCTTAATTCCAACTGCAAATTTAATTCACCTTTGCCAAGTAAACTAAAGTATTCCCAGGTTCAGGGATTAGGACATCTTTGTGGACCATGACTTTGCTACCACAAAGAGTTTTTAAAATAAAGTTAAGCATACACATACCATGTGACCCAGCAATTTCACTTCTAGGTGCTTACCCAAGAGAAGAAGACTAATGTTCACACAAAAACTTGTTTGCAAAGATTTATAGTAGTTTTATTCATAGTCAAAAAAGACAAAACCGAAAATAACTGAAACGTCCTTCAACTGGTGGGTGAATAAACTGTGGTAAATTCATACAATGGATACCACATTCAGCAATAAAACAGAAGGAACTGCTGATACAGTCAACAACATGGATGAACACTGAAATATACGTATTGCGCTAAATGAAAGAAACAAGACTCAAAACGCTGAATACTGTAGGATTCCATTTATATGATATTCTAGAAAAGACAAACCATAGGGGAAGACAACAGATCATTAGCCACCAGGGGTTAAGGGTGGGGGAAGAGTTGACTACAAAAGAGCAGCTCAAGGGAGTTCTGGGTGCTGGAACTGTTCTGTATCTTGATTTTGGTAGTTGCACAGCTCTATGCATTTGTCAAAACTAACGTACAAAGAGGAAATCAAATACATCATTTCTCACCCATCAGATTGGCAAAAATTTAAAAATCTGACAATGCTGATCTGACAATTCCCAGGGCAAGGATGACTCAGACACTGTTGGCGGGAATGGAAATTGTTAAAACTTCAGAGGGTGATTTGGCTGCAGCTCGTCAAGTTGCAGATGCACATCAGCCTCTTGCCCAACAATCCACTCACAGGCAGGTGTCCATTCTAAGGAGTCCACGTGTGCTCGAGGAGACACACACACAAGTATAGTCATTGAACATGGTAGGGGAATGAATTAATTGTGGTTGGTTAGTTATTTTAAAAAGAAAGAAAAAAATGCATATGGGAAAGAATCCATCCTGCTGGCTACATATATGATCTGTGAAGGTAACTCATTGGTTTGTCTACTTAATAGTACATAGCACAGACAGCACTGTACTAGGAATCTGGAGACAAGCATCTGAGCATTTAGTTCCAACTCTGCCACTAAGTAGCAGTCAGACTATGGATGACTTAACTTGAGAAACCTCATTTTCCATTTCCCGGAAAATGAAGAGTTTAGGCTCTACAACCACCAAGATTATTTCCAATTCCACAATTCTATGATTCAATAAGTCAACAATCAAAAATTATATTCCAATTTACCTATGTTGAGAAACTGGTTTTCCCAGACACCCTGAAATCAGAAACTATCAGGGAAATAGGACATCTTAAAATATTGATACATAAAATGGCCCAAATTTATTGGTACATCTATGACTAGCTGTTTAATCAAGATTGTAACTCAGAAAGACCATATAAACAGCAAAACCCACCATATTGAATTTGGTGACCCTCAGGTAACACATATGTCCTCTCCCATTTTAACATTCTAAAACAAATTCACCATAGTAATGTGGGAGATCAAGATTTGGCCATCCTAAAATATATCTCTTTACCTTGATTGTTTTCTCTGAGGGACATTTGACCTACCACATTAACTGCCTAAAAAATTTGACATGGTGGCTCCTTCCTGGAACAGATCTATCATGATGACTATAAAGATAATGTAGGATAGAGGTTACAATAGAAAAGGCACAAACAAGCCCCTCTTATCAGAAGTTCTGTCTCTCTGGCCACATTCTCTAGATGGCCCTGCCAGGAGTTGCCAGACAATCATTTACATTTATAACGGAAATCTCCATTTATAAAGGTATCTCCCTCTGTTTTGGAAAGAAGGGGGGATGGCCTCATTTCTAGAGGCTTATCAATGTGGAAGGTGAGGCCTTAAATCTGCATAATAACCTTACTCTTGTTTACTGTGCTTTAGTGGTAATCTCCTATAACTGACTCCCCCCACCCACAACATGCTCCTTTGTCATTGGCTGAACATGGTATTTAAGACGACAATTTCTGCTATCGTGTTAAAAAACGCAGTGTCCCTGCTTTCTCCCATGTATACATGTTATTAAACTTGATATTATTTTCTCCTGCTAACCTGTCTTGCTAATTATTTGCCCAGCCATAAGAACCTTAAAGAAAAGGGCAGAGGGAGATTCTCCCTCTTTCCCCGACAGTTTTGGCGTAGTTGCCAGGAGCCACACTGGCAGGCAAGTTGCCTTCTCTGGCTTGAAGACCTGCCTTCTCCCTGCACTACTGCAGATGATGAGATACGGGAACGCCTGAAGAAAGCTAGCAAAAGGTAAGACTTCTTACCATGTCGGCCTCCCGGCATCTCTATCTGCAGAGTCTGGCAGAAGGAAGTGGTGAGAATTTTTTCTTTCTAACTTTAGATTGACAGGAGAAAATATTTGGGAAACTAGTTTCTTGTGCTTTTAGTGACTCTTGGTTTAAATTTGGTAGAGTACTCTTGGTTTTCATCTTGATCCCTTTTTCTCCCAGAGGTAGTCTCTGTTTTTCTCTTTTGTCTGTGTCTTTTGTCATAAGAAGGAAATACCATAGGGCAGGACGCAGGCATAGGCCCTATAAGCCTGCTGTCCGGGCCGGCGCCACAGACTGGTGAGTTTGCAGGTCTCACCAGACTGGCGTCTATTTAGACAAACTTTGCTGTGGGTTAATATGCACATGAAGTGAAGGCCATTGCCAAGGGCATCTTGGAAGCCAAAAAGGCCGCAAATTTGGTGGGTACGGGTCGAGCAGTTAAGAGCCATTAGCGTGCTCGCCACTTTCAGAAGACTCCTGTGACAGGATAAGTTGGGTCACGGAACGGGGTAGATGACACACGTCTCCTGCCAACTGCAAGAAAATGTCCGTGCAACGATGAGGTACTCTGTAAAGCACACAGTCCCCAACCCCGCGGTACCTCCCCCCCTAGGTATTTTTCTGGCTACAAGAGAACTAAGGCGTGGCTAAGGCTGTCATTGTGCACATAAGAAAAAAAAAACGGACGAGGTTTTTCCTTCTATCTTGTTCTGTGTCCTGAGAAAACTTGGCTTTGTGATCAGTGAGAATATTCTCCTTGGTCTCCACCATACGGAAGGTGCATTTAGCGAGGTGCCCCTTGGTGGCCAGTCAAGTAGACTGGGGTTCTGAACTGTCTCTTTGTCTGGCTGTGCCAAGCTCTCAGGGGAGTTTGTCATAAAGGGCCCAGTCCATAAGGGCTTTTGTCGTCTTCACCTTTGTTGCTTGTTAGTGATGGAAAAATCCCATTCCAGTATCATCTGCCTGGTGTCACAGATTAGCGGGTCTGTGACTGGAGGCGTCCCACACTATTGTGGGAGACCGGAGACACCGTTTTCACTACACCATCCTTACCGCCTGTGCAATGAAGGTCTTTACTTTCTCTGAACATTTTTGGGAATGAATTCTGTGGATCATAGGGGCTACATCATCTGCGCCCTCACCAGGGACGCCTCTTGTGTCCTTGATAAAGATTTATTCTAAGCATGGAAAGTTACTTCCGGGTCTTTCTTTAAAAAGGCTTATTGGATTCAATCACTATTGGAATAAATATACAAATGAAGATCCTACTCGTCAATGGCCAGACGACGGATCCTTTAAATTGGAATGACTTCTAAATTGAAAAAAATAAATAAATATTTTGAGAGCTCTCACATAATTATTTATTTGATACCTAGGAAAAGGCCAGAAAAAAGAACTAGCCTTTTTTTTTTGACTAGCCTTAAGACCTTGACTCAGGTTACAGTTAAATTGAGAACATGTAAAAGTATGAGTGTTCATAAGATTGTGAAGGTTAAAATGTTTGAGCTAAGTTTATATAAAGAGGTTACATCAACTTTGCCTGAGTATGTTTTAAAATGTCTGACTGGGAATGCTTCCCTTGTCCAAAATTAGAAGACCAAGACCTATTGATAAAAGTCTTAATGATAACTATCTTTAAAGGTATAAGAGGTGATAAAATTTACATAAAATTTTTTTAGAAAAAAACTGATGTTATTTCTATTACATAACTAGTTAACAAAAATAATAATTTAAATGATGGCTAATTTTATCTGAAGTCTTATAAAGTCTTGTAGGCAATCTAAAAAATTATTGGGAATAAGTAACTAAATAGTTGTAAAAAGGATGAATGTTGGATAAAATATAAACAATTATGTGTTATGGTGGTTACAACTTCCAAACTCTTTTTGGTGACTTAAAACTTTAGAGTTTTGCTAAAATTTATGACAAAAATTCTCTGAATATCAACATTTCCAAATAAGATAAGATATTAGACATTGATTGCTAAACTTACATTTGTCCACTTTTGGCTTTTCATTACAAGAAAACTAAAAGGTGTTTTGACTAAAGACACTCACAAACTGAAAGTGAAGGGATGGAAAAAGATACTCCACGCAAGTGGCAATGAAAAGAAAGCTCGGATAACAGTACTCATGTCAGATAAAATAGAATTTAAAACAAAAACTGTAAAAAGAGACAAAGAAGAGCATTACATAATGATCAAGGGAACAATCCAACAAGAGGATATAACACTTGTAAATATCTATGCACCCAATGTAGGTGCACCTAAATATATAAAGCAATTATTAACAGACATAAAAACAGAAATAGTCAGTAACACAATAATAGTAGGGGACTTTAACACTCCACTTAGATCAACGGATAAATCATCCAAACAGAAGATCAATAAGGAAACATTGGCCTTAAAAGACACACTAGAACAGATGGACCTAGCAGACATATATCGAGCATTCCATCCAAAAACCGAAGAATACACGTTCTTTTCAAATGCACATGGAACATTCTCCAAGATTGATCACATATTAGGCCAAAAACAAGTCTCCATAAATTTAAGAAGATTGAAATAATACCAAGCATCTTTTCTGACCACAACGGTATGAAACTAGAAATCAACTATAGGAAGAAAATCAGAAAAGCCACAAATACATGGAGATTAAACAAAATGCCACTGAACAACGACTGGGTTAATGAAGAAATCAAAGAAGAAATCAAAAAATACCTGGAGACAAATGAAAATGAAAATAAGACATGCCAGAATTTATGGGATACAGCAAAAGCGGTTCTAAGAGGGAAGTTTATAGCGATACAGGCCTATCTCAACAAACAAGAAAAATCTCAAATAAACATTCTAACAATGCAGCTAAAGGAACTGGAAAAAGAAGAACAAACCAAGCCCAAAATCAGTAGAAGAAGGGAAATAATAAAAATCAGAGCAGAAATAAATGAAATAGAGACCAAAAAAACAATAGAAAAAATTAATAAAACCAAGAGCTGGTTCTTTGAAAAGATAAACAAAATTGACAAATATTTAGCTAGACTCACCAAGAAAAAAAGAGAGAAGGCACAAATAAGTAAAATCAGAAATGAAAGAGGAGAGGTTACAACAGACACCTTGGAAATACAAAAGATTATAGGAGAATACTATGAAAAGATATATGCCAACCAATTCGACAATCTGGAAAAAATGGATAAATTCTTAGAATCATACAACCTTCCAAAACTGGATCAAGAAGAAGTAGAGAATTTGAATGGACCTATCACCAGTAAGGAGATCGAAACAGTAATCAAAAACTTCCCCAAAAATAAAAGTCCAGGACCAGATGGCTTCCCTGGTGAATTCTACCAAACATTCAAAGAAGATTAATACCTATCTTTCTCAAACTCTTCCAAAAAATTGAGGAGGAGGGAAGCTCCCTAACTCATTCTATGAAGCCGACATTACCCTGATACCAAAACCAGACAAGGAAAACACAAAAAAAGAAAATTACAGGCCAATATCACTGATGAACATCGATGCAAAAATCCTCAACAAAATACTAGCAAATCACATACAACAATACATTAAAAAGATTATACACCATGAGTAAGTGGGATTTATTCCAGGGATGCAGGGATGGTTTAACATTCGCAAATCAATCAACGTAATACTCCACATTAATAAAATGAAGAATAAAAATCACATGATCATCTCAATAGATGCAGAGAAAGCATTTGACAAGATACAGCATCCATTTATGATAAAAACTCTGAATAAAATGGGTATAGAAGGAAAGTACCTCAACATAATAAAGACCATATATGAGAAACCCACAGCTAATATCATCCTCAACGGTGAAAAACTGAAAGGAATCCCTCTAAGAACAGGAACCACACAAGGATGCCCACTGTCACCACTCCTATTTAACATAGTACTGGAAGTCCTAGCCAGAGCAATGAGGCAAGAGAAAGAAATAAAAGGGATCCAAATTGGAAAGAAGAAGTGAAACTGTCACTATTTGCAGATGACCTGATTTTATATATAGAAAACCCTAAAGAATCCACCAGAAAACTTTTAGAAGTAATAAACGAATATGGTAAAGTTGCAGGATACAAAATCAACATACAAAAATCGGTTGAATTTCTGTACACTAACAACGAAGTAGCAGAAAGAGAAATTAAGAATACCATCCCATTTTCAATTGCAACAAAAAGAATAAAATACCTAGGAATAAACTTAACCAAAGAGGTGAAAGATCTATACACCTAAAAGTATAAAACATTTCTGAAAGAAATTGAAGAAGACACAAAGAAATGGAAAGATATTCCGTGCTCTTGGATTGGAAGAATTAACATAGTTAAGATGTCCATACTTCCTAAAGCCATCTATAGATTCAATGCAATCCCTATCAACGTTCCAACAAAATTTTTCACAGAAATAGAACAAAGAATCCTAAAATTTATATGGAACAACAAAAGACCCAGAATAGCTAAAGGAATCCTGAGAAAAAAGAACAAAGCTGGAGGTATAACACTCCCTGATTTCAAAATATACTACAAAGCTATAGTAACCAAAACAGCATGGTACTGGCACAAAACAGACACACAAATCAATGGAATAGAATCGAAAGCCCAGAAATAAACCCACACATCTATGGAGAGCTAATCTTTGACAAAGGAGCCAAGAACATACAATGGGGAAAAGAATGTCTCTTCAACAAATGGTGTTGGGAAAACTGGATAGCCATATGCAAAAAAATGAAAGTAGACCCTTACCTTACACCATACAGAAAAATTAACTCCAAATGGATTAAAGACTTGAATGTAAGACCTGAAACTGTGAAACTTATGGAAGAAAACATAGGCAGCAAGCTCTTCGTCATCGGTCTTAGCAACATCTTTTCAAACACCACGTCTGACCGGGCAAGAGAAGCAATAGAAAAAATAAACAAATGGGACTACATCAAACTAAAAAGCTTCTGCACAGCAAAGGAAACCATCAACAAAACGAAAAGACAACCTAACAATTGGGAAAAGATATTTGCAAACCATACTTCTGATAAGGGCTTAATCTCCAAAATATATAAAGAACTCATGCATCTCAACAACAAAAAAACTACTAACCCAATTAAAAAATCGGCAAAAGACCTGAACAGACATTTCTCCAAAGATGATATACAGATGGCCAACAGACACATGAAAAGATGTTCAAAATCACTCACTATCAGGGAAATGTAAATCAAAACTACAATAAGATATCACCTCACGCCCGTCAGAATGGCTATAATTAACAAGAAAGGAAACAACATGTTTTGGAGAGGATGTGGAGAGAAGGGAACTCTCATACACTGCTGGTGGGAGTGCAAACTGGTGCAGCCACTATGGAAAACAGTATGGACATTCCTCAAAAAATCAAAGATAGAACTACCATATGATCCAGCTCTTCCACTGTTGGGTATTTATCCAAAGAACTTGAAAACACCAATTTGTAAAGGTACATGCACCCGTGTGTTCATTGCAGCGTTATTCACAACAGCCAAGATTGGAAGCAACCTAAGTGTACGTCAAGGGACGAATGGATAAAGAAGCTGTGGTATATATACACAATGGAATACTACTCAGCCATAAGAAACGATGAAATCCAGCCATTTGTGACAACATGGATGGACACTGAGGGTATAATGCAAAGTGAAATAAGTCAGAGGGAGAAGGTCAAATACCGTATGATTTCCTTCATTAAGTAGTAGATATAACAACAGTAAACAAACACATAGGGACAGAGATTAGATTGGTGGTTACCAGAGGGTAAGGTGGGAGAGAGGAGGGTGAAAGGGATAATTCGGTACGTGTGTGGTGATGGGTTGTAATTAGTATTTGGGTGGTGAACATGATGTAATCTATGCAGAAATAGAAGTACAATGATGTACAGCTGAAATTTTTACAATGTCATAAACCAATGTTACGGCAATAAACAAAATAAAAGGTGTTTTGGGTCTATTGGTAAACATGTGCTTTATTAAAAGATTATTTTATAAAATAACATATTTCTAGAAGTTATAAAGTGTTTATAAATTTTCCAAGCCTCAAGATACTAATGCAAAAAAAAAGTTTATAATGGTTTACTTAGTTTTTACTTACAAATTAAGGTTTCTAAAGGTTAAAATTTCTAATTAATATATGTGATTGAAGCTACTAAAAAATTTAAAAAAATATGTCTGTGTACAAAAAAAATAAGATGTATAAAAGTTCAAAAAATGGAAATGTTTTGTTTGGTTGATTAAGAAAAATAAATTTGTCCTCAAGTACTAAGAAGAAAATAAAAAACAATGGACAAATTCTGATTGTAAAAAGAAAGTTATAAAAGGTGTGGAAGAGAAATTCTAAAAAAGGAGTTTTTGCATGGTCAAGTTGGCTAAGATTAAAATAAATTTAATTAAGTAAATGAGTTTTAATAGCAGAAGTAAGCTGGTACAAAATTAAAATGTGGTCTTCTGTTTCTTAAATAGATAATTTGCTTAAACTTGATAAAGAGGTTACAAAAGATTTTTCTTTACCTTTCGGTAAGTCTACCTAAAAGACAGAAAGAAAAAAAAGAAACTGTTAATTTCCTCTGTTCAAAAGACTGAGGTCTCTCTATTCCGGCTTTTTGGACTGTTAATGCTCTTTTTGTTTTGATTTTTTATATTTTTGACAAGCTTCCCAAAATTCATGTCTTAAATAAAGTCTTTCTTTTCCTTTGGAAATTTTCAAAGAACCCTAAAACGTCTCAAAAAAATTTGCTCTCTTCCTATAAGGAAAAAGACAAAAAAATTTTCTCTCTACCTATAAAGAAAAAGATACTAGACTTATTAGGCTTATTCAGCATGTTAAATTACATGAAAAGCATTGTCAGACAAGTGATTATAAGCCTGCTTAGGTGGTATTTTGTGGGTAAATGTTATTGATATAGGTGTTTTAAAATTGGATAACATTACTAAAATTCTAATATGTCCTGGTTATCAGTCATAATTCTGGTTATTATTATTTTAAAGTGTTATATGTCACAAAATTAACCAAATTTCTCTGTCAATTGCCATTTTGAGGTCTTGTTGTTTACAGATATTTCTTTGCTCTAATGCTTTTGCAAAATGTTTCAACTTTAAAAAAATTCATAAACAAGACTCTGACATTTACACTGGAGTACAGGTTTCTGATAAACTTTCTGATCATAAAACTGAACTGGGTAAGAAGTTACAGAAATCTGTTAGAGAGACTGTTAACTTCATAAAGCTGTTAACAAAAAGATTGAGATCAAGTATAGATTACACAAGACTAAATAAACTGGTAAAAATGATTATAATTTTTATGATTTTTCACTTAAAATATTGCTAAATTTTTAATGTTTTGTTTTTTTCAGATTTAAAGAAAACTTTTTCTCTTTTCTCCAGAGCCAGCTATAACATAACAATTTAATAAATGATACTTTTATTAACAAAATCAAAATATTTCTCTTTTTCTCTCTACATGATCCCTCCAAAATTTAAAAACTCTTAGTGAGTAAATATTGTTGTTTTCATGGCAATATAGTTATTTACATAAGTTCAATAAAAATCTGTTCTCCTTATAACAAGACACAATTAAAAACACTAATTATATTACCAAGGCTGTGACTAAAACATCATATTTACGATATAACCATACAGCTTTTGAAAAATAAAGATTAGACTTTATAAAATAAAGCCACATAAAAATATTGGCCTAGTACCTTATGTTCCAAACAACACTTACCAAGATAAATAAAAAATGTCACTTAGCTGACAAGTACAAAAAACCTCAAAATATTTTAGAAAAACCTCAAAAAAAATTCACCCAAATCTATAGATATTACAGACAAAGTCTGATGACAAAATCCTTGGCTTGGCTTTCCTGGCCTAGAGAGGTCTTTAAAGTTAAATCTGAAATTCCTTATAAAAAGTTCCAACAAAGCAGATTTAAAAGAGCCTATGTCATCAATTGCTATTCTTACTATACTTATATAAATAATTGGGCCAACTCTATTAGAACTAGACTTATTTTACAAACTAGTTAGTTTTAATTTGACTATCCTTGATAAAAATGAGGGTGATTTAAAAAAAATTATATTTCAATAAAAACTATAATATTGTGGGGGGAAGAGGGAGAATCTCCCTCTGCCCTTTTTCTTAAGGTTCTTATGACTGGCCAAATAATTAACAAGACAGGTTAGCAGGAGAAAATAATACCAAGTTTAATAACATGTATACATGGGAGAAAGCAGGGACACTGCGTTTCTCAACACAATAGCAGAAATTCTCATCTTAAGTACCACGTTCAGCCAATGACAAAGGAGGATGTTGGGGGTGGGGGGAGTCAGTTACAGGAGATTACCACTAAAGCACAGTAAACAAGAGTAAGGATATTATGCAACTTTAAGGCCTCAGCTTCCACATTGGTAAGCCTCTAGAAATGAGGCCATCTCCCCCTCTTCCCAAAATAGAGAGGGAGATACTTTTACAAATGGAGATTTCCCTTATAAATGTAAATGATTGTCTGGAAACTCCTCACAGGGCCATCCAGAGAATGTGGCCAAGGGGCAGAACTTCTGCTAAGTGGGAATTGTTTGTGCCTTTCCTATTGTAACCTCCATCCTATATTATCTTTACAGCCATCATGATAGATCTGTTCCAGGAAGGAGCCACCATGTCAAATTCTTTAGGCAGTTAGTGGGGGATGTCAAATGTCCCTAGAGAAAACAACCAAGGTAAAGAGATAGATTTCAGGGTGGCTAAATCTTGATCTCCCACAGTCCCGCCTTTGAAACTACAAGTTTCACAGTCCCTTTGAAATTTAAAGTAGTTTCATAGTACAGAAGCTGGGTTGGTAAATTGTTTCATCTCACTGAACACATTTATTAGTCCTGATAATAGATCAGTTCAATTAAGTTCATTTTAGAAGGTGGTGATGCAGGTGGGCTCTCAAGGCTATGCCTATATTATGGAAGCAAGCAATCAAGTATTTAATAGAAGCATTTCTATGTAAACAAAAGAAAAACAAGATTAATGGTTGGAGTAAATTATAAACCAGTTTCTGAGGTCAGAGGACAGCCAGTTAAGATGATTTTTAGATGTCAGCGAGAAAGTATCTTTTGCAGTTTCAAATGTCTCTGATGGTGTCATCAGGTCATCTCTTAAGTTTATATCAAGTCCATCAGCTTCAATTTGTAAGGCTTCAGGAAAAAGGACAGGTTCAGTTTTCAGTGATTTCAAAAGAAAATGATGGAAAAAATCAAAAATGTTAGTTTGGACATCTGTAGCTAGATATTTCAGGAGACTGGAAGAAACCAGGATCCAGTCTAGTCAACAGATATAAAATAAAAACCTCAAAAGACAATTAACAAAACTAGGATCTAATATCCGCAAATTTATACTGAAATAGTTTTTACTGAAATATAATTTTGCTCTCTAAAATCACCCTCATTTTCATTAAGATAGCCAAAGTAAAACTAACTAGTTTGCAAAATAAGTCTAGTTCCAATAGAGTTGGCACAATTATTTACATAAGTACAGCAAGAATAGCAGTTGATCACATAGGCTCTTTTAAATCTGCTTTGCTGGAACTTTTTATAAGGAATCTCACATTGATCTTCAAAGGCCTCTCGAGGCCAGGAAAGCCAAGCCAAGGATTTTGTCATCAGACTTTGCCTGTAATACCTACAGATTTGGGTGAATTCCTCTCCTCCGAGGTTCCCCCAAAATATTTCGAGGTTCCTTGTACCTGCCAGATAAGTGACATTCTTTACTTGTCCTGGTAAGTGATGCTTGGAACATAAGGTACCAGGCCAATACTTCCACGTGGCTTTTCATAAAGTCCAATCTTCATTCCTCAAAAGCTGTATGGTTATATCGCAAATATGATTTTCCAGTCACAGCCTTGGTAATATAACCAGTGTTTCCAATTGTGTCCTGTTATAAGGAGAACAGATTCTTATTGAACTTATGCAAATAACTATATTGCCATGAAAACAACAATACTCACTTACTAAAGAGTTTCTAAATTCGAGGGATCAGGTAGAGAGAAAAAGATAAATATTTCAATTTTACTTACAAAAGTATCATTTACCAAATTGCTATAAATCATAGCTAGCTCAGGAGAAAAAAGAAAAAGTTTTCCTTAAATCTGAAAAAACACAACATTAAAAATCCAGCAATACTTCAAATGAAAAATAATAAAAATTATAATTATCCTTATCAGTTCATTCAGTCCTGTGTAATCTATTCTTGATCGCAATCTTTCTGTTAGCAGCTTCATGAAGTTATCAGTCTTTCCATCAGATTTCTGTAATTTCTTACCCAGTTCAGTTTTATGATCAGAAAGTTTGTCAGAAACCTGTACTCCAGTGTAAATGTCAGAGTCCTTTCTATGAATTTTTCAGAAGTTTAAACATTTCACAAAAGCATTAGAGAAAAGAAATAAGTCTGTAAACAATAAGACCTCAAAATGGCAATTGACAGAGAAATTTGTTTAATTTTGTGACATACAACACTTTAAAATAATAATAACCAGAATTATTATTGATAACCAGGACAGATCAGAATTTCAGTAATGTTATACAATTTTAAAACACCTATGTCAATAACATTTGCCCACATAATACCACATAAACAGACTTATCATCATTTGTCTGACAATGCTTTCCATGTAATTTAACATACTAATTAAGCCTAATAAGTTTAGTATCTTCCTCCTTATAGGTAGAGAGCAAATTTCTTTGTCTTCCTCCTTATAGGAAGAGAGCAAATTTCTTTGAGAACTTTCAGAGCCCTTTGAAAATTCTCAAAGAAAAAAAGTAAAAAAAAGACTTTATTTAAGATATGAATTTTGGGGAAGCTTGTCAAAAATATAAACAGTCAAAGCAAACAGAGTATTAACAGTCCAAAAAGCCTGAATAGAGAGACCTCAGTCTTTTGAACACAGGAAATTAACAGTTTTTTTTTTCTTTCTGTCTTTTAGGTAGACTTACCCAAAGGTAAAGAAAAATCTTTTGTAACCTCTTTATCAAGTTTAAGCAAATTATCCTTTTGAGAGACAGAAGACCAAATTATAATTTTGTACCAGCTTACTTCTGCTATTAAAACTCATTTACCTAATTAAATTCATTTTAATCATAGCCAATTTGACCATGCATATAACTCTTCTTCCAGAATTCCTCTTTCACAAACCTATAACTGTCTTTTTACATTCAGAATTTGCCCCATGTCTTTGTTTTCCCTCCTAGTACTTGAGGACAAATTTATCTTACTTAATCAATCAAACAAAATATTTCCATTCTTTGTACCTTCTTTATGCATCTTACTTTCCTTGTACACAGACATATTTTTCTTAATTTTTTAGTAGCTTCAATCACATATATTAATTAGAAATTTTAACCTTTAGAAACCTTAATTTGTAAGTAAAAACTAAGTAAACCATTATAAACTTTCTTTTACATTAGTATCTTGTGGCTTGGAAAATTTATGAACACTTACTTCATCATTTCTGGAAACATGTTACTTTATAGTACAATCTTTTTTTTTTTTTTTTTGTGAGGAGATCAGCCCTGTGCTAACATCCGCCAATCCTCCTCTTTTTTTGCTGAGGAAGACGGCCCTGGGCTAACATCTGTGCCCATCTTCCTCCACTTTATATGCGACGCCGCCACAGCATGGCTTGCCAAGCAGTGCGTCGGTGCGCGCCCGGGATCCGAACCAGCGAACCCCGGGCCGCCGCAGCGGAGCGCGCGCACTTAACCGCTTGCGCCACTGGGCCGGCCCCAGTACAATCTTTTAATAAAACACATGTTTACCAATAGACCCAAAACACCTTTCAGTTTTACTGTGATGAAAAGCCAAAAGTAGACAAACGTACATTTAGCAATCAATGTCTAATATATTATCTTATTTGGATATGATGATACTCAGTGAATTATTTTCATGAAATTTAGCAAAACTCTAAAGTTTTAAGTCACTGAAAAGAGTTTGGAAGCTGTAACCACCATAACACATAATTATTCTTTAAAGTTTATCCAACATTCATCTTTTTCACAACGATTTAGTTACTTATTCCCAATAATTATTTAGATTGCCTATAAGACTTCATAAGACATTATTAGATAAAATTAGCCATCGTTTAAATTACTATTTTTGTTAACCAGTTGTGTAATAGAAATAACATCAGTTTTTTCCTACAAAATTTCATGTAAATTTCATCATCTCTTATACCTCTAAACATAGTTATCATTAAGATTTTTATCAATAGGTCTTGGTCTTCTAATTTTGGACAAGGGAAGCATTCCCAGTCAGACATTTTAAAACATACCCAGGCAAAGTTGATGTAACCTCTTTATATAAAATTATCTTAAACATTCCAACCTTTATAATCTTATCAACACTTACACTTTACATGTTCTCAATTCAGTTGTAACCTGAGTCAAGGTCTTAAGGCTACTCAAATTTTTCCCTTTATTTTTCTGGCCTTTTCTTAGGTACCAAATATATAATTATGTGAGAGTTCTCAAAACATTTTTTCCCCCCATTTAGAAGTTTTCCCAATTCAAAGGATCTGTCATCTTGCCATTGACGTGTAGGATCTTCATTTGTATATTTATTCCAATAGTGACTCGATCCAATAAGCCTTTTTAAGGAAAGACCCGGAGGAAACTTTCCACGCTTAGAATAAATCTTTACCATGGACGCAAGAGGCGTCCCTGGTGAGGGCACAGATGATATAGCCCCCATGATCCACAGAATTCACTCCCAAAGATGTTCAGAGAAAGTAAAGACCTTCGTTGCACAGGCGGTAAGGATGGTGTAGTGCTCCGGTCTCCCACAATAGTGTGGGATGCCTCCAGTCACATACCCGCTAATCTGTGACACCAGGCAGGCGATACTGGAATGGGATTTTTCCAGCACTAACAAACAACAAAGGTGAAGACGACAAAAGCCCTTATGGACTGGGCCCTTTATGACAAACTCCCCTGAGAGCTTGGCACAGCCGGACAAAGAGACAGTTCAGAAGCCCAGTCTACTCGACTGATCACCAAGGTGCACTCCGGTAAATGCACCTTCCGTATGGTGGAGACCAAGGAGAAGATTCTCACTGGTCACAAAGCCAAGTTTTCTCAGGACACAGAACAAGACAGAAGGAAAAACCTCATCCGTTTTTTTTTTTCTTATGTGCACAATGCCAGCTTTAGGCACGCCTTAGGTCTCTTGGAGTCAGAATAATACCTAGGGGGGGCAGGTGCCGCGGGGTTGGGGACTGTGTGCTTTACAGAGTACCTCGTCTTTGCACGGACATTTTCTTGCAGTTGGCGGGAGACCTGTGTCATCTACCCCGTTCCGTGACCCAACTTATCCTGTCACGGGAGTCTTCTGAAAGTGGCGAGCGCCCTAATGGCTCTTAACTGCTCTACCCGTGCCCACCAAATTTGCGGACATTTTGGCTTCCAAGATGCCCTTGGCAATTTCCTTCACTTCCTGTACATATTAACCCACAGCAAAGTTGGTAGACGCCGGTCTGGTGAGACCCGCAAACTCACCAGTCTGTGGGGCCGGCCTGGACAGCAGGCTTATAGGGCCTATGCCTGCGTCCTACCCTATGGTATTTCCTTTTTATGACAAAACACACAGACAAAAGAGAAAAACAGAGACTACCTCTGGGAGGAAAAGGCATCAAGATCAAAACCAAGAGTACTCTACCAAATTTAAACCAAGAGTCACTAAAAGCACAAGAAACTAGTTTCCCAAATATTTTCTCCTGCCAATCTAAATTTAGAAAGAGAAAAAATTCTCACCATTTCCTTCTGCCGGACTCCGCAGATAGAGATTCCCGGAGGCTGACATGGTAAGAAGTCTCACCTTTTACCGGCTTTCGTCAGGCGTTCCTGTATCTCATCATGTGCAGTAGTCCAGAGAGAAGGCAGGTCTTCCAGCCAGAGAAGGCAAATTGCCAGCCAGTGTTGCTCCTGGCGATTACAGCAAGAGGGGAAATCTCCCTCTGCCCTTTTCCTTAAGGTTCTTCTGGCTGGCCAAATAATTAACAAGAGAGGTTAGCAGGAGAAAATAATACCAAGTTTAATAACATGTATACATGGAAGAAAGCAGGGACACTGCGTTTCTCAACACAATAGCAGAAATTCTCGTCTTAAATACCATGTTCAGCCAATGACAAAGGAGGATTTTGGGGGTGAGGGGAGTCAGTTACAGGAGATTACCACTAAAGCACAGTAAACAAGAGTAAGGTTATTATGCAGCTTTAAGGCCTCAACTTCCACATTGATAAGCCTCTAGAAATGAGGCCATCCCTCTCTCTTCTCAAAACAGAGAAGGAGATATCTTTACAAATGGAGATTTTCCTTATAAATGTAAATGATTGTCTGGCAACTCCTCACAGGGTCATCTAGAGAATGTGGCCAGAGAGACAGAACATCTGATAAGAGGGGCTTGTTGGTGCCTTTCCTATTGTAATCTCCATCCTGCATTATCTTTATAGCCATCATGATAGATCTGTTCCAGGAAGGAGCCACCATGTCAAATTCTTTAGGCAGTTAGTGGGGGAGGTCAAATGTCCCTAGAGAAAACAACCAAGGTAAAGAGATAGATTTCAGGGTGGCCAAATATTGAGCTCCCACAAATGTATTTTTTTAATCAGAAATATTAAAACTAATGATTAAACTAAATGATTAAATATTAAAACTAATGGCAACTAATGACCTGTTTTCTTTCCCTATGGTTTATCTTTTCTAAAATATCATATAAATGAATCCTATCGTATTTGGCCTTTTGACTTTTCACCCTATCAGTCAAATCAAAATTTGAAAATTCCTGTTCTATGAGCTTTCCTAATCTAAATTCTTACAATTGTAAATGAATATGGAGACAAAACACACACTACATACTACTTCTAAAAACCTCCTCCTAATCCGATTTTAATTCTATCACCAACTGCCAAGAAAAATCTTTCCACTGATACCAAAATTCCCTACACATTATGTCAATCATCAATTGATCAGTCATCAGTCTATGTTAACAGAATGTGAGTTATTATTAGGAAGCTACATAATTTGCACCAAAGATTGTTTAAAGCTCCTTTCATTAAATGCAGTTTACAATAATTCACAGGCTTCAAAGTTCGCCTTGCAAATATACAGTCAATTATCAGAAACTATTAATGGGATTAGGCTTTTCTATAAAAGTGGTCCCAAGGAAGTAGGAATATTTATTTGTTTAAAGAACGCAATGAGGAGCCCAATAGCCTGAGCAGAGTCAGACAGAGGAGCGCTGACCACAGGCCATCTTATGAAGGGCCGTGTTCACCGGGAGATATCCCGACCTGGCCTAGACGGGGTCCCAGGTGGCATGAACTCAAGGGCTCTTGCAGAGGGCAGGCGACTCTCTGCTGCCCCCTGCACCTCTGCTGGGTGGGCAGGAGGCCCTGCTGTGGTGGGGCCCCGCCAAGGCAGAGAGACCGGCCTGCCAGGCGGCGCTCCTCTGTTCCTCCAAGGGGCAAAGTTGGGCTCCCCTGCCTGGAGCAGCCCCCCAGCAGCCCCGGCCCCCGCCCCCGACACTGCGCTCTTGCCATCTGCAGCGGAGATTGCCACACCCAGCCCGCTGCCCACCTCCTACCTCGGCACCACTCCTGCCCAGCTTTCCTCCACACTACAGAAAGGAGAGCTCCCCAGTGCTGGAAATTCTGGAGGAAGGATCCAGAAATCGCCAATCCCCCCACACAAACCTCCGAGGCAGCCAAGTCCACACCAGGGACCCCGGCTCCAGTGCACACGCTCCGGGGCTCTCCAGGACGCCGGCCCCTCTGCTGCTTTGAGCGCCCGTCCTGCGCATTCTCGGGCGTCTCTGAGGATACAATAGGAACCGCTGGGGTGGGCACAGGAGGGGTTGGGGACTGAGGTGTCCCTGAGAGGGAGAGCGGGAGCAGGCTGTCCCTCTGCAGCTCTTGACTCTGCTCTCCCTGGATGACTGTCAGCTCCTGGAGAAGATCTGCCTTCCCTTGAGGCGGCTCCTCCTGTTCTGAGAAGTGCGTCACATGAACTAACATTTGTTTCAAAAAGAACGATGACATCCTTAACACCTGATGTGTCGTGTCCCCAGAAGAATTCTCTGCTTCCCCAGAAAACTAGACAGCGAGCAGCTGGGACCGTGTTCTGACCCAGGAAGGAAGGATGCTGAGGGCAAAGCTGTCTCCCCTCTGCCGGCTCCTTCCCCTGATTTGTGGCCCTGATGGGGCTATAGCATTGGGGACTCGTGCAGGTGACAACGCTCAAGTGTTTGCCAATGGTATTACATTTCTTATGATTTAGTGGTTAAAACGGGAAGCTAGCTGTCAGTTTTCCTGACGATTTCACTCGCAGAAATGTCTTTGGACAAAGAAGTTTGCTTAATTTCTGATTTTTATAATCAATAACAATAATTAAAATACTTATTTTCTTAATCTCATTGGCATGCTAAAACAAACAAATCACTTGATTTTCACCAAATTGGACACATTTTCGTTAAAACTTTGGGAGTATCATTGTTTGAGGTAAAGAATGCATTTGGGAAGAACAATTACCCTTAGATAATATCTTCCCAGATAAATGTACAAACACATAGTTATGAGCCATTTTGAGGGGCCTGGGAAATCCAGTTTGAGTTCTACAATAGATCATCAGAAGGTTAAATTAGTAATTTTCTGAGGAGTTTGCAAGTAAATGTTCATGTTGTCTTCATCAAATAGGTCTGGTGATTTAATGAAGGTTGTGCTTAATGATAAAAGTGTTCAAGAGACTGAGAAATATTAAGTAAATGTACTAAAAACAAAAAGGTGCAAATCAAAGTAAAGCCTGCCATTATCCTCTTTAAAACAGAGTCACAGTAGCACTATTGTCAAGGTATGAGAAGGCATAAAAATGCTTTATAAAGTCAATTCTTCACTTCCAAAGGACCTAACGTGACATTCTAGGAGTCTCCATAGTCTTTCACTCATCTAGATTATAATTGCTCAATTTATATTTTAAAGACTAATGAATCTGAGGGCAAAATATTCAAGGTCAGTGTTTAATTGTTTTTCATTGTTGCAAAGTACATGGGTATAAAGTGTGGCTGAAATCCATGGTCTTGGAGAATAAAAATATATAGAACTTATTTATCACTCTCACAGCATGTCCTGACTTAATCCTACAAATGTCCCAAGAGTAAAACCTCAGTGAATTCCATTCTGTTCTTAGATATGACATCTTTCATTCGTAATGAATATTCTCAAATTAGGCTCTAGCTAGTAATTATGTTCCTGATGCAAATATGCAATAAATAAGAATCCATGCATGATTAAATTTGGCTCAAGAAGACTACTTAGAACCCAAATTTGTTTTTTGCTTTGTTTTTCTTTATCGATTTCTTTCTTTCTCCTCAGCAGAGTCGGCAGATAGATGACATAGAATGCTGAGAGACTGGAGGGCAGAGTCTTGAAGAATGTGGGATTTCCTAATCTTCCAGATCTTTTTTATCTTTAAAATTCTATGATTTTTCTATTTATATAGGGGTTCATTTTTTTCATTATTTCTAATAGTGATCATAATAGTGAGACTAACAAAACTTAGCACTTGTGGAACATTTTTCATCATAAAAATTTACTTTATTTTGACAATTGTTAATATATTAAAAAGCCACTGAGAGCTAATCTGACGCTCAGAGGATTTTTAGGGTAGTGAGACTGTTCTGTGCAAAATGGTGGCTACATGTCACTATATGTATGTCAAAATCCATGGAACTGTACATCACAAAGTGTGACCCTTAAACTAGAGACTGTAGTTCATAACAACGTTTCAATATTGTTCATTCATTATAACAAACGTATCACAGTAATGCAAGGTGTTAATAATAGGGGAAACGGGGCTTGGGAGAGAGCAGAGAGGCAGTGCAGTGGGTGTATGGAGCTCTATGTACTATCTGTTCAATTATCTGTAAATGTAAAACTGTACTTTTAAGAATAAAGTTTTTTAAAGTTTTTTTGAAAGGCACCGAAAGGTAAGCTAACACTGTAGGGCATCTATTTTGTGCAGTAGGGCAAAGAAGAAGTTGAAATGATTTAAAAAGTTCACCTTGTGAAGGTTTGAATTGTGGTGTGTTTCTGAAGCCTTAGACAAGGGCAGGACATAGAATTTGAGACATGGATGAAATAAAGGAGAAGGAAGACATCAGAGTGATCAGAGCTGATCAAATAAATTTAGGACAAATTAATAATTGGATGGATTTGTTTTTATTTTCTTTGCTTTTAGTAATCTTACACCTTTCTATGAAAGCCACATGTGCACAATGTCCACAGGTATGTTTCGTACCGAGCGGCACCTGCTTCTCTCCCTCTGCATCTTCTATTCCTTTCCCCCTGCTCTCTCTACCTCTGACTGATGGTCCCTGTTTCTATCTCCCTTCCTTACTCTCCCTCTCTCCTGTTTGTTTGTTTGTTTTACTCTTTATCTTTGTGTTTTCTTTCTCCTCTTACACATCAGACTAACCATAAACTTCCTGGTCATTGTTTAGTTCCACTGAAAGATCTCAGTAGTTTCCATCAAGAAATGACAGATCAGTCTTCTGGGAAAAATTTCTCTATTTCAGCTACTTCACCCTCAATCTGAAGCAGGAAAATTTCTTGAAAGTTGAATCAATTTTTTATATTTTTTTCTTTTTTGAATCCAAATTTCAGAGCTCAAGGTCATATTGGAAAAATTCCTGAAGACGGCTGCCTAGAGTTGAGCCATAGGAGTTCTTCCTATGGCCATAAAGGGGAATCCTTATTTTGGCCATGGGGCCTCAGGAGAAGCCCTCGTGAGAGAGGAATCTTTGCTAACCCTATGTTGTACCTACGACTGGCTTCTCTTAAGACAGTGGTTCCTGAACTCCAGTGTGCATTAGAACCGTGTGGAGGTCCCCTACAACACAGAGTGCTGAGCCCATCCCAGAGTTTGTGATCCAGCAGGATGGGGGGACACGAGAATTTACGTCTCTGACCGTTTCCCAGGTGATGCTGCTGACCAGCCACACATTGAGAACCACCGGCTTAGAAACCCTAGGTTTCAAAGGATGCTTTGCTTGAGCAGACAGCCAAAAGTATCAAAATCGTAATCAAGATTCACCAACAACTTGAATGTGTTGGTATTTGGATCTAGAGGCTCCTGAATTTTCAGGGGCTAAAGCAAACATTACTCTGAGTTCAGGGTTTGTGACTCTCCTAAGTGTCACACAATTCCTTTGCTTGCTTCCCTTGAGCCCTACCTGGCTAGGAAAGAATATTAAAAAGAAAGCCAGCTTTGATTATTTAATCCTCAGTCAATTAAGACATTTTTGAGTGAGGTTTTTTTGACAGCTAACTTTATCTACACTATTAGAAACGAATTATTACTGATAACAATGGTTATTTACTAAGGTCCCAATATGTCTCAAGCCCTTTACATACTTTTATTTCTCTGCTTCTCAGAACCCTACGGGATCCCAGGTGTGTTTACTCTTTCTCCACAACTCCTCTAAGGAACCCCCCAGAGCACACTCATAATTGACCTCACCATGTCTTCTCTCATTTAATTTAGCAGTAGATTAAAATTACAGAAGAAACTTGAAGGGATCTTGAGCCCCAGCAGGAGAAGGTCTAAAGTCTATCCAGGACAAATGGCTTAATGTTTGTTTCTGAGAAGTTTCCAGGGACAAAGACTCCACAACCTCCAGAAACCAGTTCTGTTGATTATTATCTCTAATCAATGATATACATTAATTGTTTTTTTATTTATTGGTTGATTGTTTGCTATATTACTTTGCCATATAATAAAATTTTTCTTTGTGTTATTTAAATAATTTTCACTTTATATCCACTTTTTAAATTTAGCCTTCTCTGGACTTCCTCATACATTGAAGGTGGTAATTGTCACTTATTAGCATTTTCCTCTTCAGTTTAGATAACCTCAGTTTCTTTACTGTGTTAAAAATATTTAATAAGTGTAGTGCTTTTTTCCTCCAGTTCTTCTCTAGGTTCAATTTATTAGGTAGTGTCGGGGGAAGAGGGAGAATCTCCCTAAGCCCTTTCCCTTAAGGTTCTTATGGCTGGCCAAATAATCAACAAGACAGGTTAGTAGGAGAAAATAATACCAAGTTTAATAACCTGTATACATGGGAGAAAGCAGGGACACTGCGTTTCTCAACACAATAGCAGAAATTCTCGTCTTAAATACCATGTTCAGCCAATGACAAAGGAGGATTTTGGGGGTGAGGGGAGTCAGTTACAGGAGATTACCACTAAAGCACAGTAAACAAGAGTAAGGTTATTATGCAGCTTTAAGACCTCACCTTCCACATCGATAAGCCTCTAGAAATAAGGCCATCCCCCTCTCTTCTCAAAACAGAGAGGGAGATACCTTTACAAATGGAGATTTCCCTTATAAATGTAAATGATTGTCTGGCAACTCCTCTCAGGGTCATCCTGAGAATGTGGCCAGAGAGACAGAACTTCTGATAAGAGGGGCTTGTTGGTGCATTTCCTATTGTAATCTCCATCCTACATTATCTTTATAGCCATCATGATAGATCTGTTCCAGGAAGGAGCCACCATGTCAAATTCTTTAGGCAGTTAGTGGGGGAGGTCAAATGTCCTTCAGAGAAAACAATCAAGGTAAAGAGATATATTTCAGGGTGGCCAAATCTTGATCTCCCACACTCCAACCTTTGAAACTAAAAGTTTCACAGTCTTTTTGAAACTTAAATAAGTTTCATAGTCCAGAATCTGAGTTGGTGGATTGTTTCATCTCTCTGAACACATTTCTTAGTCCTGATAATAGATCAGTTCAATTAAGTTCATTTTGGAAGGTGGTGATGCAGGTGGGCTCTCAAGGTTATGGCTATTTTATGGAAGCAAGCAATCAAGTATTTAATAAGAAGCATTTCTATGGAAACAAAAGAAAAACAAGGTTAATGGTTGGAGCAAATTGGAAATGTGTTTCTGAGTTAGAGGACAGCAAGTTAAGAAGATTTTTAGATGTCAGCCTCAAAGCATCTTTTGCAGTTTAAAATGTCTCTGATGGTGTCTTCAGGTCATCTCAAGTTTATATCAAGTCCATCAGCTTCAGTTTGTAAGGTTTCAGGAAAAAGGGGAGGTTCAGTTCTCAGTGATTTCAAATGAAAATGATGGAAAAAATCAAAAACGTTAGTTTCGAGATCTGTAGCCAGATATTTTAGGAGACTAGAAGAAATCAGGATCCAGTCTAGTCAACAGATATAAAACAAAAACCTCAAAAGAGAGCAAAACTAAGATCTAATATCCGCAAATGTATACTAGAGTTTTTACTGTAATATAATTTTTCTCTCTAAAATCACCCTCATTTTTATTAAGATAGCCAAATTAAAACTAACTAGTTTGCAAAATAAGTGTAGTTCCAATAGAGTTGGCACAATTATTTACATAAGTACAGCAAGAATAGCAATTGATCACATAGGCTCTTTTAAATCTGCTTTGCTGGAACTTTTTGTAAGGAATCTCAGATTGAACTTCAAAGGCCTCTCGAGGCCAGGAAAGCCAAGCCAAGGATTTTGTCATCAGACTTTGTCTGTAATACCTACAGATTTTGGTGAATTCCTCTCCTTCGAGGTTCCCCCCAAATATTTCGAGGTTCCTTGTACCTGCCAGATAAGTGGCATTCTTTACTTATCCTGGTAAGTGCTGCTTGGAACATAAGGTACCAGGCCAATATTTCCACGTGGCTTTATTCCATAAAGTCCAATCTTCATTCCTCAAAAGCTGTATGGTTATATTGCAAATACGATGTTCCAGTCACAACCTTGGTAATATAACCAGTGTTTCCAATTGTGTCCTGTTATAAGGAGAACAGATTCTTATTGAACTTATGCAAATAACTATATTGCCATGAAAACAACAATACTCACTAAGAGTTTCCAAATTGGAGGGATCAGATAGAGAGAAAAACATAAATATTTCAATTTTACTTACAAAAATATCATTTACCAAATTGCTATAAATCATAGCTAGCTCAAGAGAAAAGAGAAAACGTTTTCCTTAACTCTGAAAAAACACAACATTAAAAATTCTGCAATACTTCATATGAAAAATCATAAAAATTATAATCATCCTTATCAGTTCATTCAGTCCTGTGTAATCCATTCTTGATCCCAATCTTTTTGTTAGCAGCTTCATGAAGTCATCAGTCTCTCTATCAGATTTCTGTAATTTCTTACCAAGTTCAGTTTTATGATCAGAAAGTTTATCAGAAGCCTGTACTTCAGTGTAAATGTCAGAGTCCTTTTTATGAATTTTTCTGAAGTTGAAACATTTTGTAAAAGCATTAGAGCAAAGAAATGAGTCTGTAAACAACAAGACCTCAAAATGGCAATTGACAGAGAAATTTGGTTAATTTTGTGACATACAACATTTTAAAATAATAATAACCAAAATTATGACTGATAACCAGAACAGATCAGAATTTCACTAATGTTATACAATTTTAAAACACGTATATCAATAACATTAACCCACATAATAGCACCTAAGCAGACTTATCATCACTTGACTGACAATGCTTCCCATGTAATTTAACATACTGTATCAGCCTAATAAGTTTAGTATTATCTTTCTCCTTAAGAGAGCAAATTTCTTTGAGAAGTTCCACGGCCCTTTGAAAATTCTCAAAGAAAAAAGTAAAAAAAACATTTTATTTAAGATATGAATTTTGGGGAGATTTTCAAAAATATAAACAGTCAAAGCAAACAGAGCATTAACAGTCCAAAAAGCCTGAATAGAGAGACCTCAGTCTTTTGAACGTAGGAAATTATTTTAATAGGTATTTTTTTTTTTAGGTAGACTTACTCAAAGGTAAAGAAAAATCTTTTATAACCTCTTTATCAAGTTCAAGAAAATTATCCTTTTAAGAGAAATAAGACCAAATTATAATTTTGTACCAGCTTACTTCTGATATTAAAACTCATTTACTTAATTAAATTCATTTCAACCTTAGCCAACTTGACCATGCAAAAACTGCTTTTCCAGAATTCCTTCCACAAACCTTCTATAGCTTTCTTTTCACATTCAGAATTTGTCCCATGTCTTTCTTTTCCCTTCTAGTACTTGAGGACAAATTTATCTTTCTTAATCAACCAAATAAAATATTTCCATTCTTTGTACCTTCTTTATACATCTTACTATCCCTGTACACAGACATATTTTTCTTAATATTTAGTGGCTTCAATCACATATACTAATTAGAAATTTTAACTCTTAGAAACCCCAATTTGTAAGTAAAAACTAAGTAAACAATTATAAATTTCTTTTACATCACTATCTTGTGGCTTGGAAAATTTATAAACACTTTATAACTTCTAGAAATATGTTACTTTATAGTACAATCATTTAATAAAACACATGCTTATCAATGGACCCAAAACACATTTTAGTTTTCCTGTAATGAAAAGCCAAAAGTAGACAAACGTACATTTAGCAATCAATGTCTAATATCTTATCTTATTTGGAAATGATCTAGATACTCAATTGAATTTTTATCATAAAATTTAGCAAAACTCTAAAGTTTTAAGTCACCAAAAAGAGTTTGGAAGCTGTAACCACCATAACACATAATTATTGTTTAAAGTTCATCTAACATTCATCTTTTTCACAACTATTTAGTTACTTGTTCCCAATAATTATTTAGATTGCCTACAAGACTTCATAAGACTTCAGATAAAATTAGCCATCATTTAAATTACTATTTTTCTTAACCAATTCTGTAATAGAAATAACATAAGTTTTTTTCTACAAAATTTCATGTAAATTTCATCTCTTATACCTTTAAACATGGTTATCATTAAGATTTTTATCAATAGGTCTTGGTCTTCTAATTTTGGACAAAGGAAGCATTGTCACTCAGACATTTTAAAACATACTCTGGCAAAGCTGATGTAACCTCTTTATATAAAATTAGCTCAAACATTCCAACCTTTATAATCTTATCAACACTTAACATGTTCTCAAGTCAATTGTAACCTCAGTCAAGGTCTTAAGGCTACTCAAATTTTTCCCTTCCTTTTTCTGGCCTTTTCTTAGGTACCAAATAAATAATTATGTGAGAGCTCTCAAAACATTTTTTTCCCCCAATTTAGAAGTTTTTCCAATTCAAAGGATCCGTCGTCTGGCCATTGACGAGTGGGATGTTCATTTGTATATTTATTCCAATAGTGACTCGAACCAATAAGCCTTTTTAAGGAAAGACCCGGGGGTAACAATCCACGCTTAGAATAAATCTTTACCATGGACGCAAGAGGCGTCCCTGGTGAGGGCACAGATGATGTAGCCCCCATGATCCACAGAATTCACTCCCAAAGATATTCAGAGAAAGTAAAGACCTTCGTTGCACAGGTGGTAAGGATGGTGTCTCCAGTCTCCCACAATAGTGTGGGATGCCTCCAGTCACATACCCGCTAATCTGTGACACCGGGCAGGCGATACTGGAATGGGTTTTTTCCAGCACTAACAAGCAACAAAGGTTAAGATGACAAAAGCCCTTATGGACTGGGCCCTTTATGACAAACTCCCCTGAGAGCTTGGCACAGCCGGACAAAGAGAGTTTGGAACCCCAGTCTACTCGACTGGCCACCAAGGGGCACCCCGGTAAATGCACCTTCCGTATGGTGGAGACCAAGGAGAAGATTCTCACTGGTCACAAAGCCAAGTTTTCAAGACACAGAACAAGACAAAGACCACTCTGGGAGGAAAAGGGATCAAGATCAAAACCAAGAGTACTCTACCAAATTTAAACCGAGTCACTAAAAGCACAAGAAACTAGTTTCCCAAATATTTTCACCAGCCAATCTAAATTTAGAAAGAGAAAAAATTCTCACCATTTCCTTCCGCGGGACTCCGCAGATAGAGATTCCGTGAGGGTGACGTGGTAAGAAGTTTTACCTTTTTGCCGGCTTTCCTCAGGGGTTCCCGTATGTCATCATCTGCAGTAGTCCAGGGAGAAGGCAGGTCTTCCAGCCAGAGAAGGCCATTTGCCAGCCAGTGAGGCTCCTAACGACTACGCCAAAACTGTCGGGGGAAGAGGGAGAATCTCCCTCTGCCCTTTCCCTTAAGGTTCTTATGGCTGGCCAAATAATTAACAAGAGAGGTTAGCAGGAGAAAATAATACCAAGTTTAATAACGTGTATACATGGGAGAAACTCAGAAATGAGCAACTTGTCCCTCTGTCTAAGGTGCTTGCATAAGTATTGAAGCTAAAGGCGAGGAATGTGTTGGGGGTGGGTAGTGGCCTGGGACTTCAGAGGGCAGGAGGACAATTCTTTTCAGGGTCACCTATAGATAATGTGGTCAGGGAGAGATAGAGTTTTTTGATAAAAGGGGCTTGGTGCCTCTCCCATTGTAACATCTACCTTACATTATCATTACAGCTATCGTGATAGAAGATCTGTTCCAGGAAGGAACCACCATGTCAAATTCTTTAGGCAGCTAGTGGGGGAGGTCAAATGTCCCTCAGAGAAAACAATCAAGGCAAAGAGATACATTTCAGGGTGGCCAAATGATCTCCCACACAACAAAGGTTAAGACGACAAAAGCCCTTCTGGTCTGGGCCCTTTATGACAAACTCCCCTGAGAGCTTGGCACAGCCGGACAAAGAGACAGTTCAGAATCCCAGTCTACTTGACTGGCCACCAAGGGGCACCCCGGTAAATGCACCTTCAGTATGGTAGAGATCAAGGAGAATATTCTCACTGGTCACAAAGCCAAGTTGTCTCAGGACACAGAACAAAACAGAAGGAAAAACCTCATCCGGTTTTTTTCTTATGTGCACAATGACAGCTTTAGCCACGCCTTAGGTCTCTTGGAGTCAGAATAATACCTGGGGGGGAGGTGCCACAAGGTTGGGGACTGTGTGCTTTACAGAGTACCTCGTCGTTGCATGGACATTTTCTTGCAGTTGGAGGGAGACCTGTGTCATCTACCCTGTTCTGTGACTCAAATTGTCCTGTCACGGGAGTCTTCTGAAAGTGGCGAGCGCCCTAATGGCTCTTAACTGCTCGACCCGTGCCCACCAAATTTGCGGCTTTTTGGCTTCCAAGATGCCCCTGGCAATGGCCTTCACTTCATGTGCATATTAACCCACAGCAAAGTTTGTCTAAATAGACGCCAGTCTGGTGAGACCCGCAAACTCACCAGTCAGTGGGGCTGGCCCGGACAGTAGGCTCATAGGGCCTATGCCTGCGTCCTACCCTATAGTATTTCCTTCTTATGACACACGATACAAAAGACAGAGACAAAAGAGAAAAACAGAGACTATCTCTGGGAGGAAAAGGGATCAAGATCAAAACCAAGAGTACTCTATCAAATTTACCAGAGTCACTAAAAGCACAAGAAACTAGTTTCCCAAATATTTTCTCCTGCCAATCTAAATTTAGAAAGAGAAAAAAATTCTCACCACTTCCTTCCACCGGACTCCACAGATAGAGATTCCGGGAGGCTGACGTGCTAAGAAGTCTTAGATTTTGCCGGCTTTCATCAGGGGTTCCCGTATTTCATCCGCTGTAGTAATCCAGGGAGAAGGCAGTTCTTCCAGGCAGAGAAGGCAACTTGCTAACCAGTGTAGCCCCACCTTGGGCGCAAAAACTCTTATCTGATTTCTGATACTGGTGATTTCTGTTTCATTTCTTTTTTTTTCCTTAATCAGTTTTTCTAGTGGTTTATTAACTTTATTAATGCTTTTAAAAATAACTTTTAGCCTGATTTGTTTCTTTAGTATTTTTCTATTTCATTGATTTTTATCTTTATTATTGTTTCCATTCTGTACTTTTTTCCAGTGTGATTCTCTTTTAATTCTTAAGACAGAAGCTGAGATTATGGCTTTCCTGTCTTTCTTCCATATTCATACATTCATTTAAGGCTACACACCATCGTCTTCCAAACACAGATGTAGCTGGTATCTCTTGTCTTCTCTAGAGTATTTCTAAACTCTGTGCTGCAAGCCATGTCTGTCCCATAGGATCTCCAGCCCATGAGCCTGCAACAATGCCAGCCTTCGTGTGTCTCCATCCCTCTACCTGAAGCTGATATCTTCTGTCCAGTGTCACCATCTCATATGATTGCAGCCCACGTCTGACCTTTTGTGTTGTCAAGGTTTTCTCTCCCCTCTGTCCATGCCACCTCTCAAAAGTCTCCATTCCTTGTTCCTGTAGCCCATGCCAAGCCATATGAGTCTCCATTCCATCTCTCTAAAACCCATGGCAGACACCTAATTTCATTCTCTCATGTACTTGCAGTGGGTATCTTTCCTCGAATGTCTCTATCTCCTGTGCCCACATTTGATACCAGACCTCACATGGCTCTCTCACTCCATGTGTCTGCATCCCTTTCCATCCCTGAGTGTGCCTGTTAGCTGTGCTTCAGCCCAGGCCAGCTCGTGTTGGTCTGCGTTCTCTATGTCTCCAGCCCTGCTAGACAACAAGTGTTTTCATCTACTGTTACTCTAGGCGCTGTCTGAACTCGTGTGTTTCCTTACTCTGTGCCTGTAGCCCATGTGTTCCTCAAATATCTTCACCCAGTGTCCCACACTTGGGTGTCATTCACCTGTTAAATGATATCATGGTTCCTTCTAGGTTTTGGCCATTGTGAATAAAGTTGCTTTTTAGATGTTCTTAGGGGTCTGTGTGTGGATGTATATTTTCATGGTAGTTGGAGAAATACACTGGTGCACAATTGGTGCATCATATAGTGACACTATACTTAGCTTCACAAGAATTAGCAAGATGTCTTCTTAAGAGGTTATACTATGTGTATTCCCATCAGGAATGAATGAGATTTCCTATTGTCCCACATCCTCACCAGTAATTGGTATTGTCAGTTTTGGGTTTTTAGCTATTTTACTAGAAGAGTAGAGTATCTCAATGGTGTTATAATTTGCTTTTTCTTAATGCACAATGGATTTTATTTTTCAATATTTCCTTGTTGTTGAGCAATTTATATTTGCTTATTTCCCATGTATATATATATATTTTTGGTAACTTGTCTATTCATATTTTGGTCTATTTATTTTAATTTGGGGAGTTTGTTTTCTTGTTGCAGCGTTTGACTGGTTCTTTGAATAATTTGCATGCAAGTCTTTCTGCAGATGTGTGTTTTACAAATGTATTATCTTAGTCAGGAGTTTGTATTTCCACTCTGTGAATGCTGTCTTTCCCAGATTGGAGAATTTAAATTTAACCAAGTCCACATGATCAATTCTTTTCTTCATGGATTGTGCTTTTTGTGTTGTATATGAAAACAAACAATCAAACTATAAATCATGAAGATTTTCTCTTATTTCCCAGTATGATTTTTATAGTTTTGTATTTTATATTTAAGTTGATGAGTGATTTTGAGTACATTTATTTCTAAGGTGCAAAATTTGTGTCTTTGTTCATTTATTTCCATAGGGTCGTCCTTTTGTATCATCACCATGGTTGATGATGACTAGAGACTAAATGACTAAAGACTAAAAATCTATTATGTTTTATGTTGGAGTGCATTTATTGTCATGACCAAGATTAAGTTGTCTGTACTTGCAGAGGTCTATGTGTGGACTTTCCATGCTTTTCATTTACCTCTGTGTCTATTCATTTTAAAATATCACGGTCTCTTGATTATTGTAGTATTGTAAAATATCACAGTCTCTTGTCTTTGTAATTAATCTTGAAATTGAGAAGTGTGAGTTCATCAATTTATTCTTCATCAGGGTTGTCTATCTGACAAAGAAAGTCTGTACGTCTGTATTATATCCAATGCTGAAAACTAACAAGCTTAGGTAAGGTTTTATTTACCAAATATTATTTCATATCATGTTAACTGGAAAAACATTTGGATTTAGAAATAACTTTTCTAAGCACTTACTTCAAGTTAATTGAATAGAGCTCTTAATTTTGACCATACCCTCCAGAGGTAAAATACATATAACATACATGTAGACAGACACATATAAAGAAGAGACAGATGTTGGGGCTGACCCTGTGGCTTAGTGGTTAAGTGCGCAAGCTCCACTACTGGCGGCCCGGGTTCATATCTCGGGTGGACACTGACGCACCGCTTCTCTGGACATGTTGAGGCTGCTTCCCACATACAGCAACTAGAAGCATGTGCAATTATGACATACAACTATCTACTGGGAGCTTTGGGGAAGAAAAAAGAGGAGGAATGGCAATAGATGTTAGCTCAGAGCTGGTCTTCCTCAGCAAAAAGAGGACGATTAGCACGGATGCTAGCTCAGGGTTGATCTCCTTCACACAAAAAAAAAAAGAAAAAAAGAAAACCGGTACTCAACTTGACCTGCCAGTGGCAGTTTGGTGAGAAACTGAAGAGCCAGATTGTATGTATAACTGAGATCAAATGGTATTTGTCTTTCTCTGTCTCAGTAATTTCACTTAGCATAATGACCTCAAGGTCCATACATGACATTGCTAATGGCAAGATTTTTTCTTTCTTATTGCTGAATAATATTCCATTGTAATTATGTACCGCATATTTCTTCCTTTTTTTTGTGAGGAAGATCAGCCCTGTGCTAACATGTGCCAATCCTCCTCTTTTTGCTGTGGAAGACTGGCCCTGGGTTAACATCCGTGCCCATCTTCCTCCACTTTATATGGGACTCCGTCACAACATGATCTGACAAGTGGTGAGGCAGTGCGCTCCCAGGATCTGAACCCCAGGCTACCACAGCGGAACACATGCACTTAATCACTACGCCACCAGGCCGGCCCATACTACATTTTCTTTATCCACTCATCTATTGATGGACATTTAGGTTGTTTCCATATATTAGCTATATAAATAATGCTGTAATAATCACAGGGGTGCATATATCTTTTCAAGTTAGTGTTTTCATTTTCTTCGGATAAATACACTGAAGTGTATCTATTTTTAATTTTTTCAGGAACCTCCACTGTCTTTTCCATAGTGGCCGCACCAATTTAAATTCCCATGAACAGTGTACAAGGGTTCCCTTTTCTTCACATCCTTGTCAACACTTAATATCTCTTGTCTCTGATGATCACCATCCTTACACGTGTGAGGTGATAGCTCTTTGTGGTCTTGATTTGCATTTACCTGATGATTTGTGACGTTGATCTCCTTCTCATGCATGTGTTGGCCGTTTGGATGTCTTCTTTGGATAGATGTCTACTTAGTCTTTTGCCCATTTTTCGATTAGATTGCTTTTTTCTTATTGGATTGTATGAGTTCTTTATACATTTTCTTATGGGTTGTAAAAATTTTTTATAAATTTTGGATATTTAACCCTTTATCTGATACGTGGTTTGTAAAATTTTTCTCCCAGCCTTTTGATTTTGTTGCTTGTTTCTTTTGCTGGGCAGAAGCTTTTAAGTTTGATGTAGTCCCATTTGCTGGTTTTTTATTTTGTTGTTTGCGGTTTTGGTGGGATATCCACAAAATCATTCCCAAGATCAATGTCGAGGAGCCTCTTCCCTATGTTTTCTTCTAGAAATTTTACAACGTCAGGTCTGAGAATGCACAAAAGACCGGCAGGAGCAATGTCCCTTTTTTTCGCAGCTGAACAGCTTCAGTCTCTCATTTCTCTATCAAGCAGCTTTGTTGAGACCTTATAAACACAATTTTTTTCCAATTTTAAGCCAAATTAAAAAGGTCAACCTGCCCCATTCACTCCAAAAGTGCCCTCTAGGCTCCTCTGGTCTAGGAAATACCCCCTGGGTTTCTCTTTCCTAAGAATGCTCCCCTAGGTTCCTCTGACCTAGGGTATGTACCGATACCGCCTTAAGACACCTAGCCTTAAGACTGGAAAACAGCTCAAATAAACTGTGAACTGTTGACTTACAATAAGGAGGTCCGGGTTTCAGGAGAACTCACCGGGATCACCTGAAGAGTGCAGTGATCTGGGGGGCACAATGGACCCCTATTGGTACCCAATGCCAGTTCAGTGTAGATTCCAGGTGGTCTCTGGTGGGTTTCTCTGAAATCCTGCCATGACTACACCAACAAATGTCTACGTCAATAATCAATAATCAATCTATAAATCAAAATTGGAGTGAGTTTATTTTTAGCCAAGATTTGAGGACTGTGCCCCTGGGCTTTCCTTCCTTAAGGAAGGAAGGGCACCAAAGAAGTGGGGTGTACAGAGTGGTTATATACCGTCAAAGAGCATGTATCACATAGGATTGTAATGTCCCTTTTACTATAGCGACAAGATCACCCTGTCAGATTACCTGGCCAGAATAGCTATTGATAGACACAGCAGGGAGCAGGTCTGCTATCTAGATGGGCTTGGCTGGGTCGGGTCTGTTGTCTCTAACTGGGTGGTCACAGGATGACTGCAGCAACCAAATCCTAGCTTAGGGAGAAATGCTCATCCTTAAGGTAATGTCAATGAGGGGGAATTTGCATCCTTATCTTAAGGGCATTTACTCTTCTCTTTGGGACACGGGAAAGCAGATACACAATGCAGGAGACAGGCCATTTTGGAAAAACAAACTCTGGCCAAATTAGTTTTACCCCAAATGGCTTCCTCATGTGTTCCAATATATCCTATTGCTTGCCATTTATTTATCAGTTCCTTAGTACTCATTGTGTGTCTGTTATGTATATAGAATATGTAATATCCTGGGGAAAACAGGGGTCATACCATATGGTGCCTGGAGGCAGGGAGCATATAACCCTACTTGGAAAATAACTACATTTCTGAAATGCTAAACAGAAATAGAGCAGAGAAAAAGACATGCCTCGATGGTCGAGGAAATGTCACAGCAAAGTTATTAATTGAATGCAAAACAGCGACAATCAGCACAAATGTCAAGAAAGCTCTGGAGACTCAAGTTTGCTGAACCAGCATCTCATAATAAAGCAAAGATTGAGCACTGGTTCTGGAGAGACCTTGATGTGGACATATGGTGATGACGTTGAATTCTTCTGAAGAGGATTTAAATTTTTTGTGTGTGTGTGAGGAAGATCAGCCCTGAGCTAACATCCATGCTAATCCTCCTCTTTTTGCTGAGGAAGACCGACTCTGAGCTAACATCTATTGCCAATCCTCCTCCTTTATTTTCCCCAAAGCCCCAGTAGATAGTTGTATGTCATAGTTGCACATCCTTCTAGATGCTGTATGTGGGATGCAGCCTCAGCATGGCCGGACAAGTGGTGCGTCAGTGCCCGCCCGGGATCTGACACCGTGCCTCCAGTAGTGGAGCGCGTGCACTTAACCGCTAAGCCACGGGGCCGGCCCTGAAGAGGATTTTTTAAACACAGGAAATAATGTGTCATTATTATAACTAAACATAGATTTTTAAAATCTCAGAACAAGTGGTACTCCTGGTGGGTTATTTCTGAATAACAGCTGTCATTGTCTTAGCTCTTTCCACATAGTAGTTGCTCCTGCGTCACACCTGCCCTATGAACAGGGCCAAGGCAGGTATCATTCCTGATTTCCTGGTGAGAACGCTGAGGACTTGTAAAGTTAGGAAATCTGTCTGGGCCCCAGTATTGATGATATCCTAGGATTTTTGTCTACTCCCTATTTTTATTTATCTTCTGTAATTGCCATTATGTTTCGATATAAGTGATAACTTGTTATCTTGGCTTTTCAAATGAAACCCACAAAGTTTGTCGGTGTCTTTTGGTACCTTTTAAGCAAATGAGGAAAATGATATTACCAGCTACGGCTGCTGCTCATATTGACAAGCCATTTCATTTATTTTTCTACCTGAGAAGCGTGTTCATTCAATAGACATTAAGTGGCTGTTATGCAGTCATCATGACATTGTCAAGAGTGGGTGGATTGACAGGACAAGTGTGCACACTTCTCGTGCTGAAGAGGCTTTCAGTGCATTTGAGGGGAGATGAAATACACTCAGGAAAGTGTTAAGCCGCCACCCTTCCAGACAGCATAACATTATTGTCAAAACGAGGGGTGCAGGTTTGCCGTGTCTGTGTGCTGATTCCGGAGTGGTCCACGTGAGCTGGGGCTTCAACCTGACTTTAGTGATTGATGAGACTCTGTGAGGGGAGGACCAGGGAAGGCCTTCTAGTGGAGTGGAGCTTGACTCAGGAAACAGGGAGAGACGAATTTGGGGGGTGGACGAGAGGCATGTAGAAAAACTTAAGTGATAGTCTGGTTGAAGAGATGGCATGTGTAGACACTAAAAAGCCATGAAAGAAAATGTGTTTTCCTTATTTTCTGCTACTGGATCCATGAGGTGAAGGAGAGGTTTTGAGATTACATCACAGCACTGCAATATGTGAGAGTCCTGGGGTGTGGCTGAAAGCCTGGAGGACCAACTGAACTTTCCATATATATATAGATTTATGGGGTTGTATAGAGTGCTTATAGCATACATTGTATTGGGATGAACATGGAATCCTAAGTGAAACCATTTATCCCTTTGGCTATTGGTGTTGCCTGTTTTATATGGAGCCAGTGAAGTCCAAGACTGAGTGGCATTGTGTTAGGATGATGAAGCACTCTAGGCAAGAGTCCCTTAATCGGGGGATGTGCAGCTCACTACCCGGATAGATGCCCGGCTACACCTTCCATGAAAGTTTCACATGATACAGATGTGAAGGAGGCAGGTTCCTGTGCCTAAAGGCTGACAACAGGCAAGGAGACATTTTCCTAAACCTGCAGCTGGTGCAGCACTGTCAGGACATCACACCTGACATCCTCTCTTGCTCGACTCTTACCTTCTTCCTCTAAGTATGAGGATATTCTCTGATGCTTCGGCCAATCCACATATATGGAATCCCTTCAGTTTCCCCAATGAGAGCTCATTTCTAAATTCATGTTAATTAAACGAAGCACTCATTTCACCAGTGAAAAGCTATTTCTGATATTCAGTAAGCTAAGTAGCAAATCCTCTGGTGCTTATCAAGATATGACTAGCTTAAAGAGACGTGAATAGCTGAAAGGTACAGCCAGGTCTGAAATGTGACACTTTCTGATATAAGACTAGCTGACTCTTGGTATCTGAATTCTCTATTATGGTCAACGACTCTCCCTGAAGGTAAAGCTTGAACTAACTGATCTATGCATTGTATATTACCGTCAATGTTGAAGAATATTTTATGAGTTTTTTAATTTGTTAAAAAATTTTCAGAAAGAGCATCTCCTGTCCATCAGTTAATTCAGTTTGCTTTATAGTCCCAACACGATGACTACAGTATGTTTTTTGTTTTTAATTTGCTCTTTACCTCTGCCACACAGTTATTCTCTTCACTTTGCTTTATAATCAACAAAGGTTTAGGGAAATATACATATAAGTAAGGAAAATATCATGAGGAGAACCCAGGACATGCACATATTGAACACACACATCCTAAACATGTTGTTGTTCTGAAATCCTAATGAGTAGTTTTGCAAGGTGTTTATAGGCCTCAAAGTGGCCTCCCTTGTGAGATTTCCACTTTACTTCATGGTGCCAGGTGTAGTTATGAGCCTTCTCATTCTGTCCAGTTTCTATTGGTCTTTAGCTGGGAAAAGTATTCTTTACCATCAGATCCCTGTCTAATTCTTATATTCTTGTCTGGTTTATTTACTTTTTCACTATATTCCTCCCAAATAGTTCCCAACTTGGACCCAAGATAAGTCAGTTTCCTGGACCTTTTGTTGTTGAAGGCAGGGAAGCTATTATCATCCTGTGGTGCCTAGTATAGGCTGTCCTTTGACTATGCCACACGTATTCAAACAGATGTTAAAGGTACAGCATATTCGAATGTATTAAAGATGCTAAAAAGTTGCTTAAAAGATGTTTAAATTTCAGGGAGTTCTCCGATTGAGTGTCTGGATTTTCTGATCTTATAATCTCTGCCCATATGCCATCTCTACCTCTAAAGAAAGAGACTTATCTTCTCAAAGAAACAGCTCTTAGTTTCATTGAACGTTTCTATTCTTTTTCTAGCCTCTCTTTCATCTATTTCTGCTCTGATTTTTGTTATTTCTGTCCTTCTACTGACTTTAGGCTTTGTTTATTCTTCTTTTTCTAGTTCCTTTAGGTACCGTGTTAGATTGTTTATTTGGGATTTTTCTCGTTCCTTGACGTAGGCTTCTATTGCTATAAATTTCACTCTTAGGACTATTTTTGCTGCATCTCATAAGTTTTCATATGTTGTATTTTATTTTCATTTTTCTCTAGTAATATTTTGTTTTCTCCTTTGCTTTATTCATTGATCCAATAGTTGTTCAGTAGCATGTTGTTTAGTGTCCAAATATTTGTGACTTTTCCAACCGTTTCTTGTAGTTGATTTCTAGTTTCACACAATTGTGGTCAGAAAAATGCGTGATATGATTTCAGTCTTCTTAGAATTATTGAGGCTTGCTTTGTTTCCCAACATATGTCTAACTTTGAGAATGTTCCATGTGAACTTAAGAAGAATGTGTATTCTGATGTTTTAGGATGAAATGTTCTCTATATATCTATTAAGACCATCTTGTTTGATGTTTCATTTAATGCCACTGTTTCCTTGTTGGCTTTCTGTCTGGATGATCAATCCATTGATGTGGGTGGGGTGTTGAAAGCCCCTAAAATTATTGTGTTGCTGTCAATTTCTTCCTTTAAGTCTGTTAATAGTTGCTTTATATAGTTTGTTGCTCCTGTGTTAGGTGCATGTATATTAATGTGTTATGTCTTCTTGGTGGAATGTCCCTTTTATCTTTATATAATGTCTGTCTTTGTCTCTTGTCAGGTAAGGGAAACAAAAGAAAAAATAAACAAGTGGGACTACACCAGACTAAAAAGTTTCTGCACAGCAAAGGAAACTGTCAACGAAATGAAAAGACAACCTACCAACTGGGAGAATATATTTGCAAATCATATGTCTGACAAGGGGCTAATTTCCAAAATATATAAAGAACACATACAACTCCACACCAAAAAAATGAACGACCTGATCAAAACATGAGCAGAGGATATGAAAAGACATTTTTCCGAAGAAGTTATACAGGTGGCCAACAGGCACATGAAAGATGTTTAACATCACTAATTATTAGGGAAATGCAAATCAAAACTACAATGAGATATCACTTCACACCCATCAGAATGGCTATTATTAAAAAGGCAATAATAAGTGTTGGAGAGGATGTGGAGAAAAGGGAACCCTCATACATTGCTGGTGGGAACGCAAACTGCTGCAGCCACTAGGGAAAAATGATGGAGATTTCTCAAAAAATTAAAAATAAAAATACCATAAGATCCAGCTATTCTAACTCTGCATATTTATCCAAAGAATATGAAGTCAATAATTCAAAAAAATGTATGCACCCTTATATTCTTCACAGCGTTATTCACAATAGCCAACACTGTGTAGCAACTCAAGTACTTATCAATGGATGAAATAATAAAGATGTGATATATATACATATATACTATGGACTACTACTCAGCCATAAAGAAGACAACCTCATTCCATTTGTGACAGTATGGATGGACATTGACGGTGTTATACTAAGCAAAACAAGTCAGATAGCGAAAGAAAAATACTGATTGATTTCACTCATATGTGGAAAATAAACAAACACATAGATAAGGAGTAGAGATTGTGGTTACCAGAGGGAAAGAGAGAAAGGTGTAAAGGGGCACATATGTATGGTGATAGATGAAAAAAGACTATTGGTGGTGAACATGATCCAGTCTATACAGAACTGAAATATAGTAATGTAGACCTAAAATTGACACTTATAAGCTATATGACCTCAATAAAATTAAAAAGAAATTTATTTTTAAATATAGCAAGACCCACTTTACACCTGGGCTGCAGGCAGCCCACACACTCACTGAATTACACAGAGGGGCAGTTTCCCAGTTGAGTCCTGTCTGTTTTGCCACCATCGGAACCTCCTGATGAAGAACACAGGCCCAAGGATGCTGAGGCATGTGGGACCCCTGGAGCAGGGAATGGTCTGAGAGTGTGTGACACAAAGTATCTGTGCAGTGCATACTGGGTAGTGAGTTTGTGCTTCTCTTCAAGGTATGCCTTTGATCATAATCTGCAGATAACTCAAGGAAAATCACTGGTAGGCTTGTTAAATGGAAAATTCTCATGTCCCAAGTTCAATGTTGCTGAGTTAGAATTCCAGGGAAGGGGACACTGGACTTGTCCAGTTATTACCGTGTAGACTGAAGTTTGAGAAACACTGCTGCTGGCGTCCAGCTGTAGCCACTGCCCGAGGTCAAAGCTCCACATCTTGTCAGACCTGAGACGGCTCCCAGGGGAGATTTCTGTCTGTCGTCTGCAGAGGGGCGGCCACCTTACCTCTTCCCGCTGACTCGCTTCCTTAACTGGCTTCCTTGTGCCTCTCTTAGTCCTTTTCTTTACCTTCAGAGATAACTGAGAGAGGCAAGATAGAGATACAAATTTTACTAAATCTAACTTTTAGGTAGTCTTTAAAAAATTGTACAGTGTTCAGATGTAATATTTAATTTTATTTGGGGTTGTTTTTTGTCATTGTGCCTTTTGTTGTTTTAAAATATTTTGTGTTATTGGCTGGGAAGATAGCATGAGATTAACATCAGCTTTATATGGAGCCGTAAACCAGGAAAGCACTTTATATTTGTCACACGGAATTAAGAATCACATTTGTGTAATGATGTATAAAGGAATTTGGTTGTTTTATTATTTGTTTTTTCTTCTTTTTGGCATAATAAAGTCCCAGTTTCTTCTTGGTGGACTGAGCAGGACTATTGATGTCTGATCTATAAGTGAAGAGTTAATAGAAGGGCATTGTTACTATTCAGAAATCTCTCCTTCACCAACTTTTCTTAAATGGTAGCATGGGTGTTAGACTTAAGAATTTTGATGTTTCCCCCATTGGATTATAGAGAGAAATATAGTCATTAGAGACTTAACTTGGAGTTGTAGTCAACGAGCATAACATAAGAGCACTGAGCTTGGGCTCTGCCATTTATCAGCTTTGTAACCTGGGTGAGTTTTCTAGCCACTGTACCCAGTCTCTTCATCTGTAAAATGGTGAGAAGAACAAAATCTACTACATCAGAATATTTTGAGGGATATAGGAGTTCATGTATGTTCAAGCACAGAATCAACATTCAGATTGCTGTGCCTGGTTCAGTAGAAGTGTTTGCTGCTGTTATTATAATTATCATTATTTTATCTCCTTATCTTCCTCATGAGTTCCCTGTAAAACCAACAATGATCCACAGTGTCAACAGTTTTATTCTAGGTCCCTGCTTAAAGGCCTGCAAAGGGAGCCTCGTGCTTATAACCTCCTGTTTTATTCCAGTCTCTGGAGGGAATCATTGACCTCTTTCTTCTTTGCACTAGGCACTGAATGGGAGCCCACACCCAACCCCGCATGTCCTCCTTTTAGTATCCGATGCTTTTGAAACACTGCTTGGTGTTTACTTGGTGGACTATACTCCCTGACATGAACAACTCATGGGAGATAAGATGTAGGAAACATTGTCCTATGTAGGTCTCTGAGTTTATCATAAAGCAGAGTACAGTTGATCAAGGGCCAAGGTAGCGTTCCTTAATGCAAAGATCTTCACAGATGAGGGTGTTCTAATGTGACACCACCTGAAAATAAAGGAAGAACATAAAAGCATATGTAGTTTTACAAGGAAAACCACACAACTAAAAGAATTGATCCCATTAAATACACTATTCTATTTGTTTATGCGTCAAATTACTGATAGGAAATAGCCACGTGTAGAGATAGTAGAATTGATCGATTTCATAGAGAATTCTTTTTAACAGTTGTTCATATCTTGTGTTTTACATCATCGATTAGGGTAATATTTTCATCTTCTCCTGTCCTAGTGTCTTTATCTTTCTCAATTTTTCTAAGAGATATATTTATATTATCGTCTAAAATTCTAGGGCAATTTTAAAAAAGTTATGAAACATTTTAAGTTGTTGATATTGTATATTGTAGGAGCACTAGATTGCAAGTGAATTAGTGATAATTAGAGTTTTAGTTTGGTGAAAGATGGTAGTTGGAATTGATACCAGGATGTTTGTAACCCAGTTTTTTCTTCATTTTTTGATGTAGTTTTCAAAATGACAGAGCAAGTAATTTTTAATATAATAACTTGTCTCATTTTAAAATATGTGTTCTTGGAGAGGGTGATGGAGGTAGGTAGAAAATAGTCTAATGTAGTGACTTGTTTTTCTCCAGTAGATCTGTTATAAACCCAACAGCCATATAGCATCCTTTTGTCCAAATGACCTGATGGCACTTTCTTGACTTTTCTTACTGTGACTCTAGCAATCTGAGGTCACACTATCTTCTCCCTCCTAGTTATGTTTTCAGTAGTAAGAGTGACATTGTCAATAATATAGTGACAACTTTGCACACAGTCTACTATTTACTAATATATATATATATCAATTGCAAACTTTGATAACATAATTGTTAAGTTTGAACTATTTGCAGTGCATTTAACAACTGATTGTTACCCATTATTTTGTAGTGACATCATGGTTAAAATCATTATTTGCAACATGTGACCCCTTTCAATTTTATTTTAAAGGAAAGGGTTCAATGACTCTTTTCTTTTTGAAGAAGAAAGACTTGCATTTCCATCTTAGAAAATTGAGAACTGTTTTTTTGCCTTTATTTTTTTGTCTTCAGCTCTTCTTCCTACTGGTTACTAATTCACATGTCCAGTTACTTCAGATTCATGGTGCTACCTCTTCTGCCTTTTTCATGGCTCTCACTTTAATTTTTCCATAATCCTTTCTGTGAAAGAGGTTTCTCTCCATCTTATAGATCAAGGAAGGAACCGACACTCCTTTGTATGAACTTGGAGACAGAGGCCAAGGTGAAGCCTTTATGCCCCTCCCCACCAGTGAATTGCAGAAGGGCTGCAGATTCCTGTGAATCTTTTGCTCCCCTCCTGGCTCCCTATATAGTTGGCATTGTCTCCAGGGAGGAGCTCAGCTTGGTACAATCAAATTTTTAAGTCTATAGAAGCCTGCTGAAAGATAAGACTGGCTAGAAATGACATCCGCAAGCAGTGTGCTCCAAAAGTTGGTAGCAGAAACATTAAGAAGAAGAAAACATTTCCGTTTATCTTGTTTTCTCTTTATCTTTTCTCCCTTCCTTTTCCTTTACCTAGATGGTACAAAACCTGTCCACACCCCCATGGTGGTTGTTTTTTTCCACAAAGCCCCAGTACATTGCTATATATCTTAGTTGTATGTCAACCCATGGTGGCTCTTTTCTTGGAGTCCCATGGCATTTTATTCATATCTCTTTCATTCAAATTATTTCTGTAGTGTAATTTATCTGTTTATACATATCTGTCTTACTTGCAGACTGCCAACATTT